>NW_028128987.1:47207500-47822500 GCF_055761805.1 Camellia sinensis | reverse complement strand
GGTTCGTCTTTATTTAAATCAAGTTTTTGTTCAGTTTCTTTTTCTTTCTGTTTAGGGATTTGAGTATGAAGATACTTGATATCTTTGATTGCAGCTTCACTAGCAGTTTGCAAGTGTTTTACTTCTGTTTTTAAAATGTTAATTTCCATTTTTAAATCCTGAATCGTTGTAGGTTGTTCTACAAGGGGTTTTGTCTGGATTCGGTCAATTACATTTTTAAGACTGTAAGAATAGTCTGGAATAGGAGGAGTTTCCTGTATTGTCTGTTGATGCTCATAACACATTTTTAAATATTTGATTTTAATTTCTGGATCTTGGATTTGATCGGCAACAGCGAGCATATCCTTTTGAGTGTCTGTTAAAACATTAATACTACTTGGTTCACCTAAATTTAAACCATTCATTTCTACAATGGATTTCCAGTAATTTATTTCTGATATTTGTTCCTGATTGGTGCTACAGGGACAGGATTTTTCTGGTTCATCTTCACTAGATGAAGTGGAGTATAGCTGATTAATTTCTTCTTCAGAAGGGGTTTCTTCATCTGATGAATGTTCTTCAGCTTCGAGAGCCTGAATGATCTGTTCTTTGATTCCTAAATCAAGATTTAATTCATTGACTTTAGATTTAGCCTTTGATTTACATCTATTGGCATAATGTCCTGTTTGGCCACATTTGTAGCATTTTACTTCTGATTTATTTTTAGGTTTATTCTTATATTTACTGGTAGACTTCTTTGGATAAAACTTTTTAGTTGTTTGCGGATGGCTAGTCTTATGAGACCTTTTCCGGTAGGGTTTAGAAGATTTCTTACGAGAAACCTGTCTAGGTCTTCCTGGATAGTTAATCGCTGGTTCGTAGGCAAATTGTTCACAAAATTCACCTAATTCTTTTCTTCCTGTTAGATTCTGTTGTTTCATTTGGTAATGAAGTTTAAGGTCATTACAAAGAGAAAGACCCTCATCAGTAATTATGGAACACAATTGTCCATAGGTGTACTGTTCGTAAGGAATAGACATCCGATCATGGCGATCCCGAAGTTTTTTCCTAACTCGTTCGACAAAAAGGGTAGGAAGGCCATCAATAAATTTGGCTTTCCAATGGGTACTGTTAGCATCAGGTCGTTGGGTGACCTTAAGAAGGAAAACATCCTTATACCAACGGAAATGAGTTAAGGAAGGGCAACGAAGATTTTGAAGCAATTCGCGACCACGATCCTGAGCAGAAGTACTGGTACCAACAAAGCCTAAGATGATGGTTTGGATAAGTGTATAAACAGCATCCTGTTGTTGGACTTGCTGGTGAGTAGTGGGATCGACTTCAAGTTTAACAGCAGTAAGGATTTCGGTTTGTTGGATAGGTGTGAGGATATTATCCCACCATCCTTTGAGAATACCTGTAAAGCCATTAATAATAAATTTGGCGATGGCTTGGTCATTATTATTGTATTGACGGCAAACGGTAGCATACATCATCATCTGATGTAGTTTCTTATAGATACCATATTCGGATTCACTATCGATATTCCATTCGTAAATGGTCTTACCATGGTAACTTCCCTGGTCATTAAGATATGTCTCTTCATAGAGAATATCTGGAGGAGTAGGTCGGGCATAATAATTTCTGGTATAGGGAAGAGTAGCAGGACGAGAAGTATACTGACTTAACTTATTAACTGTTTGTGGTTCTTGGAAATTCATTTGAATTTCATGAATCTGTTCTGGAGAAAGTGTGTCCTGGGAAGGGCTGGATTCAGCTCGCAACATGTGGATAGTTCCACTAGAGGATCCTGGTGGTTTGGGAGGTTCTGGTGGACGGATATTAAGAGTCAGCATTTTCTGGAGGAGGGTGTCCATAAACTCATTATTAGACACTTTTAATTTAAAATTAGTAATGTCTAATGATGGTTTAATGGAAACTGGATGCAAGGTTGAAATACCTGTTGTTGGTGGAGCTAAAGTTCTATCCTTAAAGGTAGAAATTGCTTCTTCCACTCGAGTTAACTGTTTTCCTATAGTTTGGCAGATTAGGTTTGTATAATTATGCTGTTTGACTAATAGGGTTTCAGTCTTAGTCAATTTTCCTAATTGAGCGTCAATATAAGCAATAGCGGATAAAGGTTGTCTGGTGGTTTCACCATTAGGGACTAATTCTAAGGCTTGAGGCGGAGGATGAATAGAATGAACTATTTGTCCTTCGGTGGTAGTCCAGGTTTTATACTGATCTTCAATTACTACTAATTGAGGTTGAGTAACTGTATAAGAGGTTTGGGAGGAACAGCATTAGGAATCTCCCATCTATCTGGAAAGTTATATCCTTCCAAGGGATTAACTTAGGAACAGCTACTTGGCTACTGTAAAGATTAGTCTCAATTAATACTGTTTGGCCTGTTTCAGTTTTCTTTTTAACATAAGGATTTAAAGTTGTTAAAGCCTTAATGTAAATTCTAGAATGAACTGAAAAAGGTGGAGTACCTAGTTTATAATTATATCCATGAGTAAGAACCCGAAGTTCTAATACATCGGAAAGATTAGCATCACAAAGAGCTATGCTAAGATTCGGATAAATATCAAAATATACTGGTCCATGAGACAAACTAGTCTCAATAGCACCCATGAGTGATGCACGCCAATCAAGGCATCGACCATCACGAAGAGTGCATTGGATACTGGTGTTTTGACCAAGAAGAGTCAAAGGTTTGAATGTAATTTGTACCAATCCTATATGGATGTACTTGTATTCTTTCTGAAAGGGAACAAAATCATTAATATGGATTAGTTTAATAATTTCATCATTATTCTGGATACAAGATGCATGTTCAAATGTCTTGATTATTGTTTTACTCCAAAATTGGAATCGGCCTTTTTTATAAATAGTTTGTGGGTCTACTGATGGTATGGTCCATTTATCTAGGGCCTATTTAACTTCCTGATAAGCTACTAATTCAGCTGCTTCGGCTAAGGAGGAGACTGTATTTCCTACTGTGGTTACTGATTCGGTGCCTGGTATTTCTACGGTATTATCATGTTGTTCTGACATAGTTGTATTGTGATCATATATGTCTAATTTATTATATTTTTATTTTTATTATGTGATAACTAAAACTTGGCTCTGATACCATGAAAGGTGCTCACTAAAGGTGAAGGCTAGCACGTCTGTCAACGACTTACGGGCATCAAACGGTCAAAATGCACTCTCTGCAACACGACCTAAACCCTACGTGACTTGGGTGACGTCCCACTAACCCTTACATTTAATTACCCTTACAAAAGCACAAACCCAAGAATTAATACAAACATAATAATCATATAAATAAAACAAATTAGGACATATATGATCTCATATACCTTACTGTTGGGGTGGCGGAGGCCTTCTGGCCGCCCACGCCACTAACTGTTCGTTGATCAGCACCTGGATCTCCTCTAAGTACTGTTCACAATTGGCAATACGCCCAGAGATATACGGCTGTGTATAACGGTCTACTGGTAGGCTAAGATAATACTATTTTTGCTGGAGCCAAAACTGCTGAGCTTGTAATAACGATTCTAACAAATTAACAGAGGGCATACATATTGGAACACGAGGTGCAAACTTTTATTGAAGAAGTAAAATATTTTACAAGAGGGGGTTGGAAGAGATTACAAGAGAGAAGAAGAAAGAAAAGTCAAAAATTTCTAAGTTTTCTAAGTGCCTCAACAAGGGTGAGGGCAACCCTTTAAATACTAGAAAGAAGATAAGATTACATTATTACACAAAGACAGGTGGCCTTCTTCGATTGCACCGACATAATTCCTCCTTATCAACTTATCTTCAGCTTTTCGGAATGGGGAACAGCATCTTCCTTTAACTGTTGATAATATCTGTTTTTTTCAAAAGTTGCTTGTCCTGTTGTGCCGACGCCTAAAGCTCGGGGCCCTTGCCTTTACTGGATTTGTCTTTAGCCATTTTTTCCACTAGGACAGTTGTCAAAGAATCCCAAAAGTCACCAAGATTGGGTTTTTCATCATCTTCGGATTGTGACTCGCCAGCCAACACGTGTTCGGCTGGATCTGAAGCAGGCTCGGATGGAGACTGACGGGTACCTAATCTCATAGATACGTCATCTTCGGGATTAACAGATTGGAGAAATTGTTCTTTCAGATAATCCATGCTTTTGACAATTAACTCATTGTCTGAAAGATGGGGATATTTCTGTTTGAGCTCCTTTTGGATCTGGACAAAAGGATTAGAGACTGGAGAAGAGGATGGTGCTGGAAGTGCTGTTTGTTTAACGGATTCCCAGCATGCCTTAGTATGCTGCTGAATTTTCGGAATGAGATCTTTAAGGTCCATTTTATCCCACCATTTGACAAAAAAGATTCTTTTCAAACGGGGAATCTTATTCTGATGGTCGCAGGCAAAATCCCATTTCCAAATCCAGGGAATTCCAAAACGAATGGAGAAATGGACGACAGATTTACTGATAGATAATTCTCCAGAAACCACTGTACCTTAACGACCTTTTCAGAAATTAAATAAAAAAGCAAGTTTAATAGAAAAGTAAATTGAATAAAAATGGAAGCTGAATAAAAATAAAAATGAAAGTTGCATAAAATTAAAAATGGAAGTTCAATCCAGAAACGATTACACCTTAACGATCTATTTGGAAAATAAATAAAAAAGCAAGTTGAATAGAAAAGAAACTTGAATGTAAAAGGATGTAGAATAAAAATAAAAATGGAAGTTGCAGAAAATTAAAAATGGAAGTCCATTCAAGAAACCACTATACCTTAACGATCTATTTGGAAATTAAATAAAAAACGAAGTTGTATAGAAAAATAACTTGAATAAAAATGGTAGTTGAATAAAAATAAAAATGGAAGTTGTAGAAAATTAAAAATGGATGTTCATTCAAGGAGCCACTATACCTTAACGACCTATTTGGAAATTAAATAAAAAAGGAAGTTTAATTGAAAAGTAAATTGAATAAAAAAAGAAGTTGAATAAAAATAAAAATGAAAATTGCATAAAATTAAAATTGGAAGTTCATTCAAGAAACCACTATACATTAACGATCTATATGGAAATTAAATAAAAAAGGAAGTTGAATAGAAAAGTAAATTTAATAAAAATGGAAGCAGAATAAAAATAAAAATGAAAGTTGCATAAAATTAAAAGTGAAAGTTCAATCCAGAAACCACTATACCTTAATGATCTAATTGGAAATTAAATAAAAAAGGAAGTTGAATAGAAAAGAAACTTGAATAAAAAACAAGTTGAATAAAAATAAAAATGGAAGTTGCAGAAAATTAAAAATGGAAATTCATTGAAGAAACTACTATACCTTAACGATCTATTTGGAAATTAAATAAAAAAGGAAGTTGAATAGAAAAATAACTTCAATAAAAATGAATGTTGAATAAAAATAAAAATGGAAGTTGCGGAAAATTAAAAATGGAAGTTCATTCAAGAAACCATTATACCTTAACGATCTATTTAGAAATTAAATGAAAAAGGAAGTTTAATAGAATAGTAAATTTAATAAAAATGAAAGTTGAATTAAAATAAAAATGAAAGTTGCAAAAAATTAAAAATGGAAGTTCAATCGAGAAACCACTATACCTTAACGATCTATTTGGAAATTAAATAAAAAAGGAAGATGAATAAAGATAAAAATGGAAGTTGCAGAAAATTAAAAATGAAAGTTCATTCAAGAAACCACTATACCTTAACGACCTATTTGCAAATTAAATAAGAAAGGAAGTTTAATAGAAAAGTAAATTGAATAAAAATGATAGCTGAATAAAAATAAAAAGGAAAGTTGCATAAAATTAAAAATGAATGTTCAATCCAGAAACCACTATACCTTAACGATCTATTTGGAAATTAAATAAAAAAGCAAGTTTAATAGAAAAGAAAATTGAATAAAAATGGAAGTTGAATAAAAATAAAAATGAAAGTTGCATAAAATTAAAAATGGAAGTTCAATTCAGAAACGACTATACCTTAACAATCTATTTGGAAAATAAATAAAAAAGAAAGTTGAATAGAAAAGAAACTTGAATATTAAAGGATGTTGAATAAAAATAAAACCGGAAGTTGCAGAAAATTAAAAATGGAAATTCATTGAAGAAACCACTATACCTTAACGATCTATTTGGAAATTAAATAAAAAAGAAAGTTGAATAGAAAAATAACTTAAATAAAAATGAATGTTGAGTAAAAATAAAAATGGAAGTTGCAGAAAATTAAAAGTGGATGCCAATTCAAGAAACCACTATACCTTAACGATCTTTTCAGAAATTAAATAAAAACGGAAGTTTAATAGAAAAGTAAATTGAATAAAAATGGAAGTTGAATAAAAATAAAAGTGGAACTTGCATAAAATTAAAAATGGAAGTTCAATCCAGAAACCACAATACCTTAACGATCTCTTTGGAAATTAAATAAAAAAGGATGTTGAATAGAAAAGAAATTTGAATAAAAAAAGAAGTTGAAAAAAAATAAAAATGGAAGTTGTAGAAAATTAAAATTGGAAGTTCATTCAAGAAACCACTATACCTTAAGGATCTATTTGGAAATTAAATAAAAAAGGAAGTTGAATAGAAAAATAACTTGAATAAAAATGAATGTTGAATAAAAATAAAAATGGAAGTTGCAGAAAATTGAAAATGGAAGTTCATTCAAAAAACCACTATAGCTTAACGATCTATTAAGAAATTAAATAAAAATGAAAGTTTAATAGAAAAGTAAATTGAATAAAAATGGAAGTTGAATAAAAATAAAAATGAAAATTGCATAAAATTAAAAATGGAAGTTCAATCCAGAAACCACTATACCTTAACGATTTATTTAGAAATTAAATAAAAAAGGAAGTTGAATAGAAAAGAAACTTGAATAAAAAAAGAAGTTGAATAAAAATAAAAATGGAAGTTGCAGAAAATTAAAATTGGAAGTTCATTCAAGAAACAATTATACCTTAACGATCTATTTGGAAATTAAATAAAAAAGGAAGTTCAATAGAAAAATAACTTGAATAAAAATGGAAGTTTAATAAAAATAAAATGGAAGTTGCAGAAAATTAAAAATGGATGTTCATTCAAGGAACCACTATACCTTAACGACCTATTTGGAAATTAAATAAAAAAAGGAAGTTTAATTGAAAAGTAAATTGAATAAAAATGGAAGTTGAATAAAAATAAAAATGAGAGTTGCATAAAATTAAAAATGGAAGTTTAATTTAGAAACGACTATACCTTAACGATCTATTTGGAAAGTAAATAAAAAAGGAAGTTATATAGAAAAATAACTTGAATAAAAATGAATGTTGATTAAAAATAAAAGTGGAAGTTAATTCAAGAAACCTCTATACCTTAACGACCTTTTCAGAAATTAAATAAAAACGGAAGTTTAATAGAAAAGTAAATTGAATAAAAATGGAAGTTGAATAAAAATAAAAATGAAAGTTGCACAAAATTAAAAATGGAAGTTCAATCCAGAAACGACTACACCTTAACGATCTATTTGGAAAATAAATAAAAAAGCAAGTTGAATAGAAAAGAAACTTGAATGTAAAAGGATGTTGAATAAAAATAAAAATGAAAGTTGCAGAAAATTAAAAATGGAAGTCCATTCCAGAAACCACTATACCTTAACGATCTATCTGGAAATTAAATAAAAAAGGAAGTTGAATAGAAAAATAACTTGAATAAAAATGGAAGTTGCAGAAAATTAAAAATGGATGTTCATACAAGGAACCACTATACCTTAACGACCTATTTGGAAATTAAATAAAAAAGGAAGTTTAATTGAAAAGTAAATTGAATAAAAATGAAAGTTGAATAAAAATAAAAATGAAAGTTGCATAAAATTAAAAATGAAAGTTGCATAAAATTAAAAATGAAAGTTCAATCCAGAAACCACTATACCTTAATGATCTAATTATAAATTAAATAAAAAAGGAAGTTGAATAGAAAAGAAACTTGAATAAAAAAAGAAGTTGAATAAAAATAAAAATAGAAGTTGCAGAAAATTAAAAATGGAAATTCATTGAAGAAACCATTATACCTTAACAATCTATTTGGAAATTACAGAAAAAAGGTAGTTGAATAGAAAAATAACTTGAATAAAAATGAACGTTGAATAAAAATAAAAATGGAAGTTGCTGAAAATTAAAAATGGAAGTTCATTGAAGAAACCACTATACCTTAACGATCTATTTAGAAATTAAATGAAAAATGAAGTTTAATAGAATAGTAAATTTAATAAAAATGAAAGTTGAATTAAAATAAAAATGAAAGTTGCATAAAATTAAAAATGGAAGTTCAATCCAGAAACCACTATACCTTAACGATCTATTTGGAAATTAAATAAAAAAGGAAGTTGAATAGAAAAATAACTTGAATAAAAATGGAAGTTGAATAAAGATAAAAATGGAAGTTGCAGAAAATTAAAAATAGAAGTTCATTCAAGAAACCACTATACCTTAACGACCTATTTGGAAATTAAATAAAAAAAGGAAGTTTAATTAAAAAGTAAATTGAATAAAAATGTTAGCTGAATAAAAATAAAAAGGAAAGTTACATAAAATTAAAAATAAAAGTTCAATCCAGAAATCACTATACCTTAACGATCTATTTGGAAATTAAATAAAAAAGGAAGTTTAATAGAAAAGTAAATTGAATAAAAATGGAAGTTGAATAAAAATAAAAATGAAAGTTCCATAAAATTAAAAATGGAAGTTCAATTCAAAAACGACTATACCTTAACGATTTATTTGGAAAATAAATAAAAAAGAAAGTTGAATAGAAAAGAAACTTGAATATAAAAGGATGTTGAATAAAAATAAAACCGGAAGTTGCAGAAAATTAAAAATGGAAATTCATTGAAGAAACCGCTATACCTTAACGATCTATTTGGAAATTAAATAAAAAAGGAAGTTGAATAGAAAAATAACTTAAATAAAAATGAATGTTGAATAAAAATGAAAATGGAAGTTGCAGAAAATTAAAAGTGGATGTTAATTCAAAAACCCCTATACCTTAACGATCTTTTCAGAAATTAAATAAAAACGGAAGTTTAATAGAAAAGTAAATTGAATAAAAATGGAAGTTCAATAAAAATAAAAGTGGAAGTTGCATAAAATTAAAAGTGGAAGTTCAATCCAGAAACCACAATACCTTAACGATCTATTTGGAAATTAAATAAAAAAGGAAGTTAAATAGAAAAGAAACTTGAATAAAAAAGAAGTTGAAAAAAAATAAAAATAGAAGTTGCAGAAAATTAAAATTGGAAGTTCATTCAAGAAACCACTATACCTTAAGAATCTATTTGGAAATTAAATAAAAAAGGAAGTTGAATAGAAAAATAACTTGAATAAAAATGAATGTTGAATAAAAATGAAAATGGAAGTTGCAGAAAATTGAAAATGGAAGTTCATTCAAGAAACGACTATAGCTTAACGATCTATTAAGAAATTAAATAAAATTGAAAGTTTAATAGAAAAGTAAATTGAATAAAAATGGAAGTTGAATAAAAATAAAAATGAAAGTTGCATAAAATTAAAAATGGAAGTTCGATCCATAAACCACTATACCTTAACGATCTATTTGAAAATTAAATAAAAATGGAAGTTGAATAGAAAAGAAACTTGAATAAAAAAAGAAGTTGAATAAAAATAAAAATGAAAGTTGCAGAAAATTAAAATTGGAAGTTCATTCAAGAAACCACTATACCTTAACGATGTATTTGGAAATTAAATAAAAAAGGAAGTTTAATTGAAAAGTAAATTGAATAAAAATGTTAGCTGAATAAAAATAAAAAGGAAAGTTGCATAAAATTAAAAATGGAAGTTCAATTCAGAAACGACTATACCTTAACGATCTATTTGGAAAGTAAACAAAAAAAAAAACTTGAATAGAAAAGAAACTTGAATAAAAAAGGATGACGAATAAAAATAAAAATGGAAGTTGCCGAAAATTAAAAATGAAAGTCCATTCAAGAAACCACTATACCTTAACGATCTATTTGAAAATTAAATAAAAAAGGAAGTTGAATAGAAAAATAAATTGAATAAAAATGGAAGTTGAATAAAAATAAAAATGAAAGTTGCAGAAAATTAAAAATGGATGTTCATTCAAGGAACCACTATACCTTAACGACCTATTTGGAAATTAAATAAAAAAGGAAGTTTAATTGAAAAGTAAATTGAATAAAAATGGAAGTTGAATAAAAATAAAAATGAAAGTTGCATAAAATTAAAAATGAAAGTTCAATCAGAAAACCACTATACCTTAATGATCTATTTGGAAATTAAATAAAAAAGGAAGTTGAATAGAAAAATAACTTGAATAAAAATGAATGTTGAATAAAAATAAAAATGGAAGTTGCTGAAAATTAAAAATGGAAGTTCATTGAAGAAACCACTATACCTTAACGATCTATTTAGAAATTAAATGAAAAGGAAGTTTAATAGAAAAGTAAATTTAATAAAAATGGAAGTTGAATAAAATTAAAAATGAAAGTTGCAGAAAATTAAAAATGAAAGTTCAATCCGGAAACCACTATACCGTAACGATCTATTTGGAAATTAAATAAAAAAAGAAGTTGAATAGGAAAATAACTTGAATAAAAAAGGAAGTCGAATAAAAATAAAAATGGAAGTTGCAGAAAATTAAAAATGGAAGTTCATTCGAGAAACCACTATACCTTAACGACCTATTTGGAAATTAAATAAAAAAGGAAGTTTAATAGAAAAGTAAATTGAATAAAAATGTTAGCTGAATAAAAATAAAAAGGAAAGTTGCATAAAATTAAAAATTAATGTTCAATCCAGAAACCACTATACCTTAACGATCTATTATGAAAATAAACAAAAAAGTAAGTTGAATAGAAAAATAACTTGAATAAAAATGAATGTTGAATAAAAATAAAAATGGAAGTTGCAGAAAATTAAAAGTGGAAATTAATTCAAGAAACCATTATACCTTAACGATCTTTTCAGAAATTAAATAAAAACGGAAGTTTAAAAGAAAAGTAAATTGAATAAAAATGGAAGTGCAATCCAGAAACCACTATACCTTAACGATCTATTTGGAAAGTAAATAAAAAAGGAAGTTGAATAGAAAAGAAACTTGAATAAAAAAAGATGTTGAATAAAAATAAAAATGAAAGTTGCAGAAAATTAAAATTGAAAGTTCATTCAAGAAACCACTATACCTTAACGATCTTATAGCGATCCCGGGTTTACCCTTGTTGTACAGTGATCCGGACATGTGTCCGTGGATGTTGGTAGTTGTTTATTATCTTGTTTGCATCCTTTTTACTTTGTATATTGAGTTATAGGATGTGTTGGGCAGGTTTGTTACAGGTTGGTTGCGTTTGAGAGCCTAGTGCTGCTGCCCAGATTTTTGGACCTTCGCTCGAGCGAGGAGTTGGTCGCTCGAGCGAGAGTTGAGTTCGTGTCTGGTGGATCGTGCCAGAGTGGCTTCGCTCGAGCGAGCGATTGCATCTGGTTTTGGACTTGAGAACTGCATTTCTTGGCTCGAGTGAGCTTTCTTCGCTCGAGCGGTCTGGTTTGTTCTTCGCTCGAGCGAGAAGTCTATCCCTCGAGCGTGCTTCTGGATACAGACCTGAGGGTTTGAGTTGTTAGCTCGAGCGAGCATTCTTTCGCTCGAGCGCACTTCTGAGTTTTTGGCTCGAGCGAGAACTTCTTGGCTCGAGCGAGAGTTTTCTGTGTCTGGTCGCTCGAGCAACAAAGGCTTCGCTCGAGCGAGCGTGTTTTATATCAGCGGACAGTAGCGTTTTTGAACATCAGTTTTTCACTTTCTTTTTCTTTCAAACCCTAGATCCGAGACTCTCTCTCTCTAAGATTTGATCTCCCTAGAGTGTGAATCTAGCCTAGGGCCTTTGTTAAAAAGATAGAGGGCGTTGAGAGCTTCTTCTTAATCTGAAAAAGTTTGGATTTGGAGCACGTTGATCTTCGAGTCTTCATCTCCTTTTGGGCTCAAACTTCGAGGTAGGGATATCCTACTCCTCTCTATGGGTTTTGTCTTTAAATTTTAGTATTTTGAGATGTTGGGGTTGGTTTGGTAATTTGGTGAAAGTTTGGAGCTTTTGTGTTATTTTACAAAAGTTGGGGTTTTATTCATAATAAACCTAGATGCATGTTTGGCATAGAGAAAGGGAATAAATGATGAATCATTGATGAAAATGAAACCTAAGGGTTGAAATGTTAATTATGGAAAATGACCTAATTACATTGTTTGATTAATTGAAGTAATTAATTGTAAGAAATGAGAAAATGAAATGAGATTGTTGAGATTGGGAATGTAAAGGGTTAAAGGGTGTAGTTGAATTATTTATCACTCACCGGAATGAAATGTTGATTGAATATCCATTTGTGCATTTATTTTCTGTTTAGAAATAATTGCTTTGGGCTATCGGTGGAGGATAGTCGAGATTGTTGTAGACAATGCATGATGATTTGGCAAACGGAAACTAATCAATGGAATGTGTCATAGAGTATGACGGTTGATAGAATACATTAACTTCATATATTGGTTGATTGGGCGTATGATCAATGTGTTTATATGCATTATGTGTAGACAGTTGATAGAATACATTAACTCTAAGTATTGATTGAGTGCGTATGTGATTCTGTGTTTATATGCCTTATTTGTGTATGGGAGGAGACGGGGGATGTACTCCACGGTTTAGGGGAAGATGGGGGATGTACCTCTAAACCGGTTAATGGTTAATGGTTAAGGGAAGATGGGGGATGGACCCAGGGATGCAGCTCATATGCTCACCCATTGTAGTATTGGATACAGCTCATATGCTTATCTATTGAAGTGTTGATACAGCTCATATGCTGATCTGTGTAGTATTGAATACAGCTCATATGCTTATTTGTTGAAGTATTGATATAGCTCATAAGCTTATCAGTGGTGGTAGTGATATAGCTCATATGCTTATCTATTGAAAAGGTTGTTTGATTTGATATAGCACTAAAATGTATATCATCATCATTTGCGAAGTATGCGAGTAGTTTATGTGTTATTGATACAACACCAAAATGTGTATCCACCTTGGATTTCGAAAGTGATCTAGTGATGAACTATAATCTCATCAAATGTTTTGGCCAGAGTACTGAGCCTTGTTTTCAAACTCAAGGTTGAATAAGAAATGGAAAGTGAATTGTAACATAGACTTGGTTGTCATGGAATTGTAATAAGATGAAAATGGAAGTGTAAGTATTGACCACCTATGGTTTGCTAATCGTTTAGGCATTGTTCATAGTTGGTTTAGTATATTTCTGCTGGGCTGTGGCTCACCCTATATGGGAACATCATTTTCAGGTACAGGTAGCATGCACCTCTAAGGACATAGCTTGGGAGGCTAGAGGCGGACATACTTTGACTGTCTTATTTTCCTTGATTGTTTTACATATAGTTTCAAGCCAAGGGCTTAAGGTGTAATTGAGTTAGTACTCTCTTTGTAACCAAGTGTTAACTTGGAAAGCTGTAAGCCCGTAGGGCATTTGCTTTTGTGTTGTAAACATGCAATACTGTTGTAATGAAATACTTTGATGAATAGATGAATGTGGACCTTTTATGTATCAACGTATGTTTATATTGGTGGGTTTAATGTCATGATTTTGAGGGCGTTACAACTTGGTATTTTAAACTGTTTGTTTAATGTCATTATTGTTTTGTGATCATTTGGTTCCGTTATGTAACCAATGTGTTTTGGGAATGTTGAAACATCTAAACTGTTTGTTTATCTATATATATACATATATGCTTGGTTTGTTAATTTCCTTGGCTTGGGTGGATTGGAGCATTGTGTAGCTTTAAAGTTTTATTGATGTGATAAGTTGCTGTGAGACCATAAAATTTTTGGTAAATGCATTCTTGTGCGTGTGTTTTGGTTTGGGAAAAGTGAGGGCCGTTGAGCTGTGTTTTCAAATTTAGAAGGATCACAGAGGGATGCGCATCTTAATCAGAAGTGCAAGGGGGCGAGAACAGTTATACTTACCGGTGTTCGAAATTTCACTAGTGTTATCTAATTGATTTTACGTGTGTGAAAGTGATGTTAGTCTACTGTCGCGGGAACTTCTCGAGAAGGTGTGGAGTGTGAAATTAATACTAGGTATAGTATAAAATTAAGATGGTGTTTTGCAAGGGCATAGCGCATAACCTTATTAGGAATGAGACTTGTACCTTCGTGGTAGGTAACGCTGCCGAATTGGCATACGTACTGGTTAGTTGTTGTGATTGAGGGAGTGTTAGCCCCTACATGAGGGTATGGTTGTTGGCATCGGGGAGTGTTGTATTGTAAACAGTTGGTGCTATATCTCGGGTAGTAGTATATGGGTACTTCCTAAGTTTTTGGGCTCCTTTATTATGATAGAATGTGATAGGTTAGTACCTTAACACTGGTTAGGTCGAGAGATGCTATCATAAGGATTGATTGGGTGTACAGCCCGTAGTCAGGGTGTGATCCGTGGATGGAGTCACAGTGGTATGGTGTTTGCGGATAGAGATGTGGATTAATAGTGAGGAGGGTGAGAACCTTTACTCTGCTGGATAGTTAGAAGGGTGAATCCTTGAAAGCCTTGTCGACGACTCGTAGTGGTGTCGGGTTTGGTTCATGATGGTTGCCTAGCGGTAGTTTTGACTAGTGGTTTAGCACGGAGGCTGGGCCTCTGGAGGGTACTCTCGGGATGGGTGGCAGGCAAGATGTGGAGATTTGATGTAATGGTTAGATGTGATGGTTGCGAGAATTGCGCGGTGTTGGCAAGACCATGTGAGAATGAGCGAGGGAATGTGAGATTTGTATCTCAAGTTAATGGAAATGGTACCTGTATGTTGGTTCGTGTTTTGGGTCTTGCTAGTCTGTGAGTCTGTGGTGACCCCATTGGTTGTATAGGGGTAGCGTTTGTGTTGTGATTGGTTATCAATCGTTGGGTTTGGGTTGTGAGTGGATGCTGGCAGCATTCTTTGAAGGAAGAGCAGTTTGTGTTCTAAAGTAATGAGTATAGCGTGGGTCAAGGTGGTCCTTCGTATTCGGGATGTTGTGGTTGAGGTTGACCATGTCGGTCTTTGGTCAAGGAAGTGAGCAGGCTTGCTAGATAACCATGGTGGGGGAAATGGTGATTCCCTTAGACGCAGTGTTGAGGCGGTTAAATTTTAGGAGATCCGGTGAGATTCCAAAATTTGTGGTTTGTGTAGAGAACTCTGTGGTTAGGGTTAGTGGTTTGAGTGACACATCAGTGTGTGGGTTACTGAGTGTAGAGTTTATTGAGTCGATGAGTCAGCACGTCGGTCTCGGGTTTTAGGTTGGCATTGGTCACCTTGAGTTTTAGTCTCGTATGTTGTAGACTTTGTATGTTGATTAGGGAAAACTGAAACTAATCGAACATGTTTGTCATTGAATCTGACAGTTGGAATAATACATCTTATATGAGTATTGATTGATCATTGTGAATGGTTGGCTTTTATACATTATGTATGTATGATGTTTGGTTTGATATTGATACAACACTAAAATGTGTATCATTTGTGTATTCAGGGGGGTATTGTTGAGATGAGATGCGCTCTTATGCCTTGTGTACTGTTAGTACTGTTGTTATTTCTATTAACTACTATTATAGAAATGTTATATCCTGTGCCGGTTGTGGCATCACTGCGTGAGTGATGGTGTGGATAGTGCTGTTTTGGAAAGAAATGGAAAACAAAGTTTTTCCCAGTGTTTGGGCCATCTGAGAGTGTTGTTGAAAAGTTGATTTAATTCAAGGATTTTAAAGAATTCTAGATTAATCTTTTTGGTAAATAAACTGTGGGTGACTCTGCGTTTTGGGTAACACCGTATTTGTGAAAAATGTTTACAAAGCTTTCGAGTTTTCAAATGGAAAATGCAGGATTCATTCCGGAACGTTAACGTCGAAAATTTAAACATCTTTGAGAAATGCCTCTTGAACAAGAAAATGTCTTCTTATTGTCTCCTCTAAAGATTTGCTCTGGTCGTGTTGTTGAGTAGTGACTTAGCTTGAAGCACTAGTCGGTTATTGGTGAATTGTTTCGGGAGAGGTTTGATTTGTTGACGCTTGCGGACCTAAGGTGTTGTCGTTTAGAATGTGTTCCCTTGGTTAGTCTTTTCTTGGTGAGAGTGATCATTTGGCCTTGTGTTTTGGCGTACCCTTAATTTCGGGGACGAAATTCTTTAAGGGGAGGAGGTTATAGCGATCCCGGGTTTACCCTTGTTGTACAGTGATCCGGACATGTGTCCGTGGATGTTGGTAGTTGTTTATTATCTTGTTTGCATCCTTTTTACTTTGTATATTGAGTTATAGGATGTGTTAGGTAGGTTTGTTACAGGTTGGTTGTGTTTGAGAGCCTAGTGCTGCTGCCCAGATTTTTGGACCTTCGCTCGAGCGAGGAGTTGGTCGCTCGAGCGAGAGTTGAGTTCGTGTCTGGTGGATCGAGCCAGAGTGGCTTCGCTCGAGCGAGCGATTGCATCTGGTTTTGGACCTGAGAACTGCATTTCTTGGCTCGAGCGAGCTTTCTTCGCTCGAGCGGTCTGGTTTGTTCTTCGCTCGAGCGAGAAGTCTGTCGCTCGAGCGTGCTTCTGGATGCAGACCTGAGGGTTTGAGTTGTTAGCTCGAGCGAGCATTCTTTCGCTCGAGCGCACTTCTGAGTTTTTGGCTCGAGCGAGAACTTCTTGGCTCGAGCGAGAGTTTTCTGTGTCTGGTCGCTCGAGCGACAAAGGCTTCGCTCGAGCGAGCGTGTTTTATATCAGCGGACAGTAGCGTTTTTGAACATCAGTTTTTCACTTTCTTTTTCTTTCAAACCCTAGATTCGAGACTCTCTCTCTCTAAACCTACATCCCTAGAGTGTGAATCTAGCCTAGGGCCTTTGTTAAAAAGATAGAGGGCGTTGAGAGCTTCTTCTTAATCTAAAAAAGTTTGGATTTGGAGCACGTTGATCTTCGAGTCTTCATCTCCTTTTGGGCTCAAACTTCGAGGTAGGGATATCTTACTCCTCTCTATGGGTTTTGTCTTTAAATTTTAGTATTTTGAGATGTTGGGGTTGGTTTGGTAATTTGGTGAAAGTTTGGAGCTTTTGTGTTATTTTACAAAAGTTGGGGTTTTATTCATAATAAACCTAGATGCATGTTTGGCATAGAGAAAGGGAATAAATGTTGAATCATTGATGAAAATGGAACCTAAGGGTTGAAATGTTAATTATGGAAAATGACCTAATTACATTGTTTGATTAATTGGAGTAATTAATTGTAAGAAATGAGAAAATGAAATGAGATTGTTGAGATTGGGAATGTAAAGGGTTAAAGGGTGTAGTTGAATTATTTATCACTCACCGGAATGAAATGTTGATTGAATATCCATTTGTGCATTTATTTTCTGTTTAGAAATAACTGCTTTGGGCTATCGGTGGAGGATAGTCGAGATTGTTGTAGACAATGCATGATGATTAGGCAAACGAAAACTAATCAATGGAATGTGTCATAGAGTATGACGGTTGATAGAATACATTAACTTCATATATTGGTTGATTGGGCATATGATCAATGTGTTTATATGCATTATGTGTAGACAGTTGATAGAATACATTAACTCTATGTATTGATTGAGTGCGTATGTGATTCTGTGTTTATATGCCTTACTTGTGTATGGGAGGAGATGGGGGATGTACCTCTAAACCGGTTAATGGTTAATGGTTAAGGGAAGATGGGGGATGGACCCAGGGATGCAGCTCATATGCTCACCCATTGTAGTATTGGACACAGCTCATATGCTTATCTATTGAAGTGTTGATACAGCTCATATGCTGATCTGTGTAGTATTGAATACAGCTCATACGCTTATTTGTTGAAGTATTGATATAGCTCATAAGCTTATCAGTGGTGGTAGTGATATAGCTCATATGCTTATCTATTGAAAAGGTTGTTTGATTTGATATAACACTAAAATGTATATCATCATCATTTGCGAAGTATGCGAGTAGTTTATGTGTTATTGATACAACACCAAAATGTGTATCCACCTTGGATTTCGAAAGTGATCTAGTGATGAACTATAATCTCATCAAATATTTTGGCCAGAGTACTGAGCCTTGTTTTCAAACTCAAGGTTGAATAAGAAATGGAAAGTGAATTGTAACATAGACTTGGTTGTCATGGAATTGTAATAAGATGAAAATGGAAGTGTAAGTATTGACCACCTATGGTTTGCTAATCGTTTAGGCATTGTTCATAGTTGGTTTAGTATATTTCTGCTGGGCTGTGGCTCACCCTATATGGGAACATCATTTTCAGGTACAGGTAGCATGCACCTCTAAGGACATAGCTTGGGAGCCTAGAGGTGGACATACTTTGGCTGTCTTATTTTCCTTTATTGTTTTACATATAGTTTCAAGCCAAGGGCTTAAGGTGTAATGGAGTTAGTACTCTCTTTGTAACCAAGTGTTAACTTGGAAAGCTATAAGCCCGTAGGGCATTTGCTTTTGTGTTGTAAACATGCAATACTGTTGTAATGAAATACTCTGATGAATAGATGAATGTGGACCTTTTATGTATCAACGTATGTTTATATTGGTGGGTTTAATGTCATGATTTTGAGAGCGTTACAGATCTATTTGGAAATTAAATAAAAAAGGAAGTTGAATAGAAAAATAACTTGAATAAAAATGGAAGTCGAATAAAAATAAAAATGGATGTTCATTCAAGAAACCACTATACCTTAACGATTTATTTGGAAATTAAATAAAAAAAAAGTTTAACAGAAAAGTAACTTGAATAAAAATGGAAGTTGAATAAAAATAAAAATGGAAGTTGCATAAAATTAAAAATGGAAGTTCAATCCAGAAACCACTATACCTTAACGATCTATTTGGAAATTAAATAAAAAAGGAAGTTGAGTAGAAAAGAAACTTGAATAAAAAAGTAAGTTAAATAAAAATAAAAATGGAAGTTGCAGAAAATTAAAAATAGAAGTTCATTCAAGAAACCACTATACCTTAACGACCTATTACGAAATTAAATAAAAAAGGAAGTTTAATAGAAAAGTAAATTTAATAAAAATGGAAGTTGAATAAAATTAAAAATGAAAGTTGCTGAAAATTAAAAATGAATGTTCAATCCAGAAACCACTATACCTTAACGATCTATTTGGAAATTAAATAAAAAAGGAAGTTGAGTAGAATAGAAACTTGAATAAAAAAGTAAGTTAAATAAAAATAAAAATGGAAGTTGCAGAAAATTAAAAATGGAAGTTCATTCAAGAAACCACTATACCTTAACGACCTATTTGGAAATTAAATAAAAAAGGAAGTTTAATAGAAAAGTAAATTTAATAAAAATGGAAGTAGAATAAAATTAAAAATGAAAGTTGCATAAAATTAAAAATGAAAGTTCAATCCAGAAACCACTATACCGTAACGATCTATTTGGAAATTAAATAAAAAAGGAAGTTGAATAGGAAAATAACTTGAATAAAAAAGGAAGTCGAATAAAAATAAAAATGGAAGTTGCAGAAAATTAAAAAAGGAAGTTCATTCAAAAAACCACTATACCTTAACGACCTATTTGGAAATTAAATAAAAAAGGAAGTTTAATAGAAAAGTAAATTGAATAAAAATGGAAGCTGAATAAAAATAAAAATGAAAGTTGCATAAAATTAAAAATGAAAGTTCAATCCAGAAACCAGTATACCTTAACGATCTATTTGGAAATAAAATAAAAAAGGAAGTTGAATAGAAAAGAAAGTTGAATAAAAAAAGAAGTTGAATAAAAATAAAAATGGAAGTTGTAGAAAATTAAAATTGGAAGTTCATTCAAGAAACCAGTATACCTTAACGACCTATTTGAAAATTAAATAAAAAAGGATGTTGAATAGAAAAGAAATTTGAATAAAAAAAGAAGTTGAATAAAAATAAAAATGGAAGTTGTAGAAAATTAAAATTGGAAGTTCATTCAAGAAACCACTATACCTTAACGATCTATTTGGAAATTAAATAAAAAAGGAAGTTGAATAGGAAAATAACTTGAATAAAAATGGAAGTTCATTCAAGAAACCACTTACCTTAACGACCTATTTGGAAATTAAATAAAAAATGAAGTTTAATAGAAAAGTAAATTGAATTAAAATGGAAGTTGAATAAAAATAAAAATGAAAGTTGCATAAAATTAAAAATGAAAGTTCAATCCAGAAACCAATATACCATAACGATCTATTTGGAAATTAAATAAAAAAGGAAGTTTAATAGAAAAGTAAATTGAATAAAAATGGAAGTTGAATAAAAATAAAAATGAAAGTTCAATCTAGAAACGACTATACCTTAACGAGCCTTTTGGAAAATAAATAAAAAAGAAAGTTGAATAGAAAAGAAACTTGAATATAAAAAGATGTTGAATAAAAATAAAAATGGAAGTTGCGGAAAATTAAAACTGGAAATTCATTGAAGAAACCACTATACCTTAACGATCTTTTTGGAAATTAAATAAGAAAGGAAGTTGAGTAGAAAAATAACTTGAGTAAAAATGAATGTGGAATAAAAATAAAAATGGAAGTTGCAAAAAATTAAAAATGAAAGTTCAATCCGGAAACCACTATACCATAACGATCTATTTGGAAATTAAATAAAAAAGGAAGTTTAACAGAAAAGTAAATTGCATGAAAAGTAAAAATGAAAGTTGCATGAAATTAAAAATGGAAGTTGAATCCAGAAACGACTATACCTTAACGATCTATTTGGAAAGTAAATAAAAAAAAAGTTGAATAGAAAAGAAATTTGAATATAAAAGGATGTTGAATAAAAATAAAAATGGAAGTTACAGAAAATTAAAAATGGAAATTCATTGAAGAAACCACTATACCATAACGATCTATTTGAAAATTAAATAAAAAAGGAAGTTGAATAGAAAAATAACTTGAATAAAAATGAATGTTGAATAAAAA
Source organism: Camellia sinensis (assembly GCF_055761805.1). Taxonomy (NCBI): domain Eukaryota; kingdom Viridiplantae; phylum Streptophyta; class Magnoliopsida; order Ericales; family Theaceae; genus Camellia; species Camellia sinensis. The sequence continues at coordinate 47,801,544 of NW_028128987.1, read as the reverse complement.
TAAAAATGGAACTTGCAGAAAATTAAAAATGGAAGTTCATTCAACAAACCACTATATCTTAACGATCTTTTTAGAAATTAAATAAAAACGGATGTTTAATTGAAAAGTAAATTGAATAAAAATGGAAGTTGAATAAAAATAAAAATGAAAGTTGCATAAAATTAAAAATGGAAGTTCAATCCAGAAACCACTATACCTTAACGATCTATTTAGAAATTAAATAAAAAAGGAAGTCGAATATGAAAATCTAAGTGATTCGTGATTAGATCAAGATTAAAATATTCCAAATCCCAAAAATCCAAAACACACAATCTAAATCAACAAGCACTTACGAAAGTGATTTAGATTGTTTGTTTTGTCAGATTAAATAATAAATCGACACAAACGATTTTTACGTGGAAAAAACCACAATTGGACACCTCCAACTGTGATTAAAAAACCACGGGCGAAACGCCATAAATCAATCCACTGCTGAAGTAAAAATATTACAAAGATATCTTACAAATTACCCAACTTAGTCAATCTGTCTTCGAATCTTCTGTAACTCTTTTTCACGACTTCATCTCGGAACTGATCAATCTTGAAGTTGATTCCACAACCTCACTCACATATAGAATCAAACACCTTTCGAAACTATATGCTAGAATCTTCGGAATCCACCGAAGAGAACTCTCTCTTGAATTTAAAGAAACCAACTCCTTGATGTTTGTATTTTAGATCATGAGTGAAGAACTCTTCTCAAGACATCAAGAAAAATTCTCAAAAATCTCCCAAGAAGACTTTAAACACAACCCTAGTTTGTTTTGATCAGATCTAGGAAAACCTTCTCAAACAAAACAACGTTAGCAGCTTTAAATAGGAATCTGAATCGCGATCTCCGCTCGAGCTCAACATAGCCCGCTCGAGCGGACTGAACAAAAACTGCATACGAAGAAACAGAGATGCGCTCGAGCGTAGGAGGTTCCGCTCGAGCGTCAAATCACGCCCACCAGAATCTGTGCTTGCCCTGTCAAACTACTGTGACCTGCTAATCTACGCTCGAGCTCAAGAGTCTCCGCTCGAGCGGACAATACAAAAACAGAAAAACATAGTTTTGAATCAACACAAGATTTTGTCTCCGGATTTGACAACACAGGGACCTAACAATCTCCCCCTTTGTCAATTCCCGGACAAAACTTTTCTAAACAAAAGTCCTTAAACACAAGCACTAGACAAAATTCAAAAACTAATACTAAAACACTCAAAACGACTCTATGAACAAACAAGCTTCATATATCGATCCATCAATTCAATTCATCATCCACCATTCACCTGTGAAAAAACGAGCAACATACCAGAAAAACCAAAACTTGTGGAACTATATAAGAAGATAGCAAAAGCAAAATGTATCCATTCAATAGAACCAACGGAACAAAATATCAAAATATCCATGTAACAAAATAGATCAACAATATCCAAGTACCATCAACAAATGTACCAATATATCAACAATATCCATGTACCATGTACCATCAACAGAATATACCATCAATATCCATGTGTCAGCAATATCCAGCAGCAGCAGATGTTCCAAACTCTCCCCCTTTTTGACCGGGAATGAAGAAAGCAACAAATCAAGCACCAGATGGAGGAGGGGGCGGCTGAAGCGTCAGTAAGGAAATGATGTGATCCAGCTGCGAAGTAGTGTGCGCAGCAGTCTGCTCCAGCTGACCAAGACGACCATCAAAGGCGTCAAAGCGAGCATCAAGAAAGTCTAACCTCCGAGTCATAGCCTCCTCAAAATGCCGAAGCTGATCAGGAAACGAGCTAGGTGGAACAGGTGGAGTAGGATCCTCCTCACCCCCGGCGGTAGCAGCATCATATTCAGCCTCCTCAGCAAGACCAGCAGTAGTACCTGTAGAAGGACCAGCCCGAGAGGACTCCCCCTTAACATGAGCCCGACTCTGTGAAACAGTTTTCTTTGTGAAAGGGCGAGAGGGAGAGGCAAACTCATCATCATCGAGGATAGGAGTCCCAAGGTCAGACAAAAGTCGGTTGATCAAGCAACCGTAAGGAAGGCCAAGCTTGGAATGGCCATGAGCACTGATCATCTTGGTGATAATAAGAGAGGCGAGATCAATAGAGCGGTGATTGGCAATACAAGACAGAATGAATCCTTGGTCTTGTTTGACCTCGGAAGAATGTGTGGTGACAATGATGTTGGCGCAGACAATCAAATTAAGCAGTCTGAACTCCGGAAGAAGTTCAAACTGTTTAATCAAACCGCCTTTAGGCCAATGACGGGCAACACCACAAAGTTCCAAAGACACCTCATCAAAGTCACACGTAGGACGATCAGGTACAGGAAACGGATAGTATTGAGGAAAAACTTGCTCAAGCTGTAGAAGTTGGCGAATCAAAGCAGGGGTGACAGAAATGGATTTGGACCTAACCCAAGTGGTGAAAGATGGCTCATAATCCCGTATACCCTCCATATTACAGTAGAATTCTCGAACCCAATCGAGATTCTGACGCCCCGAAAATAATAAAACATGGTCACCACCTAGAGGGTCGAACAATGAACGAATTTTGATGGACTCAAAAGTATCGGGTTGAACATTACGTTCTAAATGAACGGTTCGAGTCACAAAAGATTTATGGAATGACTTGGATTGAGAGGCCGACTGAAACCTCTCAGGGTTATAGGTAGGGCGAGAGACGGTGGCCTTTCGGCGTTTTGGAGCAGGAGCAGACATACCAAAGAAGACACTAAGACACCCAACAAATCAACAAACACAAAACCCAACCCACACCAAAACAAACCAAAACAAAACATTAGTGTAATAATCAAATTAAAAACAGGGCATAACAAAAACAGGGCATGAAAGCATGGTATTGAAGAACTCATAACTAATACACCAAATATGAGAGAAAGTGCACAGAGTAAGTATGAATCATGAGAAAATCAAAGCAAAGTATCCAAGCCCAAACTGTTACCCACGCAGAGAGACCTCAAACAGACACAGATAAATCCGAAAATCACAGACATAACACAGAAAAAAAACAGAAAAAACAGACAATCGGACAAAAATGAGTGTGTGAGAGAGAGAATCACAGAGACGACACACAAATCCCCACAGAAGCACACACCCAACAACACCATAACCAAATAGAACAAGAACAAACACTAAAAAAAAAACGAAAAGAAAAGAGGGTAAAACTTACCAAAGAGCAAATCAGTGAGTAGGATGATGAATGGGAGGAGAATCGACCACAATGCAGCCACACGACCAACCCTAGATCGAGAGAATGAAACAGGAAGAGAAAGAATACCTCGAAGAGTCAAGAGAGGGAGTTAAGTATGAAACAGGTCCGCTCGAGCGTACGGAGTACCGCTCGAGCGTACAATACTGCAAGCAGACTCCCGCTCGAGCGTGAAAAAGACCGCTCGAGCTCAAAAAACCATCTCTCAGAACTGTCAAAACACGAACAAACTGCTGCAAGAGTGAAAAACACGCTCGAGTGTAAAACCTTCTGCTCGAGCGGAACAAAACAAAACAAAACAAATTTTTTTTTTTTTTTTTTTTTTTTTTTTTTTAAAACAATCCAATACGCAAAATCAAGAGGTGAGACCTGAAACAAAAATAGATGATCAGACTGAGCCAAATGAATACTAAGATGAAATAATCCACAATTCATGAATCGTGTGAACTTGCACCTTTTTTATTAAAAAAAAACGACACTGGAAATCATGAGCATAGCAAAAAAAATATAATCAATGATCATAAGCTACATGAGAATGTACAACTCAAAATCCAATATGAGAGCTCACATAAAAAAGTGTGTGTGTGCAATCCATGAGAGGTCACTGAGCTAGAGTTAATCCTAGTAGTGATCGGATGGCTGGACCTCCATCAAGAGTAACTCAACAATACAGTGAAAAGTCAAACCACTAGGAATCACGGGGTATTTGTTGAGTAAATGCGGAGGCTCCCCCTCAGTCAAAGAGTCCCTTTTTTTCTTGTGGGCACTCACTGGTGGCTTTCACTCTCAAGAGTATGGAAACCAAACCAGAGAAGAATGAAATCATAAAGGAAGGCCTGGTTGGTGCCTCTGAGGTAGCCTTTTCCTAATGCCCGGACTTCAGGGAACTGAGGGAGAAACCGTGGAAGTGAAAACAGATGGTGGATGGTTAAGAGACTCAACATCACCCATGATATGCTAGTATCGGTCAATTCCACAGTAAAAGTACAAGAAACACTGTTAGTGGTCCATAGAGAACTTTGATCACATGTGCGGAAACCCCTGCAACAATTAATCTCAAGGATGTGTACAGAATGAGATCATGAGGTTAATGAGCATGGGCATTCAAAATGAGCTATGACCAATGAACAATGAGATCTTGTAAGCAGCATGAGTAGTGTATAAAAATTGGATGCAAGTAAACAGATATCAATGATAATGAGATTATCACATCCAAGCATTCATAAGGCACAAACATTTACACCTACTCAAGAAACAAGTAACACTCTAGTGATCGAGCATGACACCCAAGGTCTTTCTAAGGAACTCAAACCGAAGAAGATCAAGGGGTTTTGTAAAAATATCAGCTTTTTGATGCTCAGTGGGAATATGCTCAATAAAAACAAGGCCCTCTTCCACTAACTCTCGAATAAAATGATGACGAATGTCAATGTGTTTGGTGCGAGAGTGTTGGACAGGATTTTTTGAAATGTTTATGGCACTTGTGTTATCACAGAAAAGAGTAAGAGTGTTCTGTTCTATCCCATAATCATGAAGCATTTGCTTCATCCACAACATTTGAGCACAACAACTCCCTGCAGCAATGTACTCAGCCTCAGCAGTGGAAAGAGAGATGGCATTCTGCTTTTTACTATGCCAAGAAACCAGATTATTCCCATGGTAAAAACACCCCCCGGATGTACTTTTCCTATCATCAGCACATCCTGCCCAGTCGGCATCAGAAAAACCAGTAATTTCGGCTGTAGTGTCAGTGGAAAACCAAACCCCATACCCCAAAGTCCCATTAACATACTTGATGATGCGTTTTACCGCAAGAAGGTGAGACTCTTTAGGACTGGCTTGGTAACGAGCACAGACACCGACACTGAAAGAAATATCAGGACGACTGGCTGTAAGATACAAAAGACTCCCTATCATACTCCTATAAAGGGTAGGATCAACATCAATACCAGAGGAGTCTTTGGAGAGGTGAAGACTGGTGCTCATAGGAGTGCGTGCATGCTTGGAAGACTCAAGACCAAACTTAGACACAAGATTTTTCGCATACTTAGACTGAGACACAAATATACCTGAAGGAGACTGTTTAATCTGAAGACCCAAAAAATAAGACAACTCTCCCATCATGCTCATCTCAAACTCATGTGTCATACAATCCGAAAAATATTTCACAAGATGTTCAGCAGTGGATCCAAACACAATATCATCAACATAAATCTGAGCAACAAGAATATGAGACTTAGTATGTTTCACAAACAAGGTCTTATCCACACTACCCCTTTGAAAATCATTGTCAAGAAGAAATGTAGTAAGTCTATCATACCAAGCTCGAGGGGCTTGTTTCAACCCATACAAAGCCTTGTCTAACTTGTAGACATGATTAGGACATTTAGGGTCCTCAAACCCTTTTGGTTGCTCAACATATGCCTCTTCTCTCAAGTACCCATTCAAAAAAGCACTTTTCACATCCATTTGAAACAATTTAAAGCCAAGAAAACATGCAACACCAAGCAAAATACGAATAGATTCGAGACGTGCAACTGGGGCAAACGTCTCATCATAGTCAACACCCTCTACTTATGTGTAGCCTTGAGCAACCAACCTAGCTTTGTTCCTAACAACTGTACCATTCTCATCAGATTTATTTTTAAAGATCCACTTGGTACCTATCACATTCATGTCTCTAGGTCTGGGAACTAGAGTCCAAACCTTGTTACGTTCAAATTGACCTAATTCTTCATGCATAGCATTGACCCAACTATCATCTAGCAAGGCCTCTTTAAAATTTTTAGGTTCAATTAAAGAAACATAACACATATGTGATACCTCATCCCGAATCTGTCTTCGGGTTTTCATTCGATCCGAGACACTTCCAATCACCTGTTGAGCTGGATGATTTAGTTTCACCCTAGCTGATGGTTTAAGCTCAGGACTCGCAGTGACAGGGGCAACAGGAGTTATGTCCCTTGGAGCACTCTTTGGACTTGACCTTACCTGTGAAGATGGTTCTGTAACCATTTCTTGTGATGGGTCCACACCTTCTCCTTGATTTTGTGATTCCGTGTCCAAGATTGGAGACTCATCATTATCATCCTCATTTGTTGCTGGAGTAGGTGCACCTGTGTCATCTATAACCACATTGATAGATTCCATTAAAGATGAAGTTCGCAGGTTATAGACTCTAAAGGCCCTACTAGTGGTTGAATACCCTAGAAAAATACCTTCATCACTTCGGGAGTCAAATTTGCCCAAAGGCTCTCTATCTTTGAAGATGTAACACTTACTCCCAAAAGTTTTGAAGTATTTTACATTAGGTTTCAACCCCTTCCACAATTCATATGGAGTTTGTAAAGTGCCGGGCCTTAAATACACGCGATTTATGACATAAACAGCAGTATTTAAGGCTTCAGCCCAAAACTTAGGAGGAAGTTTCTTACTAAGGAGCATGACCCTAGCCATTTCTTGAACAACCCTGTTCTTCCTCTCAACAACTCCATTTTGTTGTGGAGTAATAGGAGCAGAAAATTCATGCTTGATTCCATGCATATCACAAAAATCCGAAAACGAACTATTTTCAAATTCACGACCATGATCAGTTCGGATTCTTATGATACGCCCAATGGAAACACCCTGTTCATTTTGGATTTTAGGGACTAAGGCCTGGAAAGCATCAAACGTATCAGATTTTTCCCTTAAAAAATTTACCCACGAAAATCGAGTAAAATCATCAACAGTTAAAAAAATGTATCTTTTACCTCCGATGCTTTCAGTGCGAGTAGGACCCATTAAATCCATGTGAACTAATTCAAGAGGACGTTTGGTTGTAAAGCTGTTCACTTTTTTATGAGGAGCACGGGTCAGTTTGCTTTCCAAGCTGACATGGTCCACACACATGGCTCAAATTCTTACCTAGTTTAGGTATTCCCCTCACAAGCTCTTTGTTGGCAATCTTAGTTAGGTCATTGAAATTCATGTGACCTAATCTTTGATGCCACAAATCAATGTTACTAATGATGGCAGAGTGACAAGTGAGATCATTAGTTGTAACAATCCCATAGCAGTTATCAGATGTGCGAACCCCATGTAAGACGGTATTTCCTTTTTTATCCAAAATTTCACATTTATTTTTAGAAAACAATACTTCATGATGGGAATCACACATTTGACTAATGCTTAAAAGATTTGCTTTAAGACCATCAACTAGTAAAACATTATCTAGCTTGGGAAGACCAGCAACACTTATAGAGCCCTTACCAATGACTCTCGAAGTGCCACCGTCTCCAAAGGTAACAATTCCTCCTTCATATTTTTCAAGGGAGGTGAAGTAGGATTTGTTACCGGACATATGACGAGAACACCCACTATCAAGATACCACATGTGTGAATCACGTGCTTTTAGAGCAGTGTGAGCAACAAAACAAGTCAAATCCTCTTTTCTAATCCAAATCTTTTTAGTCTTGGTGTTCAGCCTAGACATGTAAGGTTGTCTCCTAACCCAAAAAGTATTAGAATTTCTACCCTTTTGAGACACCTTACCAAAAAGTTCAAAACAGTAAGGACGAATGTGGCCATACCTACCACAGTGATGACAAATAAAAACTGGTTTTACCTCCTTTTTGTTGATTTTACCAGCTTTCGGTAGACGGAGAGAGAGATCAGCCTGGTCTACCTTCAATTTTCCCTTTGCTTGAGTCTTCTTGTCATGTGAAGTAGAGGCCTGTCCCTTGTGTGCTGTTGCATCATAGCCTAACCCGCTTTTGTCGCAACCCATTTGTTGAGACCCGAGGATGTCTTCTAAGGATTTTGAACCTTTGTTCCACATGGCAATAGTGGTTCTAGCAACCCGAAGCTCTTCATCCTTTTGACAGATTATCTCTTCCAATCTGGCGTGTGACAGCTCAAGACTTTCAAGCTTTTCTTCATATGTGGAATACACCTTCAGAAGTTCATTCCTTTCAGTTTCAGAGGATAGTAATTTTCCACATAAGTCTTGCCTGTCACTCGAGATCTTGACAATATTCTGCTTTGCTGCTACAAGTTCTTCTTTCAGCCTGACATTCTCACTCTCACATGTCTTGAGCTTGAGAGAGAGTCTGTCGTTGAGTTTGGACAAATTCAAAGATTCCTCGTACAGCTTTTCGTAGGCTTGTTGTAGTTCATCGCCATTGATCTCCTCATTATCCTCAGATGTCTCATCATCCTCTTTTTGCTCTTCATTCTCCTTTGCCTCCTCCAATCTTGCAACTAAGACTGAAAAGTCGCTGGACGGTGGTGAATGTGAGTTTCCTCTTTCATGGAATTGGCTCAAAATTTCCCATGCCTCTTTAGCCTTTGTGCAACGAACAACCCGTTGCTGTTCTTCAGCAGAAATTGCTCTACGAATAGTGCTAAGGGCTCTCAGATTGCTCGGACTGTCAACACTTTCTGTATCTTCTTCAATGGCCTGCCATCCTTCTGGATCAAAGGCTCTCAGAAAAGCCCTCATTCTGATTTTCCAAAACAGGTAGTTACTCCCATCAAAAGTAGGAGCATGATGCAAGTTCTGACCACGAGCTAACTCCGCTGGCTTTGGAAAAGTTTGAGTGAAAGTGGACCAAAAAGCCATAAAAGCACTATCCCCGTCTTCTCCAGATTCAGGTTCTTCGGGTTCTTGTTCCGACCCGCTTTCATCATCCCAAGTTACAGTGTAGACTTTCTTTCGATTCTTTTTCGAAGGGCATTCAAGGGCAATGTGACCAAAGCCTTGACACTCATAACACTTGACCCCTTGCCCCTTTACAATCTTCTTTTCAGTTTTTGAAGCAAGTTTTGGTGGAAAAGTTTTGGGTTTGTCATTACTCTTATCTTTTGAGATAGGGGCTCTGAAATTCGGCTTCTTTTTCAAAAATTTTTTAAACTGTTTTGTAAGCATAGCCGTCATCTCAGATTCTAAATCAAATTCAGTCTCTGGAGGTTTTGCAGTCTCATGGGCACTCGTGAAAGCCATATTTTCTTTTTGCTTTTTCTTAGAAATTTGGTGGGCTTCATAAGTCTGCAAATTTCCAACCAATTGATCGAGCTTGAGGGTATCAACATTCTGAGCCTCCTCAATGGCTGTCACCTTTGGTTGGAACCTCTCGGGAAGGGACCTCAAAATTTTTCCAACAACTTTTGCTTCCGGGATTTTCTCACCGAGAGTGAAACAGGAATTCACGATATCACTGAGTTTTGCATAAAATTCATCGAACGTCTCATCGTCGCGCATAAAAAGGGTTTCAAAGGCGGACGTGAGACGTTGAAGTTTTGCCCTTTTAACAGAGGTGGTACCTTCGTGAATCGTTTCAAGAATATCCCACGCCTCTTTTGCTATTTCACACGTGCAAATTCGACGGAATTCTTCAGGTGTGACAGAGCAGAAGAGGGAGTTGAGAGCTTTGCTGTTCCAACTCGAATTCTGGTAATCGATTGTGTCCCATTTATCCAGGGGTTTAGGAATATCAATCCCATCAATGGTGATTGTAGGTTCACTCCACCCAAAGATTACGGAGTGCCAAACTTTCTCATCGATGGATTTTAAAAATGCTCTCATACGAGCTTTCCAATAAGAATAGTTTGTACCGTCACGTAAAGGGGGTCTATGAGTGGAGTTACCTTCACGAATAGAATCCATGATACTAATCACACAAAATCACACTCCTATAGTTTTGAAAAAACAAAGAGTGACCAGCTCTGATACCAATTGAAAATCTAAGTGATTCGTGATTAGATCAAGATTAAAATATTCCAAATCCCAAAAATCCAAAACACACAATCTAAATCAACAAGCACTTACGAAAGTGATTTAGATTGTTTGTTTTGTCAGATTAAATAATAAATCGACACAAACGATTTTTACGTGGAAAAAACCACAATTGGACACCTCCAACTGTGATTAAAAAACCACAGGCGAAACGCCATAAATCAATCCACTACTGAAGTAAAAATATTACAAAGATATCTTACAAATTACCCAACTTAGTCAATCTGTCTTCGAATCTTCTGTAACTCTTTTTCACGACTTCATCTCGGAACTGATCAATCTTGAAGTTGATTCCACAACCTCACTCACATATAGAATCAAACACCTTTCGAAACTATATGCTAGAATCTTCGGAATCCACCGAAGAGAACTCTCTCTTGAATTTAAAGAAACCAACTCCTTGATGTATGTATTTTAGATCATGAGTGAAGAACTCTTCTCAAGACATCAAGAAAAATTCTCAAAAATCTCCCAAGAAGACTTTAAACACAACCCTAGTTTGTTTTGATCAGATCTAGGAAAACCTTCTCAAACAAAACAACGTTAGCAGCTTTAAATAGGAATCTGAATCGCGATCTCCGCTCGAGCTCAACATAGCCCGCTCGAGCGGACTGAACAAAAACTGCATACGAAGAAACAGAGATGCGCTCGAGCGTAGGAGGTTCCGCTCGAGCGTCAAATCACGCCCACCAGAATCTGTGCTTGCCCTGTCAAACTACTGTGACCTGCTAATCTACGCTCGAGCTCAAGAGTCTCCGCTCGAGCAGACAGTACAAAAACAGAAAAACATAGTTTTGAATCAACACAAGATTTTGTCTCCGGATTTGACAACACAGGGACCTAACAGAATAGAAAAATAACTTGAATAAAAATGGAAGTTCATTCAAGAAACCACTATACGTGAGCGACCTATTTGGAAATTAAATAAAAAAGGAAGTTTAATAGAAAAGTAAATTGAATAAAAATAGAAGTTGAATAAAAATAAAAATAAAAGTTGCATAAAATTAAAAATGAGAGTTCAATCCAGAAATCACTATACCTTAACGATCTTTTTAGAAATTAAATAAAAACGGAAGTTTAATAGAAAAGTAAATTGAATAAAAAAGGAAGTTGAATAAAAATAAAAATGAAAGTTGCATAAAATTGAAAATAGAAGTTCAATCCAGAAACCACTATACCATAACGATCTATTTGGAAATTAAATAAAAAAGGAAGTTGAATAGAAAAATAACTTGAATAAAAATGGAAGTTGAAAAAAATTAAAAATGGAAGTTCATTCAAGAAACCACTATACGTAAGCGACCTATTTGGAAATTAAATAAAAAAGGAAGTTTAATAGAAAAGTAAATTGAATAAAAATGGAAGTTGAATAAAAATAAAAATGAAAGTTGCATAAAATTAAAAATGAAAGTTCAATCCAGAAACCACTATACCTTAACGATCGTTTTAGAAATTAAATAAAAACGGAAGTTTAATAAGTAAACAATTTCCGCAAAATATAACCGTACATAAACTAATAAGGAAAGAGTTAAACAAACTATAGTTTAAGATGGTAGTACCAAAATAGTTGCCCATGACATGGGCATTTCATGTTCTACCACATAAATACATTGTCGCCACCCACACGATTTTTTCGACTATTGTTATGACATTTTCAACTCTAACTCCCAACCTAGGTGTCCTATTTACGTACCGCCCATCCCTACATGTCACATTTGGACCCGGGAAACTTCCCGTTACGTAAAAACAATGGTTCGGGGGTTGTTTGCATTTTTTCCCCCCGATCGCCTTTTTTCGATTAAATTTATGACATTTTCAACTCTAACTCTCAACGTAGGTGTCCTATTTACGTATTGTCTATCCTTACATGTCACATTTGTCACCGGGAAGCTTCCCGTTACGTAAAAACAATGTTCAATCCAGAAACCACTATACCTTAACGATCTATTTGGAAATTAAATAAAAAAGGAAGTTGAGTAGAATAGAAACTTGAATAAAAAAGTAAGTTAAATAAAAATAAAAATGGAAGTTGCAGAAAATTAAAAATGGAAGTTCATTCAAGAAACCACTATACCTTAACGACCTATTTGGAAATTAAATAAAAAAGGAAGTTTAATAGAAAAGTAAATTTAATAAAAATGGAAGTAGAATAAAATTAAAAATGAAAGTTGCATAAAATTAAAAATGAAAGTTCAATCCAGAAACCACTATACCGTAACGATCTATTTGGAAATTAAATAAAAAAGGAAGTTGAATAGGAAAATAACTTGAATAAAAAAGGAAGTCGAATAAAAATAAAAATGGAAGTTGCAGAAAATTAAAAATGGAAGTTCATTCAAAAAACCACTATACCTTAACGACCTATTTGGAAATTAAATAAAAAAGGAAGTTTAATAGAAAAGTAAATTGAATAAAAATGGAAGCTGAATAAAAATAAAAATGAAAGTTGCATAAAATTAAAAATGAAAGTTCAATCCAGAAACCAGTATACCTTAACGATCTATTTGGAAATAAAATAAAAAAGGAAGTTGAATAGAAAAGAAAGTTGAATAAAAAAAGAAGTTGAATAAAAATAAAAATGGAAGTTGTAGAAAATTAAAATTGGAAGTTCATTCAAGAAACCAGTATACCTTAACAACCTATTTGAAAATTAAATAAAAAAGGATGTTGAATAGAAAAGAAACTTGAATAAAAAAAGAAGTTGAATAAAAATAAAAATGGAAGTTGCAAAAAATTAAAATTGGAAGTTCATTCAAGAAACCACTATACCTTAACGATCTATTTGGAAATTAAATAAAAAATGAAGTTGAATAGGAAAATAACTTGAATAAAAATGGAAGTTCATTCAAGAAACCACTATACCTTAACGACCTATTTGGAAATTAAATAAAAAAGGAAGTTTAATAGAAAAGTAAATTGAATTAAAATGGAAGTTGAATAAAAATAAAAATGAAAGTTGCATAAAATTAAAAATGAAAGTTCAATCCAGAAACCAATATACCATAACGATCTATTTGGAAATTAAATAAAAAAGGAAGTTGAATAAAAATAAAAATGAAAGTTCAATCCAGAAACGACTATACCTTAACGAGCCTTTTGGAAAATAAATAAAAAAGAAAGTTGAATAGAAAAGAAACTTGAATATAAAAGTGTTAACACCATAAATCTGCAATTTTTATTATTATTTATTATTTATATAATTGCAGGACACGTGGCATCCTCTTATTCATTTGGAAGTTAAAAGAAGTTATAGAGATAATGGAGAATATGAAGGACAAAGTGGATGAGTGGGAGGACAAAGTGGATGAGTGGAAGGACACATGGCAAGACAAGAATGAAGATGGAAGAAATGGGTAGTTATTAAGTAGTTATTGCTGTATTTTTTCTTCTATAAATAGCCATTAATGGCTACATTGTATGGAGGCCAAAAATCATAAATCAAAGACAATTGATTTCAATATTTCTTGTCATTTTCTTTATCTTAGGAGTAGTTTAACATAGATTTATATTTCGAAGCATTTATTTTCAGTATTTCCATTTCGAAGCATTTTATGTACTTTCTTTTCGAAGCATAGGAGTAGAGGTAGGTAATTATTACTTTGATTGTTCACTCAATCATCTTTCTCCATCCCTTTTTCTTCTTTTATTTTTTCTTTTCGCTACACTTGGAAAATTTGAAGTCCTCTTCGTTGAGGCAAAAGAACCGTCAACACAATCGCTTGGTAATTGGCTTGAATATAATCTGTAAGGATTTTTCAATCCTTGCTGGCACGCTCGCATTTATGATATTTTCCTTCGTAGGAAAAATAAGCCAACATTTTTTGGCACGCCCAGTGGGACGTCAAGTGTAATAAATGAAAAAAGAATTGGATTTGTCCATTTCAAATAGCCTAGATGAAATTTATTGGCGTAAACAAGAAATTTTGGATCTTCAAGAAGAGATCCATTTTCTTGATGAAATAAATTTTCATCCCTTACAATATTATTTGGTGGAAGAAAAAAGACACCATTTAATTGGAGAAATTCATCAACTTGATATGGAAATTCGCCAATGGAATGATGAGTTATCAACTCTCACTACCAAGTCTTTAACTGAGGCCTTAATGGCCGGAATTGGTGAATTTTTTCAGAATTTTTGCATGGTTAAAAATAGCAAAAGCAAAGAGTTGATTTCATCAATGGCTCGGGGGGTTCAAGAATCCGTTTTTAAAGAGCCAAATTATGAAATTAACACAACGAAAGAGCATGTTCTTGAGCCAAATTTGGCTAAGAATGATGTTCCATGTATGACTCGGGGGGTCCAAAAACCAAATTTTAGAGAGTCAAGTCATGAAAATAACATATCTATGGGTGATTTTCATAAGCCATTAATGGCTAACATGGAAAAACAACCCACTTTGCCAAATAATTATGAAAACCTATTCGGCAAAAGTCATGTTTTTAAAACAAACATGGTCAAGAATAATGAACAAGCCACTGTTCATGAATTCAAAATTTTTGACATTTTTCAAAATGTCAAAAAGTATGAATTTTCATGGTCACACCATACCATGACTTTCGGTGTTCAAAATCCTTTTTGGGTTTGTGGTTCACATCAAAATATAATTATGATGATGTGGCTAATAAAATTAACAAATTGTTCTTATGAGTTCGAAGCACTAAGAACAAAGGATGACCATTTAAAATGCATGAACTTGGCTAGAAAAAGCCTGTGCATTTAAATAAATGGTTGAGAATGACTTATCTTTTCAAATTGATGGCCAGTTGTTTGTATGTACACAATCAAAGCATCGAAGATACATTCGAAGCATCAAGAGTTGTTCCGAAGGTTGATTACTTCACCTTCGAAGCTGTATAAAGCTTTGAAGATACATTCGAAACATCAAGAGTTGTTTCGAAGGTTGATTACTTCACCTTCGAAACTATATAAAGCTTTGAAAACTTTCGAAATGTGTACATCTCTTCAAATATATGTAAAATGACAATTAATTAGTTGTCGAATAATGCCTGTTTTTGGCATGATAAGTTGGCTCGAAGAACAACAGTTTTGGTATCTTCGAAGAATTAATAATTGGTTCGAAGCACAAAATTAATATTTTCATTAATTATGTGTGAACCAGAACATATAAGTTTTGAATAACCACAATGTTGGCCAAAAACAGCTTCGAAAGCCGTTTTGCCATAATTTTGTAAGGTTCGAAGCACTCTATCTTGCATCAACAACAGCTTCGAAGAAATAATAATGGTGGTTGTGAACCTTCGAAGCTTTGCCGAGTATTTTTGAGGATGTAATTCGTCTTTTGTCGGCTCCATCGACCTTCGAATAATGATTTTGGTCCTTTATATCACTTTCGAAGCTTGTTACTAGTCATAATTCGAGTCATCTAGTCATAATTTCATACTCATTCGAAGCACTTTATTGGTGTTGTTACATCATTCGAAGCACTTTGCTGCTTAGGTTAGTCATGTGCTTGGTTCGGCCCTTCAAAAATTCAAGTAAATATCATTTTTAAGGGCTGCGGGGGGTAATGTTAACACCATAAATCTGCAATTTTTATTATTATTTATTATTTATATAATTGCAGGACACGTGGCATTCTCTTATTCATTTGGAAGTTAAAAGAAGTTATAGAGATAATGGAGAATATGAAGGACAAAGTGGATGAGTGGAAGGACACATGGCAAGACAAGAATGAAGATGGAAGAAATGGGTAGTTATTAAGTAGTTATTGCTGTATTTTTTCTTCTATAAATAGCCATTAATGGCTACATTGTATGGAGGCCAAAAATCATAAATCAAAGACAATTGATTTCAATATTTCTTGTCATTTTCTTTATCTTAGGAGTAGTTTAACATAGATTTATATTTCGAAGCATTTATTTTCAGTATTTCCATTTCGAAGCATTTTATGTACTTTCTTTTCGAAGCATAGGAGTAGAGGTTAGTAATTATTACTTTGATTGTTCACTCAATCATCTTTCTCCATCCCTTTTTCTTCTTTTATTTTTTCTTTTCGCTACACTTGGAAAATTTGAAGTCCTCTTCGTTGAGGCAAAAGAACCGTCAACACAATCGCTTGGTAATTGGCTTGAATATAATCTGTAAGGATTTTTCAATCCTTGCTGGCACGCTCGCATTTATGATATTTTCCTTCGTAGGAAAAATAAGCCAACAAAAAGGATGTTGAATAAAAATAAAAATGGAAGTTGCGGAAAATTAAAACTGGAAATTCATTGAAGAAACCACTATACCTTAACGATCTTTTTGGAAATTAAATAAGAAAGGAAGTTGAGTAGAAAAATAACTTGAGTAAAAATGAATGTGGAATAAAAATAAAAATAAAAATGGAAGTTGCAAAAAATTAAAAATGAAAGTTCAATCCGGAAACCACTATACCATAACGATCTATTTGGAAATTAAATAAAAAAGAAAGTTTAACAGAAAAGTAAATTGCATGAAAAGTAAAAATGAAAGTTGCATGAAATTAAAAATGGAAGTTGAATCCAGAAACGGCTATACCTTAACGATCTATTTGGAAAGTAAATAAAAAAAAAGTTGAATAGCAAAGAAATTTGAATATAAAAGGATGTTGAATAAAAATAAAAATGGAAGTTACAGAAAATTAAAAATGGAAATTCATTGAAGAAACCACTATACCATAACGATCTATTTGAAAATTAAATAAAAAAGGAAGTTGAATAGAAAAATTACTTGAATAAAAATGAATGTTGAATAAAAATAAAAATGGAACTTGCAGAAAATTAAAAATGGAAGTTCATTCAACAAACCACTATATCTTAACGATCTTTTTAGAAATTAAATAAAAACGGATGTTTAATTGAAAAGTAAATTGAATAAAAATGGAAGTTGAATAAAAATAAAAATCAAAGTTGCATAAAATTAAAAATGGAAGTTCAATCCAGAAACCACTATACCTTAACGATCTATTTAGAAATTAAATAAAAAAGGAAGTCGAATAGAAAAATAACTTGAATAAAAATAGAAGTTGCAGAAAATTAAAAATGGAAGTTCATTCAAGAAACCACTATACGTGAGCGACCTATTTGGAAATTAAATAAAAAAGGAAGTTTAATAGAAAAGTAAATTGAATAAAAATGGAAGTTGAATAAAAATAAAAATGAAAGTTGCATAAAATTAAAAATGAGAGTTCAATCCAGAAATCACTATACCTTAACGATCTTTTTAGAAATTAAATAAAAACGGAAGTTTAATAGAAAAGTAAATTGAATAAAAATAAAAATGAAAGTTGCATAAAATTAAAAATAGAAGTTCAATCCAGAAACCACTATACCTTAACGATCTATTTGGAAATTAAATAAAAAAGGAAGTTGAATAGAAAAATAACTTGAATAAAAATGGAAGTTGAAAAAAATTAAAAATGAAAGTTCATTCAACAAACCACTATACGTGAGCGACCTATTTGGAAATTAAATAAAAAAGGAAGTTTAATAGAAAAGTAAATTGAATAAAAATGGAAGTTGAATAAAAATAAAAATGAAAGTTGCATAAAATTAAAAATGAAAGTTCAATCCAGAAACCACTATACCTTAACGATCGTTTTAGAAATTAAATAAAAACGGAAGTTTAATAGAAAAGTAAATTGAATAAAATGGGAGTTGAATAAAAATAAAAATGAAAGTTGCATAAAATTAAAAATGGAAGTTCAATCCAGAAACCACTATACCTTAACGATCTATTTGGAAATTAAATAAAAAAGGAAGTTGAATAGGAAAATAACTTGAATAAAAAAGGAAGTCGAATAAAAATAAAAATGGAAGTTGCAAAAAATTAATAATGGAAGTTCATTCTAGAAACCATTATACCTTAACGACCTATTTGGAAATTAAATAAAAAAGGAAGTTTAATAGAAAAGTAAATTGAATAAAAATGGAAGCTGAATAAAAATAAAAATGAAAGTTGCATAAAATTATAAATGAAAGTTCAATCCAGAAACCAGTATACCTTAACGATCTATTTGGAAATAAAATAAAAAAGGAAGTTGAATAGAAAAGAAAGTTGAATAAAAAAAGAAGTTGAATAAAAATAAAAATGGAAGTTGCAGAAAATTAAAATTGGAAGTTCATTCAAGAAACCACTATACCTTAACGACCTATTTGGAATTTAAATAAAAAAGCAAGTTGAATAGAAAAGAAAGTTGAATAAAAAAAGAAGTTGAATAAAAATAAAAATGGAAGTTGCAGAAAATTAAAATTGGAAGTTCATTCAAGAAACCACTATACCTTAACGATCTATTTGGAAATTAAATAAAAATGGAAGTCGAATAAAAAGAAAAATGGAAGTTGCAGAAAATTAAAAAGGGAAGTTCATTCAAGAAACGACTATACCTTAACGACCTATTTGGAAATTAAATAAAAAATGAAGTTTAATAGAAAAGTAAGTTGAATTAAAATGGAAGTTGAATAAAAATAAAAATGAAAGTTGCATAAAATTAAAAATGGAAGTTCAATCCAGAAACCACTATACCTTAACGATCTATTTGGAAATTAAATAAAAAAGGAAGTTGAATAGAAAAATAACTTGAATAAAAATGGAAGTTGAATAAAGATAAAAATGGAAGTTGCAGAAAATTAAAAATAGAAGTTCATTCAAGAAACCACTATACCTTAACGATCTATTTGGAAATTAAATAAAAAAGGAAGTTGAGTAGAAAAGAAACTTGAATAAAAAAGTAAGTTAAATAAAAATAAAAATGGAAGTTGCAGAAAATTAATAATAGAAGTTCATTCAAGAAACCACTATACCTTAACGACCTATTTGGAAATTAAATAAAAAAGGAAGTTTAATAGAAAAGTAAATTTAATAAAAATGGAAGTTGAATAAAATTAAAAATGAAAGTTGCATAAAATTAAAAATGAAAGTTCAATCCAGAAACTACTATACCTTAACGATCTATTTGGAAATTAAATAAAAGAGGAAGTTGAGTAGAAAAGAAACTTGAAGAAAAAAGTAAGTTAAATAAAAATAAAAATGGAAGTTGCAGAAAATTAAAAGTAGAAGTTCATTCAAGAAACCACTATACCTTAACGACCTATTTGGAAATTAAATAAAAAAGGAAGTTTAATAGAATAGTAAATTTAATAAAAATGGAAGTCGAATAAAATTAAAAATGAAAGTTGCACAAAATTAAAAATGAAAGTTCAATCCAGAAACCACTATACCTTAACGATCTATTTGGAAATTAAATAAAAAAGGAAGTTTAATAGAAAAGTAAATTGAATAAAAATGGAAGTTAAATAAAAATAAAAATGAAAGTTGCATAAAATTAAAAATGAAAGTTCAATTCAGAAACGACTATACCTTAACGATCTATTTGGAAAGTAAATAAAAAAAAACTTTAATAGAAAAGAAACTTGAATATAAAAGGATGTTGAATAAAAATAAAAATGGAAGTTGCAGAAAATTAAAAATGGAAATTCAGTGAAGAAACCACTATACCATAACGATCTATTTGGAAATTAAATAAAAAAGGAAGTTGAATAGAAAAATAACTTGAATAAAAATAAATGTTGAATAAAAATAAAAATGGAACTTGCAGAAAATTAAAAATGGAAGTTCATTCAACAAACCGCTATACCTTAACGATCTTTTTAGAAAATAAATAAAAACGGAAGTTTAATAGAAAAGTAAATTGAATAAAAATGGAAGTTGAATAAAAATAAAAATGAAAGTTGCATAAAATTAAAAATGAAAGTTCAATCCAGAAACCACTATACCTTAACGATCTATTTGGAAATTAAATAAAAAAGGAAATTGAATAGAAAAATAACTTGAATAAAAATGGAAGTTGAATAAAGATAAAAATGGAAGTTGCAGAAAATTAAAAATGGAAGTTCATTCAAGAAACCACTATACCTTAACGACCTATTTGGAAATTAAATTATAGCAATCCCGGTTGTCCCTTTACTGTTCTGTTGTGTTCTGGACTCGGTTCCGTGAAGTTGGTAGCGGTATCTATCTTGTTGCCGTCCTTTAATTCCACTTGATTGAGTTTTAGGATGTTTTGAGCAAGGTTGTTACAGGTTGGTTAGGCCTTGATTTCAATTCCTTGTTGTCCAATTTTTAGGCGATCCGCTCGAGCGGGTCTTCTTGCACTCGAGCGGGGATTGCACACCTCCAGTATTTCGTGTTCCTGCAATACTTCTGCAGATGTGATTTTTACGCTCGAGCGGGTTTGTTTACGCTCGAGCGGGTTTGGTGGCGCTCGAGTGGGTAGTACTTTCTGGGTATAAGTTGTGGGAGATGGAAATCTACGCTCGAGCGAACTGGTTTTCGCGCTCGAGCAGAAGTGTTTTATTCTTGTGTCTTGGCGCTCGAGCAGGCCTTATTGCGCTCGAGCATGTTCAGATTTTCGTTCTTGGCGCTCGAGCGTTGTGTTCTCCGCTCGAGCGGGTCATACGTATATGAGTTATTCGCTGGGTGATTTTAAATCACTTTTTACTTTCCTTTCTCTCTCCTACTTTTTCTAAAACTCATTTTGAGAGCTCCTCTCTCTAAAACCTTGACTTCTCTCTAGGTATTGATCTAGTAGGAGTGAGTTCCTCACCTTCGGCCTTTGTAAAAGTTGTGTGGATCGTCAAGGGCGTCGTTTTGATCCGAAAATCTTGGTCTTTGGAGCACTTTGGTTTTGGTCTCTTCTCCATCCGAGCTCTAACTTCGAGGTAGGGATATCCTACTCCTCTTTATGAGCTTTGTCTTTAAATTTTTGCATTTTGATATGTTGGGGGTTGTTGGGTAATTTTGAGAGAGTTTGGGCCTTTGTGTAATTTTTACAAAAGTTGGGGTTTTGGCTATATAAAACCTAGATGCATGTTTGGCATGGAAAAGTGAAATTAATGTTAAAACATTAATGAAAATGGAACCTAAGGGTTGTAAATGTTAATTATGGAAAATGCCCTAATTACATTGGTTAATTAATTTGCACAATTAATTATGAGAAATGAGGAATTGACTTGGAAAGGTATGGGATGAAAGGGTGTAGTTGGATTATTTATCGCTCACCTAGTTGAAATGTTGATTATATATCCATTGTTGCACTTATTTTCTGTATAGAAATGACTGCTTTGGGCTATCGGTGGAGGATAGTCTTGATTGTTGTAGACAATGCATGATGATTAGGCAAACTGAAACTAATCACTGGAATTGGTCATTGAGCATGACGGTTGAAAGAATACATTAAATTTATGTATTGTGTGATGATGTGTATGATTATTATTTATATGCATTGTGTTGTGTTGGAGGAGATAGGGGATGTGCTCCACAGTTTAGGGGAAGATAGGGGATGGACCTCTAAACCGGATGTTTTTGGGAGGAGATAGGGGATGGACTCCATAGATAGAGCTCATATGCTTATCTAGTAATGTGTTGACAGAGCTCATATGCTTGTCATTGGAAGTGTGATAGTGCTCTTATGCATATCTGTGGAAGTGATGATATAGCTTGTATGCTTATCTGTTGGTGTGTGATATAGCTAGTATGAGTTATTGTCTCATATGAGTTGTTTGGCCAGGTTCTGAGCCAGGGTTATAAACTGAGAATTTGAAAAGAATTGGAAAATGGATTGTAACATGGACTTGTATGTCATGAAACCGTAAAATGTGATAAGGGAAAGTATCAGTGTTAGCCATCTATCAACTGCTAATCTCTTAGTCATTGTTCATATTTGGTTTAGTATATTTCTACTGGGCTGTGGCTCACCCTATATGGGAATATCATTTTCAGGTACAGGTAGCATGCCACCTCCAAGGACGTAGCTTAGGAGGCTAGAGGCAGGCAGACTTTTGCTGTTTTTATTTCTTTGATGTATTACATGTATATTAAAGCCAAGGGCTTAATGTGTAAATGAGTTAGCACTCTTTTGTTGTAACCAAGTGTTAACTTGGAAAGCTGTAAGCCTGTAGGGCATTTGCTTTTGTTGTTAACATGTAATACTTTTATAATGGAACTCTGATGAATAGAAGAAAGTGGAGCTTTTATATATCAATGCATGTCTCTATCGATGGGTTTAATGTTATTATTTTGAGGGCGTGACATAAATAAAAAAGAAAGTTTAATAGAAAAGTAAATTGAATAAAAATGGAAGTTGAATAAAAATAAAAATGAAAGTTGCATAAAATTAAAAATGAAAGTTCCATCCAGAAATCACTATACCTTAACGATCTATTTGGAAATTAAATAAAAAAGGAAGTTTAATAGAAAAGTAAATTGAATAAAAATGAAAGTTGAATAAAAATAAAAATGAAAGTTGCATAAAATTAAAAATGGAAGTTCAATTCAGAAACGACTACACCTTAACGATCTATTTGGAAAATAAATAAATAAAAAAAAGTTGAAAAGAAAAGAAACGCGAACATAAAAGGATGTTGAATAAAAATAAAAATGGAAGTTGCAGAAAATTAAAAATGGAAATTCATTGAAGAAACCACTATACCTTAACGATCTATTTGGAAATTGAATAAAAAAGGCGTTGAATAGAAAAATAACTTGAATAAAAAGTAATGTTGAATAAAAATAAAAATGGAAGTTAATTCAAGAAACCACTATACCATTACGATCTTTTTAGAAATCAAATAAAACGGAAGTTTAATAGAAAAGTAAATTGAATAAAAAAAGAAGTTGAATAAAAATAAAAATGGAACTTGCAGAAAATTAAAATTGGAAGTTCATTCAAAAAACCACTATACCTAAGGATGTATTTGGAAATTAAATAAAAAAGGAAGTTGAATAGAAAAATAACTTGAATAAAAATGAATGTTGAATAAAAATAAAAATGGAAGTTGCAGAAAATTAAAAATGGAAGTTCATTTAAGAAACCACTATACCTTAACGATCTATTTAGAAATTAAATAAAAAAGGAAGTTTAATAGAAAAGTAAATTGAATAAAAATGGAAGTTGAATAAAAATAAAAATGAAAGCTGCATAAAATTAAAATTGGAAGTTCATTCAAGAAACCACTATACCTTAACTACCTATTTGGAAATTAAATAAAAAAGGAAGTTTAATTGAAAAGTAAATTGAATAATAATGGAAGTTAAATAAAAATAAAAATGAAAGTTTTATAAAATTAAAAATGAAAGTTCAATACAGAAACAACTATACCTTAACGATCTAATTGGAAATTAAATAAAAAAGTAAGTTTAATAGAAAAGTAAATTGAATAAAAATGGAAGTTGACTAAAAATGAAAATGAAAGTTGCATAAAATTAAAAATGGAAGTTCAATCCAGAAACGACTATACCTTAACGATCTATTTGGAAAATAAATAAAAAAAAAGTTGAATATAAAAGCATGTTGAATAAAAATAAAAATGGAAATTGATTGAAGAAACCACTATACCTTAACGATCTATTTGGAAATTAAATTAAAAAGGAAGTTGAATAGAAAAATAACTTGAACAAAAATGGAAGTTGAATAAAAATAAAAATGAAAGTTGCAGAAAATTAAAAATGAAAGTTCATTCAAGAAACCACTATACCTCAACGACCTATTTGGAAATTAAATAAAAAAGGAAGTTTAATAGAAAAGTAAATTGAATAAAAAGGGAAGTTGAATAAAAATAAAAATGAAAGTTGCATAAAATTAAAAATGAAAGTTCAATCCAGAAACCACTATACCATAATGATCTATTTGGAAATTAATTAAAAAAGGAAGTTTAATAGAAAAGTAAATCGAATAAAAATGGAAGTTGAATGAAAATGAAAATGAAAGTTGCATAAAATTAAAAATGGAAGTTAAATCCAGAAACGACTATACCATAACGATCTATTTGGAAAATAAATAAAAAAGAAAGTTGAATATAAAAGGATGTTGAATGAAAATAGAAATAGAAGTTGCAGAAAATTAAAAGTGGAAATTCATTGAAGAAACCACTATACGTTAATGATCTATTTGGAAATTAAATAAAAAAGGATGTTGAATAGAAAAATAACTTGAATAAAAATGAATGTTGAATAAAAATAAAAATGGAAGTTGCAGAAAATTAAAAATGGAAGTTCATTCAACAAACCACTATACCTTAACGATCTATTTAGAAATTAAATAAAAAAGGAAGTTTAATATAAAAGTAAATTGAATATAAATAGAAGTTGAATAAATATAAAAATGAAAGTTGCAGAAAATTAAAAATGGAAGTTCAATCCAAAAACCACTATACCTTAACGATCTATTTGGAAAGTAAATAAAAAAGGAAGTTGAATAGAAAAGAAACTTAAATAAAAAAAGAAGTTGAATAAAAATAAAAATGGAAGTTGCAGAAAATTAAAATTGAAAGTTCATTCAAGAAACCACTATACCTTAACGATCTATTTGGAAATTAAATAAAAATGGAAGCTGAATACAAAAATAACTTCAATAAAAATGGAAGTCGAATAACAATAAAAATGGATGTTCATTCAAGAAACCACTATACCTTAACGATCTATTTGGAAATTAAATAAAAAAGAAGTTCAACAGAAAAGTAACTCGAATAAAAATAGAAGTTGAATAAAAATAAAAATGAAAGTTGCATAAAATTAAAAATGGAAGTTCAATCCAGAAACCTCTATACCTTAACGATCTATTTGGAAATTAAATAAAAAAGGAAGTTGAGTAGAAAAGAAACTTGAATAAAAAAGGAAGTTAAATAAAAATTAAAAATGGAAGTTCATTCAAGAAACCACTATACCTTAACGATCTATTTAGAAATTAAACAAAAAAGGAAGTTTAATATAAAAGTAAATTGAATATAAATAGAAGTTGAATAAATATAAAAATGAAAGTTGCATAAAATTAAAAATGGAAGTTCAATTCAGAAACGACTATACCATAACGATCAATTTGGAAAGTAAATAAAAAAAAAAACTTGAATAGAAAAGAAACTTGAATATAAAAGGATGTTGAATATAAATAAAAATGGAAGTTGCAGAAAATTAAAAATGAAAATTCATTGAAGAAACCACTATACCATAACGATCTATTCGGAAATTAAATGAAAAAGGAAGTTGAATAGAAAAATAACTTGAATAAAAGTGAATGTTGAATAAAAATAAAAATGGAACTTGCAGAAAATTAAAAATGGAAGTTCATTCAATAAACCACTATACCTTAACGATCTTTCTAGAAATTAAATAAAAACGGAAGTTTAATTGAAAAGTAAATTGAATAAAAATGGAAATTGAATAAAAATAAAAATGAAAGTTGCATAAAATTAAAAATGAAAGTTCAATCCAGAAATCACTATAACTTAACGATCTATTTGGAAATTAAATAAAAAAGGAAGTTGAATAGAAAAATAACTTGAATAAAAATGGAAGTTGAACAAAGATAAAAATGGAAGTTACAGAAAATTTAAAATGGAAGTTCATTCAAGAAACCACTATACCTTAACGACTTATTTGGAAATTAAATAAAAAAGGAAGCTTAATAGAAAAGTAAATTGAATAAAAATGGAAGTTGAATAAAAATAAAAATGAAAGTTGCATAAAATTAAAAATGAAAGTTCAATCTAGAAACCACTATACCTTAACGATCTATTTGGAAATTAAATAAAAAAGGAAGTTGAATTGAAAAATAACTTGAATAAAAATGGAAGTTGAATAAAGATAAAAATGGAAGTTGCAGAAAATTAAAAATGGAAGTTCATTCAAGAAACCACTATACCTTAACGACTTACTTGGAAATTAAATAAAAAAGGAAGCTTAATAGAAAAGTAAATTGAATAAAAATGAAAGTTGAATAAAAATAAAAATGAAAGTTGCATAAAATTAAAAATGAAAGTTCAATCCAGAAACCACTATACCTTAACGATCTATTTGAAAATTAAATAAAAAAGGAAGTTTAATAGAAAAGTAAATAGAATAAAAATGGAAGTTGAATAAAAATAAAAATGAAAGTTGCATAAAATTAAAAAGGGAAGTTCAATTCAGAAACGACTATACCTTAACGATCTATTTAGAAAATAAATAAAAAAGAAAGTTGAAAAGAAAAGAAACGTGAACATAAAAGGATGTTGAATAAAAATAAAAATGGAAGTTGCAAAAAATTAAAAATGGAAATTCTTTGAAGAAACCACAATACCTTAACGATCTATTTGGAAATTGAATAAAAAAGGAAGTTGAAAGGAAAAATAACTTGAATAAAAAGGAATGTTGAATAAAAATAAAAATGGAAGTTGCAGAAATTTAAAAATGGAAGTTCATTCAAGAAACCACTATACCTTTACGATCTTTTTAGAAATTAAATAAAAACGGAAGTTTAATAGAAAAGTAAATTGAATAAAAGTGGAAGTTGAATAAAAATAAAAATGAAGGTTACATAAAATTAAAAATGGAAGTTCAATCCATAAACCACTATACCTTAACGATCTATTTGGAAATTAAATAAAAAAGGAAGTTGAATAGAAAAGAAACTAGAATAAAAAAAGAAGTTGAATAAAAATAAAAATGAAAGTTGCAGAAAATTAAAATTGGAAGTTCATTCAAGAAACCACTATACCTTAAGGATCTATTTCGAAATTAAATAAAAAAGGAAGTTGAATAGAAAAATAACTTGAATAAAAATGAATGTTGAATAAAAATAAAAATGGAAGTTGCAGAAAATTAAAAATAGAAGTTCATTCAAGAAACCACTATACCTTAACGATCTATTTAGAAATTAAATAAAAAAAGAAGTTTAATAAAAATGGAAGTTGAATAAAAATAAAAATGAAAGCTGCATAAAATTAAAAATGGAAGTTCAATCTAGAAACCACTATACCATAAAGATCTCTTTGGAAATTAAATAAAAAAGGAAGTTGAATAGAAAAGAAACTTGAATAAAAAAAGAAGTTGAATAAAAATAAAAATGGAAGTTGTAGAAAATTAAAATTGGAAGTTCATTGAAGAAACCACTATACCTTTACGATCTGTTTGGAAATTAAATAAAAAAGGAAGCTGAATAGGAAAATAACTTGAATAAAAATGGAAGTTGAATAAAAATAAAAATGGAAGTTGCAGAAAATTAAAAATGGAAGTTCATTCAAGAAACCACTATACCTTAACGACCTATTTGGAAATTAAATAAAAAAGGATGTTTAATTGAAAAGTAAATTGAATAAAAATGGAAGTTGAATAAAAAGAAAAATGAATGTTTCATAAAATTAAAAATGAAAGTTCAATCCAGAAACCGCTATACCTTAACGATCTATTTGGAAATTATATAAAAAAAGGAAGTTGAATGGAAAATGTCACGTCCTCAAAATAATAACATTAAACCCATCAAATAAGACATTCATTGACATATGACATAACCATAACCTTCTATTCATCAGAGTTTCATTACAAATGAATTACATGTTAACAACAAAAGCAAAATGATCTACGGGCTTACAGCTTTCCAAGTTAACACTTGGTTACAACAAAAGAGTGCTAACTCATCTACACATTAAGCTCTCGGCTTGAATATACATGTAATACATCAAAAAGGAACTAAAACAACAACAATCTGCTTGCCTCTAGCCTCCCAAGCTATGACCTTGGAGGTGGCATGCTACCTGTACCTAAAAATGATATTCCCATATAGGGTGAGCCACAGCCCAGTAGAAATACACTAAACCAACCATGAACAATGACTAAAAGATTAGCAATTGATAGATGGCCAACACTGATACATCCACATAAATCACATTTTATGTCATCCGACTTATAAGTCCGGGTTACTTTTCATTTTTCCTTTTTCAATAGATAAGCATATTAGCTCTACCATCATCTCAACAGGTATGTATAAAAACTGTATCCCACATTCACAGATAAGCATATAAGCTATATCCCCATTCTCAACAGATATGTATAATAACAATATCCCACATTCACAGATAAGCATATAAGCTGTATCCACATTTCACAAAGATAAGCATATTAGCTCTATCTTCACTTCTCTAGACAAGCATATGAGCTGTATCTACGGAGTTTATCCCCTATCTTCTCCCAACACTATCCGGTTTAGAGGTACATCCCCCATCTTCCCCTAAACTGCGGAGTACATCCCCCATCTCCTCCTCTACACATAACGTATACAAACACATTGATTCTGTATACAATCACTCAATAAATACAGTTAATGTATTCTATCAACCGTCAATTTCCATGACACATTCCATTAATTAGTTTCCGTTTGCCTAATCATCATGCATTGTCTACAACAATTACGACTATCCTCCACCGATAGCCCAAAGCAATTATTTCTAAACAGAAAATAAATGCACAATTGGATATTCAATCTACATTTCACTTCGGTGAGTGATAAATAATTCAACTACACCCTTTAACCCCGTGCATTCCCAATCTCGACAATCCCATTTCATTTCCTCATTTCTCACAATTAATTATCCCAATTAATCAATCAATGTAATCAGGTCATTTTCCATAATTAACATTACAACCCTTAGGTCCCATTTTCATCAATGATTCAACATTAATTCCATTTCTCTATGCCAAACATGCATCTAGGTTTATTATAAATAAAACCCCAACTTTTGTAAAATAACACAAAAGCCCCAAACTTTCACAAAATTACCAAACCAACCCCAACATCTCAAAATACCAAAATTTAAAGACAAAATCCATAGAGAGGAGTAGGATATCCCTACCTCAAATCCGGAGTCCCAAGAGAGAAGATGACAAAACCCAACGTGCTCCAAAACCCGAAATTTTTAGATTAAAATGTAGCCCTCGACGATCAACAACTTTTTTGTAAAGGCCAAAGGTGAGCAAATCACTCCTACTAGATCAAAACCTAGAGAGAAGGTAGAGTTCTAGAGTGAGAGGCTCAACAATGGTGTTTTTGGAAAAGTAGGAGAGAGAAGAGAAAGTGAAAAAGTGATTTGAAAAGTCAAAATACGAAACTTAAACTCAATCTCCCCGCTCGAGCGTCACTCACAGACTCCCGCTCGAGCGTCAACAATCCCGCTCGAGCGGCGGATACACACACCCAGAACTTTTACAGAACTAGGTCTCCGCTCGAGCTTCCAACTCCCCGCTCGAGCGGCACTCACACAACCCCGCTCGAGCGGGCAATCCCACGCTTGAGCGTCCAACACTGCACAGGAAATACTGGATGGGTGTAATTCCCGCTCGAGCGCCAAAACCCCCGCTCGAGCGGACAGGTCAAAATCTGGGCAACTAGTTTTGGTTTCTAAACTCAACCAACCTGTAACAAACCTGCCCAACACATCCTATAACTCAAATACGAAGGAAAAAGGATGTAAACAAGATAATCATCAACTACCAACATCCACGGACACATGTCCGGATCACTATACAACAAGGGTAAATCCGGGATCGCCATAGAAAAATAACTTGAATAAAAATGGAAGTTGAATAAAGATAAAAATGGAAGTTGCAGAAAATTAAAAATGGAAGTTCATTCAAGAAACCACTATACCTTAACGACCTATTTGGAAAGTAAATAAAAAAGGAAGTTTAACAGAAAAGTAAATTGAATAAAAATGGAATTTGAGTAAAAATAAAAATGAAAGTTGCATAAAATTAAAACTGGAAGTTCAATTCAGAAACGACTATACCTTAACGATCTATTTGGAAAATAAATAAAAAAGAAAGTTGAAAAGAAAAGAAACGTGAACATAAAAGGATGTTGAATAAAAATAAAAATGGAAGTTGCAGAAAATAAAAAATGGAAATTCATTGAAGAAACCACTATACCTTAACGATCTATTTGGAAATTGAATAAAAAAGGAAGTTGAATAGAAAAATAACTTGAATAAAAAGGAATGTTGAATAAAAATAAAAATGGACGTTGCAGAAAATTAAAAATGGAAGTTAATTAAAGAAACCACTATACCTTTATGATCTCTTTAGAAATTAAATAAAAACGGAAGTTTAATAGAAAAGGAAATTGAATAAAAATGGAAGTTGAATAAAAATAAAAATGAAACTTGCAGAAAATTAAAAATAGAAGTTCATTCAACAAACCACTATACCTTAACGATCTTTTTAGAAATTAAATAAAAATGGAAGTTTAATTGAAAAGTAAATTGAATAAAAATGAAAGTTGAATAAAAATAAAAATGAAAGTTTTATAAAATTAAAAATGAAAGTTCAATCCAGAAACCACTATAACATAACGATCTATTTGGAAATTAAATAAAAAAGGAAGTTGAATAGAAAAATAACTTGAATAAAAATGGAAGTTGAACAAAGATAAAAATGGAAGTTGCAGAAAATTAAAAATGGAAGTTCATTCAAGAAACTACTATACCTTAACGACTTATTTGGAAATTAAATAAAAAAGGAAGCTTAATAGAAAAGTAAATTGAATAAAAATGGAAGTTGAATAAAAATAAAATTGAGAGTTCAATCCAGAAACCACTATACCTTAACGATCTATTTGGAAATTAAATAAAAAAGGAACTTGAATTGAAAAATAACTTGAATAAAAATGGAAGTTGAATAAAGATAAAAATAGAAATTGCAGAAAATTAAAAATGGAAGTTCATTAAAGAAACCACTATACCTTAACGACCTATTTGGAAAGTAAATAAAAAAGGAAGCTTAATAGAAAAGTAAATTGAATAAAAATGGAAGTTGAATAAAAATAAAAATGAAAGTTGCATAAAATTAAAAATGAAAGTTCAATCCTGAAACCACTATACCTTAACGATCTATTTGGAAATTAAATAAAAATGGAAGTTTAATAGAAAAATAAATAGAATAAAAATAAAAATGAAAGTTGCATAAAATTAAAAATGGAAGTTCAATTCAGAAACGACTATACCTTAACGATCTATTTGGAAAATAAATAAAAAAGAAAGTTGAAAAGAAAAGAAACGTGAACATAAAAGGATGTTGAATAAAAATAAAAATGGAAGTTGCAGAAAATTAATGTCACGCCCTCAAAATTAACCCATTAAATATATCATTGACATGCATTAATTAAAGAAAACACTTTATTAATTCATTCATCAAAGTATTACCAAATAAAACATTACATGTGACATCAAATTAAATGCCCTACAGGCTTACATCTTTCCAAGCCAACACTTGGACACAAAAGTATGAGATCTAACTCAAATACAAATAAAGCCCTAGGCTTGAGTGTTTACATGTACTAACAATGAAAAACAAATAACCGAAAATAGTCTTCAAAATCCAAGTCCTTCCAAGCTAAGTCCTTGGAGGTAGTTTATCACCTGAACCTGAAAATGATGTTCCCATAAAGGGTGAGCCACAGCCCAGTAGAAAAATACTAAACCAAGTATAAGCATTGAATAAAGTTATAGCATACAATAGATGGTTAACCAAGATAATCAATTACATCATTTTACAGTCTCATGACACTATTGTCTAAAACACACCTTACTTTCCAACTTTATCAATATGGCTCAGAACCTGGCCAAACTTACAACAGTGAACTATATATATATATATCATATTCACATTCTTCTAATGTCAACAAACAGATGAAACTCAGGCTCAAATCAAAACACTTCATACTTCCAGTTTGATACACATTTTAGTGCTGTATCAATAAAAACACTTCAATATAAATAAGCACACATAAATGTGATGCTAATGGAGTCCATCCCCTATCTCCTCCCAAACAAAATCCGGTTTAGAGGTCCATCCCCTATCTTCCCCTAAACCGTGGAGTACATCCCCTATCTCCTCCCACACAAAACAATGTATGTAAACACATAACATATACACCACACAATCAATACACATAATGTCTGTATTAATTCAACAGTCAAAATTAATGACTCAACCAATGTGATTAGTTTCAGTTATCCCTAATCCACATGCAATGTCTACAACAATCATGACTATCCTCCACCGATAGCCCAAAACAGTTATTTCTAGACTTGAAAATACATACACCAACAATTCAATAGGCGAGTGATTTAAATTATCCAACTACACCATTTAATCAATGAATTCCTCAATTCCCTTAAATTAATTATACAAATTAATTAATTAACAACTAGGGTTTTTCCCAAAATTATCAAAGTAACCCCAACATATCAATATACCAAAACTTAGAACAAAACTTATAAAATGGAGTAGGAAATCCCAACCTCGATTAAAATAACCCGAATGGAGAAGACAGAGATGAATACCCAAATTCCAATGTGCTCCAAATCACTAAATGTTCAGATTAAATGGAAGCCCTTGACTCACTCCATCTTTTAAATAAAGGATCTAAGGTAGAAACTCACTCTAGGTAGATCAATCCTAACAGAGAAGGTGTGTAGAGGGAGAGAAAACTCGTAACTAGGGTTATTGGAATATGAAAGTGTATGAAAAACAGATCTGAAACACGCTGTTGCCTATTTAAACCTGACAGGCTCGCTCGAGCGAAGACTTGGTCGCTCGAGCGACCAGACACAGAAAAGCTACGCTCGAGCCAAGAAAGCCTTGCTCGAGCCAACAACCCAGAAGC
Organism: Camellia sinensis; assembly: GCF_055761805.1. Classification (NCBI taxonomy): domain Eukaryota; kingdom Viridiplantae; phylum Streptophyta; class Magnoliopsida; order Ericales; family Theaceae; genus Camellia; species Camellia sinensis. Next base: position 47,769,075 of record NW_028128987.1, on the reverse strand, counting down.
TCGCTCAAGCGAAGAAAAGCTCGCTCGAGCCAAAAACCACTGCTCTCAGGTCTAACTCCAAAACGCAATCCTCGCTCGAGCGAAGAAACCCTGGCTCGAGCGACGGACCAAAACAAAGAGCTCGCTCGAGCGAAGAACTGCTCGCTCGAGCGAAGGGCCAAAATTCTGGGCAGCAACCCTTTGCTCCCAAGCTCAACCAACCTGCTATAAACATGCCGAATGCATCACCTAACTCAGAAATAGGAAATTAAAGGACGGTAACAATCAAAATACAATAGCAGGAGCTACGGAACCTAAGTCCGGATACCATAAACAAATGAGAAAAGACCGGGGTCGCTATAATTAAAAATGGAAATTCATTGAAGAAACCACAATACCTTAACGATCTATTTGGAAATTGAATAAAAAAGGAAGTTGAATAGAAAAATAACTTGAATAAAAAGGAATGTTGAATAAAAATAAAAATGGAAGTTGCAGAAATTTAAAAATGGAAGTTCATTCAAGAAACCACAATACCTTTACGATCTTTTTAGAAATTAAATAAAAATGGAAGTTTAGTAGAAAAGTAAATTGAATAAAAATGGAAGTTGAATAAAAATAAAAATGAAGGTTACATAAAATTAAAAATGGAAGTTCAATCCAGAAACCACTATACCTTAACGATCTATTTGGAAATTAAATAAAAAAGGAAGTTGAATAGAAAAGAAACTTGAATAAAAAAAGAAGTTGAATAAAAATAAAAATGGAAGTTGCAGAAAATTAAAATTGGAAGTTCATTCAAGAAACCACTATACCTTAAGGATCTATTTCGAAATTAAATAAAAAAGGAAGTTGAATAGAAAAATAACTTGAATAAAAATGAATGTTGAATAAAAATAAAAATGGAAGTTGCAGAAAATTAAAAATAGAAGTTCATTCAAGAAACCACCATACCTTAACGATCTATTGAGAAATTAAATAAAAAAAGAAGTTTAATAGAAAAGTAAATTGAATAAAAATAAAAATGAAAGCTGCATAAAATTAAAAATGGAAGTTCAATCCAGAAACCACTATACCATAACGATCTATTTGGAAATTATATAAAAAACGAAGTTGAATAGAAAAGAAACTTGAATAAAAAAAAGAAGTTGAATAAAAATAAAAATGGAAGTTGCAGAAAATTAAAATTGGAAGTTCATTCAAGAAACCACTATACCTTAAAGATCTGTTTGGAAATTAAATAAAAAAGGAAGTTGAATAGACAAATAACTTGAATAAAAATAGAAGTTGAATAAAAATAAAAATGGAAGTTGCAGAAAATTAAAAATAGAAGTTCATTCAAAAAGCCACTATACCTTAACGACCTATTTGGAAATTAAATAAAAAAGGAAGTTGAATAGAAAAATAACTTGAATAAAAATGAAAGTTGAATAAAAATAAAAATGGAAGTTCATTCAAGAAACCACTATACCTTAACGATCTATTTGGAAATTAAATAAAAAAAGAAGTTGAATAGAAAAATAAGTTGAATAAAAATGGAAGTTGAATAAAAATAAAAATGGAACTTGCAGAAAATTAAAAATGGAAGTTCATTCAAGAAACCACTATACCTTAACGATCTATTTGGAAATTAAATAAAAAAGGAAGTTGAGTAGAAAAGAAACTTGAATAAAAACAGAAGTTCAATAAAAATAAAAAATGGAAGTTAGAGAAAATTACAAATGGAAGTTCATACAAGAAACAACTATACCTTAAATAAAAATGGAAGTTAATTAAAAATGGAAGTAACTTGAATAAAAAGGGAAGTTAATTAAAAATAAAAATGGAAGTTGCAGAAAATTAAAACTGGAAATTAATTGAAGAAACCACTATACCTTAATGATCCATTTGGAAATTAAATAAAAAAGGAAGTTGAATAGAAAAATAACTTGAATAAAAATGGAAGTCGAATAAAAATAAAAATGGAAGTTACAGAAAATTAAAAATGGAAATTCATTCAAGAAACCATTATACCTTAACGATCTATTTGGAAATTAAATAAAAAAGAAGTTTAACAGAAAAGTAACTTGAATAAAAATGGAAGTTGAATAAAAATAAAAATGAAAGTTGCATAAAATTAAAAATGGAAGTTCAATCCAGAAACTACTATACCTTAACGATCTATTTGGAAATTAAATAAAAAAGGAAGTTCAATAGAAAAGTAAATTGAATAAAAATGGAAGTTGAATAAAAATAAAAATGAAAGTTGCATAAAATTAAAAATGGAAGTTCAATTCAGAAACGACTATACCTTAACGATCTATTTGGAAAGTAAATAATAAAAAATTTGAATAGAAAAGAAACTTGAATGTAAATGGATGTTGAATAAAAATAAAAATGGAAATTCATTGAAAAAACCACTATACCATAACGATCTATTTGGAAATTAACTAAAAAAGGAAGTTGAATAGAAAAATAACTTGAATAAAAATGAATGTTGAATAAAAATAAAAATGGACCTTGCAGAAAATTAAAAATGGAAGTTTATTCAACAAACCACTATACCTTAACGATCTTTTTAGAAATTAAATAAAAACGGAAGTTTAATTGAAAAGTAAATTGAATAAAAATGGAAGTTGAATAAAAGTAAAAATGAAAGTTGCATAAAATTAAAAAAGAAAGTTCAATCCAGAAACCACCATACCTTAACGATCTATTTGGAAATTAAATAACAAAAGAAGTTGAATAGAAAAATAACTTGAATAAAAATGGAAGTTGAATAAAGATAAAAATGGAAGTTGCCGAAAATTAAAAAAGGAAGTTCAATCCAGAAACCACTATACCATAACGATGTGTTTGGAAATTAAATGAAAAGGGAAGTTGAATAGAAAAGAAACTTGAATAAAAAAAGAAGTTGAATAAAAATAAAAATGGAAGTTGCAGAAAATTAAAATTGGAAGTTCATTCAAGAAACCACTATACCTTAACGATCTGTTTGGAAATTAAATAAAAAAGGAATTTGAATAGAAAAATAACTTGAATAAAAATAGAAGTTGAATAAAAATAAAAATGGAAGTTGCAGAAAATTAAAAATGGAAGTTCATTCAAGAAACCACTATAGCTTAATGACCTATTTGGAAATTAAATTAAAAAGGAAGTTTAATTGAAAAGTAAATTGAATAAAAATGGAAGTTGAATAAAAATAAAAATGACTGTTTCACAAAATTAAAAATGAAAGTCCAATCCAGAAACTACTATACCTTAACGATCTATTTGGAAATTATAGAAAAAAAGGAAGTTGAATGGAAAAATAACTTGAATAAAAATAGAAGTTGAATAAAGATAAAAATGGAAGTTGCAGAAAATTAAAAATGGAAGTTCATTAAAGAAACCACTATACCTTAACGACCTATTTGGAAAGTAAATAAAAAAGGAAGTTTAACAGAAAAGTAAATTGAATAAAAATGGAAGTTGAATAAAAATAAAAATGATAGCTGCATAAAATTAAAAATGGAAGTTCAATTCAGAAACGACTATACCTTAACGATCTATTTGGAAAATAAATAAAAAAGAAAGTTGAAAAGAAAAGAAACGTGAACATAAAAGGATGTTGAATAAAAATAAAAATGGAAGTTGCAGAAAATCAAAAATGGAAATTCATTGAAGAAACCACTATACCTTAACAATCTATTTGGAAATTGATTAAAAAAGGAAGTTGAATAGAAAAATAACTTGAATAAAAAAGAATGTTGAATAAAAATAAAAATGGAAGTTGCAGAAAATTAAAAATGGAAGTTAATTAAAGAAACCACTATACCTTTACGATCTTTTTAGAAATTAAATAAAAATGGAAGTTTAATAGAAAAGTAAATTGAATAAAAATGGAAGTTGAATAAAAATAAAAATGAAACTTACATAAAATTATAAATGGAAGTTCAATCCAGAAACCACTATACCTTAATGATCTATTTCGAAATTAAAAAAAAAAGGAAGTCGAATAGAAAAGAAACTTGAATAAAAAAAGAAGTGGAATAAAAATAAAAATGAAAGTTGCAGAAAATTAAAATTGGAAGTTCATTCTAATAACCACTATACCTTAACGATCTAATTGGAAATTAATCAAAAAAGGAAGTTGAATAGAAAAGTAACTTCAATAAAAATAGAAGTTGAATAAAAATAAAAATAGAAGTCGCCTAAAATTAAAAATAGAAGTTCATTCAAGAAACCACTATACCTTAACGATCTATTTAGAAATTAAATAAAAAGAGAAGTTTAATAGAAAAGTAAATTGAATAAAAATGGAAGTTGAATAAAAATAAAAATGAAAGCTGCATAAAATTAATAATGGAAGTTCAATCCAGAAACCACTATCCCGTAACGATCTCTTTGGAAATTAAATAAAAAAGGAAGTTGAGTAGAAAAGAATCTTGAATAAAAAAAGAAGTTGAATAAAAATAAAAATGGAAGTCGCAAAAAATTAAAATTGGAAGTTCATTCATGAAACAGCTATACCATAACGATCTATTTGGAAATTAAATAAAAAAGGAAGTTTAATAGAAAAATAACTTGAATAAAAATGAATGTTGAATAAAAATAAAAATGAAAGTTTCATAAAATTGAAAATGTAAGTTCAATCCAGAAACCACTATACCTTAACGATGTATTTGGAAATTAAATAAAAAAGGAAGTTGAATAAAAATAAAAATGAAAGCTGCATAAAATTAATAATGGAAGTTCAATCCAGAAACCACTATACCATAACGATCTCTTTGGAAATTAAATAAAAAAGGAAGTTGAATAGAAAAGAATCTTGAATAAAAAAAGAAGTTGAATAAAAATAAAAATGGAAGTCGCAGAAAATTAAAATTGGAAGTTCATTCAAGAAACCACTATACCTTAAAGATCTGTTTGGAAATTAAATAAAAAAGGAAGTTGAATAGACAAATAACTTGAATAAAAATAGAAGTTGAATAAAAATAAAAATGAAAGTTTCATAAAATTAAAAATGAAAGTTCAATCCAGAAACCACCATACCTTAACGATCTATTTGGAAATTAAATAAAAAAAGAAGTTAAATAGAAAATTAATTTGAATAAAAATTGAAGTTGAATAAAGATAAAAATGGAAGTTGCAGAAAATTAAAAATGGAAGTTCATTCAAGAAACCACTATACCTTAATGGCCTATTTGGAAATTAAACAAAAAAGGAAGTTTAAAAGAAAAGTAAATTGAATAAAAATGGAAGTTGAATAAAAAGAAAAATGAAAGTTCCATAAAATTAAAAATGAAAGTTCAATCCAGAAACCACTATACCTTAACGATCTATTTGGAAATTAAATAAAAAAGGAAGTTTAATAGAAAAGTAAATTGAATAAAATTGGAAGTTGCATAAAATTAAAAATGGAAGTTCAATTCAGAAACGACTATACCTTAACGATCTATTTGGAAAGTAAATAAAAAAAAACTTGAATAGAAAAGAAACTTGAATGTAAATGGATGTTGAATAAAAATAAAAATGAAAGTTGCAGAAAATTAAAAATAGAAATTCATTGAAGAAACCACTATACCATAACGATATATTAGGAAATTAAATAAAAAAGGAAGTTGAATAGAAAAATAACTTGAATAAAAATGAATGTTGAAGAAAAATAAAAATGGAAGTTCATTCAACAAACCACTATACCTTAACGATCTTTTTAGAAATTAAATAAAAACGGAAGTTTAATTGAAAAGTAAATTGAATAAAAATGGAAGTTGAATAAAAGTAAAAATGAAAGTTGCATAAAATTAATAAAGAAAGTTCAATCCAGATACCACCATAGCTTAACGATCTATTTGGAAATTAAATAAAAAAAGAAGTTGAATAGAAAAATAACTTGAATAAAAATAGAAGTTGAATAAAGATAAAAATGGATGTTGGAGAAAATTAAAAACGGAAGTTCATTCAAGAAACCACTATACCTTAACGACCTATTTGGAAATTAAATAAAAAAGGAAGTTTATTAGAAAAGTAAATTGAATAAAAATGAAAGTTGAATAAAAATAAAAATGAAGGTTCAATCCAGAAACCACTATACCTTAACGATCTATTTGGAAATTAAATAAAAAAGGAAGTTTAATAGAAAAGCAAATTGAATAAAAATGGAAGTTGAATAAAAATAAAAATGAAAGTTACATAAAATTAAAAATGGAAGTTCAATTCAGAAACGACTATACCTTAACGATCTATTTGGAAAATATATAAAAAAGAAAGTTGAAAAGAAAAGAAACGTGGACATAAAAGGATGTTGAATAAAAATAAAAATGGAAGTTGCAGGAAATTAAAAATGGAAATTTATTTAAGAAACCATTATACCTTAACGATCTATCTGGAAATTGAATAAAAAAGGAAGTTGAATAGAAAAATAACTTGAATAAAAAGGAATGTTGAATAAAAATAAAAATGGAAGTTGCAGAAAATTAAAAATAGAAGTTAATTCAAGAAACCACTATACCTTTACAATCTTTTTAGAAATTAAATAAAAACGGAAGTTTAATAGAAAAGTAAATTGAATAAAAATGGAAGTTGAATAAAAATAAAAATGAAAGTTACATAAAATTAAAAATGGAAGTTCAATCCAGAAACCACTATACCTTAACGATCTATTTGGAAATTAAATAAAAAAGGAAGTTGAATAGAAAAGAAACTTGAATAAAAAAAGAAGTTGAATAAAAATAAAAATGGAAGTTGCAGAAAATTAAAAATGGAGGTTGTTTCAAGAAACCACTATACCTTAACGATCTATTTAGAAATTAAATGAAGAAGGAAGTTTAATAGAAAAGTAAATTGAATAAAAATGGAAGTTGAATAAAAATAAAAATGAAAGTTGCATAAAATTAAAAATGGATGTTCAATCCGAAAACCACTATACCTTAACGATCTATTTGGAAATTAGATTAAAAAGGAAGTTGAATAGAAAAGAAAGTTGAATAAAAAAAGAAGTTGAATAAAAATAAAAATGGAAGTTGCAGAAAATTAAAAATGGAAGTTCATTCAAGAAACCACTATACCTCAACGACCTATTTGGAAATTAAATAAAAAAGGAAGTTTAATAGAAAAATAAATTGAATAAAAATGGAAGTTGAATAAAAATAAAAATGAAAGTTGCATAAAATTAAAAATGGAAGTTCAATCCAGAAACGACTATACCTTAACGATCTATTTAGAAAATAAATAAAAAAGAAAGTTGAATAGAAAAGAAACTTGAATATAAAAGGATGTTGAATAATAATAAAAATGGAAGTTGCAGAAAATTAAAAATGGAAATTCTTTGAAGAAACCACTATACCTTAACGATCTATTTGGAAATTAAATAAAAAAGGAAGTTTAATAGAAAAGTAAATTGAATAAAATTAAAAATGGAAGTTCAAACCAGAAACAACTATACCTTAACGATCTATTTGGAAAATAAATAAAAAAGAAAGTTGAGTGGAAAAGAAACTTGAATATAAAAGGATGTTGAATAAAAATAAAAAAGAAAGTTGCGGAAAATTAAAAATGGAAATTCATTGAAGAAACCGCTATACGTTAAATATCTATTAGGAAATTCAATAAAAAAGGAAGTTGAATAGAAAAATAACTTGAATAAAAATGAATATTGAATAAAAATAAAAATAGAAGTTGCAGAAAATTAAAAATGGAGGTTCTTTCAAGAAACCACTATACCTTAACGATCTATTTAGAAATTAAATGAAAAAGGAAGTTTAATAGAAAAGTAAATTGAATAAAAATGGAAGTTGAATAAAAATAAAAATGAAAGTTGCATAAAATTAAAAATGGAAGTTCAATCCGGAAACCACTATACCTTAACGATCTATTTGGAAAATAAATTAAAAAGAAAGTTGAATAGAAAAGAAAGTTGAATAAAAAAAGAAGTTGAATAAAAATAAAAATGGAAGTTGCAGAAAATTAAAATTGGAAGTTCATTCAAGAAACCACTATACCTTAAGGATCTATTTGGAAATTAAATAAAAAAGGATGTTGAATAGATAAAAAACTTGAATAAAAATGAATGTTGAATAAAAATAAAAATTGAAGTTGGAAAAAATTAAAAATGGAAGTTCATCCAAGAAACCACCATACCTTAACGATCTATTTAGAAATTAAATAAAAAAGGAAGTTTAATAGAAAAATAAATTGAATAAAAATGGAAGTTGAATAAAAATAAGAATGAAAGTTGCATAAAATTAAAAATGGATGTTCAATCTAGAAACCACTATACCTTAACGATCTATTTGGAAATTAAATAAAAAAGGAAGTTGAATAGAAAAATAACTTGAATAAAAATGAATGTTGAATAAAAATAAAAATGGAAGTTGCAGAAAATTAAAAATAGAAGTTCATTCAAAAAACCACTATACCTTAACGATCTATTTAGAAATTAAATAAAAAAGGAAGTTTATTTAATAAACTTTGAAGTTGAATAAAAATAAAAATGAAAGTTGCATAAAATTAAAATTGGAAGTTCAATCCAGAAACCACTATACCCTAACGATCTATTTGGAAATTAAATAAAAAAGTAAGTTGAATTGAAAAGAAACTTGAACAAAAAAAGAAGTTGAATAAAAATGAAAATGGTAGTTGCAGAAAATTAAAAATGGAAGTTCATTCAAGAAACCACTATACCTTAACGACCTATTTGGAAATTAAATAAAAAAGGAAGTTCAATTGAAAAGTAAATTGAATAAAAATGGAAGTTGAATAAAAATAAAAATGAAAGTTGCATAAAATTAAAAATGAAAGTTCAATCCAGAAGCCACTATACCTTAACGATCTAATTGGAAATTAAATAAAAAAGTAAGTTTAATAGAAAAGTAAATTGAATAAAAATGGAAGTTGAATAAAAATGAAAATGAAAGTTGCATAAAATTAAAAATGGAAGTTCAATCCTGAAATGACTATACCTTCACGATCTATTTGGAAAATAAATAAAAAAGGAAGTTGAATAGAAAAATAACTTGAATACAAATGAATGTTGAATAAAAATAAAAATGGAAGTTGCAGAAAATTAAAAAGAGAAGTTCATTCAAGAAACGAATATACCTTAACGATCTTTTTAGAAATTAAATAAAAAAGGAAGTATAATAGAAAAGGAAATTGATTAAAAATGGAAGTTGAATAAAAATAAAAATGAAAGTTGCATAAAATTAAAAATGGAAGTTCAATCCAGAAACGACTATACCTTAACGATCTTTTGGGAAAATAAAAAAAAAAAAGAAAGTTGAATAGAAAAGAAATTTGAATATAAAAGGATGTCGAATAAAAATAAAAATGGAAGTTGCAAAAAATTGAAAATGGAAATTCACTGAAGAAACCACTATACGTTAACGATCTATTTGGAAATTAAATAAAAAAGGAAGTTGAGTAGAAAAGAAACTTGAATAAAAAAGGAAGTTAAATAAAAATAAAAATGGAAGTTGTAGAAAATTAAAAATGGAAGTTCATTCAAGAAACCACTATACCTTAACGATCTATGTGGAAAGTAAATAAAAAAGGAAGTTGAATAGAAAAAAAACTTGAATAAAAATGGAAGTTGAATAAAAAAAAAATGGAAGTTGCAGAAAATTAAAAATGGAAGTTCATTCAAGAAACCACTATGACTTAACGACCTATTTGGAAATTAAATAAAAAAGGAAGTTTGATGGAAAAGTAAATTGAATAAAAATGGAAGTTGAATAAAAATAAAAATGAAAGTTCCATCAAATTAAAAATGAAAGTTCAATCCAGAAATCACTATACCTTAACGATCTACTTGGAAATTAAATAAAAAAGGAAGTTTAATAGAAAAGTAAATTGACTAAAAATGGAAGTTGAATAAAAATGAAAATGAAAGTTGCATAAAATTGAAAATGGAAGTTCAATCCAGAAACGACTATACCTTAACGATCTATTTGGAAAATAAATAAAAAAGAAAGTTGAATAGAAAAGAAACTTGAATATAAAAGGATGTTGAATAAAAATAATAATGGAAGTTGCAGAAAATTAGAAATGGAAGTTCATTCAAGAAACCACAATACCTTAACGATCTATTTAGAAATTAAATAAGAAAGGAAGTATAATAGAAAAGGACATTGAAAAAAAATGGAATTTGAAAAAAAATAAAAATGAAAGTTGCAAAAAATTAAAAATGGAAGTTCAATCCAGAAACGACTATACCTTAACGATCTATTTGGAAAATAAATAAAAAAGAAAGTTGAAGAGAAATGAAACTTGAATATAAAAGGATGTTGAATAAAAATAAAAATGGAAGTTGCAGAAAATTAAAAATAGAAATTCATTGAAGAAACCACTTTACCTTAACGATCTATTTGGAAATTAAATAAAAAGGGAAGTTGAATAGAAAAATAACTTGAATAAAAATGAATGTTGAATAAAAATAAAAGTGGAAGTTGTAGAAAATTAGAAATGGAAGTTCATTCAAGAAACCACTATACCTTAACGATCTTTTTAGAAATTAAATAAAAAAGGAAGAATAATAGAAAATTAAATTGAATAAAAATGGAAGTTGAATAAAAATAAAAATGAAAGTTGGATAAAATTAAAAATAGACGTTCAATCCTTAAAGGCCTATACCTTAACGATCTATTTGGAAATAAATAAAAAAGAAAGTTGAATAGAAAAGAAATTTGAATATAAAAGGATGTTGAATAAAAATAAAAATAGAAGTTCCATAAAATTGAAAATGAAAATTCATTGAAGAATCCACTATACCTTAACGATTTATTTGGAAATTAAATAAAAAAGGAAGTTGAATAGAAAAATAACTTGAATAAAAATGAATGTTGAATACAAATAAAAATGGAAGTTGCAGAAAATTAAAAATTGAAGTTCATTCAAGAAACCACTATGCCTTAACGATATATTTAGAAATTAAATAAAAAAGGAAATTTAATAGAAAAGTAAGTTGAATAAAAATGGAAGTTGAATAAAAATAAAAAGGAAAGTTGCATAAAATTAAAAAATGGAGGTTCAATCCCTAAACAACTATACCTTAACGATCTATTTGGAAATTAAATAAAAAGGGAAGTTGAATAGAAAAGATACGTGAATAAAAAAAGTAGTTTAATAAAAATAGAAATGGAAGTTGCAAAAAATTAAAATTGGAAGTTCATTCAAGAAACCACTATACCTTAACGATCTATTTGGAAATTAAATAAAAAAGGAAGTTGAATAGAAAAATAACTTGATTAAAAATGGAAGTCGAATAAAAATAAAATTGGAAGTTGCAGAAAATTAAAAATTGAAGCTCATTCAAGAAGCCACTATACCTTAACGATCTATACGAAAATTAAATAAAAAAGAAGTTTAACAGAAAAGTAACTTGAATAAAAATAAAAATGAAAGTTGCATAAAATTAAAAATGGAAGTTCAATCCAGAAACCACTATACCTTAACGATCTATTTGGAAATTAAATAAAAAAGGAAGTTGAATAGAAAAGAAACTTGAATAAAAAAAGAAGTTGAATAAAAATAAAAATAGAAGTTGCAGAAAATTAAAATTGGAAGTTCATTCAAGAAACCACTATGCCTTAACGATCTATTTGGAAATTAAATAAAAAAGGAAGTTGAATAGAAAAATTACTTGAATAAAAATGGAAGTCGAATAAAAATAAAAATGGAAGTTGCAGAAAATTAAAAATGGAAGTTTAATCCAGAAACCACTATACCTGAACGATCTATTTGGAAATTAAGTAAAAAAGGAAGTTGAGTAGAACAGAAACTTGAATAAAAAAGGGAGTTAAGTAAAAATAAAAACGGAAGTTGTAGAAAATTAAAAATGGAAGTTCATTCTAATAACCACTATACCTTAACGATCTAATTGGAAATTAATCAAAAAAGGAAGTTGAATAGAAAAGTAACTTCAATAAAAATAGAAGTTGAATAAAAATAAAAATAGAAGTCGCCTAAAATTAAAAATAGAAGTTCATTCAAGAAACCACTATACCTTAACGATCCATTTGGAAATTAAATTAAAAAGGAAGTTGAATCGAAAAGGAAACAGAATAAAAATGGAAGTCGAATAAAAATAAAAATGAAAGTTGCGTAAAATTAAAAATGGAAGTTCATTCTAGAAACCACTATACGTTAACGATCGAGTTGGAAATTAAATAAAAAAGGAAGTTGAATGGAAAAATAACTTGAATAAAAGGGAAATTAATTTAAAATAAAAATGGAGGTTGCAGAAAATTAAAATTGAAAATTCATTGAAGAAACCACTATACCTTAACGATCCATTTGGAAATTAAAAAAAAAAGGAACTTGAATAGAAAAATAACTTGAATAAAAATTGAAGTCAAATAAAAACAAAAATGAAAGTTGTAGAAAATTAAAAATGGAATTTCATTCAAGAAACCACTATACCTTAACGATCTATTTGGAAATTAAATTAAAAAGGTAGTTTAATTGAAAATAAATTGAATAAAAATGGAAGTTGAATAAAAATAAAAATGAAAGTTGCCGAAAATTAAAAATGGAAGTTCAATCCAGAAACCACTATATCTTAACGATCTATTTGGAAATTAAATAAAAAAGCAAGTTGAGTAGAAAACAAAACTTGAATAAAAATGGATGTTAAATATAAATAAAAATGAAAGTTGCAGAAAATTAAAAATGGAAGTTCATTCAAGAAACCACTATACCTTAATGATCTATTTGGAAATTAAATAAAAAAGGAAGTTGAATAGAAAAATTACTTGACTAAAATGGAAGTTGAATAAAAATAAAAATGGAAGTTACAGAAAATTAAAAATGGAAGTTCATTCAAGAAACCGCTATACCTTAACGATCTATTTAGAAATTAAATAAAAAAGGAAGTTTAATAGAAAAGTAAATTGAATAAAAATGGAAGTTGAATAAAAATAAAAATGAAAGTTGCCTAAAATTAAAAATGGAAGTTGAATAAAAATAAAAATGGAAGTTGCAGAAAATTAAAAATGGAAGTTCCTTTAAGAAACCACTATACCTTAACGATCTATTTGGAAATTAAATAAAAAAGGAAGTTGAATGGAAAAATAACTTCACTAAAATCGAAGTTGAAAAAAAATAAAAATGGATGTTGCAGAAAATTAAAAATGGAAGTTCATTGAAGAAACCGCTATACCTCAACGATCTATTTACAAATTAAATAAAAAAGGAAGTTTAATAGAAAAGTAAATTGAATAAAAATGGAAGTTGAATAAAAATAAAAATGAAAGTTGCATAAAATTAAAAATGGAAGTTCAATTCAGAAACCACAATACCTTAACGATCTATTTGGAAATTAAATAAGAAAGGAAGTTGAATAGAAAAGAAAAACTTGAATAAAAATAAAAATGGAAGTTGCAGAAAATGAAAATTGGAAGTTCATTCAAGAAATCACTATACCTTAACGATCTATTTGGAAATTAAATAAAAAAAGAAGTTGAATAGAAAAATCACTTGAATAAAAATGGAAGTCGAATAAAAATAAAATTGGAAGTTGCAGAAAATTTAAAACGGAAATTCATTCAAGAAACTGCAATACCTTAACGATCTATTTGGAAATTAAATAAAAAAAGAAGTTTATTAGAAAGTAAATTGAATAAAAATGGAAGTTGAATAAAAATAAAAATGAAAGTTTCATAAAATTAAAAATGGAAGTTCAATTCAGAAACCACTATACCTTAACGATCTATTTGGAAATTAAATAAAAAAAGGAAGTTGAGTAGAACAGAAACTTGAATAAAAAAGGAAGTTAAATAAAAATAAAAATGGAAGTTGTGCAAAATTAAAAATGGAAGTTCATTCCAATAGCCACTATACCATAACGATCTATTTGGAAATTAAACAAAAAAGGAAGTTGAATAGAAAAGTAACTTCAATAAAAATAGAAGTTGAATAAAAATAAAAATAGAAGTTGCAGAAAATTAAAAATTGAAGTTCATTCAAGAAACCACTATACCTTAACGATCGATTTGGAAATTAAATAAAAAAGGAAGTTGAATCGAAAAGGAAACTGAATAAAAATGAAAGTTGCGTAAATTTAAAAACGGAAGTTCATTCCAGAAACCACTATACATTAACGATCTATTTGGAAATTAAATAAAAAAAGAAGTTGAGTACAAAAGTAACTTGAATAAAAATGAAAGTTGAATAAAAATAAAAATGGAAGTTGCAGAAAATTATAAATGGAAGTTCATTCAAGAAACCGCTATACCTTAACAATCTATTTGGAAATTAAATAAACAAGGAAGTTGAGTTGAAAAGAAACTTGAATAAAAACAGAAGTTAAATAAAAATAAAAATGGAAGTTGCAGAAAATTACAAATGGAAGTTCATTCAAGAAACAACTATACATTAACGATCTATTTGGAAATTAAATGGAAAAGGAAGTTTAATAGAAAAGTAAATTGAATAAAAATGGAAGTAGAATAAAAATAAAAATGAAATTTGCGTAAAATTAAAAATGGAAGTTCATTCCAGAAGCCATTATACGTTAACGACCCATTTGGAAATTAAATAAAAAAGGAAGCTGAATAGAAAAGTAACTTGAATAAAAAGGGAAGCTAATTAAAAATAAAAATGGAAGTTGCAGAAAATTAAAATTGGAAATTTATTGAAGAAACCACTATACCTTAACGATCCATTTGGAAAATTAAATAAAAAAGGAAGTTGAATAAAAATAAAAATGGAAGTTGCAGAAAATTAAAAATGGAAGTTCATTCAAGAAACCACTATACCTTAACGATCTATTTGGAAATTAAATCAAAAGAAGTTTAACAAAAAAGTAACTTGAATAAAAATGGAAGTTCAATAAAAATAAAAATGAAAGTTGCATAAAATTAAAAATGGAAGTTCAATACAGAAACCACTATACCTTAACGATCTATTTGGAAATTAAATAAAAAATGAAGTTGAGTATAAATGAAACTTGAATAAAAAAGGAAGTTAAATAAAAATAAAAATGGAAGTTGCAGAAATTTAAAAATGGAAGTTCATTCAAAAAACCACTATACCCTAACGATCTATTTGGAAATTATATAAAAAAGGAAGTTGAATAGAAAAATAACTTGAATAAAAATGAAAGTTGAATAAAAATAAAAATGGAAGTTCATTCAAGAAACCACTATACCTTAACGATCTATTTGAAAATTAAATAAAAAAAGAAGTTGAAAAGAAAAATAACTTGAATAAAAATGGAAGTTGAATAAAAACAAAAATGGAACTTGCAGAAAATTAAAAATGGAAGTTCATTCAAGAAACCACTATACCTTAACGATCTATTTGGAAATTAAATAAAAAAGGAAGTTGAGTAGAAAAGAAACTTGAATAAAAACAGAAGTTAAATCAAAATAAAAATGAAAGTTGCAGAAAATTACAAATGGAAGTTCATGCAAGAAACAACTATACCTTAACGATCTATTTGGAAATTAAATAAAAAAGGAAGTTAATAGAAAAGTAAATTGAATAAAAATGGAAGTTGAATAAAAATAAAAATAAAATTTGCGTAAAATTAAAAATGGAAGTTCATTCCAGAAGCCATTATATGTTAACGATCCGTTTGGAAATTAAATACAAAAGGAAGTTGAATCGAAAAGTAACTTGAATAAAAAGGGAAGTTAATTAAAAATAAAAATGGAAGTTGCAGAAAATTAAAACTGGAAATTAATTGAAGAAACCACTATACCTTAACGATCCATTTGGAACTTAAAAAAAAAGGAAGTTGAATAGAAAAACAACTTGAATAAAAATGGAAGTCGAAAAAAAATAAAAATGGAAGTTGCAGAAAATTAACAATGGAAATTCATTCAAGAAACCATTATACCTTAACGATCTATTTAGAAATTAAATAAAAAAGTAAGTTTAATAGAAAAGTAAATTGAATAAAAATAGAAATTGAATAAAAATAAAAATGAAAGTTGCATAAAATTAAAAATAGAAGTTCAATTCAGAAACGACTATACCTTAACGATCTATTTGGAAAGTAAGTAAAAAAAAAAACTTGAATAGAAAAGTAACTTGAATAAAATTGAATGTTGAATAAAAATAAAAATGGAACTTGCAGAAAATTAAAAATGGAAGTTCATTCAACAAACCACTATACCTTAACGATCTTTTTAGAAATTAAATAAAAACGGAAGTTTAATTGAAAAGTAAATTGAATAAAAATGGAAGTTGAATAAAAGTAAAAATGAAAGTTGCATAAAATTAAAAAAGAAAGTTCAATCCAGAAACCACCATAACTTGGAAATTAAATAAAAAAAAAGTTGAATAGAAAAATAACTTGAATAAAAATGGAAGTTGAATAAAGATAAAAATGGAAGTTGCAGAAAATTAAAAATGGAAGTTCATTCAAAAAACCACGATACCTTAACGACCTATTTGGAAATTAAATAAAAAAGGAAGTTTAATAGAAAAGTAAATTGAATAAAAATGGAAGTTGAATTAAAAAAAAATGAAAGTTGCATAAAATTAAAAATGAAAGTTCAATCCAGAAACCATTATACCTTAACGATCTATTTGGAAATTAAATAAAAAAGGAAGTTTAATAGAAAAGTAAATTGAATAAAAATGGAAGTTGAATAAAAATAAAAATGAAAGTTGCATAAAATTAAAAACGGAAGTTCAATTCAGAAACGACTATACCTTAACGATCTATTTGGAAAATAAATAAAAAAGAAAGTTGAAAAGAAAAGAAACGTGGACATAAAAGGATGTTGAATAAAAATAAAAATGGAAGTTGCAGAAAATTAAAAATGGAAATTCATTTAAGAAACCACTATACCTTAACGATCTATTTGGAAATTGGAAAAAAATGGAAGTTGAATAGAAAAATAACTTGAATAAAAAGGAATGTTGAATAAAAATAAAAATGGAAGTTGCAGAAAATTAAAAATGGAAGTTAATTCAAGAAATCGCTATACTTTTACGATCTTTTTAGAAATTAAATAAAAACGGAAGTTTAATAGAAAAGTAAATTGAATAAAAATGGAAGTTGAATAAGAATAAAAATGAAAGTTACATAAAATTAAAAATGGAAGTTCAATCCAGAAACCACTATACCTTAACGATCTATTTGGAAATCAAATAAAAAAGGAGGTCGAATGGAAAAGAAACTTGAATAAAAAAAGAAGTTGAATAAAAATAAAAATGGAAGTTGCAGAAAATTAAAAATGGAGGTTTTTTCAAGAAACCACTATACCTTAACGATCTATTTTGAAATTAAATGAAAAAAGAAGTTTAATAGAAAAGTAAATTGAATAAAAATGGAAGTTGAATAAAAATAAAAATAAAATTTGGGTAAAATTAAAAATGGAAGTTCATTCCAGAAGCCATTATACGTTAACGATCCGTTTGGAAATTAAATAAAAAAGGAAGTTGAACCGAAAAGTAACTTGAATAAAAAGGGAAGTTAATTAAAAATAAAAATGGAAGTTGCAGAAAATTAAAACTGGAAATTAATCGAAGAAACCACTATACCTTAAAGATCCATTTGGAAATTAAATAAAAAAGGAAGTTGAATAGAAAAATAACTTGAATAAAAATGGAAGTTGAATAAAAATAAAAATGGAAGTTGCAGAAAATTAAAAATGGAAATTCATTCAAGAAACCATTATACCTTAACGATTATTTGGAAACTAAATAAAAAAGAAGTTTAACAGAAAAGTAACTTGAATAAAAATGAAAGTTGAATAAAACTAAAAATGAAAGTTGCATAAAATTAAAAATAGAAGTGCAATCAAGAAACCACTATACCTTAACGATCTATTTGGAAATTAAATAAAATAGGAAGTTTAATAGAAAAGTAAATTGAATAAAAATGGAAGTTGAATAAAAATAAAAATGAAAGTTGCATAAAATTAAAAATGGAAGTTCAATTCAGAAACGACTATACCTTAACGATCTATTTGGAAAGTAAATAAAAAAAAAACTTGAATAGAAAAGAAACTTCAATGTAAATGGATGTTGAATAAAAATAAAAATGGAAGTTGCAGAAAATTAAAAATGGAAATTCATTGAAGAAATCACTATACCATAACGATCTATTTGGAAATTAAATAAAAAAGGAAGTTGAATAAAGAAAAAAATGGAAGCTGCAGAAAATTAAAAATGGAAGTTCATTCAAGAAACCATTATATGTTAACGACCAATTTGGAAATTAAATAAAAAAGGAAGTTTAATAGAAATGTAAATTGAATAAAAATGGAAGTTGAATAAAAATAAAATTGAAAGTTGCATGAAATTAAAAATGAAAGTTCAATCCAGAAACCACTATACCTTAACGATCTATTTGGAAATTAAATAAAAAAGGAAGCTTAATAAAAATAAAAATGAAAGTTGCATAAAATTAAAAATGGAAGTTCAATTCAGAAACGACTATACCTTCACGATCTATTTGGAAAATTAATAAAAAAAAAGTTGAAAAGAAAAGAAACGTGGACATAAAAGGATGTTGAATAAAAATAAAAATGGAAGTTGCAGAAAATTAAAAATGGAAATTCAATTAAGAAACCACTATACCTTAACGATCTATTTGGAAATTGAATAAAAAAGGAAGTTGAATAGAAAAATAACTTGAATAAAAAGGAATGTTGAATAAAAATAAAAATGGAAGTTGCAGAAAATTAAAAATGGAAGTTAATTCAAGAAACCACTATACCTTTACGATCTTTTTAGAAATTAAATAAAAACGGAAGTTTAATAGAAAAGTAAATTGAATAAAAATGGAAGTTGAATAAAAATAAAAATAAAAGTTACATAAAATTAAAAATGGAAGTTCAATCCAGAAACCACTATACCTTAACGATCTATTTGGAAATTAAATAAAAATGGAAGTTTAATAGAAAAGAAACTTGAATAAAAAAAGAAGTTGAATAAAAATAAAAATAGAAGTTGCAGAAAATTAAAAATGGAGGTTGTTTCAAGAAACCACTATACCTTAACGATCTATTTAGAAATTAAATGAAAAAGGAAGTTTAATAGAAAAGTAAATTGAAGAAAAATGGAAGTTGAATAAAAATAAAAATGAAAGTTGCATAAAATTAAAAATGGAAGTTCAATCCGGAAACCACTATACCTTAACGATCTATTTGGAAATTAAATTAAAAAGGAAGTTGAATAGAAAAGAAAGTTGAATAAAAAAAGAAGTTGAATAAAAATAAAAATGGAAGTTGCAGAAAATTAAAATTGGAAGTTCATTCAAGAAACCACTATACCTTAACGACCTATTTGGAAATTAAATAAAAAAGGAAGATTAATAGAAAAGTAAATTGACTAAAAATGGAAGTTGAATAAAAATAAAAATGAAAGTTGTATAAAATTAAAAATGGAAGTTCAATCTAGAAACGACTATACCTTAACGATCTATTTGGAAAATAAATAAAAAAGAAAGTTGAATAGAAAAGAAAGTTGAATATAAAAGGATGTTGAATAAAAATAAAAATGGAAGTTGCAGAAAATTAAAAATGAAAATTCTTTGATGAAACCACTATACCTTAACGATCTATTTGGAAATTAAATAAAAAAGGAAGTTTAATAGAAAAGTAAATTGCATAAAAATAAAAATGGAAGTTGCAGAAAATTAAAAATGGAAGTTCATTCAAGAAACCACTATACCTTAATGATCGATTTAGAAATTAAATGAAAAAGGAAGTGTAACGCCCTCAAAATATAAGCATTAAACCCATTAGATAAGACATGCATTTATATACAAACTATCCACATTCCTTTATTCATTAGAGTTTCATATACATATGTATTACATGTTAACATCAAAACAAAATGCCCTACGGGCTTACAGCTTTCCAAGTTAACACTTGGTTACAACGAAGAGTTCTAACTCGTTTACACATTAAGCCCTTGGCTTGAAGTTACATATAATACATCAAAAGTAAAACGACAAAACTATGCCCGCCACTAGCCTCCCAGCTATGTCCTTGGAGGTGGCATGCTTCCTGTACCTGAAAATGATATTCCCATATAGGGTGAGCCACAGCCCAGTAGAAATACACTAAACCAACCATGGACATTGACTAAAACATTAGCATTTGATAGTTGGTCAACACTGATACAATCACATAAATTACATATTTATGTCAACGACTTACAAGTCCCATTTACTTTTCATTTTCCCTTTTTCAACAGATAAGCATGCTAGCTCTATCTTCATCTCCACAGATATGTATAAAAACTATATCTCACATTCAGATAAGCATAAAAGCTATATCCACATTCTCAACAGATATGTTTATCAACAATCTCCACAGATAAGCATACAAGCTGTATCCACATTCTATAACAGATATGTATATCAACAATATCCACAGATAAGCATACAAGCTGTATCCACACTTCACAAAGATAAGCATATGAGCTCTATCTTCACTTCTCTAGACAAGCATATGAGCTCTGTCTACGGAGTTCATCCCCTATCTCCTCCAAATACCTATCCGGTTTAGAGGTACATCCCCTATCTTCCCCTAAACCGCGGAGTACATCCCCTATCTCCTCCTCTACACATAACGTATATAAACACATTGGTTCTATATACAATCACACAATACACACAATTAATGTATTCTATCAACCGTCAAGTTCCATGACACATTCCATTGATTAGTTTCCGTTCACCTAATCATCATGCATTGTCTACAACAATCTCGACTATCCTCCACCGATAGCCCAAAGCAGTTATTTCTAAAACAGAAAATAAATGCACAAATGGATATTCAATCAACATTTCATTTCCTCATTTCTCACCAATTAATTATCCTAATTAATTAAACAATGTAATTAGGCCATTTTCCATAATTACTATTTCAACCCTTAGGTCCCATTTTCACCAATGATTCAACAATCATTCCATTTCTCTATGCCAAACATGCATCTTGGTTTATTATGAGTAAAACCCCAACTTTTGTAAAATAGCACAAAAGCCCCAAACTTTCACAAAATGACCAAACCAAGCCCAACATCTCAAAATACCAAAATTTAAAGACAAAACCCATAGAGAGGAGTAGGTTATCCCTACCTCAAATTCGGAGTCCCAAAGGAGAAGACGACAAAACCCAACGTGCTCCAAAACCCGAGATTTTCAGATTAAAATGAAGCCCTCGACGATCAACAACTTTTTTGTAAAGGCCAAAGGTGAGTAAATCACTCTTACTAGATCAAAACCTAGAGAGAAGGTAGTATCTAGAGTGAGAGGCTCAACAATGGTGATTTTGGAAAAGTAAGAGAGAGAAGAGAAAGCAAAAAGTGATTTGGAAAGTCACAACTTCGGGTCTTTAACCCAGGTCTCCGCTCGAGCGTAAAACACCCCGCTCGAGCGGCCACTCACAGACTTACGCTCGAGCGGCCAACCTCCCGCTCGAGCGCAGAATGCACTCGCTCAGCACTTTTGCAGAAACAGACCTACGCTCGAGCTGCCAACCCTACGCTCGAGCGTACAACACTGCACAACAAATACTGGATGGGTGTATTCCCCGCTCGAGCGCCAACACCTCCGCTCGAGCGTACAGGCCAAAATCTGGGCAACTAGTTTTGGTTTGTAAACTCAACCAACCTGCAACAAACCCGCTCAACACATCCTATAACTCAATTATGAAGTAAAAAGGATGCAAACAAAATAATAAACAACTACCAACATCCACGGACACATGTCCGGATCACTGTACATCAAGGGTAAACCCGGGATCGCTATAACCTCCCCCCCTTAAAGAATTTCGTCCCCGAAATTAAACACAAGTTTTCAAAAACAAGTTTTCCTCCATTTTAAACAATGTTACATTTTAACATTCAACAATTCGACCCATTACCGGTCATCCCATCCCTTTAACAAGAGACATATCACAATATGTAAACAACATATGTATTATTAACATGCACCAACATTATGCACTAACTTTCCAATGTCAACAATATAGTCAATATATATAGTGTTACATCCAACTACCATATGAGGCAAGTTCCAAAACATGCTTCCAATAATCAAAACATTCTCAATGTTTTACAACTTAAGACATATATAAAAGCTCTTAAGTTCAACATAATGTAAAATTTAAATACAAGATCACATATCAATAAACAAGTCCGGATATTTCTCTCGGACTTCCAACTCACGTTCCCAAGTGGCTTCCTCCACTCCGTGATGTTTCCACAAGACTTTCACCAAAGGAATAGTCTTACCACGCAGGACCTGATCCCGCCTATCCAAGACCTGAACCGGTCTCTCCTCATACGAGGCATCCTCATCTACCTCTAAATCGCTCCAATCCAGCACATGTGATGGGTCTGGCTCATACTTCCGAAGCATACTCACATGAAACACGTCATGCACTCCGGACAACTGCGGCGGTAAGGCTAACCGATAAGCAACCTCACCTATCCTCTCAAGGATCTCGAAAGGACCAATAAACCGAGGGGATAATTTCCCACTCTTCCCAAACCTCATCAGGCCTCGCCTAGGTGATATCTTCAGAAAGACATGATCACCTACCTCAAACGCCAAAGGCCTCCTCCTACGGTCAGCATATGATTTCTGCCGACTCTGGGCTGTAACAAGCCTCCTACGGATAAGCTCAACTTTCTCCGTCGTCTCCCTAACCAACTCTGGACCCAACAAAGGTGCATCACCCACCTCGGCCCAACAAACTGGAGACCTACACGGTCGGCCATACAAGGCCTCAAACGGTGCCATACCGATGCTAGACTGAAAACTGTTGTTGTAGGCAAACTCTACCAATGGCAAGTGCCTCTCCCACGTCCCACTGAAATCCAGGACACAACCCCGAAGCATATCCTCGAGGATCTGAATAGTACGCTCGGACTGCCCGTCAGTCTGAGGATGATAAGCCGTACTAAAGGTCAACTTAGTGCCCAAGGCACTCTGCAAACTCTGCCACAACCTAGCAGTAAAACGAGGATCTCTATCTAAGACGATCGTCACTGGGACCCCGTGCAATCTCACTACATCCCGAATGTACAAATCGGCAAGATGATCTACCGAATCTCTCACGCGCATAGGAATAAAGTGCGCCGACTTAGTCAACCGGTCTACAACCACCCAAATAGCATCACTACCCCGCTGAGTCCTCGGAAGACCTACAACGAAGTCCATAGTGACATGCTCCCACTTCCACTCGGCAATAGGCAAGGGTTGTAACAAACCCGCTGGCCTCTGATGCTCGGCCTTCACTTGCTGGCAAGTAAGGCACTTCGATACGAAAACAGCCACATCTCTTTTCATACCCCGCCACCAAAACTGGCGACCCAAATCCTGATACATCTTAGTACCTCCCGGATGCACCGCAAGGCGCGAATGGTGAAACTCTCGGAGTACGTCCTCTCGGCAAGACTCCGGTACAAATAAACGATCTCGGTATCTCACACTCTGGTCAGGATACACCGTTAAACCCTTCTCAACTTTCCCACTGGAGATCTTCTCTCGGAGGGATTCTACCTCAAGGTCACCTCTCTGTGCCTCTAACACTCTAGTCACCAGTGTAGGCTGCGCAACAACAGAAAACAAGGCCGCAGCCTCGACAGATTCGCCCAGTAGCAAATCAAACTCGCCAAGTGCTCCCAACATCACCCATTCTCGGATGGCTATACAAGCTACATCACTAATGGTTTTCCTACTAAGGGCATCGGCCACAACATTGGCCTTCCCCGGATGATAATGCAACTCAAAATCATAATCCTCGATGAACTCCATCCATCTCCTCTGCCTCAAATTCAAGTCTTTCTGTGTAAACAGATACTTCAAACTCTTGTGGTCCGAGAATACCTCGAACTTCTCACCATAAAGGTAGTGCCTCCAGATTTTCAAGGCAAAAATCACAGCTGCTAACTCTAGGTCGTGTGTGGGGTAATTCTTCTCGTGTATTTTCAACTGACGTGAGCCATAAGCTACTACTTTCCCTTCTTGCATCAACACACAACCCAAACCCTCTCGTGAAGCATCACAATAAACCGCATAACCCAACCCTCTCTCCGGAATAATTAACACCGGAGCGGTGGTCAATCTAACTTTCAACTCTTGGAACGACTTTTCACAAGTTTCACTCCACACAAACTTGACTCCCTTCCGAGTCAGCCTAGTCAATGGTGACGCTAGCCTGGAGAAATCTTTCACAAACCGACGGTAGTACCCAGCCAATCCCAGAAAACTGCGGATCTCAAACACACTCTTAGGCTGTGCCCAATCTTGCACTGCCTCAACCTTGGATGTATCAACAGACACCCCTTCCCCGGATACCACGTGGCCTAAGAATTTGACTTCCCCCAGCCAGAACTCACACTTCCCAAACTTAGCATACAGCCTATGGGCTCTAAGCAACTCAAGCACCACTCTCAAGTGTGCCTCATGCTCCTCCTCGGAAGACGAATAGATAAGGATATCGTCCACGAAAACAACCACAAATCGGTCTAAGAACTCCCGGAAAATCCGGTTCATCAAGTCCATAAAGACTGCCGGTGCATTGGTAAGCCCAAATGGCATCACCAGAAACTCATAATGGCCATACCGCGTACGGAATGCCGTCTTAGGAATATCTTCCTCCCTGACCCTCAACTGATGGTAACCCGATCTCAAGTCTATCTTAGAGAAACAACGGGAACCCTTCAACTGGTCAAACAAATCATCTATACGGGGCATAGGGTACTTATTCTTAACCGTAGCCCGATTCAACTTCCGGTAGTCTATACACAATCTCAAGGTACCATCTTTCTTTTTAACAAAGAGGGCCGGTGCTCCCCACGGTGAAACACTAGGGCGAACAAAGCCCTTATCAAGCAATTCCTGGAGCTGAACTTTCAACTCAACCAACTCTGCTGGAGCAAAACGGTAAGGTGCCATAGAAATCGGCGCCGTACCAGGCACTAAATCAATAGAGAACTCTATCTCTCGGTGAGGTGGCAAACTAACAAGATCTTCGGGAAAGACATCCGAATACTCACAAACCACCCTCGGTAACACAATCTGAGTCTCACCACTCTTACCACTCTCAAAGCTGGCAAGTAGACTACTAAGCTCACTTCGCCCTCGCGAATCATACCCCGGTGGCAAAACACTACCAACCCGGTCTCCCAAGAAATGCAACCACTCCCCGCTCAAGGTACACAATGTAACCCTCTGGCGGTAGCAATCAATAACAGCCCGGTATGACGATAACCAGTCCATACCCAAAATAACATCAAAACCCTTCATGGGCATGACAACAAACGGAAAAGGAAGCCTATAGTCGGCGACCTCTATATCACATCCTCTAACACCCTGTTTCAGGATCAACTCACCACCCAAAGGCGATACCACACAAATAGGAGATGCTAACTGTGCTAACTCCAATTCCAAAACAGATGCAAATGCAGCAGATACAAAAGAATGAGATGCACCCGTGTCTATCAACACATTAGCAACTGAGTTGCAAAACAGAAAAGTACCTCTCACCACCGATGGAGCTGGTACTAAATCCTGCGCGGTAATAGCATACACGCGCCCCGTAGGCCCCTGGTCTACCTGCTCACCTCTCGGAGCAAAAGACTGGTGCACAGACTGGGATGACGAAGCTCCCGGATTGGCCCTCGAGGCCTGCACAGACTGAGCTGGCTGAAAACCCTGCGTCTGCCTAGAACCAGACGCTCCCGAAGTGGCACTCAACTGTGGGCAAAACCTCTTCATGTGCCCAGGTTGTCCACACTGATAACAAGTCAAGAGCTGCCCCCTGCCCAAACTCTGACTCTGCGGTCTAGCTGAAGAAGAAGCAGCTTTCTGACCCCCACCCTTCTGCGGGCAAACAGATACCTTGTGACCCAGCTGGCCACACTTGTAACAGGTGAAATCCCCCTGACCACCTCTCCCGGAGCCTGCACTCGGCACTGGGAAGGTCGATCTAGCAACACCACCCTGCGACTGCTGAGGGTTAGAACCCCTCTGCCTCTTGCCATCACCCTGGCTATCCTGGCTCCTCTTGGAGCCTCTCTGACCCTCATCCTCCTCCTGCATCATAAGCTCCATATGAGCTGCAGCGTCCACTAAGTGTCTATACTCTCGAATATAAGACCCACCAATTCTCAACTTGAGGCCCCGCCTCAACTTCCGCTCAAACTCATAGCAACGGCGTTCCTCAGACGCCACCAGTTCAGGTGCAAACCTAGACAGACTGGTAAAAGTAGCCTCAAACTCGGCCACTGACAAGCCCTGCTGATTAAGCCGGCTAAACTGATCCCTCAGCTTTTCCCTAGCTGCTGCTGATAAAAACCTCTCCTGAAAAGCATTCACAAACGCCTCCCAAGTACCACCAACACGAGCTTTCTCGTACTTCCACCATTGACCCGCATCTCCCTTCAGTTGGAAGGATGCCAAGGTCACTTTCAGTGCTCCGTCCTCGATGCCAAGCATCTCAAACGTCTTCGTTGTCTGTTCGAGCCATTCATCTGCCTTAAGCGGCTCTTTAGGATCCCCGATAAACTCGTCCGGATTACACCGGAAGAACTCCCTCTTCAAGAAGGAAGGCCCTGTCTCAGCTGCCTGATTCCCAGCTCTAAGAATACCCAAAGCTCCCGCTATCTCTCTGGCCAAGGCACCCATAGCCTGCTGACCTACTGGCTCGGCCACATTGGCCTGCCCAACTCCCTCCTGCACTGCCGGAATCTCACCCTGTAACGGTACTTCCTGCCTCGCAGGTCTACCACGTCTAGCACCTCTTCCTCGTCCTGACATCCTAATAAAGGTAACACAGAACGTTAGCACATTCACAAATGTGCCGAAACTGAACACTCACGTCCTAATGCATTGACAACTGTAATTCACTCCACATAAGCACATAAACACATAAGCACTTACGAATTTCATTTCCGGATAATGATAGTCCCGAGGCGTTACTAGAGTTCCGGTTAGAAATAGCATTGATCAAGTGCTTTTCCAACAAGACTCCCAGAAACTCAAGGATCCAATCAACATTCTAGAAATTAAATCCCATACCCACATAGTCACATAAGCATGTTATCAAATAAACACATAGCATATGGTACTACATCTAAGTCTCTATCAAGCGAGACAAACCCATTGTGATCCTAATCACTTCCCACGTACCCAAAGTATTCGAACCCGGTACGCTCTGATACCAAGTTGTAACGCCCTCAAAATATAAGCATTAAACCCATTAGATAAGACATGCATTTATATACAAACTATCCACATTCCTTTATTCATTAGAGTTTCATATACATATGTATTACATGTTAACATCAAAACAAAATGCCCTACGGGCTTACAGCTTTCCAAGTTAACACTTGGTTACAACGAAGAGTTCTAACTCGTTTACACATTAAGCCCTTGGCTTGAAGTTACATATAATACATCAAAAGTAAAACGACAAAACTATGCCCGCCACTAGCCTCCCAGCTATGTCCTTGGAGGTGGCATGCTTCCTGTACCTGAAAATGATATTCCCATATAGGGTGAGCCACAGCCCAGTAGAAATACACTAAACCAACCATGGACATTGACTAAAACATTAGCATTTGATAGTTGGTCAACACTGATACAATCACATAAATTACATATTTATGTCAACGACTTACAAGTCCCATTTACTTTTCATTTTCCCTTTTTCAACAGATAAGCATGCTAGCTCTATCTTCATCTCCACAGATATGTATAAAAACTATATCTCACATTCAGATAAGCATAAAAGCTATATCCACATTCTCAACAGATATGTTTATCAACAATCTCCACAGATAAGCATACAAGCTGTATCCACATTCTATAACAGATATGTATATCAACAATATCCACAGATAAGCATACAAGCTGTATCCACACTTCACAAAGATAAGCATATGAGCTCTATCTTCACTTCTCTAGACAAGCATATGAGCTCTGTCTACGGAGTTCATCCCCTATCTCCTCCAAATACCTATCCGGTTTAGAGGTACATCCCCTATCTTCCCCTAAACCGCGGAGTACATCCCCTATCTCCTCCTCTACACATAACGTATATAAACACATTGGTTCTATATACAATCACACAATACACACAATTAATGTATTCTATCAACCGTCAAGTTCCATGACACATTCCATTGATTAGTTTCCGTTCACCTAATCATCATGCATTGTCTACAACAATCTCGACTATCCTCCACCGATAGCCCAAAGCAGTTATTTCTAAAACAGAAAATAAATGCACAAATGGATATTCAATCAACATTTCATTTCCTCATTTCTCACCAATTAATTATCCCAATTAATTAAACAATGTAATTAGGCCATTTTCCATAATTACTATTTCAACCCTTAGGTCCCATTTTCACCAATGATTCAACAATCATTCCATTTCTCTATGCCAAACATGCATCTTGGTTTATTATGA
This sequence comes from Camellia sinensis, assembly GCF_055761805.1. Classification (NCBI taxonomy): domain Eukaryota; kingdom Viridiplantae; phylum Streptophyta; class Magnoliopsida; order Ericales; family Theaceae; genus Camellia; species Camellia sinensis. The sequence continues at coordinate 47,740,744 of NW_028128987.1, read as the reverse complement.
GTAAAACCCCAACTTTTGTAAAATAGCACAAAAGCCCCAAACTTTCACAAAATGACCAAACCAAGCCCAACATCTCAAAATACCAAAATTTAAAGACAAAACCCATAGAGAGGAGTAGGTTATCCCTACCTCAAATTCGGAGTCCCAAAGGAGAAGACGACAAAACCCAACGTGCTCCAAAACCCGAGATTTTCAGATTAAAATGAAGCCCTCGACGATCAACAACTTTTTTGTAAAGGCCAAAGGTGAGTAAATCACTCTTACTAGATCAAAACCTAGAGAGAAGGTAGTATCTAGAGTGAGAGGCTCAACAATGGTGATTTTGGAAAAGTAAGAGAGAGAAGAGAAAGCAAAAAGTGGTTTGGAAAGTCACAACTTCGGGTCTTTAACCCAGGTCTCCGCTCGAGCGTAAAACACCCCGCTCGAGCGGCCACTCACAGACTTACGCTCGAGCGGCCAACCTCCCGCTCGAACGCAGAATGCACTCGCTCAGCACTTTTGCAGAAACAGACCTACGCTCGAGCTGCCAACCCTACGCTCGAGCGTACAACACTGCACAACAAATACTGGATGGGTGTATTCCCCGCTCGAGCGCCAACACCTCCGCTCGAGCGTACAGGCCAAAATCTGGGCAACTAGTTTTGGTTTGTAAACTCAACCAACCTGTAACAAACCCGCTCAACACATCCTATAACTCAATTATGAAGTAAAAAGGATGCAAACAAAATAATAAACAACTACCAACATCCACGGACACATGTCCGGATCACTGTACATCAAGGGTAAACCCGGGATCGCTATAGGAAGTTTAACAGAAAAGTAACTTGAATAAAAATGAAAGTTGAATAAAAATAAAAATGAAAGTTGCATAAAATTAAAAATGGAAGTTCAATCCAGAAACCACTATACCTTAACGATCTATTTCGAAATTTAACAAAAAATGAAGTTGAGTAGAAAAGAAACTTGAATAAAAAAGGAAGTTAAATAAAATTAAAAATGGAAGTTGCAGAAAATTAAAAATAGAAGTTCATTCAAGAAACCACTATACCTTAAGGATATATTTGGAAATTAAATAAAAAAGGATGTTGAATAGAAAATTAACTTGAATAAAAATGAATGTTGAATAAAAATAAAAATGGAACTTGCTGAAAATTAAAATTGGAAGTTCATTCAAGAAACCAGTATACCTGAACGATCTATTTAGAAATTAAATAAAAAATGAAGTTTAATAGAAAAGTAAATTGAATAAAAATGGAAGTTGAATAAAAATAAGAATTAAAGTTGCATAAAATTAAAAATGGATGTTCAGTCCAGAAACCACTATACCTTAACGATCTATTTGGAAATTAAACAAAAAAGGAAGTTGAATAGAAAAGAAAGTTGAATAAAAAAAGAGGTTGAATAAAAATAAAAATGAAAGTTGTAGAAAATTAAAATTGGAAGTTCATTGAAGAAACCACTATACGTTAACGATCTATATGGAATTTAAATAAAAAAGGAAGTTGAATAGAAAAATAACTTGAATAAAAATGAATGTTGAATAAAAATAAAAATGGAAGTTGCAGAAAATTAAAAATGGAAGTTCATTCAAGAAAGCACTATACCTTAACGATCTATTTAGAAATTAAATAAAAAAGGAAGTTTAATAGAAAAGTAAATTTAATAAACTTGGAAGTTTAATAAAAATAAAAGTGGAAGTTGCAAAAAATTAAAAATGGAAGTTCAATCCAGAAACCACTATACCTTAACGATCTATTTGGAAATTAAATTAAAAAGGAAGTTTAATAGAAAAGAAACTTGAATAAAAAAAGAAGTTAAATAAAAATAAAAATGGAAGTTGCAGAAAATTAAAAATGGAAGTTCATTCAAGAAACCACTATACCTCAACGACCTATTTGAAAATTAAATAAAAAATGAAGTTTAATAGAAAAGTAAATTGAATAAAAATGGAAGTTGAATAAAAATAAAATTGAAAGTTGCATAAAATTAAAATTGGAAGTTCAATCCAGAAACGACTATACCTTGACGATCTATTTGGAAAATAAATAAAAAAGAAAGTTGAATAGAAAAGAAAGTTGAATATAAGAGGATGTCGAATAAAAATAAAAATGGAAGTTGCAGAAAATTAAAAATGAAAATTCTTTGAAGAATCCACTATACCTTAACGATCTATTTGGAAATTAAATAAAAAAGCAAGTTTAATAGAAAAGTAAATTGAATAAAATTAAAAATGGCAGTTCAATACAGAAACGACTATACCTTAACGATCTATTTGGAAAATAAATAAAAAAGAAAGTTGAATGGAAAAGAAACTTGAATATAAAAGGATGTTGGATAAAAATAAAAATGGAAGTTGCGGAAAATTAAAAATGGAAATTCATTGAAGAAACCACTATACGTTAAATATCTATTTGGAAATTCAATAAAAAAGGAAGTTGAATAGAAAAATAACTTGAATAAAAATGAATGTTGAATAAAAATAAAAATGAAAGTTGCAGAAAATTAAAAATGGAGGTTGTTTCAAGAAACCACTATACCTTAATCATCTATTTAGAAATTAAATGAAAAAGGAAGTTTAATAGAGAAGTAAATTGAATAAAAATGGAAGTTGAATAAAAATAAAAATGAAAGTTGCATAAAATTAAAAATGGAAGTACAATCCGGAAACCACTATACCTTAACGATCTATTTGGAAATAAAATTACAAAGGAAGTTGAATAGAAAAGAAAGTGGAATAAAAAAAGAAGTTGAATAAAAATAAAAATGGAATTTGCAGAAAATTAAAATTGGAAGTTCATTCAAGAAACCACTATACCTTAAGGATCTATTTGGAAATAAAATAAAAAGGGATGTTGAATAGAAAAAAAACTTGAATAAAAATGAAAGTTGAATAAAAATAAAAATTGAAGTTGCAGAAAATTGAAAAATGAAAGTTCATTCAAGAAACCACTATACCTTAACGATCTATTTAGAAATTAAATAAAAAAGGAAGTTTAATAGAAAAATAAATTGAATAAAAATGGAAGTTGAATAAAAATAAGAATGAAAGTTGCACAAAATTAAAAATGAATGTTCAATCCAGAAACCACTATACCTTAACGATCTATTTGGAAATTAAATAAAAAAGGAAGTTGAATAGAAAAATAACTTGAATAAAAATGAATGTTGAATAAAAATAAAAATGGAAGTTGCAGAAAATTAAAAATGGAAGTTCATTCAAGAAACCACTATACCTTAACGATCTATTTAGAAATTAAATAAAAAAGGAAGTTTAATAGAAAAGTAAATTTAGTAAACTTTGAAGTTGAATAAAAATAAAAATGAAAGTTGCATAAAATTAAAAATGGAAGTTCAATCCAGAAACCACTATACCCTAACGATCTATTTGGAAATTAAATAAAAAAGTAAGTTGAATAGAAAAGAAACTTGAACTAAAAAAGAAGTTGAATAAAAATGAAAATGGTAGTTGCAAAAAATTAAAAATGGAAGTTCATTCAAGAAACCACTATACATCAACGACCTATTTGTAAATTAAATAAAAAAGGAAGTTTAATAGAAAAGTAAATTTAATAAAAATGGAAGTTGAATAAAAATAAAAATGAAAGTTGCAAAAAATTAAAAATGGAAGTTCAATTCAGAAACGACTATACCTTAACGATCTATTTGGAAAATAACTAAAAAGGAAAGTTGAAAAGAAAAGAAACGTGGACCTAAAAGGATGTTGAATAAAAATAAAAATGGAAGTTGCAGAAAATTAAAAATGAAAATTCATTTAAGAAACCACTATACCTTAACGATCTATTTGGAAATTGAAAAAAAAAGGAAGATGAATAGAAAAATAACTTGAATAAAAAGGAATGTTGAATAAAAATAAAAATGGAAGTTGCAGAAAATTAAAAATGGAAGTTAATTCAAGAAACCACTATACCTTTACGATCTTTTTAGAAATTAAATAAAAACGGAAGTTTAATGGAAAAGTAAATTGAATAAAAATGGAAGTTGAATAAAAATAAAAATGAAAGTTGCATAAAATTAAAAATGGAAGTTCAATCCAGAAACCACTTTACCTTAACGATCTATTTGGAAATTAAATAAAAAAGGAAGTTGAATAGAAAAGAAACTTGAATAAAAAAAGAAGTTGAATAAAAATAAAAATGGAAGTTGCAGAAAATTAAAAATGGAGGTTGTTTCAAGAAACCACTATACCTTAACGATCTATTTAGAAATTAAATGAAAAAGGAAGTTTAATAAAAAAGTAAATTGAATAAAAATGGAAGTTGAATAAAAATAAAAATGAAAGTTGCATAAAATTAAAAATGAAAGTTGCATAAAATTAAAAATGGAAGTTCAATCCGGAAACCACTATACCTTAACGATCTATTTGGAAATTAAATTAAAAAGGAAGTTGAATAGAAAAGAAAGTTGAATAAAAAAAGAAGTTGAATAAAAATAAAAATGGAAGTTGCAGAAAATTAAAATTGGAAATTCATTCAAGAAACCACTATACCTTAACGACCTATTTGGAAATTAAATAAAAAAAGGAAGATTAATAGAAAAGTAAATTGAATAAAAATGGAAGTTGAACAAAAATAAAAATGAAAGTTGTATAAAATTAAAAATGGAAGTTCAATCTAGAAAGGACTATACCTTAACAATCTATTTGGAAAATAAATAAAAAAGAAAGTTGAATAGAAAAGAAAGTTGAATATAAAAGGATGTTGAACAAAAATAAAAATGGAAGTTGCAGAAAATTAAAAATGGAAATTCTTTGATGAAGCCACTATACCTTAACGATCTATTTGGAAATTAAATAAAAAAGGAAGTTTAATAGAAAAGTAAATTGAATAAAAATGGAAATTGAATAAAAATAAAAATAGAAGTTGCAGAAAATTAAAAATGGAAGTTCATTCAAGAAACCACTATACCTTAATGATCGATTTAGAAATTAAATGAAAAAGGAAGTTTAACAGAAAAGTAACTTAAATAAAAATGGAAGTTGAATAAAAATAAAAATGAAAGTTGCATATAATTAAAAATGGAAGTTCAATCCAGAAACCACTATACCTTAACTATCTATTTGGAAATTAAACAAAAAATGAAGTTGAGTAGAGAAGAAACTTGAATAAAAAAGGAAGTTAAATAAAAATAAAAATCGAAGTTGCAGAAAATTAAAAATAGAAGTTCATTCAAGAAACCAATATACCTTAAGGATCTATTTGGAAATTAAATAAAAAAGGATGTTGAATAGAAAATTAACTTGAATAAAAATGAATGTTGAATAAAAATAAAAATGGAACTTGTAGAAAATTAAAAATGGATGTTCATTCAAGAAACTAGTACACCTGAACGATCTATTTAGAAATTAAATAAAAAAGGAAGTTTAATAGAAAAGTAAATTGAATAAAAATGGAAGTTTAATAAAAATAAGAATTAAAGTTGCATAAAATTAAAAATGGATGTTCAATCCAGAAACCACTATACCTTAACGATCTATTTGGAAATTAAACAAAAAAGGAAGGTGAGTAGAAAAGAAAGTTGAATAAAAAAAGAGGTTGAATAAAAATAAAAATGGAAGTTGCAGAAAATTAAAATTGGAAGTTCATTGAAGAAACCACTATACGTTAACGATCTATATGGAATTTTAAAAAAAAAGGAAGTTGAATAGAAAAATAACTTGAATAAAAATAAAAATGGAAGTTGCAGAAAATTAAAAATGGAAGTTAATTCAAGAAACCACTATACCTTAACGATCTATTGAGAAATTAAATAAAAAAGGATGTTTAATAGAATAGTAAATTTAATAAACATGGAAGTTGAATAAAAATAAAAATGAAAGTTACAAAAAATTAAAAATGGAAGTTCAATCCAGAAACCACTATACCTTAACGATCTATTTGGAAATTAAATTAAAAAGGAAGTTTAATAGAAAAGAAACTTGAATAAAAAAAGAAGTTGAATAAAAATAAAAATGGAAGTTGCAGAAAATTAAAAATGGAAGTTCATTCAAGAAACCACTATACCTCAACGACCTATTTGGAAATTAAATAAAAAAGGAAGTTTAATAGAAAAGTAAATTGAATAAAAATGGAAGTTGAATAAAAATAAAAATAAAAGTTGCATAAAATTAAAAATGGAAGTTCAATCCAGAAACGACTATACCTTAACGATCTATTTGGAAAATAAATAAAAAAGAAAGTTGAATAGAAAAGAAACTTGAATATAAAAGGATGTTGAATAAAAATAAAAATGGAAGTTGCAGAAAATTAAAAATGGAAATTCTTTGAAGAAACCACTATACCTTAGGGATCTATTTGGAAATTAAATAAAAAAGGATGTTGAATAGAAAAAAAACTTGAATAAAAATGAATGTTGAATAAAAATAAAAATTGAAGTTGCAGAAAATTAAAAATGGAAATTCATTCAAGAAACCACTATACCTTAACGATCTATTTAGAAATTAAATAAAAAAGGAAGTTTAATAGAAAAGTAAATTGAATAAAAATGGAAGTTGAATAAAAATAAGAATGAAAGTTGCATAAAATTAAAAATGGATGTTCAATCCAGAAACCACTATACCTTAACGATCTATTTGGAAATTAAATAAAAAAGGAAGTTGAATAGAAAAATAACTTGAATAAAAATGAATGTTGAATAAAAATAAAAATGGAAGTTGCAGAAAATTAAAAATGGAAGTTCATTCAAGAAACCACTATACCTTAACAATCTATTTAGAAATTAAATAAAAAAGGATGTTTAATAGAAAAGTAAATTTAGTAAACTTTGAAGTTGAATAAAAATAAAAATGAAAGTTGCATAAAATTAAAAGTGGAAGTTCAATCGAGAAACCACAATACCCTAACGATCTATTTGGAAATTAAATAAAAAAGTAAGTTGAATAGAAAAGAAACTTGAACAAAAAAAGAAGTTGAATAAAAATGAAAATGGTAGTTGCAGAAAATTAAAAATGGAAGTTCGTTCAAGAAACCACTATACCTCAACGACCTATTTGGAAATTAAATAAAAAAGGAAGTTTAATAGAAAAGTAAATTTAATAAAAATGGAAGTTGTTGAATTAAAATAAAAATGAAAGTTGCATAAAATTAAAAATGGAAGTTCCATCCAGAAACGACTATACCTTAACGATCTAATTGGAAATTAAATAAAAAAGGAAGTTTAATAGAAAAGTAAATTGAATAAAAATGGAAGTTGAATAAAAATGAAAATGAAAGTTATATAAAATTAAAAATGGAAGTTCAATCCTGAAGCGACTATACCTTCACGATCTATTTGGAAAATAAATAAAAAAGGAAGTTGAATAGAAAAATAACTTGAATACAAATGAATGTTGAATAAAAATAAAAATGGAAGTGGCAGAAAATTAAAAATAGAAGTTCTTTCAAGAAACGAATATACCTTAACGATCTTTTTAGAAATTAAATAAAAAAGGAAGTATAATAGAAAAGTAAATTGAATAAAAATGGAAGTTGAATAAAAATAAAAATGAATGTTGCATAAAATTAAAAATGGAAGTTCCATCCAGAAACGACTATACCTTAACGATCTTTTTCGAAAAAAAAAAAAAAAAGAAAGTTGAATAGAAAAGAAACTTGAATATAAAAGGAAGTTGAGTAGAAAAGAAACTTGAATAAAAAAGGAAGTTAAATAAAAATGGAAGTTGTAGAAAATTAAAAATAGAAGTTCATTCAAGAAACCACTATACCTTAATGATCTATGTGGAAAGTAAATAAAAAAGGAAGTTGAATAGAAAAAAAACTTGAATAAAAATTGAAGTTGAATAAAAAAAAAATGAAAGTTGCAGAAAATTAAAAATGGAAGTTCATTCAAGAAACCACTATGACTTAATGACCTATTTGGAAATTAAATAAAAAAGGAAGTTTAATAGAAAAGTAAATTGAATAAAAATGGAAGTTGAATAAAAATAAAAATGAAAGTTCCATCAAATTAAAAATGAAAGTTCAATCCAGAAATCAGTATATCTTAACAATCTATTTGGAAATTAAATAAAAAAGGAAGTTTAATAGAAAAGTAAATTGAATAAAAATGGAAGTTGTATAAAAATGAAAGTTGCATAAAATTAAAAATGGAAGTTCAATCCAGAAACGACTATACCTTAACGATCTACTTGGAAAATAAATAAAAAAGAAAGTTGAATAGAAAAGAAACTTGAATATAAAAGGATGTTGAATAAAAATAATAATGGAAGTTGCAGAAAATTAAAAATGGAAATTCTTTGAAGAAACCACTATACCTTAACGATCTATTTGGAAATTAAATAAAAAAGGAAATTTAATAGAAAAGTAAAATGATTAAAATTAAAAATGGAAGTTCAATCCAGAAATGACTATACCTTCACGATCTATTTGGAAAATAAATAAAAAAGAAAGTTGAGTGGAAAAGAAACTTGAATATAAAAGGATGTTAAATAAAAATAAAAATGGAAGTTGCGGAAAAGTAAAAATGGAAATTCATTGAAGAAACCGCTATACGTTAAATATCTATTTGGAAATTCAATAAAAAAGGAAGTTGAATAGAAAAATAACTTGAATAAAAATGAATGTTGAATAAAAATAAAAATGGAAGTTGCAAAAAATAAAAAATGGGGGTTCTTTCCAGAAACCACTATACCTTAACGATCTATTTAGAAATTAAATGAAAAAGGAAGTTTAATAGAAAAGTAAATTGAATAAAAATGGAAGTTGAATAAAAATAAAAATGAATGTTGCATAAAATTAAAAATGGAAGTTCCATCCAGAAACGACTATACCTTAACGATCTTTTTCGAAAATTAAAAAAAAAAGAAAGTTGAATAGAAAAGAAACTTGAATATAAAAGGATGTTGAATAAACCTAAAAATGGAAGTTGCAGAAAATTGAAAATGGAAATTCACTGAAGAAACCACTATACGTTAACGATCTATTTGGAAATTAAATAAAAAAGGAAGTTGAGTAGAAAAGAAACTTGAATAAAAAAGGAAGTTAAATAAAAATAAAAATGGAAGTTGTAGAAAATTAAAAATGGAAGTTCATTCAAGAAACCAGTATACCTTAACGATCTATGTGGAAAGTAAATAAAAAAGGAAGTTGAATAAAAAAAAAATGGAAGTTGCAGAAAATTAAAAATGGAAGTTCATTCAAGAAACCATTATGACTTAATGACCTATTTGGAAATTAAATAAAAAAGGAAGTTTAATAGAAAAGTAAATTGAATAAAAATGGAAGTTGAATAAAAATAAAAATGAAAGTTCCATCAAATTAAAAATGAAAGTTCAATCCAGAAATCACTATACCTTAACGATCTATTTGGAAATTAAATAAAAAAGGAAGTTTAATAGAAAAGTAAATTGAATAAAAATGGAAGTTGAATAAAAATGAAAATGAAAGTTGCATAAAATTAAAAATGGAAGTTCAATCCAGAAACGACTATACCTTAACGATCTATTTGGAAAATAAATAAAAAAGAAAGTTGAATAGAAAAGAAACTTTAATATAAAAGGATGTTGAATAAAAAAAAAAATGGAAGTTCCATAAAATTAAAAATGAAAATTCATTGAAGAAACCACTATACCTTAACGATCTATTTGGAAATTAAATAAAAAGGAAGTTGAATAGAAAAATAACTTGAATAAAAATGAATGTTGAATAAAAATAAAAATGGAAGTTGCAGAAAATTAAAAATTGAAGTTCATTCAAGAAACCACTATACCTTAACGATATATTTAGAAATTAAATAAAAAAGAAAATTTAATAGAAAAGTTAGTTGAATAAATATGGAAGTTGAATAAAAATAAAAAGGAAAGTTGCATAAAATTAAAAATGGAGGGTCAATCCATAAACCACTATACCTTAACGATCTATTTGAAAATTAAATAAAAAAGGAAGTTAAATAGAAAAGATACTTGAATAAAAAAAGAAGTTTAATAAAAATGGAAATGGAAGTTGCAAAAAATTAAAATTGGAAGTTCATTCAACAAACCACTATACCTTAACGATCTATTTGAAAATTAAATAAAAAAGGAAGTTGAATAGAAAAATAACTTGAATCAAAATGGAAGTCGAATAAAAATAAAATTGGAAGTTGCAGAAAATTAAAAATGGAAGCTCATTCAAGAAACCACTATACCTTAACGATCTATATGAAAATTAAATAAAAAAGAAGTTTAACAATAAAGTAACTTGAATAAAAAAAAAATGAAAGTTGCATAAAATTAAAAATGGAAGTTCAATCCAGAAACCACTATACCTTAACGATCTATTTGGAAATTAAATAAAAAAGGAAATTGAATAGAAAAGAAACTTGAATAAAAAAAAGAAGTTGAATAAAAATAAAAATAGAAGTTGCAGAAAATTAAAATTGGAAGTTCATTCAAGAAACCACTATACCTTAACGATCTGTTTGGAAATTAAATAAAAAAGGAAGTTGAATAAAAAAATTACTTGAATAAAAATGGAACTCGAATAAAAATAAAAATGAAAGTTGTAGAAAATTAAAAATGGAAGTTCAATCCAGAAACCACAATACCTTAACGATCTATTTGGAAATTAAATAAAAAAGGAAGTTGAGTAGAACAGAAACTTGAATAAAAAATGGAGTTAAATAAAAATGAAAATGGAAGTAGTAGAAAATTAAAAATGGAAGTTCATTCTAATAACCACTATACCTTAACGATCTATTTGGAAATTAATCAAAAAAGGAAGTTGAATAAAAAAGTAACTTCAATAAAAATAGAAGTTGAATAAAAATAAAAATAGAAGTCGCATAAAATAAAAAATGGAAGTTCATTCAAGAAAACACTATACCTTAACGATCCATTGGGAAATTAAATTAAAAAGGGAGTTGAATCGAAAAGGAAACTGAATAAAAAAGGAAGTTGAATAAAAATAAAAATGAAAGTTGCGTAAAATTAAAAATGGAAGTTCATTCTAGAACCACTATACGTTAACGATCGAGTTGGAAATTAAATAAAAAAGGAAGTTGAATAGAAAAATAACTTGAATAAAAGGGAAATTAATTTAAAATAAAAATGGAAGTTCCAGAAAATTAAAACTGAAAATTCATTGAAGAAATCACTATACCTTAACGATCCATTTGGAAATTAAAGAAAAAAGGAACTTGAATAGAAAAATAACTTGAATAAAAATAGAAGTCAAATAAAAACAAAAATGGAAGTTGCAGAAAATTAAAAATCGAATTTCATTCAAGAAACCACTATACCTTAACGATCTATTTGGAAATGAAATTAAAAAGGTAGTTTAATCAAAAATAAATTGAATAAAAATGAAAGTTGAATAAAAATAAAAATGAAAGTTGCCTAAAATTAAAAATGAAAGTTCAATCCAGAAACCACAATATCTTAACGATCTATTTGGAAATTAAATAAAAAGGCAAGTTGAGTAGAAAACAAAACTTGAATAAAAATGGATGTTAAATATAAATAAAAATGAAAGTTGCAGAAAATTAAAAATGGAAGTTCATTCAAGAAACCACTATAACTTAATGATCTATTTGGAAATTAAATAAAAAAGGAAGTTGAATAGAAAAATAACTTGACTAAAATGGAAGTTGAATAAAAATAAAAATGGAAGTTACAGAAAATTAAAAATGGAAGTTCATTCAAGAAACCGCTATACCTTAACGATCTATTTAGAAATTAAATAAAAAAGGAAGTTTAATAGAAAAGTAAATTTAATAAAAATGGAAGTTGAATAAAAATAAAAATGAAAGTTGTTTAAAATTAAGAATGGAAGCTGCCTAAAATTAAAAATGGAAGTTGAATAAAAATAAAAATGGAAGTTGCAGAAAATTAAAATTGGAAGTTCATTCAAGAAACCGCTATACCTTAACGATCTATTTAGAAATTAAATAAAAAACGAAGTTTAATAGTAAAGTAAATTGAATAAAAATGGAAGTTGAATAAAAATAAAAATGAAAGTTGCCTAAAATTAAAAATGGAAGTTGAATAAAAATAAAAATGGAAGTTGCAGAAAATTAAAAATGGAAATTCCTTCAAGAAACCACTATACCTTAACGATCTATTATGAAATTAAATAAAAAAGGAAGTTGAATGGAAAAATAACTTCACTAAAGTCGAAATTGAAAAAAAATAAAAATGGTTGTTGCAGAAAATTAAAAATGGAAGTTTATTCAAGAAACCGCTATACCTTAACGATCTATTTAGATATTAAATAAAAAAGGAAGTTTAATAGAAAAGTAAATTGAATAAAAATGGAAGTTGAATAAAAATAAAAATGAAAGTTGCATAAAATTAAAAATGGAAGTTCAATTCAGAAACCACTATACCTTAACGATCTATTTGGAAATTAATTAAGAAAGGAAGTTGAATAGAAAAGAAAAACTTGAATTAAAAAAAAAGTTGAATAAAAATAAAAATAGAAGTTGCAGAAAATGAAAATTGGAAGTTCGTACAAGAAATCACTATACCTTAACGATCTATTTGGAAATTAAATAAAAAAGGAAGTTGAATAGAAAAATAACTTGAATAAAAATGGAAGTCGAACAAAAATAAAAATGGAAGTTGCAGAAAATTAAAAATGGAAATTCATTCAAGAAACTGGAATACCTTGACGATCTATTTGGAAATTAAAAAAAAAAGAAGTTTATTAGAAAGTAAATTGAATAAAAATGGAAGTTGAATAAAAATAAAAATGAAAGTTTCATAAAATTAAAAATGGAAGTTCAATTCAGAAACCACTAAACCTTAGCGATCTATTTGGAAATTAAATAAAAAAGCAAGTTGAGTAGAACAGAAACTTGAATAAAAAAGGAAGTTAAATAAAAATAAAAATGGAAGTTGCAGAAATTTAAAAATGGAAGTTCATTCAAAAAACCACTATACCTTAATGATCTACTTGGAAATTAAATAAAAAAGGACGTTGAATAGAAAAATAACTTGAATAAAAATGAAAGTTGAATAAAAATAAAAATGGAAGTTCATTCAAGAAACCACTATACCTTAACGATCTATTAGGATATTAAATAAAAAAAGAAGTTGAATAGAAAAATAACTTGAATAGAAATGGAAGTTGAATAAAAATAAAAATGGAAGTTGCAGAAAATTAAAAATGGAAGTTCATTCAAGAAACCGCTATACCTTAACGATCTATTTGGAAAGTAAATAAACAAGGAAGTTGAGTTGAAAAGAAACTTGAATAAAAACAGAAGTTAAATAAAAATAAAAATGAAAGTTGCAGAAAATTACAAATGGAAGTTCATACAAGAAACAACTATACCTTAACGATCTATTTGGAAATTAAATAAAAAAGGAAGTTTAATAGAAAAGTAAATTGAATAAAAATAGAAGTTGAATAAAAATAAAAATAAAATTTGCGTAAAATTAAAAATGGAAGTTCATTCCAGAAGCCATTATACGTTAACGATCCATTTGGAAATTAAATAAAAGAGGAAGTTGATTAGAAAAGTAACTTGAATAAAAAGGGAAGTTAATTAAAAATAAAAATAGAAGTTGCAGAAAATTAAAATTGAAAATTAATTGAAGAAACCACTATACCTTAACGATCCATTTGGAAATTGAATAAAAAAGGAAGTTGTATAGAAAAATAACTTGAATAAAAATGGAAGTTGAATAAAAATAAAAATGAAAGTTGCAGAAAATTAAAAATGGAAGTTCATTCAAGAAACCACTATACCTTAACGATCTATTTGGAAATTAAATAAAAAAGGAGTTTAACAGAAAAGTAACTTGAATAAAAATGAAAGTTGAATAAATATAAAAATGAAAGTTGCATAAAATTAAAAATGGAAGTTCAATCTAGAAACCACTATACCTTAACGATCTATTTCGAAATTAAATAAAAAAGGAAGTTGAGTATAAAAGAAACTTGAATAAAAAAGGAAGTTAAATAAAAATAAAAATGAAAGTTGCAGAAATTTAAAAATGAAAGTTCATTCAAAAAACCACTATACCTTAACGATCTATTTGGAAATTAAATAAAAAAGGAAGTTGAATAGAAAAATAACTTAAATAAAAATGAAAATTGAATAAAAATAAAGATGGAAGTTCATTTAAGAAACCACTATACCTTAACGATCTATTTGGATATTAAATAAAAAAAGAAGTTGAATAGAAAAATAACTTGATTAAAAATGGAAGTTGAATAAAAATAAAAATGGAAGTTGCAGAAAATTAAAAATGGAAGTTCATTCAAGAAACCACTATACCTTAACGATCTATTTGGAAATTAAATAAAAAAGGAGGTTGAGTAGAAAAGAAACTTGAATAAAAATAGAAGTTAAATAAAAATAAAAATGAAAGTTGCAGAAAATTACAAATGGAAGTTCATACAAGAAACAACTATACCTTAACGATCTATTTGGATATTAAATAAAAAAAGAAGTTTAATAAAAAAGTAAATTGAATAAAAATGGAAGTTGAATAAAAATAAAAATAAAATTTGCATAAAATTAAAAATGGAAGTTCATTCCAGAAGCCATTATACGTTAACGATCCATTTGGAAATTAAATAAAAGAGGAAGTTGAATCGAAAAGTAACTTGAACAAAAAGGGAAGTTAATTAAAAATAAAAATGGAAGTTGCAGAAAATTAAAACTGGAAATTAATTGAAGAAACCACTATACCTTAACGATCCATTTGGAAATTAAATAAAAAAGGAAATTGAGTAGAAAAATAACTTGAATAAAAATGGAAGTTGCAGAAAATTAAAAATGGAAATTCATTCAAGAAACCATTATACCTTAACGATCTATTTGGAAATTAAATAAAAAAGAAGTTTAACAGAAAAGTAACTTTAATAAAAATGGAAGTTGAATAAAAATAAAAATGAAAGTTGCATAAAATTAAAAATGGAAGTTCAATCCAGAAACCACTATACCTTAACGATCTATTTTGAAATTAAATAAAAAAGGAAGTTGAATAGAAAAATTACTTGAATAAAAATGGAAGTCGAATAAAAATAAAAATGGAAGTTGCAGAAAATTAAAAATAGAAGTTCAATACAGAAACCACTATACCTTAACGATCTATTTGGAAATTAAATAAAAAAGGAAGTTGGGTAGAACAGAAACTTGAATAAAAAAGATAGTTAAATAAAAATAAAAATGGAAGTTGTAGAAAATTAAAAATGGAAGTTCATTCTAATAACCACTATACCTTAACGATCCATTTGGAAATTAATCAAAAAAGGAAGTTGAATAGAAAAGTAACTTCAATAAAAGTAGAAGTTGAATAAAAATAAAAATAGAAGTCGCATAAAATTGAAAATGGAAGTTCATTCAAGAAACCACTATAGCTTAACGATCCATTTGGAAATTAAATTAAAAAGGAAGTTGAATCGAAAAGGAAACTGAATAAAAATGGAAGTTGAATAAAAATAAAAATGAAAGTTGCGTAAAATTAAAAATGGAAGTTCATTCTAGAACCACTATACGTTAACGATCGAGTTGGAAATTAAATAAAAAAGGAAGTTGAATAGAAAAATAACATGAATAAAAGGGAAATTAATTTAAAATAAAAATGGAAGTTGCAGAAAATTAAAATTGAAAATTCATTGAAGAAACCACTATACCTTAACGATCCATTTGGAAATTAAAGAAAAAAGGAACTTGAATAGAAAAATAACTTGAATAAAAATGGAAGTCAAATAAAAAAAAAATGAAGTTGCAGAAAATTAAAAATGGAATTTCATTCAAGAAACCACTATACCTTAACGATCTATTTGGAAATTAAATTAAAAAGGTAGTTTAATCGAAAATAAATTGAATAAAAATGGAAGTTGAATAAAAATAAAAATGAAAGTTGCCTAAAATTAAAAATGGAAGTTCAATCCAGAAACCACTATATCTTAATGATCTATTTGGAAATTAAATAAAAAGGCAAGTTGAGTAGAAAACAAAACTTGAATAAAAATGGATGTTAAATATAAATAAAAATGGAAGTTTATTCAAGAAACCACTATACCTTAATGATCTATTTGGAAAATAAATAAAAAAAGAAATTGAATAGAAAAATAACTTGACTAAAATGGAAGTTGAATAAAAATAAAAATGGAAGTTACAGAAAATTAAAAATGGAAGTTCATTCAAGAAACCGCTATACCTTAACGATCTATTTAGAAATTAAATAAAAAAGGAAGTTTAATAGAAAAGCAAATTGAATAAAAATGGAAGTTGAATAAAAATAAAAATGAAAGTTGCCTAAACTTAAAAATGGAAGTTGAATAAAAATAAAAATGGAAGTTGCAGAAAATTAAAAATGGAAGATCCTTAAAGAAACCACTATACCTTAACGATCTATTATGAAATTAAATAAAAAAGGAAGTTGAATGGAAAAATAACTTCACTAAAATCGAAGTTGAAAAAAAATAAAAATAGATGTTGCAGAAAATTAAAAATGGAAGTTCATTTAAGAAACCGCTATACCTTAACGATCTATTTAGATATTAAATAAAAAAGGAAGTTTAATAGAAAAGTAAATTGAATAAAAATGGAAGTTGAATAAAAATAAAAATGAAAGTTGCATAAAATTAAAAATGGAAGTTCAATTCAGAAACCACTATACCTTAACGATATATTTGGAAATTAAATAACAAAGGAAGTTGAATAGAAAAGAAAAACTTGAATAAAAAAAGAAGTTGAATAAAAATAAAAATGGAAGTTGCAGAAAATGAAAATTGGAAGTTCATACAAGAAATCACTATACCTTAACGATCTATTTGGAAATTAAATAAAAAAGGAAGTTGAATAGAAAAATAACTTGAATAAAAATGGAAGTCGAATAAAAATAAAAATGGAAGTTTCAGAAAATTAAAAATGGAAATTCATTCAAGAAACTGGAATACCTTAACGATCTATTTGGAATTTAAATAAAAAAGAAGTTTATTAGAAAGTAAATTGAATAAAAATGGAAGTTGAATAAAAATAAAAATGAAAGTTTCATAAAATTAAAAATGGAAGTTTAATTCAGAAACCACTATATCTTAACGATCTATTTGGAAATTAAATAAAAAAGGAAGTTGAGTAGAACAGAAACTTGAATAAAAAAGGAAGTTAAATAAAAATAAAAATGGAAGTTGTACAAAATTAAAAATGGAAGTTCATTCCAATAACCACTATACCTTAACGATGTATTTGGAAATTAAACAAAAAAGGAAGTTGAATATAAAAGTAACTTCAATAAAAATAGAAGTTGAATAAAAATAAAAATAGAAGTTGCAGAAAATTAAAAATAGAAGTTCATTCAAGAAACCACTATACCTTAACGATCTATTTGGAAATTAAATAAAAAAGGAAGTTGAATTGAAAAGGAAACTGAATAAAAATGAAAGTTGCGTAAATTTAAAAATAGAAGTTCATTCCAGAAACCACTATACTTTAACGATCTATTTGGAAATTAAATAAAAAAAAAGTTGAATACAAAAGTAACTTGAATAAAAATAAAAGTTGAATAAAAATAAAAATGGAAGTTGCAGAAAATTAAAAATGGAAGTTCATTCAAGAAACCGCTATACCTTAACAATCTATTTGGAAATTAAATAAACAAGGAAGTTGAGTTGAAAAAAACTTGAATAAAAACAGAAGTTAAATAAAAATAAAAATGGAAGTTGCAGAAAATTACAAATGGAAGTTCATTCAAGAAACAACTATACATTAACGATCTATTTAGAAATTAAATAAAAAAGGAAGTTTAATAGAAAAGTAAATTGAATAAAAATAAAAATGAAATTTGCGTAAAATTAAAAATGGAAGTTCATTCCAGAAGCCATTATACGTTAACGATCCATTTGGAAATTAAATAAAAAAGGAAATTGAATAGAAAAGTAACTTGAATAAAAAGGGAAGTTAATTAAAAATAAAAATGGAAGTTGTAGAAAATTAAAATTGGAAATTTATTGAAGAAACCACTATACCTTAACGATCCATTTGGAAATTAAATAAAAAAGGAAGTTGAATAGAAAGATAACTTGAATAAAAATGGAAGTTGAAGAAAAATAAAAATGAAAGTTGCAGAAAATTAAAAATGGAAGTTCATTCAAGAAACCACTATACCTTAACGATCTATTTGGAAATTAAATAAAAAAGATGTTTAACAGAAATGTAACTTGAATAAAAATGGAAGTTGAATAAAAATAAAAATGAAAGTTGCATAAAATTAAAAATGGAAGTTCAATCTAGAAACCACTATACCTTAACGATCTATTTGGAAATTAAAGAAAAAAGGAAGTTGAGTATAAAAGAAACTTGAATAAAAAAGGAAGTTAAATAAAAATAAAAATGGAAGTTGCAGAAATTTAAAAATGGAAGTTCATTCAAAAAACCACTATACCTTAATGATCTATTTGGAAATTAAATAAAAAAGGAAGTTGAATAGAAAAATAACATGAATAAAAATGAAAGTTGAATAAAAATAACAATGGAAGTTCATTCTAGAAACAACTATACCTTAACGATCTATTAGGATATTAAATAAAAAAAGAAGTTGAATAGAAAAATAACTTGAATAAAAATAGAAGTTGAATAAAAATAAAAATGGAAGTTGCAGAAAATTAAAAATGGAAGTTCATTCAAGAAACCACTATACCTTAACGATCTATTTGGAAATTAAATAAAAAAGGAAGTTGAGTAGAAATGAAACTCGAATAAAAACAGAAGTTAAATAAAAATAAAAATGAAAGTTGCAGAAAATTACAAATGGAAGTTCATACAAGAAACAGCTATACCTTAACGATCTATTTGGAAATTAAATAAAAAAGGAAGTTTAATAGAAAAGTAAATTGAATAAAAATGGAAGTTGAATAAAAATAAAAATAAAATTTGCGTAAAATTAAAAATGGAAGTTCATTCCAGAAGCCATTATACGTTAACGATCCATTTGGAAATTAAATAAAAAAGGAAGTTGATTCGAAAAGTAACTTGAATAAAAAGGGAAGTTAATTAAAAATAAAAATGGAAGTTGCAGAAAATTAAAACTGGAAATTAATTGAAGAAACCACTATACCTTAACGATCCATTTGGAAATTAAACAAAAAAGGAAGTTGAATAGAAAAATAACTTGAATAAAAATGGAAGTCGAATAAAAATAAAAATGGAAATTCATTCAAGAAACCATTATACCTTAACGATCTATTTGGAAATTAAATAAAAAAGAAGTTTAACAGAAAAGTAACTTGAATAAAAATGGAAGTTGAATAAAAATAAAAATGAAAGTTGCATAAAATTAAAAATGGAAGTTCAATCCAGAAACCACTATACCTTAACGATCTATTTGGAAATTAAATAAAAAAGGAAGTTGAGTATAAAAGAAATTTGAATAAAAAAGGAAGTTAAATAAAAATAAAAATGGAAGTTGCAGAAAATTAAAAATGGAAGTTCATTCAAGAAACCACTATACCTTAACGATCTATTTGGGAATTAAATAAAAAATGAAGTTGAATAGAAAAATAACTTGAATAAAAATGGAAGTTGAATAAAAATAAAAATGGAAGTTCATTCAAGAAACCACTATACCTTAACTATCTATTTGGAAATTAAATAAAAAAAGGAAGTTGAATAGATAAATAACTTGAATAAAAATGGAAGTTGAATAAAAATAAAAATGGAAGTTGCAGAAAATTAAAAAGGAATGTTCATTCAGGAAACTACTATACCTTAACGATCTATTTGGAAATTAAATAAAAAAGGAAGTTGAGTAGAAAATGAACTTGAATAAAAACAGAAGTTAAATAAAAATAAAAATAGATGTTGCAGAAAATTACAAATGGAAGTTCATTGGAGAAACAACTATACCTTAACGATCTATTTGGAAATTAAATAAAATAGGAAGTTTAATAGAAAAGTAAATTGAATAAAAATGGAAGTTAAATAGAAATAAAAATGAAAGTTGCTTAAAATTAAAAATGGAAGTTCATTCCAAAAGCCATTATACGTTAACGATCTATTTGGAAATTAAATAAAAAAGGAAGTTGAATAGAAAAGTGACTTGACTAAAAAGGGAAGTTAAATAAAAATAAAAATGGAAGTTGCAGAAATTTAAAATAGGAAATTCATTGAAGAAACCACTCTTCCTTAACGATCCATTTGGAAATTAAATAAAAAAGGAAGTTGAATAGAAAAATAACTTGAATAAAAATGGAAGTCGAATAAAAATAAAAATGGAAGTTGCAAAAAATTAAAAATGGAAGTTCATTAAAAAGCCACTATACCTTAACGATCTATTTGGAAATTAAAGAAAAAAGAAGTTTAACAGAAAAGTAACTTGAATAAAAATGGAAGTTGCATTAAGGTTCATGTTTTGTGTTTGTTTTCATAAGATCTTCGAGTATGGGTACCCAGGTCCATGATTTTGGATTCTTAGCATGAAATCTCAGATTTTGTAATAGCAAGTTTTAATCTTTGCATTCATATTCCTCATGTGTATGTTCTTCATGTTCGCCATGTTCTTCAAGAGTGGGAAACCCAGATTTTCCCGACTTCATTCCTTGAATGTGGTCATCGAGGCCACACCTCGGCAAGGAGGTGTGGGACCTCGGCCTAGACCTGGTAGTTGCCCAGCATGTTTTCCAGAGATAAGAAACTGTGTTTTGATTTGATTTGACTTAGTTTTTGAAGAATGCCGAGGTCATTTGCATGCATGCAAGACTTGTTTTGAGAAGTGCATTCAATAGACTTTGCCATGTGTTTGTAGGACTGGGACTTGCCTTGACCCCGACGTTTGAAGAACTATGTGAGTGGTATTTTTAATAAAGCTATGTTATCAATGTTTTGATGAGCTTTGCTTTGCTTCGTTTTGAAAAGTATTTGTTAAGCATGAATGATTGTCCCTATCTTGTATATCAAGCATTATCTTGTTTTGATGACCTTCTCGGAAAGTCCTTAGTGCCAGGGGACTATAATGCAACTGCACATCTTGTTTTGAAAGTCCCTTGTGTTGGAGGACTCTACACTTTCGCAGTACTCTCGTGTTAGGGGGCTACGGGCCTTTATAACATAAGTCCTTTGTGCTAGAGGACTCTAAACTTTTGTAGCACCCTTGTTTGAGATATCTCCCTTACTTTGTCTTGTTTTGCCACTGACGGTTTACCGCGTGGGTTTGTTTGTCTGGGATGTCATCATTTGTAATATGTTGATGCTAGTAAGCATCCCTTGAAGCTTTGAAGATTTGTTAGATGGACGAGGTCCATCCCTTGTTATATGAAGTTTTGATATGTATCGTTTTGAAAAGACTTCGGCTATTGTTCATGCAAACCCTTTATTATTTATATCATTCACTGAGTATCCAAGCTCACTCTCTCTATATATATGTAGGTGATGAACAAGAAGGCGATGACGGCTAGACGTGATTCGCGAGCTTGTTTTGGATTTTTGTTATGTCGGCTTGATTTGTATTCATCTCGGCAGTCTTGAAAATTATGCTTCTCGACTTGTAATACTTGTATTTTGCATATGTCGGCTTGAGAAGCCTTTTGGTCAAGATGTAATTTGTACTTTACTTCATTTGTAACTAAGTTATAACCCATGTGAAGATGTTTGCCATTTCATTTGACTTACGCACAGCTCTTATGGACTAATCTGATTTGTATGTATTACTTCCGTACTTGTGAGCCCCATATATTTATACTTTGTCGTGTGTGGATTTTGAAAATTGGCCTTCGGTAATCTTGGATTACTGGCCATCACGGCACCATCCTACTAGGGGCGGTTTGGGGTCGTGACAGAGTGGTATCAGAGCACAAGTTCCTTAGTATACGTTATTCACACACTTTGAGTCCTAAAGAGCACAGGATTTCCCCTTAGAAGGATGTTAGGATTGCATCATATTGCTTGCTATGTGAACAAGGTGTGTATCGTCTTGGCATGCTTAATTGTTACTTGCCTACGTGTTTATTTGTTCATTTTGTTTTAAAGTCACATTTTGCATACTCATAGCATCATGAGGAGAGGTAGACCTCCAGTTGACCGAGACCAGTCCGAGGACAGATTGGACAGACTGGAAAGGTTAGTTGAAGGTTTGGCCCGCGAGTTAAGGCAGACAAGACAGCAGTACGCTAGTGCTACATCGACTCAGGCCGAGCAGACAAACGGCCGAAATGTAGTTCCACCTCCACCTCCTCCAGTACCACAAGTGCCCCCACAGCCAACTTTATATGGGGATGGCACGATAGCTTTGATCAGAGAGTTCAAGAAAATGAAGCCACCGAGATTCCAAGGGGGTATAGAGCCGATGAAAGCCGAAGCGTGGGTTTTGGAAATGGAAAAGCTATTCGAGATCTTTCCCAGCACCGACACCCAGAAGGTGACATTAGCAGCCTTTACACTAGATGATGACGCTCGCAGATGGTGAATGATGGTTAGAGAAGGCAATCCAGACTTGACCTGGACCCGATTTTTGGAGTTGTTTTACACCAAGCATTTTTCCCTAAGTATTCGAGATCGCAAGACTACTAAATTCCAGACTTTGACACAAGGCAATAGAACAGTAGCTGAATATGACCGTGCCTTTACCGAGTTGGCGAGGTATGCACCCCACATGGTCAACGATGAATATATGAAGGCCAGGAAGTTTGAAAGTGGGCTTCGTGGACTGATACAAGACCGAGTTAACATGCTCAATATGCCGACTTACGCCAGAGTACTGGACAAAGCCATTCTAGCCGAAGCTAACTTGAACAGATATCAGAGTTCAGGAGAGAGCCAAAGGAAGAGGCAAAATTATGACAATTGCCGAGTACAATTTGGTAAGAAGAAAGCGAATGTTGGCAGTTCAAGCAACCCAAGGCAGGAAAGTGGAACTAAGCCGACATGTTCAAGTTGTGGGAAGCCACATTTCGGGGTCTGTCGTCGGGCGTCTGGAGCTTGTTACGAATGTGGTGAAATAGGTCATTTTGTGAGGGACTATCCAAAAACAAAGGCTGACGATAGTAAGAAGGATGAGAACACCTCGGGTTTCGTACAGAAAAGTAACGTTGGGAAAGGACAGATGAGACAAGGCAGAGTTTTTGCACTAGTACCAGGAGACACTCAGAATGCTGAGACAGTGGTGTCAGGTATACTCCCAATTTGCTCTCAAAATGCATATATATTGATTGATTCGGGTTCTACGCATTCATTCGTTTCTGCTAAGTTTGCCGAGAAGATTAATAGAAAACTAGAACCCCTTGATTATGTGTTATCTGTATCTACTATATCTGGGAGATCTATGAATGTTGCATCCATCCATCTATGAATGTTGAATTGTTAGCAGATTTAATGCCATTGGACATATGTAACGCCCTCGAAAATAAACCCATTAAATATATATAACATCAACATGCAATGTTAAAAAGGAAACAGTTCATTAAATATTCATCAGAGTCTTACTAAACAAAAGCATATACATGTAACATCAAAGTAAATGCCCTACAGACTTACATCTTTCCAAGCCAACACTTGGACACAAAAGTATGAGTTCTAACTCAAATACAAATAAAGCCCTAGGCTTGTGTGTTTACATGTACTAACAAATGAAAGCAAATAACTGAAAATAGTCTTCAAAATCCAAGTCCTTCCAAACTAAGTCCTTGGAGCTAGCTTATCACCTGAACCTGAAAATGATGTTCCCATATAGGGTGAGCCACAACCCAGTAGAAATATACTACACCAAATATAAGCATTGAATAAAGCAATAGCATTCAATAGATGGTTAACCAAGATAATCAATTACATCATTATCCAATCTCATGACATTATTGTCAACGACACGTTTCACTTTTCAACATTATCAATATGGTTCAGAACCTGGCCAAACTTACAACAGTGAATTATATATATATCGTATTCACATTCTTCCAATGTCAACAAACAAATGAGACTCAAGCTCAAATCAAAACACTTCATACTTCCAGATTGATACACATTTTAGTGCTGTATCAATAAAAACACTTCTATAAAAATAAGCACACATAAAAGTGATGCTAATGGAGTCCATCCCCTATCTCCTCCCAAACAAAATCCGGTTTAGAGGTCCATCCCCTATCTTCCCCTAAACCGTGGAGTACATCCCCTATCTCCTCCCACACAAAACAATGTATGCAAATGCAATGCTCAATCAACACACGTATTTTCTGTATTAGTGCAATAGTCAAAATTAATGACTTAACCAATGTGATTAGTTTCAGTTATTCCTAATCCACATGCAATGTCTACAACAATCACGACTATCCTCCACCGATAGCCCAAAACAGTTATTTCTAGACTGGAAATAAATATAACAACAATTCAATAGGCGAGTGGTTTAAATTAACCCACTACACCATTTAATCAATGAATTCCTCAATTTCATGAGTTACACCAAATTCCCAAATTCCCTTAAACTAATTATACAAATTAATTTATCAATACAACTAGGGTTTTTCCCAAAATTACCAAAGTATCCCCAACATATCAAAATACCAAAACTTAGAACAAAACTTATAGAATGGAGTAGGAAATCCCTACCTCGAAGAAATAGCCCCAAAAGAGAAGATGGAGATGAAGACCCAAACTCCAAAGTGCTCCAAACTACCAACAATTCAGATTAAAACGAAGCCCTCGACTCACACACTCTTTTTAATGAAGGATCTAGGATAGAAACACACCCTAAGTGGATCAAATCTAAGAGAGAAGGTGAGTAGGGTGAGAGAGAAGTCGGACCTTAGGGTTTGGAATCTAAAAAGAGGATGAAAAACTGATTAAAAACCCGCTGCTGTGTATATAAACTGAACAGGCTCGCTCGAGCGAAGACTTGGTCGCTCGAGCGACCAGACACAGAAAAGCTACGCTCGAGCCAAGGAAGCCTTGCTCGAGCCAACAACCCAGAAGCTCGCTCGAGCAAAGGAACTCTCGCTCGAGCGAAGAACAAACTAGCTCGCTCGAGAGAAGAAAAGCTCGCTCGAGCCAAAAACCACTGCTATCAGGTCTTACTACAAAACGGAATCCTCGCTCGAGCGAATAAACCCTGGCTCGAGCGACGGACCAAAACAAAGAGCTCGATCGAGCGAAGAACTTCTCGCTCGAGCGAAGGGTCAAAATTCTGGGCAGCAACCCTTTGCTCCCAAGCTCAACCAACCTGCTACAAACCTGCCCAATGCATCCCCCTAACTCAGAAATAGGAAATTAAAGGACGGTAACAATCATAATACAATAGCAGTAGCTACGGATCCTAAGTCCGGATACAATAAACAAATGAGAAAAGACCAGGGTCGCTATAACATATCTCATTTTGATGTTATATTGGGGATGGATTGGTTAGTGGTAAATCACGCATCCATAAATTGTGTTTCTAAAAGTGTCACGTTAAAACCCCCAAACCTAGCCGAGGTCACGTTTCAGGGTAAGGGAGTAGCATCCCCACCTTACTTAATCTTGTCCATGAAAGCTTATAGGTTGATCCAAAAAGGGTGTCAAGGTTATTTGTGTAGTGTACTAAGTAATCTGAATGGAAGTGTTGAGTTAGCCGACGTCCTAGTTGTTAATGAGTTCCCTGACGTCTTTCCAAATGATTTGCCGGGTCACTTAGTTGATAGAGAGGTAGAGTTTACTGTTGACATCATGTCAGGAACCCAGCCCATCTCCAAAACACCCTATAGGATGGCCCCCGCCGAACTTAAGGAATTGAAACTTCAATTACAAGAGTTGCTAGATAAGGGTTTTATTAAGCCGAGCACTTCACCTTGGGGAGCACCCGTTTTGTTTGTTAAGAAGAAGGATGGTACACTTCGTCTTTGTATTGATTACCGGGAACTGAATAAGGTAACCATAAAAAATAAGTACCCGTTACCGAGGATAGATGATTTGTTTGATCAGTTGCAAGGAGCACGAGTCTTTTCCAAAATTGACCTTAGGTCGGGTTATCATCAACTTAAGGTTCAAGCCGAGGATGTTGAGAAGACCACTTTTCGGACGAGGTATGGCCACTACGAGTTTTTAGTAATGCCTTTTGGAGTGACCAATGCCCCTACGGCATTTATGGATTTGATGAACAGAGTCTTTAAGCCATATCTAGATGAGTTTGTGGTTGTTTTCATCGATGATATATTGATCTACTCTAAGAGCAAAGCTGAACACGAGGATCATTTGAGACTTACCTTACGGACTTTGAGGGATCGGAAATTGTATGCTAAGTTTAACAAGTGTGAGTTTTGGCTTTCCACTATTTCATTTTTGGGTCATATGATTGATGAAGATGGTATTTCGGTCGATCCTAGTAAAATTAAAGTCGTTGTGAATTGGCCGAGGCCGACCAATGTGTCCGAGGTTCGTAGTTTTCTGGGATTGGCAGGTTATTACAGAAAGTTCGTGAAGGATTTCTCAAGGGTTGCAATTCCATTGACACAACTGACTAAGGAGGGAGCAACTTACGAATGGACTAAGGATCGGGAAGTAGCCTTCCAGGAGTTAAAGACGAGGTTAGTCGCAGCACTAGTTCTTGTACTACCATCAGGTAATGAAGAGTTTCATGTTTATAGCGATGCTTCACATAAGGGTCTGGGTTGTGTATTAATGCAAGGAGGTAAGGTCATAGCATATGCCTCTCGTCAATTGAAGCCACATGAAAAGAACTATCCCACCCATGATCTAGAACTAGCAGCCATGATATTTGCTTTAAAGATTTGGCGTCACTACTTGTATGGAGCTTCTTGTTAGGTTTTTACAGACCATAAGAGTCTGAAGTACTTGTTCACTCAAAAAGAATTGAATATGAGACAGAGAAGATGGCTTGAGTTGTTGAAGGACTACGACATGCAAATTCAATATCACCCAGGTAAAGCTAACACCGTAGCCGACGCTTTGAGCAGAAAGATGGTTGGAAATTTGGCATGTTTAACCACGATTTTAGTGGAGCCGACTGTTTTTGAAGAAGTAAAGACAAGGCAGATGGAGGATGAATTCCTCAAGAAGGTAGCCGATGAGATTATCACAAAGCCGAGATCAGGGTACACCATAGAAAATCAAGTGCTCAAGTTTGAAGGAAGATTGTGTGTGGCCGACATCCCAGAGTTGAAAAGAAAAATTTTGCAAGAAGCTCATGGTTCCAAGTTTGCTGTTCACCCAAGGAACACCAAGATGTATTAGGATGTGAAGTAGACATTTTGGTGGCCGAATATGAAGGGAGAAATAGCCGAGTTCGTGACCCAGTGTTTGTATTGTCAACAAGTGAAAGCAGAACATCAAAAGCCAGCAGGACTTCTCCAACCTTTACCGATTCTTGAGTGGAAATGGGAGCACATCTCCATGGACTTTGTGGTTGATTTGCCGAAGACACAAAAGGGTATGGATTCGATTTGGGTTATTGTGGATAGACTAACTAAGTCAGTACACTTCTTGCCTATTAAGACCACCTTCAACGCCGATAAACTTGCTTTGTTGTATGTGAATGAGATTGTTAGACTTCATGGAGTGCCGATGTCAATTGTGTCAGACCAAGATCCGAAGTTGGTTTCTAGATTTTGGTAGAGCCTACAAAGAGCTTTCGGGGCCGAGTTGAGGTTTAGCACAGCTTTTCATCCCCAGATTGATGGGCAAACAGAGAGGACAATTCAGACACTTGAAGATATGCTTAGGCTATGTGTATTGGACCTCCAAGGAAGTTGGGGAGTACATTTGCCATTGGTGGAATTTACCTACAACAACAGTTATCAAGCTAGCATTGGCATGGCGCCGTATGAAGCGTTATATGGAAGGAAGTGCAGGTCGCCGATATGTTGGACCAAGGTAGGAGACAAAGCTCTGCTTGGTCCCGAGTTAATTCAAGTAACGATCGAAAAAGATTAAGCTCGTTCAGCAAAGAATCAAAACCGCACAGAGTCGACAGAAGAGTTATGCCGACCAGAGAAGAAGAGAGTTGGAATTTGAAGTCGGGGACCATGTGTTCCTAAAGATTTCGCCGATGAAAGGAGTTACAAGATTTGGGAAGAAGGGTAAATTAGCACCCCGTTACATCGGGCCTTTTGAAGTTCTTGAGAAGGTTAACCTCGCTGCCTACAGACTTGCCTTGCCGCCAGAATTAAGCCAAGTCCATAATGTGTTTCATATTTCGATGTTGAGGAAGTATATTCGAGATCCACTGCATGTGATCGACTATTTCGGGATTGTAGTTAATGAAGATTTAGGCTACGAAGAGAAGTCGATACCAATGGTAAAAGTTGAATGGAAGAAGCATTACGGTGAGGATGCTACATGGGAAATGGAAGAGGAAATGAAAGTCTGACATCTAGAATTGTTTTTGGAACAAGGTAACTCAAGTTTGGGGACCAAACTTCTTTAAGGGGGCTAGGATGTAACAACCCTCACTTCAACTTAGTCATACTTGCATACATTTATGTATGATCTTGTTTTGTTATGTGCATTTGCAAGCCCTGTCTTGTTTTGCTTGAGTGTTGCTGCATGCTTTGTTCTTGTCTGGTGTGTTGCAGAGGTCATCTTAAGCCTAGACACCTTGGAACCTTTCTACACTTAGAACTATCTTGGAACCACTTCGGTTGACCTCGACCTTCACCTTGGCATATTGGCCGAGATGTCACTATCTAGGCCGAGGTACGCATCACCTAGGCCGAGATGTGTATCATCCAGGCCGAGATGTTATTATCTAGGCGTTCTAGATCCTTGATCCTTGCACTCAGTGATTTTGTTCATGGAATGGTATGACCTAGACCGAGGTGTGGCACATCTAGGCCAAGGTGTGGCACAGCTTAGTCAAGTGTTGTCCTTCAAAGCCGATGTCGTTGTCACCTTACTTGCCGAAGCTTTGCCCTTAGCCGAGATCATCACTTGCCAGAGTGCTCTTGTCGTCTAGCTTGTTGAATACACTTTGTCATGGTCTTGTCTTGTCAGTTAGTCACCTTTTTGAGTAGAGCCAATCAGCCGATGCCACGTGTCCCAGCAGAGGGTTAAGTCAGTGGCTGTCGAGGAAGACATATCATTTTGTATCAAATCTTGCCTTTTAGAGAGAGAGACTCTAGGAAGAAGGAGGTGAAGCCTTTGAGTAAGAGAGTGAACTTCCAAGCTTGATCGTTGGAGTTTGAACCGTTAGATTCAAGTTTTGAGGTTAGAATCTTAACCTACTCTTGCTGTTCTCATTGATCATCTAGCTGCATTGCACGATCAAACCTCTTCTGCACGTCATGCATTGATTTAAAGTTGGTTTTAGAAAGAGAAAATGGTTTTCATGTGTTCTTGAAGAAAAGCCTCGTTTGATCCGAAAGTTTGCATTAAGGTTCATGTTTTGTGTTTGTTTTCATAAGATCTTCGAGTATGGGTACCCAGGTCCATGATTTTGGATTCTTAGCATGAAATCTCAGATTTTGTAATAGCAAGTTTTAATCTTTGCATTCATCTTCCTCATGTTCATGTTCTTCATGTTCGCCATGTTCTTCAAGAGGGGGAAACCCAGATTTTCCCGACTTCATTCCTTGAATGTGGCCATCAAGGCCACACCTCGGCAAGGAGGTGTGGGATCTCGGCCTAGACCTGGTAGTTGCCCAGCATGTTTTCCAGAGATAAGAAACTGTGTTTTGATTTGACTTGACTTAGTTTTTGAAGAATGCCGAGGTCATTTGCATGCATGCAAGACTTGTTTTGAGAAGTGCATTCAATAGACTTTGCCATGTGTTTGTAGGACTGGGACTTGCCTTGACCCCGACGTTTGAAGAACTATGTGAGTGGTATTTTTAATAAAGCTATGTTATCAATGTTTTGATGAGCTTTGCTTTGCTTCATTTTGAAAAGTATTTGTTAAGTATGAATGATTGTCCCTATCTTGTATATCAAGCATTATCTTGTTTTGATGACCTTCTCGGAAAGTCCTTAGTGCCAGGGGACTATAATGCAACTGCACATCTTGTTTTGAAAGTCCCTTGTGCTGGAGGACTCTACACTTTCGCAGTACTCTCGTGTTAGGGGGCTACGGGCCTTTGTAACATAGGTCCTTTGTGCTAGAGGACTCTAAACTTTTGTAGCACCCTTGTTTGAGATATCTCCCTTACTTTGTCTTGTTTTGCCACTGACAGTTTACTGCGTGGGTTTGTTTCTCCGGGATGTCATCATTTGTAATATGTTGATGCTAATAAGCATCCCTTGAAGCTTTGAAGATTTGTTAGATGGACGAGGTCCATCCCTTGTTATATGAAGTTTTGATATGTACCGTTTTGAAAAGACTTCGGCTATTGTTCATGCAAACCCTTTATTATTTATATCATTCACTGAATATCCAAGCTCACTCTCTCTGTATATATGTAGGTGATGAACAAGAAGGCAATGACGCCTAGATGTGATTCGCGAGCTTGTTTTGGATTTTTGTTATGTCGGCTTGACTTGTATTCATCTTGACAGTCTTGAAAATTATGCTTCTCGACTTGTAATACTTATATTTTTCATACGTCGGCTTGAGAAGCCTTTTGGTCAAGATGTAATTTGTACTTTACTTCATTTGTAACTAAGTTGTAACCCATGTGAAGATGTTTTCCATTTCATTTGATTTACGCACAGCTCTGATGGACTAACCTGATTTGTATGTATTGCTTCCATACTTGTGAGCCCCATATATTTGTACTCTGTTGTGTGTGGATTTTGAAAATTGGCCTTCGGTAATCTCGGATTACTGGCCATCACGGCACCATCCTACTAGGGGCGGTTTGGGGCCGTGACAATTAAAAATGATAATTCATTCAAAAAACCACTATACCTTAATGATCTATTTGGAAATTAAATAAAAAAGGAAATTGAATTGAAAAGTAACTCGAATAAAAATGGAAGTCAAATAAAAATAAAAATAGAAGTTGCAGAAAATTAAAAATGGAAGTTCATTCAAGAACCAACTATACCTTAACGATCTATTTGGGATTTAAAGAAAAAAGGAAGTTTAATAGAAAACAAATTTGAATAAAAATGGAAGTTGAATAAAAATACAAATGAAAGTTCATTAAAATTAAAAATGGAAGTTCATTCCAGAAAACACTATTCCTTAACAATCTGTTTGGAAATTAAATAAAAAAGGGAGTTGAATAGAAAAGTAACTTCAATAAAAATAGAAGTTGAATAAAAATAAAAATGAAAGCTGCATAAATTAAAAATGGAAGTTCAATCCAGAAACCACTATATCTTAACGATCTATTTGAAAATTAAATAAAAAAGGAAGTTGAATAGAAAAGAAACTTGAATAAAAAAGGACGTTAAATAAAAATAAAAATGGAAGTTGTAAAAAATTAAAAATGGAAGTTCATTCAAGAAACCACTATACCTTAACGATCTATTTGGAAATTAAATAAAAAAGGAAGTTTAATAGAAAAATAACTTGAATAAAAATAGAAGTCGAATAAAAATAAAAATGGAAGTTTGCAGAAAATTAAGAATGGAAGTTCATTCAAGAAACCACTATACCTTAACGATCTATTTGGAAATTAAATAAAAAAAGGAAGTTTAATAGAAAAGTAAATAGAGTAAAAATGGAAGTTGAATAAAAATAAAAATGAAAGTTGCATAAAATTAAAAATGGAAGTTCATTCCAGAAACCACTATACGTTAACGATCTATTTGGAAATTAAATAAAAAAAGGAAGTTGAATAGAAAAGTAACTTGAATAAAAATGGAAGTTAATTAAAAATAAAAATGGAAGTTGCAGAAAATTAAAAATGGAAGTTCATTCAAGAGACCACTATACCCTAACGATCTATTTGGAAATTAAATAAAAACAGGAAGTTTAATAGAAAAGTAAATTGAATAAAAATGGAAGTTAAATAAAAATAAAAATGAAAGTGGCAGAAAAATAAAAATGGAAGTTCATTCAAGACACAACTATACCTTAACGATCTATTTGGAAATTAAATAAAAAAAAAGAAAGTTTAATAGAAAAGTAAATTGAATAAAAATGGAAGTGGAATAAAAATAAAAATGAAAGTTGCATAAAATAAAAAATGGATGTTCAATCTAGAAACCACTATACCTTAACGATCTATTTGGAAATTAAATAAAAAAGGAAGTTGAATAAAAATAAAAATGAAAGTTGCAGAAAATTAAAAATGGAAGTTCATTCAAGAAACCACTATACGTTAACGACCTATTTGGAAATTAAATAAAAAAAGTAAGTTGAATAGAAAAATAACTTCAATAAAAATGGAAGTTTAACAGAAAAGTAAATTGAATAAAAATGGAAGTTGCAGAAAATAAAAAATGGAATTTCATTCTAGAAACCACAATACGTTACCGATCTATTTGGAAATTAAATAAAAATGGAAGTTAATTAAAAATAAAAATGGAAGTTGCAGAAAATTAAAAATGATAATTCATTCCAGAAACCACTATACCTTAACGATCTATTTGAAAATTAAATAAAAAAGGAAGTTGAATAGAAAAGAAACTTGAATAAAAAAGGACGTTAAATAAAAATAAAAATGGAAGTTGTGGAAAATTAAAAATGGAAGTTCATTCCAGAAACCACTATACCTTAACGATCTATTTGGCAATTAAATAAAAAAGGAAGTAGCATAGAAAAGTAACTAGAACAAAAATGGAAGTCGAATAAAAATAAAAATTGAAGTTTGTAAAAAATTGAAAATGGAAGTTCATTCAAGAAACCACTATACCTTAACGAACTATTTGGAAATTAAATAAAAAAGGAAGTTTAATAGAAAAGTAAATAGATTAAAAATGGAAGTTGAATAAAAATAAAAATGAAAGTTGCATAAAATTAAAAATGGAAGTTCATTCCAGAAACCACTATACGTTAACGATCTATTTGGAAATTAAATAAAAAAGGAAGTTGAATAGAAAAGTAACTTGAATAAAAATGGAAGTTAATTAAAAATAAAAATGGAAGTTGCAGAAAATTAAAAATGGAAGTTCATTCAAGAAACCACTATACCCTAACGATCTATTTGAAAATTAAATAAAAAGGAAGTTTAATAGAAAAGTAAATTGAATAAAAATGGAAGTTGAATAAAAATAAAAATGAAAGTTGTAGAAAATTAAAAATGGAAGTTCATTGAAGAAACAACTATACCTTAACGATCTATTTGGAAATTAAATAAAAAAGGAAGTTTAATAGAAAAGTAAATTGAATAAAAATGGAAGTTGAGTAAAAATAAAAATGAAAGTTGCATAAAATTAAAAAGGGAAGTTCAATCCAGAAACCACTATAGCTTAACGATCTATTTGGAAATTAAATAAAAAAGAAAGTTGAGTAGAAAAGAAACTTGAATAAAAAAGGAAGTTAAATAAAAATAAAAATAGAAGTTGCAGAATTTTAAAAATGGAAGTTAATTCAAGAAACCACTATACCTTAACGATCTATTTGAAAATTAAATAAAAAAGAAGTTTAATAGAAAAGTAACTTGAATAAAAATGGAAGTTGAATAAAAATAAAAATGGAAGTTGCAGAAAATTAAAAACGGAAGTTCATTCAAGAAACCAATATACCTTAACGATCTATTTGGAAATTAAATAAAAAAAGGAAGTTCAATAGAAAAGTAAATTGAATAAAAATGGAAGTTGAATAAAAAGAAAAATGAAAGTTGCATAAAATTAAAAATGGAAGTTCAATCGAGAAACCACTATACCTTAACAATCGATTTGGAAATTAAATAACAAAGGAAGTTGAATAGAAAAGTAACTTCAATAAAAATAGAAGTAGAATAAAAATAGAAATGGAAGTTGCAGAATATTAAAAATGGAAGTTCATCCAAGAAATCACTATACCTTAACGATCTATTTGGAAATTAAATAAAAAAGGAAGTTTTATAGAAATGTAAATTGAATAAAAATGGAAGTTGAATAAAAATAAAAACGAAAGTTGCATAAAATTAAAAATTGAAGTTCATTCCAGAAACCACTATACGTTAACGATCTATTTCGAAATTAAAGAAAAAAGGAAGTTTAATAGAAAAGAAACTTGAATAAAAATGGAAGTTAATTAAAAATAAAAATGGAAGTTGCAGAAAATTAAAAATGGAAATTCATTCCAGAAACCACTATACCTTAACGATCTATTTGGAAATTAAATAGAAAAGGAAGTGGAATGGAAAAGTAAGTTCAATAAAAATAGAAGTTGAATAAAAATAAAAATGAAATTTGCAGAAAATTAAAAATGGAAGTTCATTCAAGAAACCACTATACCTTAACGATCTATTTGGAAATTAAATAAAAAAGGAAGTTGAATAGAAAAGAAGCTTGAATAAAAATGGAAGTTGAAGAAAAATAAAAATGAAAGTTGCAGAAAGTTAAAAATGGAAGTTCAGTCAAAAAACCAGTATACCTTAACGATCTATTTGGAAATTAAATAAAAAAGGAAGTTTAATAGAAAAGTAAATTGAATAAAAATGGAAGTTGAATAAATATAAAAATGAAAGTTGCATAAAATTAAAAATGGAAGTTCAATCCATAAACTATTATACCTTAACGATCTATTTGGAAATTAAATAAAAAAGGAAGTTGATTAGAAAAGAAACTTGATTGAAAAAGAAAGTTAAATAAAAATAAAAATGAAAGTTGCAGAAAGTTAAAAATGGAAGTTCAGTCAAAAAACCTGTATTCCTTAACGATGTATTTGGAAATTAAATAAAAAAGGAAGTTTAATAGAAAAGTAAATTGAATAAAAATGGAAGTTGAATAAAAATAAAAATGAAAGTTGCGTAAAATTAAAAATGAAATTTCATTCCAGAAACAACTATACGTTAACGATCTATTTCTAAATTAAATAAAAAAGGAAGTTGAATAGAAAAGTAACTTGAATAAAAATAAAAGTTGCAGAAAATTAAAAATGGAAATTCATTCAAGAAATCACTATACCTTAACGATCTATTTGGAAAATTAAATAAAAAAGGAAGTTGAATATAAAAGTAAATTGAATAAAAATGGAAGTTGAATAAAAATAAAAAAGAAAGTTGCTTAAAATTAAAAATGGAAGTTTATTCCAGAAACCACTATACGTTAACGAACTATTTCGAAATTAAAGAAAAAAGGAAATTTAATAGGAAAGTAACTTGAATAAAAATGGAAGTTAATTAAAAATAAAAATGGAAGTTGCAGAAAATTAAATATGAAAATTCATTCAAGAAACCGCTATACCTTAACGATCTATTTGGAAAATAAATAAAAAAGAAAGTTGAATAGAAAAGTAACTTCAATAAAAATAGAAGTTGAATAAAAATAAAAATGAAAGTTG
This sequence comes from Camellia sinensis, assembly GCF_055761805.1. NCBI lineage: Eukaryota > Viridiplantae > Streptophyta > Magnoliopsida > Ericales > Theaceae > Camellia > Camellia sinensis. The sequence goes on along the minus strand of NW_028128987.1, from coordinate 47,705,565 downwards.
CAGAAAGTTAAAAATGGAAGTTCAGTCAAAAAACCAGTATACCTTAACGATCTATTTGGAAATTAAATAAAAAAGGAAGTTTAATAGAAAAGTAAATTGAATAAAAATGGAAGTTGAATAAATATAAAAATGAAAGTTGCATAAAATTAAAAATGGAAGTTCAATCCAGAAACTATTATACCTTAACGATCTATTTGGAAATTAAATAAAAAAGGAAGTTGATTAGAAAAGAAACTTGATTGAAAAAGAAAGTTAAATAAAAATAAAAATGAAAGTTGCAGAAAGTTAAAAATGGAAGTTCAGTCAAAAAACCAGTATTCCTTAACGATGTATTTGGAAATTAAATAAAAAAGGATGTTTAATAGAAAAGTAAATTGAATAAAAATGGAAGTTGAATAAAAATAAAAATGAAAGTTGCGTAAAATTAAAAATGAAATTTCATTCCAGAAACAACTATACGTTAACGATCTATTTCTAAATTAAATAAAAAAGGAAGTTGAATAGAAAAGTAACTTGAATAAAAATAAAAGTTGCAGAAAATTAAAAATGGAAATTCATTCAAGAAATCACTATACCTGAACGATCTATTTGGAAAATTAAATAAAAAAGGAAGTTGAATATAAAAGTAAATTGAATAAAAATGGAAGTTGAATAAAAATAAAAAAGAAAGTTGCTTAAAATTAAAAATGGAAGTTTATTCCAGAAACCACTATACGTTACGAACTATTTCGAAATTAAAGAAAAAAGGAAATTTAATAGGAAAGTAACTTGAATAAAAATGGAAGTTAATTAAAAATAAAAATGGAAGTTGCAGAAAATTAAATATGAAAATTCATTCAAGAAACCGCTATACCTTAACGATCTATTTGGAAAATAAATAAAAAAGAAAGTTGAATAGAAAAGTAACTTCAATAAAAATAGAAGTTGAATAAAAATAAAAATGAAAGTTGCAGAAAGTTAAAAATGGAAGTTCAGTCAAAAAACCAGTATACCTTAACGATCTATTTGGAAATTAAATAAAAAAGGAAGTTTAATAGAAAAGTAAATTGAATAAAAATGGAAGTTGAATAAATATAAAAATGAAAGTTGCATAAAATTAAAAATGGAAGTTCAATCCATAAACTATTATACCTTAACGATCTATTTGGAAATTAAATAAAAAAGGAAGTTGATTAGAAAAGAAACTTGATTGAAAAAGAAAGTTAAATAAAAATAAAAATGAAAGTTGCAGAAAGTTAAAAATGGAAGTTCAGTCAAAAAACCAGTATTCCTTAACGATGTATTTGGAAATTAAATAAAAAAGGAAGTTTAATAGAAAAGTAAATTGAATAAAAATGGAAGTTGAATAAAAATAAAAATGAAAGTTGCGTAAAATTAAAAATGAAATTTCATTCCAGAAACAACTATACGTTAACGATCTATTTCTAAATTAAATAAAAAAGGAAGTTGAATAGAAAAGTAACTTGAATAAAAATAAAAGTTGCAGAAAATTAAAAATGGAAATTCATTCAAGAAATCACTATACCTTATCGATCTATTTGGAAAATTAAATAAAAAAGGAAGTTGAATATAAAAGTAAATTGAATAAAAATGGAAGTTGAATAAAAATAAAAAAGAAAGTTGCTTAAAATTAAAAATGGAAGTTTATTCCAGAAACCACTATACGTTAACGAACTATTTCGAAATTAAAGAAAAAAGGAAATTTAATAGGAAAGTAACTTGAATAAAAATGGAAGTTAATTAAAAATAAAAATGGAAGTTGCAGAAAATTAAATATGAAAATTCATTCAAGAAACCGCTATACCTTAACGATCTATTTGGAAAATAAATAAAAAAGAAAGTTGAATAGAAAAGTAACTTCAATAAAAATAGAAGTTAAATAAAAATAAAAATGGAAGTAGCAGAAAATTAAAAATTGAAGTTCATTCAAGAAACCACTATACCTAAACGATCTATTTGGAAATTAAATAAAAAACGAAGTTGAATAGAAAAGAAACTTGAATAAAAATGGAAGTTAATTCAAAAAACCAGTATAGCTTAACGATCTATTTGGAAATTAAATAAAAAAAGGAAGTTTAATAGAAAAGTAATTTGAATAAAAATGGAAGTTGAATAAAAATAAAAACGAAAGTTGCATAAAATTAAAAATGGAAGTTCATTCCAGAAACAACTATACGTTAACGATCGATTTCGAAATTAAATAAAAAAGGAAGATGAATAGAAAAGTAACATGAATAAAAATGGAAGTTGCAAAAAATTAAAAATGGAAATTCATTCAAGAAATCACTATACCTTAATGATCTATTTGGAAATTAAATAAAAAAGAAAGTTCAATAGTCAAGTAAATTGAATAAAAATGGAAGATGATAAAATAAAAATGAAAGTTGCAGAAAGTTGAAAATGGAAGTTCATTCAAAAAACCAGTATACCTTAACGATCTATGTGGAAATTAAATAAAAAGTAAGTTTAATAGAAAAGTAAATTGAATAAAAATGGAAGTTGAATAAAAATAAAAATGAAAGTTGCATAAAATTAAAAATGGAAGTCTATTCCAGAAACAACTATACGTTAACGATCTATTTCAAAATTAAATAAAAAAGGAAGTAGAATAGAAAAGTAACTTGAATAAAAATGGAAGTTGCAGAAAATAAAAAATGGAAATTCATTCAAGAAATCACTATACCTTAATGATCTATTTGGAAATTAAATAAAACAGGAAGTTGAATAGAAAAGTAAATTCAATAAAAATGGAAGTTGAATAAAAATAAAAATGAAAGTTACAGAAAGTTAAAAGTGGAAGTTCATTCAAAAAATCAGTATACCTTAACGATCTATTTGGAAATTAAATAAAAAATGAAGTTTAATAGAAAAGTAAATTGAATAAAAATGGAAGTTGAATAAAAATAAAAAATTAAAGTTGCATAAAATTAAAAATGGAAGTTCAATCCAGAAACCATTATACCTAAACAATCTATTTGGAAATTAAATAAAAAAGGAAGTTGAGAAGAAAAGAAACTTGAATAAAAAAAGAAGTTAAACAAAAATAAAAATGGAAGTTGCAGAAAATTAAAAATGGAAGTTCATTCAAGAAACCACTATACCTTAACGATCTATTTGGAAATTAAATAAAAAAGGAACGATCTATTTGGAAATTTAAAAAAAAAAAAAGTTGAATAGAAAAGTAATTTCAATAAAAAAAGAAGTTAAATAAAAATAAAAACGGAAGTTGCAAAAAATTAAAAATAGAAGTTCATTCAAGAAACCATTATAACTTAACGATCTATTTGGAAATTAATTAAAAACGAAAATTTAAAAGAAAGTAAATTGAATGAAAATGGTAGTTGAATAAATAAAAAATTAAAGCTGCATAAAATTAAAAATGGAAGTTCATTCCAGAAACCACTATACGTTAACGATCTATTTCGAAATTAAACAAAAAAGGAAGTTGAATAGAAAAGTAACTTGAATAAAAATAGAAGTTGTAGAAAATTAAAAATGGAAATTCATTCAAGAAATCACTATACCTTAATGATCTATTTGGAAATTAAATAAAAAAGGAAGTTCAATAGAAAAGTAAATTGAATAAAAATGAAAGTTGAATAAAAATAAAAATGAAAGTTGCAAAAAGTTAAAAATGGAAGTTTGTTCGAAAAACCAGTATACCTTAACGATCTATTTGGAAATTAAATAAAAAAGGAAGTTTAATAGAAAAGTAAATTGAATAAAAATGGAAGTTGAATAAAAATAAAAATGAAAGTTGCATAAAATTAAAAATGGAAGTTCAATCCAGAAACCACTATGCCTTAACGATCTATTTGGAAATTAAATTAAAAAAGAAGTTGAGTAGAAAAGAAACTAGAATGAAAAAGGAATTAAATAAAAATAAAAATAGATGTCGCAGAAAATTAAAAATGGAATTTCAATCCAGAAACCACTATACCTTAACAATCTATTTGGAAATTATATAAAAAGGAAACTTAAATAGAAAAATAACTTGAATAAAAATGGAAGTCGAACAAAAATTAAAATAAAAGTTGCAGAAAATTAAAAATGGAAGTTCATTCGAGAAACCACTATACCTTAACGATATATTTGGAAATTAAATAAAAAATGAAGTTGAATAGACAAATTACTTGAAAAAAAAGGGAAGTCGAATAAAAAGAAAAATGGAAGTTGCAGAAAATTAAAAATGGAAGTTCATTCAAGAAACCACTATACCTTAACGACTACCTGGAAATTAAATAAAATAGAAGTTTAATAGAAAAGTAACTTCAATAAAAATAGAAGGAGATTAAAAAAAAATGAAAGTTGAATAAAATTAAAAATGGAAGTTCATTCCAGAAAGATTTATACATTAATGATCTATTCGGAAATTAAATAAAAAAGGAACTTGAATAGAAAGGTAACTTCAATAAAAATGGAAGTTAATTAAAAATAAAAATGAAAGTTACAGAAAATTAAAAATGGAAATTCATTCAAGAAACCACCATACCTTAACGATATATTTGGAAATTAAATAAAAAAGGAAGTTTAATAGAAAAGTAAATTGAATAAAAATAGAAGTTGAATAAAAACAAAACTGAAAGTTGCAGAAAATTAAAAATGGAAGTTCATTCAAGAAACCACTATACCTTAACGATATATTTGGAAATTAAATAAAAAATGAAGTTTAATAGAAAAGTAAATTCAATAAAAATGGAAGTTGAATAAAAATAAAAATGAAAGTTGCATAAAATTAAAAATGGAAGTTCAATCCAAAAACTATTATACCATAACGATCTATTTGGAAATTAAATAAAAAAGGAAGTTGAGTAGAAAAGAAACTTGATTGAAAAAGAAAGTTAAATAAAAATAAAAATGAAAGTTGCAGAAAATTAAAAACGGAAGTTCATTCAAGAAACCACTATACCTTAACAATCTATTTGGAAATTAAATAAAAAAGGAAGTTTAATAGAAAAATAACTTGAATAAAAATGGAAGTCGAATAAAAATAAAAATGGAAGTTTCAGAAAATTAAAAATGGAAGTTCATTCAAGAAACCACTATACCTTAACGATCTATTCGGAAATTAAATAAAAAAGGAAGTTGAATAGAAAAATAACTTGAATAAAAATGGAAGTTGAATAAAAATAAAAATGGAAGTTCAATAAAATTAAAAATGGAAGTTCATTAAAGAAACCACTATACCATAACGATCTAGTTGGAAATTAAATAAAAAAGGAAGTTTAATAGAAAAGTAAATTAAATAAAAATGGAAGTTGAATAAAAATAAAGGCGAAAGTTGCATAAAATTAAAAATGGAAGTTCAATCCAGAAACCAGTATACCTTAACGATCGAATTGGAAATTAAATAAAAAAGGAAGTTGTTTAGAAAAGAAACTTGAATAAAAAAAGAAGTTGAATAGAAATAAAAATTGAAGTTGCAGAAAATTAAAATTGGATGTTCATTTAGGAAACCACTATACCTTAATGATCTATTTGGAAATTAAATAAGAAAAGGAAGTTGAATAGAAAAATAACTTCAATAAAAATGGAAGTCGAATAAAAATAAAAATGGAAGTTGTAGAAAATTAAAAATTGAAGTTCATTCAAGAAACCACTATCCCTGAACGATCTAGTAGGAAATTAAATAAAAAAGGAAGTTTAATAGAAAAGTAAGTTGAATAAAAATGGAAGTTGGATAAAAATAAAAATGGAAGTTGAATAAAAATAAAAATCAAAGTTGCATAAAATTAAATGTGGAAGTTCAATCCAAAAACCACTATACCTTGACGATCTATTCGGAAATTAAATAAAAAAGGAAGTTGAGTAGAAAAGAAACTTGAATAAAAAAGGAAGTCGAATAAAAATAAAAATGGAAGTTGCAGAAAATTAAAAATGGAAGTTCATTCAAGAAACCACTATACCTTAACGATTTACTTGGAAATTAAATAAAATAGAAGTTTAATAGAAAAGTAACTTCAATAAAAATAGAAGTAGATTAAAAAAAAAAATGAAAGTTGCATAAAATTAAAAATGGAAGTTCATTCCAGAAACCATTATACATTAATGATCTATTCGGAAATTAAATAAAAAAGGAACTTGAATAGAAAGGTAACTTCAATAAAAATGGAAGTTAATTAAAAATAAAAATGAAAGTTACAGAAAATTAAAAATGGAAATTCATTCAAGAAACCACTATACCTTAACGATATATTTGGAAATTAAATAAAAAAGGAAGTTTAATAGAAAAGTAAATTGAATAAAAATAGAAGTTGAATAAAAACAAAAATGAAAGTTGCAGAATATTAAAAATGGAAGTTCATTCAAGAAACCACTATACCTTAACGATATATTTGGAAATTAAATAAAAAAGGAAGTTTAATAGAAAAGTAAATTCAATAAAAATGGAAGTTGAATAAAAATAAAAATGAAAGTTGCATAAAATTAAAAATGGAAGTTCAATCCAGAAACTATTATACCTTAACGATCTATTTGGAAATTAAATAAAAAAGGAAGTTGAGTAGAAAAGAAACTTGATTGAAAAAGAAAGTTAAATAAAAATAAAAATGAAAGTTGCAGAAAATTAAAAATGGAAGTTCATTCAAGAAACCACTATACCTTAACGATCTATTTGGAAATTAAATAAAAAAGGAAGTTGAATAGAAAAATAACTTGAATAAAAATGGAAGTCGAATAAAAATAAAAATGGAAGTTTCAGAAAATTAAAAATGGAAGTTCATTCAAGAAACCACTATACCTTAACGATCTATTCGGAAATTAAATAAAAAAGGAAGTTGAATAGAAAAATAACTTGAATAAAAATGGAAGTTGAATAAAAATAAAAATGGAAGTTCAATAAAATTAAAAATGGAAGTTCATTAAAGAAACCACTATACCTTAACGATCTATTTGGAAATTAAATAAAAATGGAGGTTTAATAGAAAAGTAAATTGAATAAAAATGGATGTTGAATAAAAATAAAAATGAAAGTTGCATAAAATTAAAAATGGAAGTTCAATCCAGAAACTATTATACCTTAACGATCTATTTGGAAATTAAATAAAAAAAGAAGTTGAGTAGAAAAGAAACTTGATTGAAAAAGAAAGTTAAATAAAAATAAAAATGAAAGTTGCAGAAAATTAAAAACGGAAGTTCATTCAAGAAACCACTATACATTAACGATCTATTTGGAAATTAAATAAAAAAGGAAGTTTAATAGAAAAATAACTTGAATAAAAATGGAAGTCGAATAAAAATAAAAATGGAAGTTTCAGAAAATTAAAAATGGAAGTTCATTCAAGAAACCACTATACCTTAACGATCTATTCGGAAATTAAATAAAAAAGGAAGTTGAATAGAAAAATAACTAGAATAAAAATGGAAGTTGAATAAAAATAAAAATAGAAGTTCAATAAAATTAAAAATGGAAGTTCATTAAAGAAACCACTATACCATAACGATCTATTTGGAAATTAAATAAAAAAGGAAGTTTAATAGAAAAGTAAATTAAATAAAAATGGAAGTTGAATAAAAATAAAGGCGAAAGTTGCATAAAATTAAAAATGGAAGTTCAATCCAGAAACCAGTATACCTTAACGATCTAATTGGAAATTAAATAAAAAAGGAAGTTGTTTAGAAAAGAAACTTGAATAAAAAAAGAAGTTGAATAGAAATAAAAATTGAAGTTGCAGAAAATTAAAATTGGATGTTCATTTAGGAAACCACTATACCTTAATGATCTATTTGGAAATTAAATAAGAAAAGGAAGTTGAATAGAAAAATAACTTCAATAAAAATGGAAGTCGAATAAAAATAAAAGTGGAAGTTGTAGGAAATTAAAAATTGAAGTTCATTCAAGAAACCACTATCCCTGAACGATCTATTAGGAAATTAAATAAAAAAGGAAGTTTAATAGAAAAGTAAGTTGAATAAAAATGGAAGTTGGATAAAAATAAAAATGGAAGTTGAATAAAAATAAAAATCAAAGTTGCATAAAATTAAAAATGGAAGTTCAATCCAAAAACCACTATACCTTGACGATCTATTTGGAAATTAAATGAAAAAGGAAGTTGAGTAGAAAAGAAACTTGAATAAAAAAGGAGGTTAAATAAAAATAAAAATGGAAGTTGCAGGAAATTAAAAATGGAAGCTCATTCAAGAAATCTCTATACCTTAACGATCTATTTGGAAATTAAATTAAAAAGGAAGTTGAATAGGAAAATAACTTAAATAAAAATGGAAGTAGAATAAAAATAAAAATGGAAGTTCATTCAAAAAACCACAATACCTTAACAATCTATTCGTAAATTAAATAAAAAAGGAAGTTGAATAGAAAAATAAATTGAATAAAAATGGAAGTTGAATAAAAATAAAAATGGAAGTTCATTAAAAAACCACTATACCTTAACGATCTATTTGGAAATTAAATAAAAAAGGAAGTTCAATAGAAAAGTAAATTGAATAAAAATGGAAGTTGAATAAAAATAAAAGCGAAAGTTGCATAAAATTAAAAATGGAAGTTCAATCCAGAAACCAGTATACCTTAACGATCTATTTGGAAATTAAATAAAAAAGGAAGTTGAATAGAAAAGAAACTTGAATAAAAAAAGATGTTGAATAGAAATAAAAATTGAAGTTGCAAAATATTAAAATTTGAAGTTCATTCAAAAAACTACTATACCTTAACGATCTATTTGGAAATTAAATAAAAAAAGGAAGTTGGATAGAAAAATAACTTGAATAAAAATGGAAGTCGAATAAAAATAAAAATGGAAGTTGCAGAAAATTAAAAATGGAAGTTCATTCAGGAAACCAGTATACCTTAACGATGTATTTGGAAATTAAATAAAAAGGGAAGTTTAATAGAAAAGTAAATTGAATAAAAATGGAAGTTGAATAAAAATAAAAATGGAAGTTGAATAAAAATAAAAATGAAAGTTGCATAAAATTAAAAATGGAAGTTCAATCCAGAAACTACTATACCTTAACGATCTATTGGGAAATTAAATAAAAAAGGAAGTCAAGTGGAAAAGAAACTTGCTTGGAAAAGAAAGTTAAATAAAAATAAAAATGGTAGTTGCAGAAAATTAAAAATGGAAGTTCATTCAAGAAACCACTATACCTGAACGATCTATTCGGAAATTAAATAAAAAACGAAGTTGAATAGAAAAATAACTTGAATAAAAATGGAATTCGAATAAAAATAAAATTGGAAGTTGCATAAAATTAAAAATAGAAGTTCATTCAAGAAACCACTATACCTGAACGATCTACTTGGAAATTAAAAAAAAAAAAGAAGTTTAATAGAAAAGTAAATTGAATAAAAATGGAATTTGAATAAATATAAAAATGAAAGTTGCATAAAATTAAAAATGGAAGTTCAATCCAGAAACCACTATACCTTAACGATCTATTTGGAAATTATATAAAAAAGGAAGTTGAATAGAAAAATAACTTGAATAAAAATGGAAGTCAAATAAAAATAAAAATGAAAGTTACAGAAAATTAAAAATGGAAGTTCATTCAAGAAACCACTATACCTTAACGATCTACTTGGAAATTAAATAAAAAAGGAAGCTTAATGGAAAAGTAAATTGAATATAAATGGAAGTTGAATAAAAATAAAAATGAAAGTTGGATAAAATTAAAAATGGAAGTTCAATCCAGAAACCACTACACCTTAACGATCTGTTTGGAAATTAAATAAAAAAGAAAGTTGAATAGAAAAGTAAATGGAATAAAAATGGAAGCCGAATAAAAATAAAAATGGAAGTGGCAGAAAATTAAAAATGGAAGTTCATTCAAGAAACCACTATAGCTTAACGATCTATTTGGAAATTAAATAAAAAAGGAAGTATAATAAAATAGTAAATTGAATAAAAATGAAAGTTGAATAAAAATACAAATAAAAGTTGCATAAAATTAAAAATGGAAGTTCAATCCAGAAACCACTATACCTAAATGATCTACTTGGAAATTAAATAAAAAAGGAAGTTGAATAGAAAAATGACTTGAATAAAAATGGAAGTCAAATAAAAATAAAAATAGAAGTTGCAAAAAATTAAAAATGGAAGTTCATACAAGAAACCACTATACCTTAACGATCTATTTGGAAATTAAATAAAAAAGTAGTTGAATAGAAAAATGACTTGAATAAAAATGGAAGTCGAATAAAAATAAAAATGGAAGTTGCAGAAAATTAAAAATGTAAGTTCATTCAAGAAACCACTATACCTTAACGATCTATTTGGAAATTAAATAAAAAAGGAAGTTTAATAGAAAAGTAAATTGAATAGAAATGGAAGTTGAATAAGAATAAAAATGAAAGTTGCATAAAATTAAAAATGGAAGTTCAATCCAGAAACCACTTTACGTTAACGATCTATTTGGAAATTAAATAAAAAAGGAAGTTTAATAGAAAAGTAAATTGAATAAAAATGAAAGTTGAATAAAAATAAAAATAAAAGTTACAGAAAATTAAAAATGGAAGTTCATTAAAGAAACCACTATACCTTAACGATCTATTTGGAAATTAAATAAAAAATGGAGTTTAATAGAAAAGTAAATTGAATACAAATGGAAGTTGAATAAAAATAAAAATAAAAGTTGCATAAAATTAACAATGGAAGTTCAATCCAGAAACCACTGTACCTTAAAAATCTATTTGGATATTGAATAAAAAAAGAAGTTTAATAGAAAAGTAAATTGAATAAAAATGGAAGTTGAATAAAAATAAAAACGAAAGTTGCACAAAATTAAAAATGGAAGTTCAATCCAGAAACCATTATACGTTAACGATTTATTTGGAAATTAAATAAAAAAGGAAGTTGAGTAGAAAAGAAACTTGAATAAAAAAGGAAGTTAAATAAAAATAAAAATGGAAGTTGCACAAAATTAAAAATAGAAGTTCATTCAAGAAACCACTATACCTTAACGATCTATTTGGAAATTAAATAAAAAAGGAAGTTTAATAGAAAAGTAAATTGAATAAAAATGGAAGTTGAATAAAAATAAAAGTGAAAGTTTCATAAAATTAAAAATGGAAGTTCATCCCAAAAACCGCTATACCTTAACAATCTATTTGGAAATTCAATGAAAAAAAAAGTTGAATAAAAAGGAAACTTGAATAAAAAATGAAGTTGAGAAGAAATAAAAATGGAAGTTGCAGAAAATTAAAATTTGAAGCTCATTCAAAAAACCACTATACCTTAACGATCTATTTGGAAATTAAATAAAAAAGAAAGTTGAATAGAAAAATAACTTGAATAAAAATCGAAGTAGAATAAAAATAAAAATAGAAGTTGCAGAAAATTTAAAATGGAAGTTCATTTAAGAAACCACTATACCATAACGATATATTTGGAAATTAAATAAAAAATGAAGTTTAATAGAAAAGTAAATTGAATAAAAATGGAAGTTGAATCAAAATAAAAGTGAAAGTTGCATGAAATTAAAAATGGAAGTTCAATGCAGAAACCAGTATACCTTAACGATCTATTTGGAAATTAAATAAAAAGGGAAGTTGAATAGAAAAGAAACTTGAATAAAAAAAAAAGTTGAATAGAAATAAACATTGAAGTTGCAGAAAATTAAAAATGGAAGTTCATTCAAGAAACCACTATACCATAACGATCTATTTGGAAATTAAATAAAAAAAAGGAAGTTTAATAGAAAAATAACTTGAATAAAAATGGAAGTCGAATAAAAATAAAAATGGAAGTTGCAGAAAATTAAAAATGGAAGTTTATTCAAGAAAACACTATACCTTAGTGATCTATTCGGAAATTAAATAAAAAAGGAAGTTTAATAGAAAAGTAAATTGAATAAAAATGGAAGTTGAATAAAAATAAAAATGAAAGTTGCATAAAATTAACAATGGAAGTTCAATCCAGAAACCACTATACGTTAACGATCTATTTGGAAATTAAATAAAAAAGGAAGTTGAATAGAAAAGTAAATTTAATAAAAATGGAAGTCGAATAAAAAAAAAATGGAAGTTGCAGAAAATTAAAAATGGAAGATCATTCAAGAAACCACTATACCTTAACGGTCTATACGGAAAATAAATAAAAAAGAAACTTGAATATAAAAGAAACTTGAATATAAAAGGATGTTGAATAAAAATAAAAATGAAAGTTGCAGAAAATTAAAAATAGAAATTCATTGAAGAAACCACTATATCTTAACGATCTATTTGGAAATTAAATAAAAAAGTAAGTTGAATAGAAAAATCACTTGAACAAAAATGGAAGTCAAATAAAAATGAAAATGGAAGTTGCAGAAAATTAAAAATGGAAGTACATTCAAGAAACCACTATACCTTAACGATCTATTTGGAAATTAAATAAAAAGGAAAGTTGAATAGAAAAATAACTTGAATAAAAATTGAAGTCGAATAAAAATAAAAATGGAAGTTGCAGAAAATTAAAATGCAAGTTCATTCAAGAAACCACTATACCTTAACGATCTATTTGGAAATTAAATAAAAAAGGAAGTTTAATAGAAAAGTAAATTGAATAAAACTGGAAGTTGAATAAAAATAAAAATAAAAGTTGCATAAAATTAAAAATGGGAGTTCAATCCAGAAACCACTATACGTTAACGATCTATTTGGAAATTAAATAGAAAACGAAGTTGAATAGAAAAGTAACTTGAATAAAAGTGGAAGTTACTTAAAAATAAAAATGGAAGTTGCAGAAAATAAAAAATGGAAATTCATTCAAGAAACCACTATACCTTAACGATCTATTTGGAAATTAAAAAAAAAAAAAAGGAAGTTGAATAGAAAAGTAAATTGAATAAAAATAAAAATAAAAGTTGGAGAAAATTAAAAATGGAAGTTCATTCAAGAAACCACTATACCATAACGATCTATTTGGAAATTAAATAAGAAAGAAAGTTTAATAGAAAAGTAAATTGAGTAAAAATGGAATTTGAATAAAAGTAAAAGTAAAAGTTTCATAAAATTAAAAATGGAAGTTCAATCCAAAAACCACTATACCTTAACAATCTATTTGTAAATTCAATAAAAAAGAAAGTTGAATAAAAAGGAAACTTGAATAAAAAATGAAGTTGAATAGAAATAAAAATGGAAGTTGCAGAAAATTCAAATTGGAAGTTCATTCAAAAAACCACTATACCTTGACGATCTATTTGAAAATTAAATAAAAAAGAAAGTTGAATAGATAAATAACTTGAATCAAAATCGAAGTCGAATAAAAATAAAAATGGAAGTTGCAGAAAATTAAAAATGGAAGTTCATTCAAGAAACCACTATACCATAACGATCTATTTCGAAATTAAATAAAAAAGGAAGTTTAATAGAAAAGTAAATCGAATAAAAATGGAAGTCGAATAAAAATAAAAATTTAGTTGCATAAAATTAACAATGGAAGTTCAATCCAGAAACCGCTATACCTTAACGATCTATTTCGAAATTAAATAAAAAAGGAAGTTTAATAGAAAAATAAATTGAATAAAAATGGAAGTTGAATAAAAATAAAAGTGAAAGTTCCATAAAATTAAAAATGGAAGTTCAATCCAAAAACCACTATACCTTAACAATCTATTTGGAAATTCAATAAAAAAGAAAGTTGAATAAAAAGGAAACTTGAATAAAAAAAGAAGTTGAATAGAAATAAAAATGGAAGTTGCAGAAAATTAAAATTAGAAGTTCATTCAAAAAACCACTATACCTTAACGATCTATTTGGAAATTAAATAAAAAAGAAAGTTGAATAGAAAAATAACTTGAATAAAAATTGAAGTCGAATAAAAATAAAAATGGAAGTTGCAGAAAATTAAAAATGCAAGTTCATTCAAGAAACCGCTATACCTTAACGATCTATTTGGAAATTAAATAAAAAAAGGAAGTTTAAAAGTAAAGTAAATTGAATAAAAATGGAAGTTGAATAAAAATAAAAATAAAAGTTGCATAAAATTAAAAATAGAAGTTATATCCAGAAACCACTATACGTTAACGATTTATTTGGAAATTAAATAAGAAAGGAAGTTGAATAGAAAAGTAACTTGAATAAAAGTGGAAGTTACTTAAAAATAAAAATGGAAGTTGAAGAAAATTAAAAATGGAAATTCATTCCAGAAACCACTATACCTTAACGATTTATTTGGAAATTAACAAAAAAAAGGAAGTTGAATGGAAAAGTAAATTGAATAAAAATGGAAGTTGAATAAAAATAAAAATAAAAGTTGCAGAAAATTAAAAATGGAAGTTCATTCAAGAAACCCGTATACCTTAACGATCTATTTGGAAATTAAATAAAAAAGGAAGTTTAATAGAAAAGTAAATTGAATAAAAATGGAAGTTGAATAAAAATAAAAGTAAAAGTTTCTTAAAATTAAAAATGAAAGTTCAATCCAAAAACCTGTAACGACCTCAAAATAATAACATTAAACCCATCAAATAAGACATGCATTGATATGTAAAAGTTCCACATTCTTCCATTTCTCTCAGAGTTTCATTACAAAAAGTGTTACATGTTAACAACAAAAGCAAATGCCCTATGGGCTTACAGCTTTCCAAGTTAACACTTGGTTACAACAAAAGAGTACTAACTCGTTTACACATTAAGCCCTTGGCTTGAATTTACATGTAATACATCAAAAGTAAAACGACACAAAAGTGTGTCCGCCTCTAGCCTCCCAAGCTAGGTCCTTGGAGGTGGCATGCTACCTGTACCTGAAAATGATATTCTCATATAGGGTGAGCCACAGCCCAGTAGAAATACACTAAACCAACCATGAACAATGACTAAAAGATTAGCAATTGATAGATGGCCAACACTGATACATTCACATAAATCACATATTTATGTCATACGACTTATGAGTCCAAGTTACTATTCATTTTCCCTTTTTCAACAGATAAGCATGTTAGCTCTATCATTATTCAACAGATATGTATAAAAACTACATCCTACATTCACAGATAAGCATATTAGATGTACCCACATTCCCAACAGATATGTATAACAACAATATCCCACACTCACAGATAAGCATATAAGCTGTATCCACATTTCACAAAGATAAGCATATAAGCTCTATCTTCACTTCTCTAGACAAGCATATGAGCTGTATCTACGGAGTTCATCCCCTATCTTCTCCCAACACTATCCGGTTTAGAGGTACATCCCCTATCTTCCCCTAAACCGCGGAGTACATCCCCCATCTCCTCTTCTACACATAACGTATACAAACACATTGGTTCTATATACAATCACTCAATACATACAGTTAATGTATTCTATCAACCGTCAAATTCCATGACACATTCCATTGATTAGTTTCCGTTTGCCTAATCATCATGCATTGTCTACAACAATCACGACTATCCTCCACCGATAGCCCAAAGCAGTTATTTCTAAACAGAAAATAAATGCACAAATAGATATTCAATCAACATTTCTTTTCCTCATTTCTCCCAATTAATTATCCCAATTAATCAAACAATGTAATTAGGCTAATTCTCATAATTAACATTACAACCCTTAGGTCCCATTTTCATCAATGATTCAACATTTATTCCATTTCTCTATGCCAAACATGCATCTAGGTTTATTATAAATAAAACCCCAACTTTTGTAAAATTACACAAAAGCCCCAAACTTTCACAAAATTACCAAACCAACCCCAACATCTCAAAATACTAAAATTTAAAGACAAAACCCATAGAGAGGAGTAGGGTATCCCTACCTCGAAGTTTGAGCCAAAAAGGAGATGAAGACTCGAAGATCAACGTGCTCCAAATCCAAACTTTTTCAGATTAAATCGAAGCTCTCAACGCCCTCTATCTTTTTAACAAAGGCCTTAGGCTAGATTCACACTCTAGGGAGATCAAATCTTAGAGAGAATGTAAGTTTAGAGAGAGAGGGTCTCGGATCAAGGGTTTGAAAGAAAAAGAAAGTGAAAAAGTAATGTTCAAAAATGCTACTATCCGCTGATATAAAACACGCTCGCTCGAGCGAAGACTTTGTCGCTCGAGCGACCAGACACAGAAAACTCTCGCTCGAGCCAAGAAGTTCTCGCTCGAGCCAAAAACTCAGAAGTGCGCTCGAGCGAAAGAATGCTCGCTCGAGCCAACAACTCAAACCCTCAGGTCTGCAACCAGCACGCTCGAGCGACAGACCTCTCGCTCGAGCGAAGAACAAACCCAGACCGCTCAAGCGGAGGAATCTCACTCGAGCCAAGAAAGGCAACTCTCAGGTCCAGAACCAGACACAATCGCTCGCTCGAGTGAAGCCACTCTGGCTCGATCCATCAGACACGAACTCAACTCTCGCTCGAGCAACCAACTCCTCGCTCGAGCGAAGGTCCAAAAATCTGGGCAGCAGCACTAGGCTCCCAAACACAACCAACCTGTAACAAATCTGCCCAACACATCCTATAACTCAATATACAAAGTAAAAAGGATGCAAACAAGATAATAAACAACTACCAACATCCACGGACACATGTCCGGATCACTGTACAACAAGGGTAAACCCGGGATCGCTATAAAACCACTATACCTTAACAATCTATTTGGAAATTCAATAAAAAAGAAAGTTGAATAAAAAGGAAACTTGAATAAAAAATGAAGTTGAATAGAAATAAAAATGGAAGTTGCAGAAAATTAAAATTGGAAGTTCATTCAAGAAACCACCGTACCTTAACGATCTATTTGGAAATTAAATAAAAAAGAAGTAGAATAGAAAAGCAAATTGAATAAAAATGGAAGTTGAATAAAAATAAAAATAAAAGTTGCAGAAAATTAAAAATGGAAGTTCATTCAAAAAACCACTATACCTTAACGATCTATTTGGAAATTAAATAAAAAAGGAAGTTTAATAGAAAAGTAAATTGAATAAAAATGGAAGTTGAATAAAAATAAAAGTGAAAGTTTCATAAAATTAAAAATGGAAGTTCAATCTAAAAACCACTATACCTTAACAATCTATTTGGAAATTTAATAAAAAAGAAAGTTGAATAAAAAGGAAACTTGAATAAAAAAAGAAGTTGACTCAAAATTAAAATTAAAATTAAAATTAGAAGTTCACTCAAAAAACCACTATACCTTAAAGATCTATTTGGAAATTAAGTAAAAAAGAAAGTTGAATAGAAAAATAACTTCAATAAAAATCGAAGTGGAATAAAAATAAAAATGGAAGTTGCAGAAAATTAAAAATGCAAATTCATTCAAGAAACCACTATACCATAACGATCTATTTGGAGATTAAATAAAAAAGGAAGTTTAATATAAAAGTAAATTGAATAAAAATGGAAGTTGAATAAAAATTAAAATAAATGTTGCATAAAATTTAAAATGGAAGTTCAATCCAGAAACCACTATACGTTAACGATCTATTTGGAAATTAAATAAAAAAGGAAGTTGAATAGAAAAGTAATTTTAATAAAAGTGGAAGTTACAGAAAATTAACTTGAATAAAAATGGAAGTTGCAGAAAATTAAAAATGAAAATTCATTCAAGAAACCACTATACCTTAACAATCTATTTGGAAATTAAAAAAAAAAAAGGAAGTTGACTAGAAAAGTAAATTGAATAAAAATGGATGTTGAATAAAAATAAAAATAAACGTTGCAGAAAATTAAAAATGGAAGTTAATTCAAGAAACCACTATACCTTAATGATCTATTTGGAAATTAAATAAAAAATGAAGTTTAATAGAAAAGTAAATTGAATAAAAATGGAAGTTAAATAAAAATAAAAATGAAAGTTGCATAAAATTAACAATGGAAGTTCAATCCAGAAACCACTATACCTTAACGACCTATTTGGAAATTAAATAAAAAAGGAAGTTAAATAGAAAAGTAAATTGAATAAAAATGGAAGTCGAATAAAAATAAAAATGGAAGTTTCAAAAAATTAAAAATGAAAGTTCATTCAAGAAACCACTATACCTTAACGATCTATTAGGAAAATAAATAAAAAAGAAAGTTGAATATAAAAGAAACTTGAATATAAAAGGATGTTGAATAAAAATAAAAATGGAAGTTGTAAAAAATTAAAAATGGAAGTTCAATCCAGAAACCACTATACCTTAACGATCTATTTAGAAATTAAATAAAAAAGGAAGTTTAATAGAAAAGTAAATTGAATAAAAATGGAAGTTGAATAAAAAGAAAAGTGAAAGTTCCATAGAATTAAAAATGGAAGTTCAATCCAAAAACCACTATACCTTAACAATCTATTTGGAAATTCAATAAAAAAAAAAAGTTGAACAAAAAGGAAACTTGAATAAAAAAAGAAGTTGAATAGAAATAAAAATAGAAGTTGCAGAAAATTAAAATTGGAAGTTCATTCAAAAAACCACTATACCTTAACGATCTATTTGGAAATTAAATAAAAAAGAAAGTTGAATAGAAAAATTACTTGAATAAAAATTGAAGTCGAATAAAAATAAAAATAGAAGTTGCAGAAAATTAAAAATGCAAGTTCATTCAAGAAACCACTATGCCTTAACGATCTATTTGGAAATTAAATAAAAAAGGAAGTTTAATAGAAAAGTAATGTGAATAAAAATGAAAGTTGAATAAAAATAAAAATAAAAGTTGCATAAAATTAAAAATGGAAGTTCAATCCAGAAACCACTATACGTTAACGATCTATTTGGAAATTAAACAAAATAGGAAGTTGAATAGAAAAGTAACTTGAATAAAAATGGAAGTTACTTAAAAATAAAAGTGGAAATTGCAGAAAATTAAAAATGGAAATTCATTCGAGAAACCACTATACCTTAACGATTTATTTGGAAATTAAATAAAAAAGGAAGTTGAATAGAAATGTAAATTAAATAAAAATGGAAGTTGAATAAAAATAAAAATGAAGGTTGCATAAAATTAAAAATGGAAGTTCAATCCAGAAACCACTATACCTTGGCGATCTATTTGGAAATTAAATAAAAAATGAAGTTGAATAGAAAAAGAAACTTGAATAAAAAAGGAAGTTAAATAAAAATAAAAATGGAAATTGTAGAAAATTAAAAATGGAAGTTCATTCAAGAAACCAGTATACCTTAACGATCTATTTGGAAATTAAATAAAAAAGGAAGTTTAATAGAAAAGTAAATTGAATAAAAATGGAAGTTGAATAAAAATAAAAGTGAAAGTTCCATAAAATTGAAAATGGAAGTTCAATCCAAAAACCACTATACCTTAACAATCTATTTGGAAATTCAATAAAAAAGAAAGTTGAATAAAAAGGAAACTTGAATAAAAAAAGAAGTTGAATAGAGATAAAAATGGAAGTTGCAGAAAATTAAAATTGGAAATTCATTCAGAAAACCACTATACCTTAACGTTCTATTTGGAAATTAATTAAAAAAGAAAGTTGAATAGAAAAATAACTTGAATAAAAATCGAAGTCGAATAAAAATAAAAATGGAAGTTCATTCAAGAAACCACTATACCTTAACGATTTATTTGGAAATTAAATAAAAAATGAAGTTCAATAGAAAAGTAAATTGAATAAAAATGGAAGTTGAATAAAAATAAAAATGAAAGTTGCATAAAATTAAAAATGGAAGTTCAATCCAGAAACCACTATACCTTAACGATCTATTTGGAAATTAAATAAAAAAGAAAGTTGAATAGAAAAGTAATTTGAATAAAAATGGAAGTCGAATAAAAATAAAAATGGAAGTTGCTGAAAATTAAAAATTAAAGTTCATTCAAGAAACAACTATACCTTAACGATCTATTTGGAAGTAAAATAAAAAAGGAAGTTTAATAGAAAAGTAAATTGAATAAAAATGAAAGTTGAATAAAAATAAAAAGGGAAGTTGCAAAAAATTAAAAATGAAAATTCATTGAAGAAACCACTATACGTTAACGATCTATTTGGAAATTAAATAAAAAAGGAAGTTGAATAGAAAAATGACTTGAATAAAAATGGAAGTCGAATAAAAATAAAAATAGAAGTTGCAAAAAATTAAAAATGTAAGTTCATTTCAGAAACCACTATACCTTAACGATCTATTTGGAAATTAAATAAAAAAGGAAGTTTAATAGAAAAGTAAATTGAATAAAAATAAAAATGAAAGTTGCATAAAATTAAAAATGGAAGTTCAATCCAGTAACCACTATACGTTAACGATCTATTTGGAAATTAAACAAAATAGGAAGTTGAATAGAAAAGTAACTTGAATGAAAATGGAAGTTACTTAAAAATAAAAGTGGAAGTTGCAGAAAATTAAAAATGGAAGTTCAATCCGGAAACCACTATACCTTGAATAGAAAAAGTAACTTGAATGTAAGTTTCATTCGAGAAACCACTATACCTTAACGATCTATTTGGAAATTAAATAAAAAAGGAAGTTGAATAGAAAAGTAAATTAAATAAAAATGGAAGTTAAATAAAAATAAAAATGAAGGTTGCATAAAATTAAAAATGGAAGTTCAATCCAGAAACCACTATACCTTGACGATCTATTTGGAAATTAAATAAAAAATGAAATTGAGTAGAAAAAGAAACTTGAATAAAAAAGGAAGTTAAATAAAAATAAAAATGAAAATTGTAGAAAATTAAAAATGGAAGTTCATTCAAGAAACCAGTATACCTTAACGATCTATTTGGAAATTAAATAAAAAAGGAAGTTTAATAGAAAAGTAAATTGAATAAAAATGGAAGTAGAATAAAAATAAAAGTGAAAGTTCCATAAAATTAAAAATGGAAGTTCAATCCAGAAACCACTATACCTTAACAATCTACTTGGAAATTCAATAAAAAAAAAGTTGAATAAAAAGGAAACTTTAACAAAAAAAGAAGTTGAATAGAAATAAAAAATTGTAGAAAATTAAAAATGGAAGTTCATTCAAGAAACCAGTATACCTTAACGATCTATTTGGAAATTAAATAAAAAACGAAGTTTAATAGAAAAGTAAATTGAATAAAAATGGCAGTTGAATAAAAGTAAAAGTGAAAGTTCCATAAAATTAAAAATGGAAGTTCAATCCAGAAACCACTATACCTTAACAATCTATTTGGAAATTCACTAAAAAAGAAAGTTGAATAAAAAGGAAACTTGAATAAAAAAAGAAGTTGAATAGAAATAAAAATGGAAGTTGCAGAAAATTAAAATTAGAAGTTCATTCAAAAAACCGCTATACCTTAACGATCTATTTGGAAATTAATTAAAAAAAACTTGAATAAAAATCGAAGTCGAATAAAAATAAAAATGGAAGTTGCAGAAAATTAAAAATGGAAGTTCATTTAAGAAACCACTATACCTTAACGATCTATTTGGAAATTAAATAAAAAAGGAAGTTTAATAGAAAAGTAAATTGAATAAAAATGGAAGTTGAATAAAAAAATAAAATAAAAGTTGCATTAAATTAAAAATGGAAGTTCAATCCAGAAACCACTATACCTTAACGATCTATTTGGAAATTAAATAAAAAAGAAAGTTGAGTAGAAAAGAAACTTGAATAAAAAAGGAAGTTAAATAAAAATAAAAATGGAAGTTGCACAAAATTAAAAATGGAAGTTCATCCAAGAAACCACTATACCTTAACGATCTATTTGGAAATTAAATAAAAAAGGAAATTGCATAGAAAAGTAACTAGAAAAAAAATGGAAATTCATTCGAGAAACTACTATACCTTAACGAACTATTTGGAAATTAAGTAAAAAAAGAAGTTTAATAGAAAAGTAAATAGATTTAACATGGAAGTTGAATAAAAATAAAAATGAAAGTTGCATAAAATTAAAAATAGAAGTTCATTCCAAAAACCACTATACGTTAACGATCTATTTAGAAATTAAATAAAAAGAAAGTTGAATAAAAAAGTAACTTGAATAAAAATGGAAGTTAATTAAAAATAAAAATGGAAGTTGCAGAAAATTAAAAATGGAAGTTTATTCAAGAAACCCCTATACCCTAACGATCTATTTGAAAATTAAATAAAAAAGGAAGTTTAATAGAAAAGTAAATTGAATAAAAATGGAAGTTGAATAAAAATAAAAATGAAAGTTGCAGAAAATTAAAAATAGAAGTTCATTGAAGAAACAACTATAGCTTAATGATCTATTTGGAAATTAAATAACAAAGGAAGTTTAATGGAAAAGTAAATTGAATAAAAATAAAAATGAAATTTGCCTAAAACTATAAATGGAAGTTCAATCCAGAAACCACTATAGCTTAACGATCTATTCGGAAATTAAATGAAAAAGGAAATTGAGTAGAAAAGAAACTTGAATAAAAAAGGAAGTTAAATAAAAATAAAAATGGAAGTTGCAGAATTTTAAAAAAGGAAGTTCATTCAAGAACCCACTATACCTTAACGATCTATTTGAAAATTGAATAAAAAAGAAGTTTAATAGAAAAGTAACTTGAATAAAAATGGAAGTTGAATAAAAATAAAAATGGAAGTTGCAGAAAATTAAAAAAGGAAGTTCATTCAAGAAACCACTATACCTTAACGATCTATTTGGAAATTAAACAAAAAAAGGAAGTTCAATAGAAAAGTAAATTGAATAAAAATGGAAGTTGAATAAAAAGAAAAATGAAAGTTGCATAAAATTAAAAATGGAAGACCAATCCAGAAACCACTATACCTGAACAATCTATTTGGAAATTAAATAAAAAAGGAAGTTGAAAAGAAAAGTAACTTCAATAAAAATAGAAGTTGATTAAAAATAAAAATGGAAGTTGCAGAAAATTAAAAATGGAAGTTCATTCAAGAAACCACTATACCTTAACGATCTATTTGGAAATTAAATAAAAAATGAAGTTGAGTAGAAAAGAAACTTGAATAAAAAAGGAAGTTAAATAAAAACAAAAATGGAAGTTGCAGAATTTGAAAAAAGGAAGTTCATTCAAGAACCCACTATACCTTAACGATCTATTTGAAAATTGAATAAAAAAGAAATTTAATAGAAAAGTAACTTGAATAAAAATGGAAGTTGAATAAAAATAAAAATGGAAGTTGCAGAAAATTAAAAAAGGAAGTTCATTCAAGAAACCACTATACCTTAACGATCTATTTGGAAATTAAACAAAAAAAGGAAGTTCAATAGAAAAGTAAATTGAATAAAAATGGAAGTTGAATAAAAAGAAAAATGAAAGTTGCATAAAATTAAAAATAGAAGACCAATCCAGAAACCACTATACCTGAACAATCTATTTGGAAATTAAATAAAAAAGGAAGTTGAAAAGAAAAGTAACTTCAATAAAAATAGAAGTTGAATAAAAATAAAAATGGAAGTTGCAGAAAATTAAAAATGGAAGTTCATTCAAGAAACCACTATACCTTAACGATCTATTTGGAAATTAAATAAAACATGAAGTTTAATAGAAAAGTAAATTGAATAAAAATGGAAGTTGAATAAAAATAAAATTAATTTGCCTAAGAACAATTAGAAGAGTGTAATAATAAAATTAATTTGGTCCAGCAGTTAATCCAAGAACGAATTTGCCTTGGCGCAAGGGCCAATCGGCCTTTTCCTCCTCCGCCTCCTTCAGAATAGTAGATTCATGGACTATATATGAAGTAATTAATTCTAAGTAAAATAAAACTATTTGCTATGTTATTCCTGGATTTGTACTATTGAGAGGTAGCATAGTGAGAGGCTGAGTGGGACGTCATCCAAGTCGCGTAGCTCTAGTTGTCCGTCAAGCGGTTAGCAGTAAGGACCTGTTGGTAGCATAAGTCGTTGACAGGCGTGCTCCGTCTACCCCTGTGTAAGCACATCTTAATGGTATCAGAGCCATGTTTAACATTTTGAATAGTTTGTTTTATTCATTATTAATTATTCATATATAGTCATATACATCAAAATGAGTACTGTTCCTACAGAGGAAAATGCAGTAGCCCCTACAGTAGCTGAAACAGAAGCCTCTACTTCAGAAGCCAGAGAGCTTGTAGCATACCAGGAAGTTAAAGAAGCCCTTGACAAGTGGACAATCCCGAAAGTAGATCCAAAGTCCATTTATAAAATTGGTACTTTAAATTTTTTCAGTAAAAAGATTATTAAAACCTTTGAGCATGCAGCTCCAGTAAATAATAATGATACTTTAATGTATTTATTAAGTGTCCAGGATCTTATGCCCTTTTTTAAAGATTATAAATATATTCATATAGGACTGGTCCAGATAGCTTTAAAACCTTTAACTCCTCTAGGTCAAAATACCAGTATGTAGTGTACTCTACGAGATGGTAGGTGTACCAATTGGCGAGCATCACTCATGGGTGCTATAGAAACTAGTTTAGCCCATGGTTCAGTATATTTTGATATATATCCTAATTTCAGTATTGCCCTTTCTGACCAAAACTTATCAAAAGTTTTGGAATTCAGAATTCTCACTCATGGTTATGAGTACCTTCCCGGATCTCCACCTTTTGCGGTAATATCCCGAATTTATTTAAAAGTATTGTCCACTTTAAATCCTTATGTTAGGAAGAAAAGTATTGATGGACAAACGGTGTTAATTGACACTAATCTTTCAAGTAGCCAAGTTGCAGTTCCTAAAATAATTGAATGGGAAAAAATTTCTTTTCCAGAAAGATGGAAGATAACTAATGCTGTCCCTACCAGACCAATTGTTCGACACAATTTAGATGATATAATTCAGACCCATCAAGGTAATGTATACCTTCAATTCCAGCGACCGCCAATTCAATTAACCAGAAGTATGTCATCTGCAAGTTTTCGAACTGCCTCTTCTCATCAACCTTACAAAGTTGATTATCCAGAATCCTCAAGACAATCTTATTCTGACCCGCCAGACGCCATATTTCAGGGACAACCTTCTAGATCTTATTCTAGGCCTAATTCTGATGAACCCCAGGAATCTGATCAAGATCCCACAGTTCGCGGTGTTCAGTATTCCAACCAACAGATACCTCATGGAGTCTATGAGCCACCTATACCTCCAAACATTTATCCTATAGCCAGAGGATCCAGTAAAGGCCAGTATAGTCCTACAGCCAGTGATATGGATTTCAGACTTTAGATGGATTTTACGCCAGGAAGTGAAAATTGTAAGATTCTAAATTAGAATCTTTTACAGGATAAGTATTTAGACTTTAGAAAATGGTATTTTGCTGTCCATACCAAGGAACAATTACAGGAGTATAAAATTCAGTATTATTCTTATCTTGAGGAAATCCAAGTTTTATTTCCTTTCCCATTGTGGTATGTCCAGAATGTTCATCCTCCAACTTCTCAACTTAATGTTCTCGAAAGCATCCAGCAGAAATGGGTTACTACCGATGGTCGAGAGCTTTGTACTATCCATCCTCCTACCCAAGCTTTAGAACTCCAACCTACAGGACCAAACACCAAGCCTATGGCAATTGCAGCATATACAGAAATCCCCCATCGAAGTCAATATAAAGATCCCGTCCATATCCAAGACATAATTCCTGTCCTCAAACAAAATAATTACACTAATCTTTTCTGTCAAACAGCAGGGAAGCAGCTTACACGCATTGAAGAAATGGTATCACATGTTAAGAAAAGCTGCAAAGTAGAACCCAAACCACCTGCTAACATCGAACCAGTTCTGATCAAACCAACTCCAGTCCTTCGTGATTTTAAGTTAAAATCAAAGGAAGACTCTGAGTTTATGGAAACTCTCCTTTCCCGTATTAAGAATCTTAATATCAGTGATCCACCTCCAGCCGAAACATCACAAGTGAATGTACTTTCCAGTAGTCCTCGTTTACCTTCTGATCCAGACCCTTTTGATTCTATCTCTCCTCAAGAGATTCTGGAAATCCAGCAAAATTTCCAACCTGAGGATCGACCCTCATCGATTAATAGGGTCACTACCCAACATCTCTCTTTATCCGCTCCTCATTGGCATTATTATCCTCGGCTTAGTCCTATGGATCTTTTGTACGAAGAAGACTTTTTCCAGACTCAACATTCTTACCATAGTAATACCATTTATGAATGGAATATTAATGGTCTTTCTGAATATCAAATTTATGAACTTCTTCACTAGATGCTCATGTTTGCTACTATTTGCAAACAAAATAATAATTCTGATCATCAAGTTGCCCGCTATATTGTTAGTGGTTTTACCGGTGTTCTAAAAGGATGGTGGGATAATATCCTTACCCCTCATCAGTGTACAGAAATCCTTTCATCCACCCATCCAGTAATTGATACTGATAATGAGGGCACTAGTGGTGCAGCTGCTACAATTGAAGAGGAAGATGCTGTATACACACTAGTCAATACCATAATTACCCATTTTATTGGTCATGCTACAGGAGTATCAGATCGTAACAGAGAATTACTGATGAAATTACGATGTCCTTCTTTATCCCATTTCAGATGGTATAAAGATGTCTTCTTGATGAAAGTCATGCAACGAGGTGACGGTAGTGCCGATCACTGGAAAGCTAAATTCATTGATGGACTTCCCACACTCTTTGCTGAACGCGTCCGAAAGAGATTACGAGATGTTCATCGCTCGATCGACATACCCTATTTCCAGTATACTTATGGCCAACTTATAAGTATCGTCACTTCTGAAGGTCTTGCACTTTGTAACGACCTTAAGCTCCAGCAACAACTTAGACAACAGCATATTACAGGTAGAAAAGAATTAGGAGAATTCTGTGAACAATTTGCTTACGATCCTCCATTAAAATATCCCCAGAAACAAAGAAAGCATAAGAATTATGCTAAACCTTATAAAAAACATAGGAAGTATTCCAAATCTAAGGCCCAGACACAACCTCAGACTTCTAAACACAGATATAAATCCAAAACTAAAGGAAAGTCTTTTCAAAAGAATAAATCCAGTATTAAATGTTATAAACGTGGACAGATTGGTCACTATGCTAATAAATGCCAAGTTAAAATTCAATCTAAGCTGAATGAATTAGCATTAGATGAAGATTTACAGCAAAAAATATTACAGTTAATCTCTGATTCCAGCTCATCATCAGGACCTTCTGATAACGAGCTTGCAGCAATTTATTCAGATAGTTCAGATCCAGAAACTGATGATAATCCAGAAAATGAACTTTGCCCATGTAAAAATACAGTAAACCAAGTTTCTAATGAAGTTAATTATTGGAAAGCTATTGCTGAAATGAATGGACTTAATATTGGTCCCAGTATTAATGTCCTCACTGATTCTCAGCAAAATCTTTTAGAAATTGCTGATGGAATCAAGGATCCAGCCACTAAATTAAAATTTCTTGAAATGTGCTATAATCAGAAAAAAGAAGAAGTACTACCCCCTAAACATTATAGCATGAAAGAAGTTTTTAATCGTAGCCAGGTAATGGCATCTAGTTCAGAAAAGCCCGTTACAGTTCAAGAATTAAAAATGGAGATTAATGCTTTAAAAACAGAAATTAAACATTTACAGAATTCTAATCTTGTTATTAATGCACAAATTAAGAAAATTAATAACCAATTACAGAATAAAGAACGAAATAAAACAGAAATATCTGAAACAGATTCAGATTATTTAATGTTACTATAGCGATCCCGGTATTCCCTGTTGTTGTATAACTATAATCTGGACTCAGTTTCGTAGATTCGTTGTTGTCTTATCCTCATTTCTATCCCTTACTCTTTGTTTTAGAGTTTTGGGTTGTGTTGGGCAAGTTGGGAATTAGTTGGTTGTGTTTTAAAGCTTTGAAATTTTTGCCCAGGTTTTGGTCTCTCCGCTCGAGCGGCAGTTTGGACGCTCGAGCGTGAATTTCCTTCTCTCAGCATTTTGGTCGTCTGCAGAAAATTCTGGGAGAGTGCACCCGGCGCTCGAGCGGATCTTTGGACGCTCGAGCGTGAACTTGTGTCTGTACGCTCGAGCGGGGTGTTGTACGCTCGAGCGGACCTGCTTTTATATCAGTTCGTGAAACCACCTTTTTGATCACTTTTTGATTTCCTTTCTCTCTCTTACTTTTTCAAAACCTCCATTGGAGAGCACCTCACTCTAAAACCGAACTTCTCTCTTAGGATTGATCTACCTAGAGTGTTTTCCTCACCTTGGGCCTTTGTAAGAAGTGTGTTGATCGTCGAGGGCTTCGTTGAGATCTGAGAAATTTGGGATTTGGAGCACTTCTGAGTTTTTACTCATCTTCTCCCTTGGAGCTCTGAATTTGAGGTAGGGATATCCTACTCCTCTCTATGGATTTTGTCTTTAAATTTTGGTAATTTGAGATGTTGGGGTTGGTTTGGTAATTTTGTGAAAGTTCGGGCCATTTGTGTTATTTTACAAAAGTTGGGGTTTTATTTGTAATAAACCTAGATGCATGTTTGGTATAGAGAAATGGAATAAATGTTGAATCATTGATGAAAATGGGACCTAAGGGTGGTAATGGTAATTATGGAAAATGACCTAATTACATTGTTTAATTAATTGAGATAATTAATTGTGGGAAATGAGGAAATGAAATGGAATTGCTGAGATTGGGAGTGCATGGGGTTAAAGGGTGTAGTTGAATTATTTATCACTCACCGAATTGAAATTTCGATTGAATATCCATTGTGCATTTATTTCCTGCTTAGAAATAATTGCTTTGGGCTACCGGTGGAGAGTAGTGTTGATTGTTGTAGACAATGCTTGATGATTAGGCAAACTAAAACTAATCAATTGGATGTGTCATAGAGCATGTCGGTTGATAGAATACATTAATTTTATGTATTGATTGATTGCATATGTGATTCTGTGTTTATATGCATTACTTGTGTATGGGAGGAGATGGGGGATGTACTCCACGGTTTAGGGGAAGATGGGGGATGTACCTCTAAACCGGTTAATGGTTTGGGGGAAGATGGGGGATGTACCTCTAAACCGGTTGTTGGAATGTTGATATAGCTCATATGCTTATCGGTTGAAGTGTTGATACAGCTCATATGCTTATCTGTTGTAGTAGTGATATAGCTCATATGCTTATCTATTGAAAAGTTTGTTTGATTTGATATAGCACTAAAATGTATATCATCATTGTTTGCGAAGTATGGGAGTAGTTTATGTGTTATTGATACAACAAAATAATGTGTATCCACCTTGGATTTCGAAAGTGTTCTAGTGATGAACTATAATCTCATCAAATGTTCTGGTCAGAGTACTGAGCCTTGTTTTCAAACTCAAAGTTGAACAAAAATGAAAAGTGAATTGTAACATAGACTTGACTGTCATGGAAACGTAGGGAGATGTAAATGGAAGTGTCAGTGTTGACCGTCTATCAGTTGCTAATCTTTTAGTCATTGTTCATGGTTGGTTTAGTGTATTTCTACTGGGCTGTGGCTCACCCTATATGGGAATATCATTTTCAGGTACAGGTAGCATGCCACCTCCAAGGACGTAGCTTGGGAGGCCAGAGGCGGACTTTTTGTTGTTTTACTTGATGTATTACATGTAAATTCAAGCCAAGGGCTTAACGTGTTTGAGTTAGTACTGTTTTTTTTTGTTGTAACCAAGTGTTAACTTGGAAAGCTGTAAGCCCATAGGGCATTTGCTTTTGTTGTTAACATGTAATACTTTTTGTAATGAAACTCTGTTAAATGAAAGAATGTGGAGCTTTTGAATATCAATGCATGTCTTATTTAATGGGTTTAAGGCTATTATTTTGAGGGCGTTACAACTTGGTATCAGAGCGTACCGGGTTCGAATACTTTGGGTACGTGGGAAGTGATTAGTATCACAATGGGTTTCTCTCGCTTGTTAGAGACTTAGACGTAATGTTATGTACTTTTGTGATAACATGTTTATGTGACTATTTGGGTATGGAATGTAGTTTCTTGGATGTTGATTGGATCCTTGGGTTTCTGGGAGTCCTGTTGGAAAGGCACTTGATCAATGCTGTTTCTGATCGGAACTCTAGTAACGCCTCGGGACTATCATTATCTGGAAATGAAATTCGTAAGTGCTTACATGTTTATGTGCTTATGTGGAGTGAATTACAGTTATCCATGTGTTAGGATGTAAGTGTTTAGCTTCGGCACATGTATGAGTGTGCTAACGTGTCTCCGTTACTTTTACTAGGATGCCTAGGCGAGGAAGTTGCGATTTCCCTCCTTCCGCTCAGGAAGAGCTACGGAAACAATTTGTGGAATTACGCCAAGGTACTACACCTTTGGTGCGGTTCGAAAGATGGTTTGCTAATCTGTCGAGGTTTGCTCCAGAATTGGTGGAGACGGAGTACTTACGTTGTTTCGAGTTTGAGAGTAAGCTGCGTGACGACATCCGTGTAAGGATAGCGGGGTCTTGGCATAAAAGATATAGGGCGCTTGTTGAGGCGGCCGCCCATGTAGAGGCTGCAGTGCTAGCAATGGGGCAGAGTGGGGAGGAAGCCATCTCGGCGACTCCTGTGACTCAGGGTGTTGGTAGGCCTTTTAAGAGGCAGAGGGTTTTAAACTCGCAACAGGAAGGACGGGCTAGAACTGCCCTTCCAGTGTCAGATTTGGGTTCGGGGGAAAATAAGCAGAGGGGCATCATTTGTTTCAGATGTGGTCTGCTGGGCCACAGGGTTTCGGTTTGCCCACAGAAGAAAGGGGTGGGGTTAGCAGTTCAACCAGTAGTTGTACCACCAGGATCATCCAACCAGCCAGGTTTTGGACCGATTAAATGCTCAGTGGGGAGGCAGTTGTTGGGGTCTTTATCAGCCCAGATTCTGAACCAATCTCGTGCTCAGGCACCGCCTACCTGTTGGGTGTGTAATCAGCCGGGTCATATTCGACGTTTTTGTACTCAGTCGGGAGCTTCTTTAGGGGTTTTGCAACCTAGCCAGGCTCAGTTTCTTTCGACTGGGCAGGAACAGTATCGTTTTGGGGGACTAGCAGGCCAGATTGCGAGGGCCTCAGTAGAGTCGAGTTCCCAAGCCCCAGCTAGGGAAGTTTGTAGTTGTTCCAAGTGTGGGCAGAGGGGGCATACCAGTGGTTCTTGTCCGTGACTTGTAAGCTCGTAGGTTGCCTTATGTTCGGGGATGACCAACTTCGGCGGTCCAACAAGGGACGGTAGTAGTAGTAATACTGATGGGATGGTTTTGTTTTGACTAATCCGTTTTGTAATCAGTGGATTATTGTTTTGTGATCATTGGGTTCCGTTGTGTAACCAATGTGTTTTGGGAAGGTTGAAACATCTAAACTGTTTGTCTATCTATATATATACATATATGCTTTGTTTGTTAATTTTCCCTAGAGTGGGTGAATTGGAGCATGTCGTAGCTCTAAAATTTTATTAATGTATAAAGTTGCTATAAAAAAAAATTTTTATGCTTGTGATTTGATTTGGGGAGGATGAGGGCTAGAGAGCCATGTTTTCAAAATTTGGAAGAACCACCGAGGGGTACATGTCCTAGCCAAGGTAATATTGGAGCGAGAACTGTTTTACTTGCCGAGTGTGTGGAATTACATGGGTACTACCCATTTAAAGTTTTGTGCGTGGTATAGCTTTTGATCTACTGTCGAGTGAACTTGAGAGGATGTGAAGTGTACGATTAATACTAGATGTAACACGTATTTAATATGGTGTCCTACGGGGGCATGGCACATAATTTTGTCAAGGTGAACCTTCGTGGTAAGTAACGTTGTCAAGATTGCAGGTGTACTGATTGGCCGTTTCAAGTGAAGGGATGTCAGTCCCTATATAAGGTTGTGATTGTTGTATCGGGAGCGATGTGTTGTGAGTAGCTGGTACTATACCTCGGGCTGTAGTATAATGGATGTCTCCCTAAGTTTTCAAATTTCTTTATTTGGATTGAATGTGATAAGTTCGTACCTTAGCACTGGTCAAGTCAGAGGATATTATCAGAAGCGTTAATTGGGTATATAGCCCATGGTTAGAGTGTGACCCGTGGGTGGAGTCACAGTGGTATGGTGTTTGCGGATGAAGATGTGGGTTAATGACGAGGGAGGCGAGGACTTTTACCCCTCTGGAAAGTTAGAAGAGTGAATCTTTGGAAGCCCTATCGGCGACTTGTGACGGTGTTGGGGTTTGGTTCATGATGGTTGCCTAGCGGTAGTGTGGACTAGTGGTTTAGCACGGAGGCCGGGCCTCTTGATGGTACTCTCGAGATGAGTGACAAGTAATATATAGAGTAACAAGTGGACCCTATGAGTTATTGGAGGATTCGGTGTAGGAGTAAGAGGGCTTGCAAAATAAGGAGGTTTTGCCTAGTACGGTTGAATGTGTTAGATGGGATGGTTTCGAGAGTTGTGCGGTGTTGGCAAGACTATATGAGAATGTTCGAGGGAACGTGAGATTTGTATCTCGAGTTAGTGGGAATGGTACCTGTATGCTGGTTCGTGTGTTGGGCCTTGCTAGATAGTGAGTCCGTGGTGACCCCCTTGGTTGTATAGGGGTAGTGTTCATATTGTGATTGGTTATCCATTGTTGGGTGTGGGTTATGAGTGGATGCTGCCAGCATTCTTTGAATTAAGAGCAATTCGTGTTCTAAAGTAATGAGTATAGCGTGGGTCAAAGTAGTCCTTCGTATTCGGGATGTTGTGATTGAGGTTGACCATGTCGGTCTTCGGTCAAGGAAGTGAGCAGGCTTGCTAGATAACCATGGCGGGGGATGGTGATTCCCTTAGACGCGATGTTAAGGCGGTTAAATTTTAGGAAATCCGATGAGATTCCAAAATTTGTGGTTCGTGTAGAGAACTCTGTGGTTGGGGTTAGTGGTCTGAGTAGCACATCAGTGTGTGGATTACTGAGTGTAGAGTTTATTGAGTTGACTAGTCAGCTTGTCGGTATCGGGTGTTGGGGTGGCATTGGTCACCTTGAGTTTAGTCTCGTTCGTTGTAGACTCCGTATGTTGATTAAGAAAAACTGAAATTAATCGAACATGTTTTGTCGTTGAGTCTGACGGTTGGAATAATACATCTAATATATGTATTGATTGATCATTGTGAATGATTGGCTTTTTATACATTATGAATGTATGGTGTCTAGTTTGATGTTGATACAGCACTATAATGTGTATCATTTGTGTGTTTCTGAGCCGTGTTTATGATTATAAAGTGGTTAAGTAAAGGGAGGCGGGATAAAATTGCAAAACCATGAATTTCTTATACCTTATGTGTTGATAGTACGGTTGTTATTTCTATTAATTATCATTATAGAAATGTTGGGTTTCGTGTTGGTTGTGTCATCACTACGTGAGTGATGGTTGTTGATAGTGTTAATTTGGAAAGAAATGGAAAACAAAATTTTCCTAGTGTTTGGGGTCATCTAAATGCGTTGTTGAAAAGTTGATTTAATTCAAGGATTTTCTTTTTAAGAATTCCAGATTACTCTTTTGGGCAAATAAACTGTGGATAACTCTGCGTTTTGGGTAACAGCGTATTTGTGAAAAATGTTTACAAAGCTTTTGAGTTTTCGTATGGAAAATGCAAGATTTATCCTGGAACGTTAACGTTGAAAATTTAAACATCTTTGAGAAATGCCTCTTGAACAAGAAAATGTTTTCTTATTATCTACTTTAAGATTTGCTTTAGTCGTGTTGTTGAGTAGTGACTAAGCTTGGAGCACTAGTCGGTTTTTGATGAATTGTTTCGGGGGAGGTTTGGTTTGTTGAGACTTGCGCACCTAAGGTGGTGTTATTTAGAATGTGTTCCCTTGGTTGGTCTTTTCCTTGGTAGAGTGAGTCGGAGGCTTGTTTTGAAAGTAATTTCTTTCCTTAGGGTTCGGTTGTTGAATGCTCCATGATCATTTGGCCTTGTGTTTTGATGTATCTTTAATTTCGAGGACGAAATTCTTTAAGGGGGGGAGGTTATAGCGATCCCGGTATTCCCTGTTGTTGTATAACTATAATCTGGACTCAGTTTCGTAGATTCGTTGTTGTCTTATCCTCATTTCTATCCCTTACTCTTTGTTTTAGAGTTTTGGGTTGTGTTGGGCAAGTTGGGAATTAGTTGGTTGTGTTTTAAAGCTTTGAAATTTTTGCCCAGGTTTTGGTCTCTCCGCTCGAGCGGCAGTTTGGACGCTCGAGCGTGAATTTCCTTCTCTCAGCATTTTGGTCGTCTGCAGAAAATTCTGGGAGAGTGCACCCGGCGCTCGAGCGGATCTTTGGACGCTCGAGCGTGAACTTGTGTCTGTACGCTCGAGCGGGGTGTTGTACGCTCGAGCGGACCTGCTTTTATATCAGTTCGTGAAACCACCTTTTTGATCACTTTTTGATTTCCTTTCTCTCTCTTACTTTTTCAAAACCTCCATTGGAGAGCACCTCACTCTAAAACCGAACTTCTCTCTTAGGATTGATCTACCTAGAGTGTTTTCCTCACCTTGGGCCTTTGTAAGAAGTGTGTTGATCGTCGAGGGCTTCGTTGAGATCTGAGAAATTTGGGATTTGGAGCACTTCTGAGTTTTTACTCATCTTCTCCCTTGGAGCTCTGAATTTGAGGTAGGGATATCCTACTCCTCTCTATGGATTTTGTCTTTAAATTTTGGTAATTTGAGATGTTGGGGTTGGTTTGGTAATTTTGTGAAAGTTCGGGCCATTTGTGTTATTTTACAAAAGTTGGGGTTTTATTTGTAATAAACCTAGATGCATGTTTGGTATAGAGAAATGGAATAAATGTTGAATCATTGATGAAAATGGGACCTAAGGGTGGTAATGGTAATTATGAAAAATGACCTAATTACATTGTTTAATTAATTGAGATAATTAATTGTGGGAAATGAGGAAATGAAATGGAATTGCTGAGATTGGGAGTGCATGGGGTTAAAGGGTGTAGTTGAATTATTTATCACTCACCGAATTGAAATGTCGATTGAATATCCATTGTGCATTTATTTCCTGCTTAGAAATAATTGCTTTGGGCTACCGGTGGAGAGTAGTGTTGATTGTTGTAGACAATGCTTGATGATTAGGCAAACTAAAACTAATCAATTGGATGTGTCATAGAGCATGTCGGTTGATAGAATACATTAATTTTATGTATTGATTGATTGCATATGTGATTCTGTGTTTATATGCATTACTTGTGTATGGGAGGAGATGGGGGATGTACTCCACGGTTTAGGGGAAGATGGGAGATGTACCTCTAAACCGGTTAATGGTTTGGGGGAAGATGGGGGATGTACCTCTAAACCGGTTGTTGGAATGTTGATATAGCTCATATGCTTATCGGTTGAAGTGTTGATACAGCTCATATGCTTATCTGTTGTAGTAGTGATATAGCTCATATGCTTATCTATTGAAAAGTTTGTTTGATTTGATATAGCACTAAAATGTATATCATCATTGTTTGCGAAGTATGGGAGTAGTTTATGTGTTATTGATACAACAAAATAATGTGTATCCACCTTGGATTTCGAAAGTGTTCTAGTGATGAACTATAATCTCATCAAATGTTCTGGTCAGAGTACTGAGCCTTGTTTTCAAACTCAAAGTTGAACAAAAATGAAAAGTGAATTGTAACATAGACTTGGCTGTCATGGAAACGTAGGGAGATGTAAATGGAAGTGTCAGTGTTGACCGTCTATCAGTTGCTAATCTTTTAGTCATTGTTCATGGTTGGTTTAGTGTATTTCTACTGGGCTGTGGCTCACCCTATATGGGAATATCATTTTCAGGTACAGGTAGCATGCCACCTCCAAGGACGTAGCTTGGGAGGCCAGAGGCGGACTTTTTGTTGTTTTACTTGATGTATTACATGTAAATTCAAGCCAAGGGCTTAACGTGTTTGAGTTAGTACTGTTTTTTTTTGTTGTAACCAAGTGTTAACTTGGAAAGCTGTAAGCCCATAGGGCATTTGCTTTTGTTGTTAACATGTAATACTTTTTGTAATGAAACTCTGTTAAATGAAAGAATGTGGAGCTTTTGAATATCAATGCATGTCTTATTTAATGGGTTTAAGGCTATTATTTTGAGGGCGTTACAGTTACTAAATAGAATAACATTTCAAAAATGGTATATCCGTATCACATTCATGATTCAACCAGACTATATTATTCGAGATGCAATTGCTTTGGTTGATAGTGGTGCAGATATGAATTGCATACAAGAAGGCTTGGTGCCTACCAAGTATTTCCAGAAAACAAACCAGTCACTTACCAGTGCTAGTGGTAACAGTTTGTATATTGATTACAAACTTCCAGAAGTTTTAATTTGCAATCAAGGATTATGTTTAAAAACCTCTTTTGTTTTAATTAAAAATATGGCACAAAACATAATTCTTGGAACTCCATTCCCGAACCTTTTAATGCTTATTACTAAAATTGATACAATAGGAATCCATACAACTCTTGATAATCAAAACATTGTTTTTGAATTTATCACTTCCCCTTGTACTAAAGAATTAGATCAAATTACTGATTTAGTTTCTTCAAAACAAAACCAAATAAATTTTCTCCAAAAGGAAGTTAGTTTTTTAACTACAGAACAAAGATTACAGCAATCATCTTTTCAACAAAAAATTAAATTACTTGAAAAAGAATTCCAGGACGAAATTTGCAGTGATGTTCCTAATGCTTTTTGGGATCGCAAGAAACACATGGTTTCGTTGCCTTATTAGTCTACTTTTAATGAAAAAAAAATTCCTACTAAGGCTCGTCCTAGTCAAATGAAAAAAGAGTATATGGAACTTTGTAAAAATGAAATTAATACTCTTCTCCAGAAAAAATTAATTAGACCCAGTAGATCTCCATGGAGTTGTACTGCTTTCTATGTAAATAAAAATGCAGAAATTGAACGTGGTGTTCCTAGGTTAGTAATTAATTACAAACCTTTGAATGAAGCCTTACAGTGGATTCGATATCCAGTACCAAATAAAAAAGATTTGTTAGATAGATTACAGGATGCAGTAATATTTTCTAAATTTGACATGAAGTCAGGTTATTGGCAGGTTCAAATTGTAGAAAATGATCGTTATAAAACTGCTTTTACAGTACCCTTTGGGCATTTTGAATGGAATGTAATGCCATTTGGCTTAAAGAATGCACCATCTGAATTCCAGCATATTATGAATGATATTTTTAATCCTTATACAAAATTTGCCATATGTTATATTGATGATGCTCTTATTTTCTCATCTTCAATAGATCAGCATATGAAACATCTTAATATTTTTAAGCATGTTATTTCCAGAAATGGACTTGTTGTTTCTGCTCCTAAAATGCAACTTTTCCAGACAACTGTTAGATTTTTAAGACATAATATTCATAATGGAACAATTATTCCTATTAATCGCAGTATGGACTTTGCTTCCAAATTTCCCGATGAAATAAAAGATAAAACACAATTACAGAGATTTTTAGGAAGTTTGAACTATATTCATGATTATTATCCTAATCTTGCTATAGATGCAGCTATTTTATACAGCCGCCTTAGGAAAAATCCTCCTGTTTGGGGTCCAGAACATACTGCTGCTGTTAAGAAAATTAAGGCTAAAGTGCAAACTTTACCTTGTTTATGTTTACCTCATCCCGAATGGAAAAAAATTGTTGAAACTGATGCCTCAGACTTAGGATTTGGTGGTATATTAAAACAATTTAATCCAAATACTACTAAAGAAGAACTTTTACGTTTTCATTCAGGTATTTGGCATGATGCTGCTAAACGATATCCTACAATCAAAAAAGAATGTTTAGCCATCATTAAATGTGTTTTAAAATTTCAGGATGATTTATTAAATCAATATTTTTTAATTCGTGTTGATTGTTCTGCCACTAAACAAATTTTTAAAAAAGATGTGGCCAATTTAGCTCAAAAACAAATTTTTGCTACTTGGCAGGCCACCCTTTCTGTCTTTGATTTCGATATCGAATATATTAAAGGCGAAACTAATTCCCTTCCAGATTTTCTAACTCGTGAATATTTGCAGAAATCACATGCAGGGTAGAAGCCGAGGCTCCGCCCGTCGGGGCCGTGGACGGGGTTCTACCCCCTATCGTACAGAATTCCCGCCATTATTTGGCCCTTCCAGTAATCCAGGGGAATCTTCTAGCAAAACTGCTAAAGATGTCCTCCTTACTCCAGAAACAGCTTATCTCCAGAATACTATTCGTGAAGAAACTGTTCTTTACATTGATTCTTCCGATATCCAGTGGATGGTTGATCCGTGGGAGATAAAACGCCGTTATCTCGCCACTCAAAACGCTCCCCCGCGTTTTGATCAATACAGATATGTGTACGAGCAAATTCTTACTGAACTTGCCTCGGTCCAATTCCAGCATCATTTAGCCGATCCTAATCGGACTGCTAGTCCTATTAATTACAGTAAGGCTACTATCCAGAATATTGTGCCTATCTAGGCTTGGGGTATGCATCCCCATGTTACCAGAACTCTTGACATCCGTTCTAAGGAATCCAGATACAGTTATTGGGATTATATTGATGCTTTTTCTCAAGCATTTTATTATATGAATCCCCCGCGAAGCCATTCTTGGTTCTTTCGCGTTCTTCCCGACGTTCTCAAAAATGATCTCCCAAATTGGTTTCTCATTTGGTGGGATAAGTTTGGACTCCAGCTTGACGCCTTTCCAGAACATATTCGTCTTGCATTTAATGACTGGCAAGCAGCTTTCAGTCACCTTCCAGTAAATAAAGACATTTCTATGTCCAAATGCCTTATTCATTTTGTTATTAGATTTGGCATTCCATGGATATGGAAATGGGATTTTAAATGTGATTTCCAGAATAAGGTTCCCAGACTAAAACGCGTATTCATGTACAAATGGTGGATTAAAATGGATGATCCTAAGCCTAAAAAGGAATTACTCCAGAAAATTACAGAGCATACTCAATCCTTTTGTCCAAATCCAGAAGGAGCTTAGAGAGAAATTTCCAGACTTAACAGAAACAGAACTTGTTATTAAAAGCATGGATTATATGAAACAGCAATTTATCCAATCCATTGCTAGCAAAGACTCCAGCAAGAAATCCACATCCAGTACCCAAAGTGAAGAAGATCGAACTACAGCAGATCCCTATGATGAAGACAACACCTTTACTGTTCTTGCGGGTGAATCTCAAGATCCCAATGACGACCCGACCGAACCAAATTATGGAGATATTTGGGATTCGGTTACAGAAATGATTGCCGACAAATTACTCCACGACAAAAGTAAAGGAAAAAGCAAAACAACATGATTTAGCTAGCTTTTGTCTGCCATCCACTATACCTTAACGAACTATTTGGAAATTAAGTAAAAAAGGAAGTTTAATAGAAAAGTAAATAGATTTAACATGGAAGTTGAATAAAAATAAAAATGAAAGTTGCATAAAATTAAAAATAGAAGTTCATTCCAGAAACCACTATACGTTAACGATCTATTTAGAAATTAAATAAAAAGAAAGTTGAATAGAAAAGTAACTTGAATAAAAATGGAAGTTAATTAAAAATAAAAATGGAAGTTGCAGAAAATTAAAAATGAAAGTTCATTCAAGAAACCCCTATACCCTAACGATCTATTTGAAAATTAAATAAAAAAGGAAGTTTAATAGAAAAGTAAATTGAATAAAAATGGAAGTTGAATAAAAATAAAAATGAAAGTTGCAGAAAATTAAAAATAGAAGTTCATTGAAGAAAGAACTATACCTTAATGATCTATTTGGAAATTAAATAACAAAGGAAGTTTAATAGAAAAGTAAATTGAATAAAAATAAAAATGAAAGTTGCCTAAAACTATAAATGGAAGTTCAATCCAGAAACCACTATAGCTTAACGATCTATTTGGAAATTAAATGAAAAAGGAAGTTGAGTAGAAAAGAAACTTGAATAAAAAAGGAAGTTAAATAAAAATAAAAATGGAAGTTGCAGAATTTTAAAAAAGGAAGTTCATTCAAGAACCCACTATACCTTAACGATCTATTTGAAAATTGAATAAAAAAGAAGTTTAATAGAAAAGTAACTTGAATAAAAATGGAAGTTGAATAAAAATAAAAATGGAAGTTGCAGAAAATTAAAAAAGAAAGTTCATTCAAGAAACCACTATACCTTAACGATCTATTTGGAAATTAAACAAAAAAAGGAAGTTCAATAGAAAAGTAAATTGAATAAAAATGGAAGTTGAATAAAAAGAAAAATGAAAGTTGCATAAAATTAAAAATGGAAGACCAATCCAGAAACCACTATACCTGAACAATCTATTTGGAAATTAAATAAAAAAGGAAGTTGAAAAGAAAAGTAACTTCAATAAAAATAGAAGTTGAATAAAAATAAAAATGGAAGTTGCAGAAAATTAAAAATGGAAGTTCATTCAAGAAACCACTATACCTTAACGATCTATTTGGAAATTAAATAAAAAATGAAGTTTAATAGAAAAGTAAATAGCATAAAAATGGAAGTTGAATAAAAATAAAAATGAAAGTTACATAAAATTAAAAATGGAAGTACAATCCAGAAACCACTATACCTTAACGATCTATTTGGAAATTAAATAAAAAAAAAAGTTGAATAGAAAAGTAAATTGAATAAAAATGGAAGTCGAATAAAAATAAAAATGGAAGTTGCTGAAAATTAAAAATTAAAGTTCATTCAAGAAACAACTATACCTTAACGATCTATTTGAAAATTAAATAAAAAAGGAAGTTTAATAGAAAAGTAAATTGAATAAAAATGAAAGTTGAATAAAAATAAAAATGGAAGTTGCCAAAAATTAAAAATGGAAATTCATTGAAGAAACCACTATACGTTAACGATCTATTTGGAAATTAAATAAAAAATGAAGTTGAATAGAAAAATGACTTGAATAAAAATGGAAGTCGAATAAAAATAAAAATGGAAGTTGCAAAAAATTAAAAATGTAAGTTCATTCCAGAAACCACTATACCTTAACGATCAATTTGGAAATTAAATAAAAAAGGAAGTTTAATAGAAAAGTAAATTGAATAAAAATAAAAATGAAAGTTGCATAAAATTAAAAATGGAAGTTCAATCCAGAAACCACTATACCTTAACGATCTATTTGGAAATTAAATAAAAAAGGAAGTTGAATAGAAAAGTAAATTGAATAAAAATGGAAGTTGAATAAAAATAAAAATGAAGGTTGCATAAAATTAAAAATGGAAGTTCAATCCAGAAACCACTATACCTTGACGATCTATTTGGAAATTAAATAAAAAAGGAAGTTGAGTAGAAAAAGAAACTTGAATAAAAAAGAAGTTAAATAAAAATAAAAATGGAAGTTGTAGAAAATCAAAAATGGAAGTTCATTCAAGAAACCAGTATGCCTTAACGATCTATTTGGAAATTAAATAAAAAAGGAAGTTTAATATAAAAGTAAATTGAATAAAAATGGAAGTTGAATAAAAATAAAAGTGAAAGTTCCATAAAATTAAAAATGGAAGTTCAATCCAGAAACCACTATACCTTAACAATCTATTTGGAAATTAAATAAAAAAGAAAGTTGAATAAAAAGGAAACTTTAATAAAAAAAAGAAGTTGAATAGAAATAAAAATGGAAGTTGCAGAAAATTGAAACTGGAAGTTCATTCAAAAAACCATTATACCTTAACGATCTATTTGGAAATTAAATAAAAAATGAATTTTAATAAAAAAGTAAATTGAATAAAAATGGAAGTTGACTAAAATTAAAAGTGAAAGTTCCATAAAATTAAAAATGGAAGTTCAATCCAGAAACCACTATACCTTAACAATCTATTTGGAAATTCAATAAAAAAGAAAGTTGAATAAAAAGGAAACTTGAATAAAAAAAGAAGTTGAATAGAAATAAAAATGGAAGTTGCAGAAAATTGAAATTGGAAGTTCATTCAAAAAACCGCTATACCTTAACGATCTATTTGGAAATTAATTAAAAAAGAAAGTTGAATAGAAAAATAACTTGAATAAAAATCGAAGTCGAATAAAAATAAAAATGGAAGTTGTAGAAAATTAAAAATGGAAGTTCATTCAAAAAACCACTATACCTTAACAATCTATTTGGAAATTAAATAAAAAAGGAAGTTTAATAGAAAAGTAAATTGAATAAAAATGGAAGTTGAATAAAAATAAAAAATAAAAGTTGCATTAAATTTAAAATGGAAGTTCAATCCAGAAACCACTATACCTTAACTATCTATTTGGAAATTAAATAAAAAAGGTAGTTGAGTAGAAAAGAAACTTGAATAAAAAAGGAAGTTAAATAAAAACAAAAATGGAAGTTGCACAAAAGTAAAAATGGAAGTTCATCCAAGAAACCACTATACCTTAACGATCTATTTGGAAATTAAATAAAAAAGGAAATTGCATAGAAAAGTAACTAGAAAAAAAATGGAAGTCGAATAAAAATAAAAATGGAAGTTTGTGGAAAATTAAAAATGGAAGTTCATTCGAAAAACCATTATGCCTTAACGAACTATTTGGAAATTAAGTAAAAAAGGAAGTTTAATAGAAAAGTAAATAGATTTAAAATGGAAGTTGAATAAAAATAAAAATGAAAGTTGCATAAAATTAAAAATGTAAGTGCATTCCAGAAACCACTATACGTTAACGATCTGTTTGGAAATTAAATAAAAAGAAAGTTGAATAGAAAAGTAATATAGCGATCCCGGGTTTACCCTTGTTATACAGTGATCCGGACATGTGTCCGTGGATGTTGGTAGTTGTTTATTATCGTGTTTACATTCCTTTTTCTTCATATTTGAGTTATAGGATGTGTTGGGCAGGTTTGTTACAGGTTGGTTGTGTTTGGGAGCCAAGTGTTGCTGCCCAGAATTTTGGGTCTTCGCTCGAGCGAGGAGTGGTCGCTCGAGCGAGAGTTGAATTTGTGTCTGGTTCTGGACCTGAGAGTTGCCTTTCTTGGCTCGAGCGAGCTTCCTTCGCTCGAGCGGTCTGGGTTTTTCTTCGCTCGATCGAGAACTTCTTGGCTCGAGCGAGAGTTTCTGTGTCTGGTCGATCGAGCGACGAAGGCTTCTCTCGAGCGAGCGTGTTTTATATCAGCGGACAGCAGCGGGTTTGAGCTGCAGTTTTTCACTTTCTTTTTCTTCTAAAACCTAAATCCGAGCCTCTCTCACTCTAAACTTACACTCTCTCTAAGATTTGATCTCCCTAGGGTGTGAATCTAGCCTAGGGCCTTTGTTAAAAAGATAGAGGGTGTTGAGAGCTTCGTTTTAATCTGAAAAAGTTTGGATTTGGAGCACGTTGATCTTCGAGTCTTCATCTCCTTTTTGGCTAAAACTTCAAGGTAGGGATATCCTACTCCTCTCTATGGGTTTTGTCTTTAAATTTTGGTATTTTGAGATGTTGGGGTTGGTTTGGTAATTTTGTGAAAGTTTGGGGCTTTTGTGTAATTTTACAAAAGTTGGGGTTTTATTCATAATAAACCTGAATGCATGTTTGGCATAGAGAAATGGAA
Source organism: Camellia sinensis (assembly GCF_055761805.1). NCBI lineage: Eukaryota > Viridiplantae > Streptophyta > Magnoliopsida > Ericales > Theaceae > Camellia > Camellia sinensis. Next base: position 47,662,352 of record NW_028128987.1, on the reverse strand, counting down.
TTAATGTTGAGTCATTGATGAAAATGGGACCTAAGGGTTGTAATGGTAATTATGGAAACTGGCCTAATTACATTGTATAATTAATTGGGATAATTAATTGTGAGAAATGAGGAAAAGAAATGTTGATTGAATATCCATTTGTGCATTTATTTTCTGTTTAGAAATAACTACATTGGGCTATCGGTGGAGGATAGTCGTGATTGTTGTAGACAATGCATGATGAGTAGGCAAACTGAAACTAATCAATGGAATGGGTCATGGAATTTGACGGTTGATTGAATACATTAATTGTATGTATTGAAGGATTGTATATAGAACCAATGTGTTTGTATACGTTATGTGTAGAGGAGGAGATAGGGGATGTACTCCGTAGATACAGCTCATATGCTTGTCTAGAGAAGTGAAGATAGAGCTCATATGCTTATCTTGTGAAATGTGGATATAGCTTTTATGCTTATCTGAATGTGGGATATTGTTGTTATACATATCTGTTGAGAATGTGGATATAGCTTACATGCTTATCTGAATGTGGGATAGTGTTTTTATGCATATCTGTTGAAATGATGATAGAGCTGACATACTTATCTGTTGAAAAAGGGAAAATGAAAAGTAACTTGGACTCTTAAGTCGTATGACATAAATATGCGATTTATGTGAATGTATCAGGGTTAGCCATCTATCAATTGCTAATGTTTTAGTCATTGTCCATGGTTGGTTTAGTGTATTTCTACTGGGCTGTGGCTCACCCTATATGGGAATATCATTTTCAGGTACAGGTAGCATGCCACCTCCAAGGACATAGCTTGGGAGGCTAGCAGCGGACATACTTTTGTCGTTTTACTTTTGGTGTATTACATGTAACTTCAAGCCAAGGGCTTAATGTGTAACGAGTTAGTACTCTTTGTTGTAACCAAGTGTTAACTTGGAAAGCTGTAAGCCCATAGGGCATTTTGTTTTGATGTTAACATGTAATACTTATGTAACGAATCTCTGATGAATAAAAGAATGTGGTTAGTTTATATGTCAATGCATGTCTTGTTAGATGGGTTTAATGTTATTATTTTGAGGGCGTTACAAGTAACTTGAATAAAAATGGAAGTTAATTAAAAATAAAAATGGAAGTTGCAGAAAATTAAAAATGGAAGTTCATTCAAGAAACCCCTATACCCTAACGATCTATTTGAAAATTAAATAAAAAAGGAAGTTTAATAGAAAAGTAAATTGAATAAAACTGGAAGTTGAATAAAAATAAAAATGAAAGTTGCAGAAAATTAAAAATGGAAGTTCATTGAAGAAACAACTATACCTTAACGATCTATTTGGAAATTAAATAACAAAGGAAGTTTAATAGAAAAGTAAATTGAATAAAAATAAAAATGAAAGTTGCCTAAAATTATAAATGGAAGTTCAATCCAGAAACCACTACAGCTTAACGATCTATTTGGAAATTAAATGAAAAAGGAAGTTGAGTAGAAAAAAAACTTGAATAAAAAATGAAGTTAAATAAAAATAAAAATGGAAGAGCCAGAATTTTGAGAAAGGAAGTTCATTCAAGAACCCACTATACCTTAACGATCTATTTGAAAATTGAATAAAAAAGAAGTTTAATAGAAAAGTAATTTGAATAAAAATGGAAGTTGAATAAAAATAAAAATGGAAGTTGCAGAAAATTAAAAAACGAAGTTCATTCACAAAACCACTATACCTTAACGATCTATTTGGAAATTAAACAAAAAAAGGAAGTTCAATAGAAAAGTAAATTGAATAAAAATGGAAGTTGAATAAAAGAAAAATGAAAGTTGCATAAAATTAAAAATGGAAGATCAATCCAGAACCCACCATACCTGAACAATCTATTTGGAAATTAAATAAAAAAGAAAGTTGAAAAGAAAAGTAACTTCAATAAAAATAGAAGTTGAATAAAAATAAAAATGGAAGTTGCAGAAAAATAAAAATGGAAGTTCATTCAAGAAACCACTATACCTTAACGATCTATTTAGAAATTAAATAAAAAAGGAAGTTTTATTGAAAAGTAAATTGAATAAAAATGGAAGTTGAATAAAAATAAAAACGAAAGTTGCATAAAATTAAAAAAGGAAGTTCATTCCAGAAACCACTAGACGTTAACGATCTATTTCGAAATTAAAGAAAAAAGGAAGTTTAATAGAAAAGTAACTTGAATAAAAATGGAAGTTAATTAAAAATAAAAATGGAAGTTGTAGAAAATTAAAAATGGAAATTCAATCAAGAAACCATTATACCTTAACGATCTATTTGGAAATTAAATAAAAAAGGAAGTGGAATAGAAAAGTAACTTCAATAAAAATAGAAGTTGAATAAAAATAAAAATGGAAGTTGCAGAAAATTAAAAATGGAAGTTCAATCAAGAAACCACTATACCTTAACGATCTATTTGGAAATTAAATAAAAAAGGAAGTTGAATAAAAATAAAAATGAAAGTTGCAGAAAGTTAAAAATGGAAGTTCATTCGAAAAAACCAGTATACTTTAACGATCTATTTGGAAATTAAATAAAAAAGGGAGTTTAATAGAAAAGTAAATTGAATAAAAATGGAAATTGAATAAAAATAAAAATGAAAGTTGCATAAAATTAAAAATGGAAGTTCATTCCAGAAACAACAATACGTTAACGATCTATTTCGAAATTAATTAAAAAAGGAAGTTGAATACAAAAATAACTTGAATATAAATAGAAGTTGCAGAAAATTAAAAATGGAAATTCATTCAAGAAATCACTATACCTTAACAATCTATTGAGAAATTAAATAAAAAAGGAAGTTGAATAGAAAAGAAGCTTGAGAAATCTAGTTCAATCTAGAAACCACTATACCTTAACAATCTATTTGGAAATTAAATAAAAAAGGAAGTTGAATAGAAAAAAAACTTGAATAAAAAAAGAAGTTGAATAGAAATAAAAATGGAAGTTGCAGAAAAGTAAAATTGGAAGTTCATTCAAGAAACCACTATACCTTAACGATCTATTTGGAAATTAAATAAAAAAGGAAGTTTAATAGGAAAGTAAATTGAATAAAAATGGAAGTTGAATACAAATAAAAGTGAAATTTCCATAAAATTAAAAATGGAAGTTCAATCCAGAAACCACTATACCGTAGCAATCTATTTGGAAATTAAATAAAAAAGAAAGTTGAATATAAAAGAAACTTGAATGAAAAAAGAAGTTGAATAGAAATAAAAATGGAAGTTGCAGAAAACTAAAATTGGAAGTTCATTTAAGAAACAACTATACCTTAACGATCTATTTGGAAATTAAATAAAAAAGGAAGTTGAATAGAAAAATAACTTGAATAAAAATGGAAGTCAAATAAAAATAAAAATGGAAGCTGCAGAAAATTAAAAATGGAAGTTCATTCGAGAAACCACTATACCTTAACGATCTATTTGTAAATTAAATAAAAAACGAAGTTTAATAGAAAAGTAAATTGAATAAAAATGGAAGTTGAATAAAAATAAAAATAAAAGTTGCATAAAATTAAAAATGGAAGTTGAATCCAAAAACCACTATACCTTAACAATCTATTAAGAAATTAAATAAAATAGGAAGTTGAATAGAAAAAAAACTTGAATAAAAAAAGAAGTTGAATGGAAATAAAAATGGAAGTTGCAGAAAAGTAAAATTGGAAGTTCATTCAAGAAACTACTATACCTTCACGATCTATTTGGAAATTAAATAAAAAAGGAAGTTGAATAGAAAAATAACTTGAATAAAAATTGAAGTCGAATAAAAATAAAAATGGAAGTTGCAGAAAATTAAAAATGGAAGTTCATTCAAGAAACCGCTATACCTTAACGATCTATTTGGAAATTAAATAAAAAAGGAAGTTTAATAAAAAAGTAAATTGAATAAAAATGAAAGTTCAATAAAACTAAAAATGAAAGTTGCATGAAATTAAAAATGGAAGTTCAATCCAGAAACCACTATACGTTAACGATCTATTTGGAAATTAATTAAAAAAAGAAGTTGAATTGAAAAATGACTTGAATAAAAATGGAAGCCAAATAAAAATAAAAATGGAAGTTGCAGAAAATTAAAAATGGAAGTTCATTCAAGAAACCACTATACCTTAACGATCTATTTGGAAATTAAATAAAAAAGGAAGTTGAATCGAAAAATTACTTTAATAAAAATGGAAGTCGAATAAAAATAAAAATAGAAGTTGTAGAAAATTAAAAATGTAAGTTCATTCAAGAAACCACTATACCTTAACGATCTATTTGGAAATTAAATAAAAAAGGAAGTTTAATAGAAAAGTAAATTGAATAAAAGTGGAAGTTGAAGAAAAATAAAAATGAAAGTTGCATGAAATTAAAAATGGAAGTTCAATCCAGAAACCACTATACATTAACGATCTATTTGGAAATTAAATAAAAAAGGAAGTTGAATAGAAAAGTAACTTGAATAAAAATGGAAGTTACTTAAAAATAAAAATGAAAATTCATTCAAGAAACCACTATACCTTAATGATCGATTTGGAAATTAAATAAAAAAGGAAGTTGAATAGAAAAGTAAATTGAATAAAAATGGAAGTTGAATAAAATTAAAAATAAAAGGTGCAGAAAATTAAAAATGGAAGTTCATTAAAGAAACCACTATACCTTAACGATCTATTTGAAAATTAAATAAAAAAGAAAGTTTAATAGAAAAGAAAATTGAATAAAAATGAAAGTTGAATAAAAATAAAAATGAAAATTGCATAAAATTAAAAATGGAAGTTCAATCCAGAAACCACTATACCTTAACAATCTACTTGGAAATTAAATAAAAAAGAAAGTAGAATATAAAAGAAACTTGAATAAAAAAAGAAGTTGAATAGAAATAAAAATGAAAGTTGCAGAAAATTAAAATTGAATGTTCATTAAAAAAACCACTATACCTTAGCGATCTATTTGGAAATTAAATAAAAAAGGAAGTTTAATAGAAAAGTAAAAATTGAATAAAAATGGAAGTTGAATAAAAATAAAAATGTAATTTCCATAAAATTAAAACTGGAAGTTCAATCCCGAAACCACTATACCTTAACAATCAATTTGGAAATTAAATAAAATAGAAAGTTGAATATAAAAGAAACTTGAATAAAAATAGAAGTTGAATAGAAATAAAAAAGGAAGTTGCAGAAAATTAAAATTGGAAGTTCATTCAAGAAACCACTATACCTTAACGATCTATTTGGAAATTAAATAAAAAAGGAAGTTGAATGGAAAAATAACTTGAATAAAAATGGAAGTCGAATAAAAATAAAAATGGAAGTTGCAGAAAATTAAAAATGGAAGTTCATTCAAGAAACCAGTATTCCTTAACGATCTATTTGGAAATTAAATAAAAAAAGAAGTATAATAGAAAAATAAATTGAATAAAAATGGAAGTTGTATAAAAATAAAAATGAAAGTTGCATAAAATTAAAAATGGAAGTTCAATCCGGAAATCACTATACGTTAACGATCTATTTGGAAATTAAATAAAAAAAAGGAAGTTGAGTTGAAAAGAAACTTGAATAAAAAAGGACGTTAAATAAAAAAAAAATTGACGTTACAGAAAATTAAAAATGGAAGTTCATTCAAGAAACCACTATACCTTAACGATCTATTTGGAAATTAAATAAAAAAGGAAGGTTAATAGAAAAATAACTTGAATAAAAATGGATGTTGAATAAAAATAAAAATGCAAGTTGCATAAAATTAAAAATGGAAGTTCATTAAAAAAATCACTATACCTTAACGGTCTATTTGAAAATTAAATAAAAAAGGAAGTTTAATAGAAAAGTAAATTGAATAAAAATGGAAGTTGAATCCAGAAACCACTCGACCTTAACAATCTATTTGGAAATTAAATAAAAAAGAAACTTGAATATAAAAGAAACTTGAATAAAAATAGAAGTTGAATAGAAATAAAAACGGAAGTTGCAGAAAATTAAAATTGGAAGTTCATTCAAGAAACCACTATACCTTAACGATCTATTTGGAAATTAAATAAAAAAGGAAGTTTAATAGAAAATTAAATTGAATAAAAATGGAAGTTGAATAAAAATAAAAATGAAAGTTGCATAAAATTAAAACGGGAAGTTTAATCCAGAAACCACTATACCTTAACAATCTAATTGGAAATTAAAGAAAAAAGAAAGTTGAATATAAAAGAAACTTGAATAAAAAAAGAAGTTGAATAGAAATAAAAATGGAAGTTGCAGAAAATTAAAATTGGAAGTTCATTCAAGAAACCACCATACCTTAACGATCTATTTGGAAATTAAATAAAAAAGAAAGTTGAATAGAAAAATAACTTGAATCAAAATGGAAGTCGAATAAAAATAAAAATGGAAGTTGCAGAAAATTTAAAATGGAAGTTCATTCAAGAAACCACTATACCTTAACGATCCATTTGGAAATTAAATAAAAAAGAAGTTTAATAGAAAAATAACTTGAACAAAAATGGAAGTTGAATAAAAATAAAAATGGAATTTGCAGAGAATTAAAAATGGAAGTTCAATTCAGAAACCACTATACCTTAACGATCTATTTGGAAATTAAATAAAAAAGGAAGTTAAATAAAAGTAAAAATGGAAGTTGCAAAAAATTAAAAATTGAAGTTCATTTAAGAAACCACTATACATTAACGATCTATTTGGAAATTAAATAAAAAAGGAAGTTGAAGAAAAATAAAAATGGAAGTTGCATAAAATTAAAAATGGAAGTTCATTAAAGAAACCACTATACCTTAACGATCTATTTGGAAATTAAATAAAAAAGGAAGTTTAATAGAAAATTAAATTGAATAAAAATGGAAGTTGAATAAAAATAAAAATGAAAGTTGCATAAAATTAAAACGGGAAGTTCAATCCAGAAACCACTATACCTTAACAATCTAATTGGAAATTAAAGAAAAAAGAAAGTTGAATATAAAAGAAACTTGAATAAAAAAAGAAGTTGAATAGAAATAAAAATGGAAGTTGCAGAAAATTAAAATTGGAAGTTCATTCGAGAAACCACCATACCTTAACGATCTATTTGGAAATTAAATAAAAAAGAAAGTTGAATAGAAAAATAACTTGAATAAAAATGGAAGTCGAATAAAAATAAAAATGGAAGTTGCAGAAAATTTAAAATGGAAGTTCATTCAAGAAACCAATATACCTTAACGATCAATTTGGAAATTAAATAAAAAAGAGGTTTAATAGAAAAATAACTGAACAAAAATGGAAGTTGAATAAAAATAAAAATGGAATTTGCAGAGAATTAAAAATGGAAGTTCAATTCAGAAACCACTATACCTTAACGATCTATTTGGAAATTAAATAAAAAAGGAAGTTAAATAAAAGTAAAAATGGAAGTTGCAAAAAATTAAAAATGGAAGTTCATTTAAGAAACCACTATACATTAACGATCTATTTGGAAATTAAATAAAAAAGGAAGTTGAAGAAAAATAAAAATGGAAGTTGCATAAAATTAAAAATGGAAGTTCATTAAAGAAACCACTATACCTTAACGATCTATTTGGAAATTAAATAAAAAAGGAAGCTTAATAGAAAAGTAAATTGAATAAAAATGGAAGTTGAATAAAAACAAAAATGAATGTTGCAAAAAATTAAAACTGGAAGTTCAATCCAGAAACCACTATACCTTAACTATCTATTTGGAAATTAGATAAAAAAGAAAGTGGAATATAAAAGAAACTTGAATAAAAAAAGAAGTTGAATAGAAATAAAAATGGAAGTTGCAGAAAATTAAAGTTGGAAGTTCATTCGAGAAACCACCATACCTTAACGATCTATTTGGAAATTAAATAAAAAAGAAAGTTGAATAGAAAAATAACTTGAATAAAAATGGAAGTCGAATAAAAATAAAAACGGAAGTTGCAGAAAATGAAAAATGGAAGTTCATTCAAGAAACCAATATACCTTAACGATCCATTTGGAAATTAAATAAAAAAGAGGTTTAATAGAAAAATAACTTGAATAAAAATGGAAGTTGAATAAAAATAAAAATGGAAGTTGCAGAAAATTAAAAATGGAAGTTCAATTCAGAAACCACTATACCTTAACGATCTATTTGGAAATTAAATAAAAAAGGAAGTTAAATAAAAATAAAAATGGAAGTTGCAAAAAATTAAAAATGGAAGTTCATTCAAGAAACCACTATACCTTAACGATCTATTCGGAAATTAAATAAAAAAGGAAGTTGAATAGAAAAATAACTTGAATAAAAATGGAAGTGAAATAAAAATAAAAATGGAAGTTGCATAAAATTAAAAATTGAAGTTCATTAAAAAACCACTATACCTTAACGATCTATTTGGAAATTAATTAAAAAAGGAAGTTTAATAGAAAAGTAAATTGAATAAAAATGGAAGTTGAATAAAAATAAAAATGAATGTTGCAAAAAATTAAAGCTGGAAGTTCAATCCAGAAACCACTATACCTTAACAATCTATTTGGAAATTAAATAAAAAAGAAAGTGGAATATAAAAGAAACTTGAATAAAAAAAGAAATAGAATAGAAATAAAAATGGAAGTTGCAGAAAATTAAAATTGGAAGTTCTTTCAAGAAACCACTATACCTTAACGATGTAATTGGAAATTAAATAAAAAAGGAAGTTGAATAGAAAAATAACTTGAATAAAAATGGAAGTCGAATAAAAATAAAAATGGAAGTTACGGAAAATTAAAAACGGAAGCTCAGTCAAGAAACCACTATACTTTAACGATCTATTTGGAAATTAAATAAAAAAAGAAGTTTAATAGAAAAATAAATTAAATAAAATGGAAGTTGAATAAAAATAAAAATAAAAATTGCATAAAATTAAAAATGGAAGTTCAATCTAGAAACCACTATACCTTAACGATCTATTTGGAAATTAAATAAAAAAAGAAGTTTAATAGAAAAATAAATTGAATAAAAATGGAAGTTGAAAAAAAATAAAAATAAAAATAAAAGTTGCATAAAATTAAAAATGGAAGTTTAATCCAAAAACCACTATACCTTAATAATCTATGAAGAAATTAAATAAAAAAGGAAGTTGAATAGAAAAAAACTTGAATAAAAAAGAAGTTGAATGGAAATAAAAATGGAAGTTGCTGAAAAGTAAAATTCGAAGTTCATTCAAGAAACGACTATACCTTAACGATCTATTTGGAAATTAAATAAAAAATGAAGTTGAATAGAAAAATAACTTGAATAAAAATGGAAGTCGAATAAAAATAAAATTGGAAGTTGCAGAAAATTAAAAATGGAAGTTCATTCAAGAAACCGCTATACCTTAGCGACCAATTTGGAAATTAAATAAAAAAGTAAGTTTAATAGAAAAGTAAATTGAATAAAAATGAAAGTTGAATAAAAATAAAAATGAAAGTTGCATGAAATTAAAAATGGAAGTTCAATCCAGAAACCACTATACGTTAACGATCTATTTGGAAATTAAATAAAAAAAGAAGTTGAATTGAAAAATGACTTGAATAAAAGTGGAAGTCAAATAAAAATAAAAATGGAAGTTGCAGAAAATTAAAAATGGAAGTTCATTCAAGAAACCACTATACCTTAACGATCTATTTGGAAATTAAATAAAAAAGGAAGTTGAATCGAAAAATTACTTGAATAAAAATGGAAGTCGAATAAAAATAAAAATAGAAGTTGCTGAAAATTAAAAATGTAAGTTCATTCAAGAAACCACTATACCTTAACGATCTATTTGGAAATTAAATAAAAAAGGAAGTTTAATAGAAAAGTAAATTGAATAAAAATGGAAGTTGAATAAAAATAAAAATGAAAGTTGCATAAAATCAAAAATGAGAGTTCAATCCAGAAACCACTATACGTTAACGATCTATTTGGAAATTAAATAAAAAAGGAAGTTGAATAGAAGAGTAACTTGAATAAGAATGGAAGTTACTTAAAAATAAAAAGGAAAATTTATTCAAGAAACCACTATACCTTAACGATCGATTTGGAAATGAAATAAAAAAGAAAGTTGAATAGAAAAATAAATTGAATAAAGATGGAAATTGAATAAAATTAAAAATAAAAGGTGCAGATAATTAAAAATGGAAGTTCATTAAAGAAACCGCTATACCTTAACGATCTATTTGAAAATCAAATAAAAAAGGAAGTTTAATAGAAAAGTAAATTGAATAAAAATGAAAATTGAATAAAAATAAAAATGAAAGTTGCATAAAATGAAAAATAGAAGTTCAATCCAGAAACAACTATACCTTAACAATCTACTTGGAAATTAAATAAAAAAGAAAGTTGAATATAAAAGAAACTTTAATTAAAAAAGAAGTTGAATAGAAATAAAAATGGAAGTTGCAGAAAATTAAAATTGAAGGTTCATTAAAAAAACCACTATATCTTAACGATCTATTTGGAAATTAAATAAAAAACGAAGTTTAATAGAAAAGTAAAAATTGAATAAAAATGGAAGTTGAATAAAAATAAAAATGTAATTTCCATAAAATTAAAACTGGAAGTTCAATCCAGAAACCACTATACCGTAACAATCTATTTGGAAATTAAATAAAAAAGAAAGTTGAATATAAAAGAAACTTGAATAAAAATAGAAGTTGAATAGAAATAAAAAAGGAAGTTGCAGAAAATTAAAATTGGAAATTCGTTCAAGAAACCACTATACCTTAACGATCTATTTGGAAATTAAATAAAAAAGGAAGTTGAATAGAAAAATAACTTGAATAAAAATGGAAGTCGAATAAAAATAAAAATAGAAGTTGCAGAAAATTAAAAATGGAAGCTCATTCAAGAAACCAGTATTCCTTAACGATCTATTTGGAAATTAAATAAAAAAAGAATTTTAATAGAAAAATAAATTGAATAAAAGTGGAAGTTGTATAAAAATAAAAATAAAAGTTGCATAAAATTAAAAATGGAAGTTCAATCCAGAAACCACTATACCTTAACGATCTATTTGGAAATTAAATAAAAAAAGGAAGTTGAGTAGAAAAGAAACTTGAATAAAAAAAGACGTTAAATAAAAAAAAAATGGAAGTCACAGAAAATTAAAAATGGAAGTTTATTCAAAAAACCACTATACCTTAACGATCTATTTAGAAATTAAATAAAAAAGGAAGTTGAATAGAAAAATAACTTGAATAAAAATGGAAGTTGAATAAAAATAAAAATGTAAGTTGCATAAAATTAAAAATGGAAGTTCATTAAAAAAATCATTATACCTTAACGGTCTATTTGGAAATTAAATAAAAAAGGAAGTTTAATAGAAAAGTAAATTGAATAAAAATGGATGTTGAATCCAGAAACCACTCGACCTTAACAATCTATTTGGAAATTAAATAAAAAAGAAAGTTGAATATAAAAGAAACTTGAATAAAAATAAAAGTTGAATAGAAATAAAAACGGAAGTTGCAGAAAATTAAAATTGGAAGTTCACTCAAGAAATCACTATACCTTAACGATCTATTTGGAAATTAAATAAAAAAAGAAGTTTAATAGAAAAGTAAATTGAATAAAAATGGAAGTTGCAGAAAATTAAAAATGGAAGTCGAATAAAAATAAAAATGGAAGTTGCAGAAAATTAAAAATGAAACTTCATTCAAGAAACCACTATACCTTAACGATCCATTTGGAAATTAAATAAAAAAGAAGTTTAATAGAAAAATAACTTGAATAAAAATGGAAGTTGAATAAAAATAAAAATGGAAGTTGCAGAAAATTAAAAATGGAAGTTCAATTCAGAAACCACTATACCTTAACGATCTATTTGGAAATTAAATAAAAAAGGAAGTTAAATAAAAACAAAAATGGAAGTTGCAAAAAATTAAAAATGAAAGTTCATTCAAGAAACGACTATACCTTAACGATCTATTTGGAAATTAAATAAAAAAGGAAGTTGAATAGAAAAATAACTTGAATAAAAATGGAAGTTGAATAAAAATAAAAATAGAAGTTGCATAAAATTAAAAATGGAAGTTCATTAAAGAAACCACTATACCTAAACAATCTATTTGGAAATTAAATAAAAAAGGATGTTTAATAGAAAAGTAAATTGAATAAAAATGAAAGTTGAATAAAAATAAAAATGAATGTTGCAAAAAATTAAAACTGGAAGTTCAATCCAGAAACCACTATACCTTAACTATCTATTTGGAAATTAAATAAAAAAGAAAGTGGAATATAAAAGAAACTTGAATAAAAAAGAAGTTGAATAGAAATAAAAATGGAAGTTTCAGAAAATTAAAATTGGAAGTTCATTCAAGAAGCCACTATACCTTAACGATATATTTGGAAATTAAATAAAAAAGGAAGTTGAATAGAAAAATAACTTGAATAAAAATGGAAGTCGAATAAAAATAAAAATGGAAGTTACAGAAAATTAAAAACGGAAGCTCATTCAAGAAACCACTATACCTTAACGATCTATTTGGAAATTAAATAAAAAAAGAAGTTTAATAGAAAAATAAATTAAATAAAATGGAAGTTGAATAAAAATAAAAATAAAAATAAAAATTGCATAAAATTAAAAATGGAAGTTCAATCTAGAAACCACTATACCTTAACGATCTATTTGGAAATTAAATAAAAAAAGAAGTTTAATAGAAAAATAAATTGAATAAAAAAGGAAGTTGAATAAAAATGAAAATAAAAGTTGCATAAAATTAAAAGTGGAAGTTCAATCTAGAAACCACTATACCTTAACAATCTATTAAGAAATTAAATAAAAAAGGAAGTCGAATAGAAAAAAACTTGAATAAAAAAAGAAGTTGAATGGAAATAAAAATGGAAGTTGCTGAAAAGTAAAATTGGAAGTTCATTCAAGAAACGACTATACCTTAACGATCTATTTGGAAATTAAATAAAAAAGGAAGTTGAATAGAAAAATAACTTGAATAAAAATAGAAGTCGAATAAAAATAAAAATGGAAGTTGCAGAAAATTAAAAATGGAAGTTCATTCAAGAAACCGCTAAACCTTAACGATCAATTTGGAAATTAAATAAAAAGGGAAGTTTAATAGAAAAGTAAATTGAATAAAAATGAAAGTTGAATAAAAATAAAAATGAAAGTTGCATGAAATTAAAAATGGAAGTTCAATCCAGAAACCACTATACGTTAACGATCTATTTGGAAATTAAATAAAAAAAGAAGTTGAATTGAAAAATGACTTGAATAAAAATGGAAGTCAAATAAAAATAAAAATGGAAGTTGCAGAAAATTAAAAATGGAAGTTCATTCAAGAAACCACTATACCTTAATGATCTATTTGGAAATTAAATAAAAAAGGAAGTTGAATCGAAAAATTACTTGAATAAAAATGGAAGTCGAATAAAAATAAAAATAGAAGCTGCAGAAAATTAAAAATGTAAGTTCATTCAAAAAACCACTATACCTTAACGATCTATTTGGAAATTAAATAAAAAAAGAAGTTTAATAGAAAAGTAAATTGAATAAAAATAGAAGTTGAATAAAAATAAAAATGAAAGTTGCATAAAATTGAAAATGGAAGTTTAATCCAGAAACCACTATACGTTAACGATCTATTTAGAAATTAAATGTAACGCCCTCAAAAAAATAACATTAAACCCATCAAATAAGACATTCATTGACATAGGAAATAACCACATTCTTCTATTCATCAGAGTTTCATTACAAAAGTATTGCATGTAAACAACAAAAGCAAGATGCCCTACGGGCTTACAGCTTTCCAAGTTAACACTTGGTTACAACAAAAGAGTACTAACTCGTTTACACATTAAGCCCCTTGGCTTGAATTTACATGTAATACATCAAAATAAAAACGACAAAAGTGTGTCCGCCTCTAGCCTCCCAAGCTATGTCCTTAGAGGTGGCATGCTACCTGTACCTGAAAATGATATTCCCATATAGGGTGAGCCACAGCCCAGTAGAAATACACTAAACCAACCATGAACAATGACTAAAAGTTTAGCAATTAATAGATGGCCAACACTGATACATTCACATAAATCACATATTTATGTCATACGACTTATGAGTCCAAGTTACCTTTCATTTTCCCTTTTTCAACAGATAAGCATGTTAGCTCTATCATCATTTCAACAGATATGTATACAAACTATATCCCACATTCACAGATAAGCATACAAGCTATATCCACATTCTCAACAGATATGTATAAAGACAATATCCCACATTCACAGATAAGCATATAAGCTGTATCCACACTTCACAAGATAAGTATATGAGCTCTATCTTCACTTCTCTAGACAAGCATATGAGCTGTATCTATGGAGTTCATCCCCTATCTTCTCCCAACACTATCCGGTTTAGAGGTACATCCCCTATCTTCCCCTAAACCGCGGAGTATATCCCCCATCTCCTCCTCTACACATAACGTATACAAACACATTGGTTCTATATACAATCATTCAATACATATAGTTAATGTATTCTGTCAATCGTCAAATTCCATGATACATTCCATTGATTAGTTTTCGTTTGCCTAATCATCATGCATTGTCTACAACAATCACGACTATCCTCCACCGATAGCCCAAAGCAGTTATCTCTAGACAGAAAATAAATGCACAATGGATATTCAATCAACATTTCATTTCGGCGAGTGATAATCAATTCAACTACACCTTTTAACCCCATACATTCCCAATCTTGACAATTCCATCTCATTTTCTCATTTCTCACAATTAATTATCCCAATTAATCAAATAATGTAATTAGGTCATTTTCCATAATTACCATTTCAACCCTTAGGTTCCATTTTCATCAATGATTCAACATTAATTCCATTTCTCTATACCAAACATGCATCTAGGTTTATTATAAATAAAACCCCAACTTTTGTAAAATAACACAAAAGCCCCAAACTTTCACAAAATTACCCAACCAACCCCAACATCTCAAAATACCAAAATTTAAAGACAAAATCCATAGAGAGGAGTAGGATATCCCTACCTCAAATCCGGAGCTCCAAGGGAGAAGATGACAAAACCCAACGTGCTCCAAATCCCGAAATTTTCAGATTAAAAAGTAGCCCTCGACGATCAACAACTTTTTTGTAAAGGCCAAAGATGAGCAAATCACTCCTACTAGATCAAAACCTAGAGAGAAGGTAGAGTTCTAGAGTGAGAGGCTCAACAATGGTGTTTTTGGAAAAGTAGGAGAGAGAAGAGAAAGTGAAAAAGTGATTTGAAAAGTCAAAACACGGAACTTAATATAGCGATCTCGGGTTTACCCTTGTTGTATAGTGATCCAGACTTGTGTCTGTAGATGTTGGTAGTTGACTATTATCTTGTTTGCATCCTCTTTACTTCATATTTGAGTTATGGGATGTGTTGGGTGGGTTTGTTTCAGGTTGGTTGAGTTTAGAAACCAAAACTAGTTGCCCAGATTTTTGGCCTGTCCGCTCGAGCGTAGATGTTGGCGCTCGAGCGTGGAATACACCCATCCAGTATTTGTTGTGCAGTGTTGTACGCTCGAGCGTAGAGTTGGGAGCTCGAGCGGAGGTCTGGTTCTGCAAAAGTGCTGAGCGAGTGCATTCTGCGCTCGAGCGGGAGGTTGGCCGCTCGAGCGTAAGTCTGTGAGTGGCCGCTCGAGCGGGGTGTTTTACGCTCGAGCGGGAGACTGGGTTAAAGTCCCGAATTTGTGCCTTTTCAAATCACTTTTTGCTTTCTCTTCTCTCTCTTACTTTTCCAAAAAGCCATTTTCAGAGCTTCTCACTCTAAATCGGCCCTTCTCTCTTAGATTTGATCTAGTAAGGATCGTTTACTCACCTTTTGTCTTCACAAAAGTTGTGTTGATCGTCGAGAGCTTCATTTTGATCTGAAAATTTCGAGTTTTGGAGCATTTTGGTTTTGGTCTTCATCTCCTTTGAGGCTCCGGGTTTGAGGTAGGGATAACCTACTCCTCTCTATGGGTTTTGTCTTTAAATATTGGTATTTTGAGATGTTGGCTTTGGTTTGGTAATTTTGTGAAAGTTTGGGGCTTTTGTGCAATTATACAAAAGTTGGGGTTTCATTCATAATAAACCTAGATGCATGTTTGGCATGATGAAAATGGGACCTAAGGGTTGAAATGGTAATTATGGAAAATGGCCTAATTACATTGTTTAATTAATTGGGATAATTAATTGGTGAGAAATGAGGAAATGAAATGTTGATTGAATATCCATTTGTGCATTTATTTTCTGTTTTAGAAATAACTGCTTTGGGCTATCGGTGGAGGATAGTCGTGATTGTTGTAGACAATGCTTGATGATTAAGTAAACTGAAACTAATCAATGAAATATGTCATGGAACTTGACGGTTGATGGAATACATTAATTATATGTATTGTGTGATTGTATATAGAACCTTTGTGTTTGTATACGTTATGTGTAGAGGAGGAGATAGGGGATGTACTCCGCGGTTTAGGGGAAGATAGGGGATGTACCTCTAAACCGGATAGGTATTGGGAGGAGATAGGGGATGAACTCCGTAGACAGAGCTCATATGCTTGTCTAGAGAAGTGAAGATAGAGCTCATATGCTTATCTTTGTGAAGTGTGGATACAGCTTGTGTGCTTATCTGTGGATATAGTTTTTATACATATCTGTTGTAGAATGTGGATACAGCTTGTATGTTTATCTGTGGATATTGTTGATATACATATCTGTTGTAGGATGTGGATACAGCTTGTATGCTTATCTGTGGGTATTGTTGATATACATATCTGTTGAAATGATGATAGAGCTGACATGCTTATCTGTTGAAAAAGGGAAAATGAAAGGTAACTTAGACTCATAAGTTGTAAGACATAAATATGAAATTTATGTAATTGTATCAGTGTTGGCCATCTATCAATTGCTAATGTTTTAGTCATTGTTCATGGTTGGTTTAGTGTATTTCTACTGGGCTGTGGCTCACCCTATATGGGAACATCATTTTCAGGTACAGGAAGCATGCCACCTCCAAGGACATAGCTGGGAGGCTAGAGGCGGACATGTTTTGTTGTTTTACTTTTGATGTATTACATGTAACTTCAAGCCAAGGGCTTAATGTGTATCGAGTTAGTACTCTTTGTTGTAACCAAGTGTTAACTTGGAAAGCTGTAAGCCCGTAGGGCATTTTGTTATGATGTTAACATGTAATACTTATGTAATGAGACGCTAATGAATAATAGAAGGTGGTTTGTTTATACGTCAACGCATGTCTTGTTTGATGGGATTAATGTTATTATTTTGAGGGCGTTACACTTAAACCCAGTCAACCCGCTCGAGCGTCAAACACCCCGCTCGAGCGTCACTCACAGACTCCCGCTCGAGCGTCAACAATCCCGCTCGAGAGGCGGATACACACTCCCAGAACTTTTACAGAACCAGGTCTACGCTCGAGCTTCCAACTTCCCGCTCGAGCGGCACTCACACAACCCTGCTCGAGCGGCCAATTCCACGCTCGAGCGTCCAACACTGCACAGAAAATACTGGATGGGTGCAATTCCCGCTCGAGCGCCAAAACCCCCACTCGAGCGGACAGGTCAAAATCTGGGCAACTAGTTTTGGTTTCTAAACTCAACCAACCTGTAACAAACCTGCCCAACACATCCCATAACTCAAATACGAAGTAAAAAGGATGTAAACAAGATAATAATCAACTACCAACATCCACGGACACATGTCCGAATCACTATACAACAAGGGTAAATTCGGGATCGCTATAACCTCCCCCCCTTAAAGAATTTCGTCCCCGAAATTAAACACAAGTTTTCAAAACAGGTTTTCCTCCCTTTTAAACAATGTTACACTTTAACATTCAACAATTCGACCCATTACCGGTCATCCCATCCCTTTAACAAGAGACATTTCACAATATGCAAACAACATATGTACTTTCAACATGCATCAACATTACGCATTTCCCTTCCAATTTTAACAATGTATTCAACATATATAATGTTACATTCAACTTCCATATGAGGCAAGTTCCAAAACATACTTCCAATAAACCAAACATTTTCAATGTTTCACAACTTAAGACATATATAAAAGCCCTTAAGTTCAACAATAGTTCAAAATTTAAATACAAGATTACATATCAACAAACAAGTCCGGATATTTCTCACGGACTTCCAACTCACGTTCCCAAGTGGCTTCCTCCACTCCGTGATGTTTCCACAAGACTTTCACCAAAGGAATGGTCTTGCCACGCAGGACCTGATCCCGCCTATCCAAGACCCGAACCGGTCTCTCCTCATACGAGGCATCCTCATCTACCTCTAAATCGGTCCAATCCAACACATGCGATGGATCCGGCTCATACTTCCGAAGCATACTCACATGAAACACGTCATGCACTCCGGACAACTACGGCGGTAAGGCTAACCGATAAGCAACCTCGCCAATCCTCTCAAGGATCTCAAAAGGACCAACAAACCGAGGGGATAACTTCCCACTCTTCCCAAACCTCATCAAACCTCGCCTAGGTGATATCTTCAGAAAGACATGATCACCTACCTCAAACGCCAAAGGGCTCCTCCTACGGTCAGCATAAGATTTCTGACGACTCTGGGCTGTAACAAGCCTCCTACGGATAAGCTCAACTTTCTCCGTCGTCTCCCTAACCAACTCCGGACCCAACGAAGGTGCATCACCCACCTTGGCCCAACACACTGGAGACCTATACGGTCGGCCATACAAGGCCTCAAACGGTGCCATACCGATGCTAGACTGAAAACTGTTGTTGTAGGCAAACTCTACCAAGGGTAAGTGCCTCTCCCACATCCCACTGAAGTCCAGGACACAACCCCGAAGCATATCCTCGAGGATCTGAATAGTACGCTCGGACTGCCCGTCAGTCTGAGGGTGATAAGCCGTACTAAAGGTCAACTTAGTGCCCAAGGCACTCTGCAAACTCTGCCACAACCTGGCAGTAAAACGAGGATCTCTATCTGAGATGATCGTCACTGGGACCCCGTGCAATCTCACTATGTCCCGAATATACATATCGGCAAGATGATCTACCGAATCTCTCACGCGCATAGGAATGAAGTGCGCCGACTTAGTCAACCGGTCTACAACCACCCAAATAGCATCACTACCCCGCTGAGTCCTCGGAAGACCTACAACGAAGTCTATAGTGACATGCTCCCACTTCCACTCGGCAATAGGCAAGGGTTGCAACAAACCCACTGGCCTTTGATGCTCGGCCTTCACTTGCTGGCAAGTAAGGCACTTCGATACGAAAACAGCCACATCTCTCTTCATACCCCACTACCAAAACTGGCGACCCAAATCCCGATACATCTTAGTACCTCCCGGATGCACCGCAAGGCGCGAATGGTGAAACTCTCGGAGTACTTCCTCTCGGCAAGACTCCGGTACAAACAAACGGCCTCGGTATCTCACACTCAGGTTGGGATACACCGTCAAACCCTTCTCAACTTTCCCACTGGAGATTCTCTCTCGGAAGGACTCTACTTCAAGGTCACCTCTCTGTGCCTCTAACACTCTAGTCACAAGTGTAGGCTGTGCAACAACTGAAAATAAGGCCGCAGCCTCAACGGATTCGCCCAGTAGCAAATCAAACTCGCCAAGTGCTCCCAACATCTCCCATTCTCGGATGGCTATACTAGCTACATCACTAATGGATTTCCTACTAAGGGCATCGGCCACAACATTGGCCTTTCCCGGATGATAGTGCAACTCAAAATCATAGTCCTCGATGAACTCCATCCACCTCCTCTGCCTCAAATTCAAGTCTCTCTGTGTAAATAGATACTTCAAACTCTTGTGGTCCGAGAACACCTCGAACTTCTCACCATAAAGGTAGTGCCTCCAGATTTTCAAGGCAAAGATCACAGCCGCTAACTCTAGGTCGTGTGTAGGATAATTCTTCTCGTGTATTTTCAACTGACGTGAGCCATAAGCTACCACTTTCCCCTCTTGCATTAACACACAACCCAAACCCTCTCGTGAGGCATCACAATAAACCGCATAACCCAACCCTCTCTCCGGAATAATCAACACCGGAGCGGTAGTCAATCTAACTTTCAGCTCTTGGAACGACTTTTCACAAGTCTCACTCCACACAAACTTGACTCCCTTCCGAGTCAGTCTAGTCAACGGTGACGCTAACCTGGAGAAATCTTTCACAAACCGGCGGTAATACCCAGCTAATCCCAGAAAATTGCGGATCTCAAATACACTCTTAGGCTGTGCCCAATCCTGCACTGCCTCTACCTTGGATGTATCAACAAACACTCCTTCCCCAGATACCACGTGGCCTAAGAATTTGACTTCCTCTAGCCAGAACTCACATTTCCCAAACTTGGCATACAGCCTATGGGCTCTAAGCAACTCAAGCACCACTCTCAAGTGTTCCTCGTGCTCCTCCTCTGAAGGTCAATAGATAAGAATGTCGTCCACGAAAATGACTACGAATCGGTCCAAGAATTTCCGGAAGATCCGGTTCATCAAGTCCATAAAGACTGCCGGTGCATTGGTAAACCCAAATGGCATCACCAGAAACTCATAATGGCCATACCGCGTACGGCATGCCGTCTTAGGAATATCCTCCTCCCTGACCCTCAACTGGTGGTAACCCGATCTCAAGTCTATCTTAGAGAAACAATGGGAACCCTTCAACTGGTCAAACAAATCATCTATACGGGGCATAGGGTACTTATTCTTAACCGTAGCCCGATTTAACTTCCGGTAGTCAATACACAACCTCAAGGCACCATCTTTCTTCTTAGCAAAGAGGGTCGGTGCTCCCCACGGCGAAACACTAGGGCGAACAAAACCCATATCTAGCAATTCCTGGAGCTGAACTTTCAACTCAACCAACTCTGCTGGAGCGAAACGGTAGGGTGCCATAGAAATCAGCGCCGTGCCGGGCACCAAATCAATAGAGAACTCTATCTCTCGGTGAGGTGGCAAACTAACAAGATCTTCGGGAAAGACATCCGAATACTCACAAACCACCCTCGGTAATACAATCTGGGTCTCATCACACTCACCACTCTCAAAGCTAGCAAGTAGACCACTAAGCTCACTTCGCCCTCGCGAATCATACCCCGGTGGCAAAACACTACCAACCCGGTCTCCCAAGAAATGGAACCACTCCCCGCTCAAGGTACATAACGTGACCCTCTGGTGGTAGCAATCGATAACAGCCCGGTATGACGATAGCCAGTCCATACCCAAAATAACATCAAAACCCTTCATGGGCATGACAACAAACGGAAAAGGAAGCCTATGGTCGGCGACCTCTATATCATAACCTCTAACACCCTGTTTCAGGATCAACTCACCACCCAAAGGTGATACCACACAAATAGGAGATGCTAACTGTGCCAACTCCAATTCTAAAATAGATGCAAATGCAGCAAATACAAAAGAATGAGATGCACCCGTGTCTATCAACACATTAGCAACCGAGTTGCAAAACAGAAAAGTACCTCTCACCACCGATGGAGCTAGTACTAAATCCTGCGCGGTAACAGCGTACACGCGCCCCGTAGGCCCCTGGTCTACCTGCTCACCTCTAGGAGCAAAAGACTGCTGCACAGACTGGGACGACGAAGCCCTGGATTGGCCCTCGAGGCCTGCACAGACTGAGCTGGCTGAAAACTCTGCGTCTGCCTGGAACCAGACGCTCCCGACGTGGCACTCAACTGCGGGCAAAACCTCTTCAGGTGCCCAGGCTGTCCACACTGATAACAAGACAAGGGCTGCCCCCTGCCCAAACTCTGACTCTGCGGTCTAGCTGAAGAAGAAGCAGCTCTCTGACCCCCACCCTTCTGCGGGCAATCTGAAACCTTGTGACCCAGCTGGCCACACTTGTAACGAGCAAACTCCCCCTGATTGCCTCTCCCCGAGCCTGCACTCGGCACTGGAAAGGTCGACCTAGAAACTGCTCCCTGAGACTGCTGAGGGTTATAACCCCTCTGCCTCCTGCCATCACCCTGGCCATCTTGGCCCCTCTTGGAGCCCCTCTACTCTTCCTCCTCTTCCTGCATCATAATTTCCATATGAGCAGCAGCATCTACCAGGTGTCTATACTCTCGGATGTAAGACCCACCAACTCTCAACTTGAGGCCCCGCCTCAACTTCCGCTCAAACTCATAGCAACGGCGTTCCTCAGACGCCACCAGTTCAGGTGCAAACCTGGACAGACTGGTAAAAGTAGCCTCAAACTCGGCCACTGACAAACCCTGCTGTTTAAGCCGGCTAAACTGATCCCTCAGCTTCTCCCTAGCTGCTGCAGACAAAAACCTCTCCTGAAAAGCATTTACAAACGCCTCCCAAGTACCACCAACACGAGCTTTCTCGTACTTCCACCATTGACCCGCATCTCCCTTCAGCTGGAAGGATGCCAAGGTCACTTTCAGTGCTCCGTCCTCGATGCCAAGCATCTCGAACGTCTTACTCATTTGTTCTAGCCACTCATCAGCCTTCAGTGGCTCCTTCGGATCCCCGATAAACTCATCCGGGTTAGACCGAAAAAACTCCCTCTTCAAGAAAAAAGGCCCTGCCTCAGCTGCCTGATTCCCAGCTCTAAGAATACCCAAAGCTCCTGACCCGCTGACCCGCTGGCTTGGCCACATTGGCCTGACCAACTCCCTCCTGAACTGCCGGAACCTCCTCCGGTAATGGTACTTCCTGCCTTGCAGGTCTACCACGCCTAGCACCTCTTCCTCGTCCTGACATCCTAATAAAGGTAATGCAGAACGTTAGCACATTCATAAATGTGCCGAAACTAAACACTCACGTCCTAATGTATGGACAACTGTAATTCACTCCACATAAGCACATAAACACATAAGCACCTACGAATTTCATTTCCGGATAATGACAGTCCCGAGGCGTTACTAGAGTTCCGGTTAGAAACAGCATTGATCAAGTGCCTTTCCAACAAGACTCCCAGAAACCCAAGGATCCAATCAACATCCTAGAAACTAAATCCCATACCCAAATAAACACATAAGCATGTTATCAATTAAGCACATAGCATATGACACTACATCTAAGTCTCTATCAAGCGAGACAAACCCATTGTGATCCTAATCACTTCCCACGTACCCAAAATATTCAAACCCGGTATGCTCTGATACCAAGTTGTAACGCCCTCAAAAAAATAACATTAAACCCATCAAATAAGACATTCATTGACATAGGAAATAACCACATTCTTCTATTCATCAGAGTTTCATTACAAAAGTATTACATGTTAACAACAAAAGCAAGATGCCCTACGGGCTTACAACTTTCCAAGTTAACACTTGGTTACAACAAAAGAGTACTAACTCGTTTACACATTAAGCCCCTTGGCTTGAATTTACATGTAATACATCAAAATAAAAACGACAAAAGTGTGTCCGCCTCTAGCCTCCCAAGCTATGTCCTTGGAGGTGGCATGCTACCTGTACCTGAAAATGATATTCCCATATAGGGTGAGCCACAGCCCAGTAGAAATACACTAAACCAACCATGAACAATGACTAAAAGTTTAGCAATTGATAGATGGCCAACACTGATACATTCACATAAATCACATATTTATGTCATACGACTTATGAGTCCAAGTTACCTTTCATTTTCCCTTTTTCAACAGATAAGCATGTTAGCTCTATCATCATTTCAACAGATATGTATACAAACTATATCCCACATTCACAGATAAGCATACAAGCTATATCCATATTCTCAACAGATATGTATAAAGACAATATCCCACATTCACAGATAAGCATATAAGCTGTATCCACACTTCACAAGATAAGCATATGAGCTCTATCTTCACTTCTCTAGACAAGCATATGAGCTGTATCTACGGAGTTCATCCCCTATCTTCTCCCAACACTATCCGGTTTAGAGGTACATCCCCTATCTTCCCCTAAACCGCAGAGCACATCCCCCATCTCCTCCTCTACACATAACGTATACAAACACATTGGTTCTATATACAATCATTCAATACATATAGTTAATGTATTCTGTCAATCGTCAAATTTCATGATACATTCCATTGATTTGTTTTCGTTTGCCTAATCATCATGCATTGTCTACAACAATCACGACTATCCTCCACCGATAGCCCAAAGCAGTTATCTCTAGACAGAAAATAAATGCACAATGGATATTCAATCAACATTTCATTTCGGCGAGTGATAATCAATTCAACTACACCCTTTAACCCCATACATTCCCAATCTCGACAATTCCATCTCATTTTCTCATTTCTCACAATTAATTATCCCAATTAATCAAATAATGTAATTAGGTCATTTTCCATAATTACCATTTCAACCCTTAGGTTCCATTTTCATCAATGATTCAACATTAATTCCATTTCTCTATACCAAACATGCATCTAGGTTTATTATAAATAAAACCCCAACTTTTGTAAAATAACACAAAAGCCCCAAACTTTCACAAAATTACCCAACCAACCCCAACATCTCAAAATACCAAAATTTAAAGACAAAATCTATAGAGAGGAGTAGGATATCCCTACCTCAAATCCGGAGCTCCAAGGGAGAAGATGGCAAAACCCAACGTGCTCCAAATCCTGAAATTTTCAGATTAAAAAGTAGCCCTCGACGATCAACAACTTTTTTGTAAAGGCCAAAGATGAGCAAATCACTCCTACTAGATCAAAACCTAGAGAGAAGGTAGAGTTCTAGAGTGAGAGGCTCAACAATGGTGTTTTTGGAAAAGTAGGAGAGAGAAGAGAAAGTGAAAAAGTGATTTGAAAAGTCAAAACACGGAACTTAAACCCAGTCGACCCGCTCGAGCGTCAAACACCCCGCTCGAGCGTCACTCACAGACTCCCGCTCGAGCGTCAATAATCCCGCTCAAGCGGCGGATACACACTCCCAGAACTTTTACAGAACCAGGTCTACGCTCGAGCTTCCAACTTCCCGCTCGAGCGGCACTCACACAACCCCGCTCGAGCGGCCAATTCCACGCTCGAGCGTCCAACACTGCATAGAAAATACTGGATGGGTGCAATTCCCGCTCGAGCGCCAAAACCCCCGCTCGAGCGGACAGGTCAAAATCTGGGCAACTAGTTTTGGTTTCTAAACTCAACCAACATGTAACAAACCTGCCCAACACATCCCATAACTCAAATACGAAGTAAAAAGGATGTAAACAAGATAATAATCAACTACCAACATCCACGGACACATGTCCGGATCACTATACAACGAGGGTAAATCCGGGATCGCTATAACCTCCCCCCCTTAAAGAATTTCATCCTCGAAATTAAACACAAGTTTTCAAAACAGGTTTTCCTCCCTTTTAAACAATGTTACACTTTAACATTCAACAATTCGACCCATTACCGGTCATCCCATCCCTTTAACAAGAGACATTTCACAATATGTAAACAACATATGTACTTTCAACATGCATCAACATTACGTATTTCCCTTCCAATTTTAACAATGTATTCAACATATATAATGTTACATTCAACTTCCATATGAGACAAGTTCCAAAACATACTTCCAATAAACCAAACATTTTCAATGTTTCACAACTTAAGACATATATAAAAGCCCTTAAGTTCAACAATAGTTCAAAATTTAAATACAAGATTACATATCAACAAACAAGTCCGGATATTTCTCACGGACTTCCAACTCACGTTCCCAAGTGGCTTCCTCCACTCCGTGATGTTTCCACAAGACTTTCACCAAAGGAATGGTCTTGCCACGCAGGACCTGATCCTGCCTATCCAAGACCCGAACCGGTCTCTCCTCATACGAGGCATCCTCATCTACCTCTAAATCGGTCCAATCCAACACATGCGATGGATCCGGCTCATACTTCCGAAGCATACTCACATGAAACACGTCATGCACTCCGGACAACTGCGGCGGTAAGGCTAACCGATAAGCAACCTCGCCAATCCTCTCAAGGATCTCAAAAGGACCAACAAACCGAGGGGATAACTTCCCACTCTTCCCAAACCTCATCAAACCTCGCCTAGGTAATATCTTCAGAAAGACATGATCACCTACCTCAAACGCCAAAGGGCTCCTCCTACGGTCAGCATAAGATTTCTGACGACTCTGGGCTGTAACAAGCCTCCTACGGATAAGCTCAACTTTCTCCGTCGTCTCCCTAACCAACTCCGGACCCAACGAAGGTGCATCACCCACCTTGGCCCAACACACTGGAGACCTACACGGTCGGCCATACAAGGCCTCAAACGGTGCCATACCGATGCTAGACTGAAAACTGTTGTTGTCGGCAAACTCTACCAAGGGTAAGTGCCTCTCCCATGTCCGACTGAAGTCCAGGACACAACCCCGAAGCATATCCTCGAGGATCTGAATAGTACGCTCGGACTGCCCGTCAGTCTGAGGGTGATAAGCCGTACTAAAGGTCAACTTAGTGCCCAAGGCACTCTGCAAACTCTGCCATAACCTGGCAGTAAAACGAGGATCTCTATCTGAGACGATCGTCACTGGGACCCCGTGCAATCTCACTATGTCCCGAATATACAAATCGGCAAGATGATCTACCGAATCTCTCACGCGCATAGGAATGAAGTGCGCCGACTTAGTCAACCGGTCTACAACCACCCAAATAGCATCACTACCCCGCTGAGTCCTCGGAAGACCTACAACAAAGTCCATAGTGACATGCTCCCACTTCCACTCGGCAATAGGCAAGGGTTGCAACAAACCCACTGGCCTCTGATGCTCGGCCTTCACTTGCTGGCAAGTAAGGCACTTCGATACGAAAACAGCCACATCTCTCTTCATACCCCGCCACCAAAACTGGCGACCCAAATCCCGATACATCTTAGTACCTCCTGGATGCACCGCAAGGCGCGAATGGTGAAACTCTCGGAGTACTTCCTCTCGGCAAGACTCCGGTACAAACTAACGGTCTCGGTATCTCACACTCAGGTCGGGATACACCGTCAAACCCTTCTCAACTTTCCCACTGGAGATTCTCTCTCGGAAGGACTCTACTTCAAGGTCACCTCTCTGTGCCTCTAACACTCTAGTCACAAGTGTAGGCTGTGCAACAACTGAAAATAAGGCCGCAGCCTCAACGGATTCGCCCAGTAGCAAATCAAACTCGCCAAGTGCTCCCAACATCTCCCATTCTCGGATGGCTATACTAGCTACATCACTAATGGATTTCCTACTACGGGCATCGGCCACAACATTGGCCTTTCCCGGATGATAGTGTAACTCAAAATCATAGTCCTCGATGAACTCCATCCACCTCCTCTGCCTCAAATTCAAGTCTCTCTGTGTAAATAGATACTTCAAACTCTTGTGGTCCGAGAACACCTCGAACTTCTCACCATAAAGGTAGTGCCTCCAGATTTTCAAGGCAAAGATCACAGCCGCTAACTCTAGGTCGTGTGTAGGATAATTCTTCTCGTGTATTTTCAACTGACGTGAGCCATAAGCTACCACTTTCCCCTCTTGCATCAACACACAACCCAAACCCTCTCGTGAGGCATCACAATAAACCGCATAACCCAACCCTCTCTCCGGAATAATCAACACCGGAGCGGTAGTCAATCTAACTTTCAGCTCTTGGAACGACTTTTCACAAGTCTCACTCCACACAAACTTGACTCCCTTCTGAGTCAGTCTAGTCAATGGTGACGCTAACCTGGAGAAATCTTTCACAAACCGGCGGTAATACCCAGCTAATCCCAGAAAACTGCGGATCTCAAATACACTCTTAGGCTGTGCCCAATCCTGCACTGCCTCTACCGTGGATGTATCAACAAACACTCATTCCCCAGATACCACGTGGCCTAAGAATTTGACTTCCCCTAGCCAGAACTCACATTTCCCAAACTTGGCATACAGCCTATGGGCTCTAAGCAACTCAAGCACCACTCTCAAGTGTTCCTCGTGCTCCTCCTCTGAAGGTGAATAGATAAGAATGTCGTCCACGAAAACGACTACGAATCGGTCCAAGAATTTCCGAAAGATCCGGTTCATCAAGTCCATAAAGACTGCCGGTGCATTGGTAGCCCAAATGGCATCACCAGAAACTCATAATGGCCATACCGCGTACGGAATGCCGTCTTAGGAATATCCTCCTCCCTGACCCTCAACTGGTGGTAACCCGATCTCAAGTCTATCTTAGAGAAACAACGGGAACCCTTCAACTGGTCAAACAAATCATCTATACGGGGCATAGGGTACTTATTCTTGACCGTAGCCCGATTCAACTTCCGGTAGTCAATACACAACCTCAAGGCACCATCTTTCTTCTTAGCAAAGAGGGCCGGTGCTCCCCACGGCGAAACACTAGGGCGAACAAAACCCTTATCTAGCAATTCCTGGAGCTGAACTTTCAACTCAACCAACTCTGCTGGAGCAAAACGGTAGGGTGCCATAGAAATCGGCGCCGTGCCGGGCACCAAATCAATAGATAACTCTATCTCTCGGTGAGGTGGCAAACTAACAAGATCTTTGGGAAAGACATCCGAATACTCACAAACCACCCTCGGCAATACAATCTGGGTCTCATCACACTCACCACTCTCAAAGCTAGCAAGTAGACCACTAAGCTCATTTCGCCCTCGCGAATCATACCCCGGTGGCAAAACACTACCAACCCAGTCTCCCAAGAAATGGAACCACTCCCCGCTCAAGGTACATAACGTGACCCTCTGGCGGTAGCAATCGATAACAGCCCGGTATGACAATAGCCAGTCCATACCTAAAATAACATCAAAACCCTTCATGGGCATGACAACAAACGGAAAAGGAAGCCTATGGTCGGCGACCTCTATATCACAACCTCTAACACCCTGTTTCAGGATCAACTCACCACCCAAAGGTGATACCACACAAATAGGAGATGCTAACTGTGCCAACTCCAATTCTAAAATAGATGCAAATGCAGCAGATACAAAAGAATGAGATGCACCCGTGTCTATCAACACATTAGCAACCGAGTTGCAAAACAGAAAAGTACCTCTCACCACCGATGGAGCTGGTACTAAATCCTGCGCGGTAACAGCGTACACGCGCCCCGTAGGCCCCTGGTCTACCTGCTCACCTCTAGGAGCAAAAGACTGCTGCACAGACTGGGACGACGAAGCCCCCGGATTGGCCCTCGAGGCCTGCACAGACTGAGCTGGCTGAAAACTCTGCGTCTGCCTGGAACCAGACGCTCCCGACATGGCACTTAACTGCGAGCAAAACCTCTTCAGGTGCCCAGGCTGTCCACACTGATAACAAGACAAGGGCTGCCCCCTGCCCAAACTCTGACTCTGCGGTCTAGCTGAAGAAGAAGCAGCTCTCTGACCCCCACCCTTCTGCGGGCAAACTGAAACCTTGTGACCCAGCTGGCCACACTTGTAACAAGCAAACTCCCCCTGATTGCCTCTCCCCGAGCCTGCACTCGGCACTGGAAAGGTCGATCTAGAAACTGCTCCCTGAGACTGCTGAGGGTTATAACCCCTCTGCCTCCTGCCATCACCCTGGCCATCTTGGCCCCTCTTGGAGCCCCTCTGCTCTTCCTCCTCTTCCTGCATCATAATTTCCATATGAGCAGCAGCATCTACCAGGTGTCTATACTCTCAGATATAAGACCCACCAACTCTCAACTTGAGGCCCCGCCTCAACTTCCGCTCAAACTCATAGCAACGGCGTTCCTCAGACGCCACCAGTTCAGGTGCAAACCTGGACAGACTGGTAAAAGTAGCCTCAAACTCGGCCACTGACAAGCCCTGCTGTTTAAGCCGGCTAAACTGATCCCTCAGCTTCTCCCTAGCTGCTGCAGACAAAAACCTCTCTTGAAAAGCATTTACAAACGCCTCCCAAGTACCACCAACACGAGCTTTCTCGTACTTCCACCATTGACCCGCATCTCCCTTCAGCTGGAAGGATGCCAAGGTCACTTTCAGTGCTCCGTCCTCGATGCCAAGCATCTCGAACGTCTTACTCATTTGTTCTAGCCACTCATCAGCCTTCAGTGGCTCCTTCGGATCCCCGATAAACTCATCCGGGTTAGACCGGAAAAACTCCCTCTTCAAGAAAGAAGGCCCTGCCTCAGCTGCCTGATTCCCAGCTCTAAGAATACCCAAAGCTCCTGCTATCTCTCTGGCCAAGGCACCCACGGCCTGCTGACCCGCTGGCTCGGCCACATTGGCCTGACCTACTCCCTCCTGAACTGCCGGAACCTCCTCCGGTAATGGTACTTCCTGCCTTGCAAGTCTACCACGCCTAGCACCTCTTCCTCGTCCTGACATCCTAATAAAGGTAATGCAGAACGTTAGCACATTCATAAATGTGCCGAAACTAAACACTCACGTCCTAATGCATGGACAACTGTAATTCACTCCACATAAGCACATAAACACATAAGCACCTACGAATTTCATTTCCGGATAATGACAGTCCTGAGGCGTTACTAGAGTTCCGGTTAGAAACAGCATTGATCAAGTGCCTTTCCAACAAGACTCCTAGAAACCCAAGGATCCAATCAACATCCTAGAAACTAAATCCCATACCCAAATAAACACATAAGCATGTTATCAATTAAGCACATAGCATATGACACTACATCTAAGTCTCTATCAAGCGAGACAAACCCATTGTGATCCTAATCACTTCCCACATACCCAAAGTATTCAAACCCGGTACGCTCTGATACCAAGTTGTAACGCCCTCAAAAAAATAACATTAAACCCATCAAATAAGACATTCATTGACATAGGAAATAACCACATTCTTCTATTCATCAGAGTTTCATTACAAAAGTATTACATGTTAACAACAAAAGCAAGATGCCCTACGGGCTTACAGCTTTCCAAGTTAACACTTGGTTACAACAAAAGAGTACTAACTCGTTTACACATTAAGCCCCTTGGCTTGAATTTACATGTAATACATCAAAATAAAAATGACAAAAGTGTGTCCGCCTCTAGCCTCCCAAGCTATGTCCTTGGAGGTGGCATGCTACCTGTACCTGAAAATGATATTCCCATATAGGGTGAGCCACAGCCCAGTAGAAATACACTAAACCAACCATGAACAATGACTAAAAGTTTAGCAATTGATAGATGGCCAACACTGATACATTCACATAAATCACATATTTATGTCATACGACTTATGAGTTCAAGTTACCTTTCATTTTCCCTTTTTCAACAGATAAGCATGTTAGCTCTATCATCATTTCAACAGATATGTATACAAACTATATCCCACATTCACAGATAAGCATACAAGCTATATCCACATTCTCAACAGATATGTATAAGGACAATATCCCACATTCACAGATAAGCATATAAGCTGCATCCACACTTCACAAGATAAGCATATGAGCTCTATCTTCACTTCTCTAGACAAGCATATGAGCTGTATCTACGGAGTTCATCCCCTATCTTCTCCCAACACTATCCGGTTTAGAGGTACATCCCCTATCTTCCCCTAAACCGCAGAGTACATCCCCCATCTCCTCCTCTACACATAACGTATACAAACACATTGGTTCTATATACAATCATTCAATACATATAGTTAATGTATTCTGTCAATCGTCAAATTCCATGACACATTCCATTGATTAGTTTTCGTTTGCCTAATCATCATGCATTGTCTACAACAATCACGACTATCCTCCACCAATAGCCTAAAGCAGTTATCTCTAGACAGAAAATAAATGCACAATGGATATTCAATCAACATTTCATTTCGGTGAGTGATAATCAATTCAACTACACCCTTTAACCCCATACATTCTCAATCTCGACAATTCCATCTCATTTTCTCATTTCTCACAATTAATTATCCCAATTAATCAAATAATGTAATTAGGTCATTTTCCATAATTACCATTTCAACCCTTAGGTTCCATTTTCATCAATGATTCAACATTAATTCCATTTCTCTATACCAAACATGCATCTAGGTTTATTATAAATAAAACCCCAACTTTTGTAAAATAACACAAAAGCCCCAAACTTTCACAAAATTACCCAACCAACCCCAACATCTCAAAATACCAAAATTTAAAGACAAAGTCCATAGAGAGGAGTAGGATATCCCTACCTCAAATCCGAAGCTCCAAGGGAGAAGATGACAAAACCCAACGTGCTCCAAATCCCGAAATTTTCAGATTAAAAAGTAGCCCTCGACGATCAACAACTTTTTTGTAAAGGCCAAAGATGAGCAAATCACTCCTACTAGATCAAAACCTAGAGAGAAGGTAGAGTTCTAGAGTGAGAGGCTCAACAATGGTGTTTTTGGAAAAGTAGGAGAGAGAAGAGAAAGTGAAAAAGTGATTTGAAAAGTCAAAACACGGAACTTAAACCCAGTCGACCCGCTCGAGCGTCAAACACCCCGCTCGAGCGTCACTCACAGACTCCCGCTCGAGCGTTAACAATCCCGCTCAAGCGGCGGATACACACTCCCAGAACTTTTACAGAACCAGGTCTACGCTCGAGCTTCCAACTTCCCGCTCGAGCGGCACTCACACAACCCCGCTCGAGCGGCCAATTCCACGCTCGAGCGTCGAACACTACACAGAAAATACTGGATGGGTGCAATTCCCGCTCGAGTGCCAAAACCCCCGCTCGAGCGGACAGGTCAAAATCTGGGCAACTAGTTTTGGTTTCTAAACTCAACCAACCTGTATCAAACCTGCCCAACACATCCCATAACTCAAATACGAAGTAAAAAGGATGTAAACAAGATAATAATCAACTACCAACATCCACAGACACATGTCCGGATCACTATACAACAAGGGTAAATCCGGGATCGCTATATTAAATAAAAAAGGAAGTTGAATAGAAAAGTAACTTGAATAAAAATGGAAGTTACTTAAAAATAAAAATGGATATTCATTCAAGAAACCACTATACCTTAACGATCTATTTGGAAATTAAATAAAAAAGAAAGTTGAATAGAAAAATAACTTGAATAAAAATGGAAGTCGAATAAAAATAAAAATGGAAGTTGCCGAAAATTAAAAATGGAAGTTCATTCAAGAAACCTGTAGCAACCCTCACCTTACTCTTGTCATTCTTGCATACATCCATGCATGATCTTGTCTTGTTATGTTGTTTTGCAAGTTTTGCCTTGCCTTGTTTTGTTTGAGTGTTGCTTGCATGATTTTGTTCCTTGCTTGGTGTGTAGCCGAGGTCATCTTGAGCTTAGTTCACCTCTGAACCTTTGTACTTAGAACTGTTTTGGAACCACTTGGTCGACCCCCATCTTCACCCCGGGCATGGTTGCCAAGATGTTTTGCACTTAGTAATCCTTGTCCTTGGGCAGGTATGGCCTAGACCGAGGTGTGGCACACCCCAGCCAAGGTGTGGCACAGCTTAGTCAAGTGTCGTCCTCCCTAGCCGATGTCTTTGTTACCCTGTTGCCGAAGCTTTAACTTTAGCCGATGTCATTACTTGCCGATGTGTCTTGCCTTAGCTTGCTGCATACGCTTTGTCATAGACTTGTCTTATCAATCAATCACCTTTTGAGTTGAACCAACCCAGCAGCGCCACGTGTCCGAGCTGATTGTTAAGACAGCCGGCAGACCTAGAAACAAATCATTTTGTCTCAAATCTTTGCCTTTAGAGAGAGAAGCTCTAGAGAAAGGAGGAGAAGTTCTTGAGTGAGAATAGATCTTCCAAGCTTGATCTTCGAAGTTTGAACCGTTGGATTCGAGTTTTGAGGTTAGAATCTTAACCTACTCTTGTTGTTGTTATTGATCATCTAGCTGCATTGCATGATCGAATTTGTTTTGCATGTCATGCATCGATTTGAAGTTGGTTTCGGAAGAGAAAGATAGTATTCACATGTTCTTGAAGAAAGTCTCGTTTTGATCCAAAAGTTTGGAGCAAAAACCATGTTTTTGTGTTTGTTCTTGCATGACCTTCGTATGGGTACCCAGGTCCATGTTTTGAACTTTTGGCATGAAATCTCAGATTTTTGTAACAAGTTATGATCTTGCATTCATCTTCCTCATGATCATGTTCATCATGTTCTTCAAGGGAAAACCCAGGTTTTCCCGACTTTACTTTTGAATGAGGCCATCGGGACCACACCTCGGCAAGGAGGTGTAGGACCTCGGCAAAGACCTGATTGGTACCCAGTGTGTTTTCATGAGACAGAAGCAGTGTTTAAACTCCCAGCATGTTTTGCTTTGTTATTGACTTGGATTTGGTGAGAATGCCGGGATCATCTGCATGCATATAAAGCTTGTTTTGAGAATGTGATTGCCATCTGATTGTAGGTCCTTGATCTTTGCTTTGAACCTACACCCGAGGAGATCTATGTGAGTGGTATTTTTAATAAAGCTATGTTATACTGTTTTGATAAATCTTGCTTTGCTTTGTTTTGACGAAAGTATTTGTTAAGCATGAATGAATAGCTCTGTTTTGATGTATCAAGTAGAAGCTTTGTTTTTGATGTCATCCTTGAAAAGTCCCTTGTGCTGGAGGACTCTAAACTTTCGCATCACTAAGTATAAAAGGATACGGTCCTTTCTTGGAAAGACTATCGTGTTAAAGCGAGCTACGGGCCTAAGTAACACAAGGCTATCGTGTTAAAACGGAATACGGGCCTAAGTAACACAAGACCATCGTGTTAAAAGGAGCTACGGGCTTAAGTAACACAAGTCCCTTGTGCTGGAGGACTATAAACTTTCGCAGTACCTTTGACTAATCGATTACGGATCGTGCAGTCCTTGTTTTGCCACTGACGGTTTACCGCGTGGACTTGTTTGTTCGGAAAGCTTGATTTGTGTTTTGCCGATGCCAGTGAGCATCCCTTGAGACTTGTAAGACTTCATATATGAATACGGTTCATCTCTTGTTTTGATAAAGTTTTGATGTGTTTTGCTCTGGAAGGATCTCGGCTAATATTCGTATGGTCTTGGCATGTTTTGTTTGGAAAAGACTTCGGCTATATTCATGCAAAACCTTTATTACTAGTACCATTCACTGAGTATCCAAGCTCACCCTCTCTATATATATATGTAGGTGATGAGCAGGACGTCGGCGACGCCTAGATGTGTTTTTGAAAGCTTGTTTTGGATCCATGATTTTGTCGGCTTTGTTTTGTATTCACGTCGGCGATGTCATTTTTATGTCGGCAATTCTTGAAAATTATGCTTCTTGGCTTGTATTCACTGTATTTTGTATATGTCGGCTTGAGAAGCCTTTTGATCAAGATGTAATACGTATTTTACTTTGTTGTATTCAAGTTTGTAAAGATGTATGCCATTCCATTTGATCTATGCACTGCTCTTAGGGACCACTTGTATTTTAAATTATTTCTTCCGCATTTGTGAGCCCCGTTTATTATACTCTGATTGTGTTAAACTTTTGAAAGTTGGCCTTCGGTAATCTCGGATTACTGGCCATCACGGCACCAAACTACTAGGGGCGGTTTGGGGGCGTGACAAAACCACTATACCGTAACGATCTATTTGTAAATTAAATTAAAAAAGAAGTTTAATAGAAAAATAAATTGAATAAAAATGGAAGTTGAATAAAAATAAAAATAAAAACTACATAAAACTAAAAATGAAAGTTCAATCCAGAAACC
The DNA here is from genome assembly GCF_055761805.1 of Camellia sinensis. NCBI lineage: Eukaryota > Viridiplantae > Streptophyta > Magnoliopsida > Ericales > Theaceae > Camellia > Camellia sinensis. The sequence continues at coordinate 47,626,829 of NW_028128987.1, read as the reverse complement.
ACTACACCTTAACGATCTATTTGGAAATTAAATAAAAAAGGAAGTTTAATAGAAAAATAACTTGAATTAAAATGGAAGTTGAATAAAAATAAAAATGGAAGTTCCAGAAAATTAAAAATGGAAGTTCAATCCAGAAACCACTATACCTTAACGATCTATTTGGAAATTAAATAAAAAAGAAAGTTGAATATAAAAGAAACTTGAATAAAAAAAGAAGTTGAATAGAAATAAAAATGGAAGTTGCAGAAAATTAAAATTGGAAGTTCATTCAAGAAACCACTATACCTTAACGATCTATTTGGAAATTAAATAAAGAAGGAAGTTGAATAAAAAAAAAAACTTGAATAAAAAAAGAAGTTGAATAGAAATAAAAAAGGAAGTTGCAGAAAATTAAAATTGGAAGTTCATTCAAGAAACCACAATACCTTAAAGATCTATTTGGAAATTAAATAAATAAGGAAGTTTAATAGAAAAATAACTTGAATAAAAATGGAAGTTGCAGAAAATTAAAAATGGAAGTTCAATCCAGAAACCACTTTACCTTAACGATCTATTTAGAAATTAAATAAAAAAGGAAGTTGAGTAGAAAAGAAACTTGAATAAAAAAAGAAGTTAAATAAAAACAAAAAATGGAAGTTCATTCAAGAAACCACTATACCTTAACGATCTATTTGAAAATTAAATAAAAAAGGAAGTTGAATAGAAAAATAACTGGAATTAAAATGGAAGTTAAATAAAAATAAAAATGAAAGTTGCATAAAATTAAAAATGGATGTTCATTAAAGAAACCACTATACCTTAACGATCTATTTGGAAATTATATAAAAAAGGAAGTTCAATAGAAAAGTAAATTGAATAAAAATGGAAGTTGAATAGAAATAAAAATGGAAGTTGCAGAAAATTAAAACTGGAAGTTCATTCAAGAAACCACTATACCTTCACGATCTCTTTGGAAATTAAATAAAAAAGGAAGTTGAATAGAAAAATAACTTGAATAAAAATGGAAGTCGAATAAAAATAAAAATGGAAGTTGCCGAAAATTAAAAATGGAAGTTCATTCAAGAAACCACTATACCTTAATGATCTATTTGGAAATTAAATAAAAAAGGAAGTTGAATAGAAAAATAACTTGAATAAAAATGGAAGTTGAATAAAAATAAAAATGGAAGTTGCATAAAATTAAAAATAGAAGTTCATTAAAGAAACCACTGTACCTTAACGATCTATTTGGAAATTAAATAAAAAAGGAAGTTGAATAGAAAAAGAACTTGAATAAAAATGGAAGTTGCAGAAAATTAAAAATGGAAATTCAATCCAGAAACCACTATACCTTAACGATCTATTTGGAAATTAAATAAAAAAGGAAGTTGTGTAGAAAAGAAATTTGAATAAAAACGAAGTTAAATAAAAATAAAAATGGAAGTTGCAGAAAATTAAAATTGGAAGTTCATTCAAGAAACCACTATACCTTAACGATCTATTTGGAAATTAAATAAAAAAGGAAGTTTAATAGAAAAATAACTTGAATAAAAATGGAAGTTGCAGAAAATTAAAATTGGAAGTTCATTCAAGAAACCACTATACCTTAACGATCTATTTGGAAATTAAATAAATAAGGAAGTTTAATTGAAAAATAATTTGAATAAAAATGAAAGTTGAATAAAAATAAAAATGGAAGTTGCAAAAAATTAAAAATGGATGTTCAATCCAGAAACCACTTTACCTTAACAATCTATTTGGAAATTAAATAAAAAAAGAAGTTTAATAAAAAAATAAATTGAATAAAATTGGAAGTTGAATAAAAATAAAAATAAAAATTGCATAAAATTAAAAATGGAAGTTCAATCTAGAAACCACTATACCTTAACGATCTATTTGGAAATTAAGTACAAAAGAAAGTTGAATATGAAAGAAACTTGAAAAAAAAAAGAAGTTGAATAGAAATAAAAATGGAAGTCGCAGAAAATTAAAATTGGAAGTTCATTCAAGAAACCACTATACCTTAACGATCTATTTGGAAATTAAATAAAAAAGGGAGTTGAATAGAAAAGTAACTTGAATAAAAATGGAAGTTACTTAAAAATAAAAATGGATATTCATTCAAGAAACCACCATACCTTAACGATCTATTTGGAAATTAAATAAAAAAGGAAGTTGAATAGAAAAATAACTTGAATAAAAATGGAAGTCGAATAAAAATAAAAATGAAAGTTGCAGAAAATTAAAAATGGAAGTTCATTTATAGTGATCTCGGGTTTGTCGCCTTTATATACAGTGTTCTGGTCTTAGGTTTCGTGGAGTTGGTGGTTGTATGTCCTGTTGTCATCCTTTAAATCCCGTATGTCTGAGTTTCAGGATGTGTTGGGCGTGTTTTGAACAGGCTGGTTGAGCCTTAGTCCCTTTCCCTTGTTGCCCAGAGTTTTGGTGGTACGCTCGAGCGGGTACCTTTGCGTTCGAGCGGAGGTGGATTTTTTGGTTGTATGCTCGAGCGGACCATATCACGCTCGAACGGAGTTTTCACACTTCCAGTATCAGTGCCTCTGCAAAACTTCTGCAGATGTGTTTTTCACGCTCGAGCGGGTTTCCTTACGCTCGAGCGGGTCACGCTCGAGCGGGTCTGTTAGAGCTCGAGCGGGGTGTACATTGTCTGCGAAAGTTCTGAGAGGGGGTAATCAACGCTCGAGCGAACTAGTTTTCGCGCTCGAACGGATACTTTTTGTTCTTGTATCTTGGCGCTCGAGCGGGCCTTTTTGTGCTCGAGCGGGTCCAGTTTTTGTGCTTGACGCTCGAGCGTTCTATTCTCCGCTCGAGCGGATCATGCGTATATCAGTTGGCAGCTGGGCATTCTTGCATCACTTTTCAACATCCTTTCTCTCTCTTACTTTTCTGAAAAAGCCATTCAAGAGCTTCTCTCACTAAAACTCAACTTCTCTCTTAGGATTGATCTAGTTAGATTGTTCTCCTACCCTTTGGCCTTTACAAAAGTTGTGTTGATCGTCGAAGGCTACGTTTTGATCCGAGCATATTGAGTTTTGGAGCACTTTGGGTTTCGTCATCTTCTCCCTTTGAGCTCCGAATTTGAGGTAGGGATATCCTACTCCATCTTATGAGCTTTGTCTTTGAATTTTGGCATTTTGATATGTTTGGGGTCGTTGGGTAATTTTGAGAAAGTTTGGGTCTTTGTGTAATTTTTTTTTCAAAAGTTGGGGTTTCATTTATTATTACCTATATGCATGTTGGGCATAGAGAAATGAGATAAATGTTGGATTGTTGATGGGAATGAAACCTTAGGGTTGTTTTGTTAATTATGGGAAATGCCCTAATTGCATTGTTAAATTAATTTGTGAAATAAATGTGAGAAATGAGAAATGGAATTGAAAACGTGGGAATTGGGGATGTATGGGATTAAAGGGTGTAGTTGAATTATTCATCACTCACCAAATTGAAATGTCAATGTTTTACCTATTTGGCGCATTTAATTTCTGTTTAGAAATAACTACTTTGGGCTATCGGTGGAGGATAGTCGTGATTGTTGCGGATAATGCATGATGATTAGGCAAACTTAAACTAATCGATTAAGTGTGCCATTGAATATAGCGATTGGAATAATACATTAACTTTATGTATTGATTGATTGTATGTGATAACTGTTTATATACATTGTTTGTGTGGGAGGAGAAAGGGGCTGTACTCCACGGTTTATTGGAAGAAAGGGGCTGGACCTCTAAACCGGACGGTTTATTGGAAGAAAGGGGCTGGACCTCTAAACCGGAAGGTTTATTGGAAGAAAGGAGCTGGACCTCTAAACCGAAAGTTGTGTTATGTAGATACAGCTTATATGCTTATCTATTGAAGTGCAGATACAGCTCATATGCTTATCTAATGAAGTGCAGATACAGCTAATATGCTTATTTGTTGATGTATTGGTACAACTTATATGGTTATCTGTTGAGGTATTGATATAGCTAGTATGCTTATCTATTGCGAAATGTAAATGCTTAATATGAGTGTCTGTCTCATATCGGTTGTTAGACCAGGTTCTGAGTCATAGTTATATGAATTGAGAATTGGATAAGAAACGGAAGGTGAAATTGTAACACGGAATAAATTGGGATATAAGTGTGGACCACCCATTGAACGCTGTTATCTTAGTCATTGTTTATAGTTAGTTTAGTTTATTCTACTGGGATGTGGCTCACCCTATATGGGACATCATTTTCAGGTACATGAACCATGCCATTTCCAAGGGCGTAGTTTGGGAGGCAAGAGGCAGCCATACTGCTTTTGTTGTTTTACCTTCTTTGATGTATTATATGTAAATTCAAGCCAAGGGCTTAAAATGTATTGAGTTAGTACTCTTCCCTTTTTGTAACCAAGTGTTAACTTGGAAAGCTGTAAGCCCGTAGGGCAATTTGTTGTTAGTAGTAATGTAATATTTCTGTAAAAGCTACTCTGATTAATAGAGAGATATTTATTTCTCATACATCATTCCATGTCTAAAGTGATGGGTTTTATGTTTTTTTCTGAGGGCGTGACAACATTCAAGAAACCACTGTACCTTAACGATCTATTTGGAAATTAAATAGAAAAAGAAGTTTAATAGAAAAATAAATTGAATAAAAATGGAAGTTGAATAACAATAAAAAAAAAATTACATAAAATTAAAAATGGAAGATCAATCCAGAAACCACTATACCTTAACGATCTATTTGGAAATTAAATAAAAAAGGAAGTTTAATAGAAAAATAACTTGAATAAAAATGGAAGTTGAATAAAAATAAAAATGGAAGTTGCAGAAAATTAAAAATGGAAGTTCAATCCAGAAACCAGTATACCTTAACGATCTATTTGGAAATTAAATAAAAAAGAAAGTTGAATATAAAAGAAACTTGAATAAAAAAAGAAGTTGAATAGAAATAAAAATCAAAGTTGCAGAAAATTAAAAATGGAAGTTCATTAAAGATACCACTATACCTTAACGATCTATTTGGAAATTAAATAAAAAAAGAAGTTTAATAGAAAAGTAAATTAAATAAAAATATAAGTTGAATAAAAATAAAAATGAAAGTTGAATAAAATTAAAACTGGAAGTTCGTTCAAGAAACCACTATACCTTAACGATCTATTTGGAAATTAAATAAAAAAGGAAGTTTAAAAGAAAATTGACTTGAATAAAAATGGAAGTTGAATAAAAATAAAAATGAAAGTTGCAGAAAATTAAAAATGGAAGTTCAATCTAGAAACCACTATACCTTAATGATCTATTTGGAAATTAAATAAAAAAGAAAGTTGAATACAAAAGAAACTTGAATAAAAAAAGAAGTTGAATAGAAATAAAAATGGAAGTTGCAGAAAATTAAAATTGGAAGTTCATTCAAGAAACCACTATATCTTAACGATCTATTAAGAAATTAAAGAAAAAAAGAAGTTTAATAGAAAAATAACTTGAATAAAAATGGAAGTTGAATAAAAATAAAAATGGAAGTTGCAGAAAATTAAAAATGGAAGTTCATTCAAGAAACCACTATACCTTAACGATCTATTATGAAATTAAATAAAAAAGGAAGTTTAATAGAAAATTGACTTGAATAAAAATGGAAGTTGAATAAAAATAAAAATGGAAGTTGCAGAAACCTAAAAATGAAAGTTCATTCAAGAAACCACTATACCTTAACGATCTATTGGGAAATTAAATAAAAAAGGAAGTTTAATAGAAATGTAAATTGAATAAAAATGAAAATTGAATAAAAATAAAAATAAAAGTTGCATAAAATTAAAAATGGAAGTTCAATCTACAAACCACTATGCCTTAACGATCTATTATGAAATTAAATAAAAAAGGAAGTTGAATAGAAAAGTAAATTGAATAAAAATGGAAGTTGAATAAAAATAGAAATGGAATTTGCATAAAATTAAAAATGGAAGTTCATTAAAGAAACCACTATACCTTAACGATCTATTTGGACATTAAATAAAAAAGGAAGTTTAATAGAAAAGTAAATTGAATAAAAATTGAAGTTGAATAAAAATAAAAGTGAAAGTTGCATAAAATTAAAACTGGAAGTTCAATCCAGAAACCACTATACCTTAACAATCTATTTGGAAATTAAATAAAAAAGAAAGTTGAATATAAAAAAACTTGAATAAAAAAAGAAATTGAATAGAAATAAAAAAGGAAGTTGCAGAAAATTAAAATTGGAAGTTCATTCAAAAAACCACTATACCTTAACGACCTATTTGGAAATTAAATAAAAAAGGAAGTTGAATAGAAAAATATTTGAATAAAAATGGAAGTTGCAGAAAATTAAAAATGGAAGTTCATTCGAGAAACAACTATACCTTAACGATCTATTTGGAAATTAAACAAAAAAGGAAGTTTAATAGAAAATTAAATTGAATAAAAATGGAAGTTGAATAAAAATAAAAGTGAAAGTTGCATAAAATTAAAAATGGAAGTTCAATCTAGAAACCACTGTACCTTTACAATCTATTTGGAAATTAAATAAAAAAGAAAGTTGAATATAAAAGAAACTTGAATAAAAAAAACCAGTTGAATAGAAACAAAAATGGAACTTGCAGAAAATTAAAAATGAAAGGTCATTCAAGAAACCACTATACCTTAACGATCTATTTGGAAATTAAATAAAAAAGGAAGTTGAATAGAAAAATAACTTGAATAAAAATGGAAGTCGAATAAAAATAAAAATTGAAGTTGTAGAAAATTAAAAATGGAAGTTCATTCAAGAAACCACTATATCTTAACGACCTATTTGGAAATTAAATATAAAAAGAAGTTTAATAGAAAAATAAATAGAATAAAAATGGAAGTTGAATAAAAATAAAAATAAAAGTTGAATAAATTTAAAAATAGAAGTTAAATCTAGAAACCACTATACCTTAACGATCTATTTGGAAATTAAATAAAAAAAAAACTTGAACAATAAAAGAAGTCGAATAGAAATAAAAATGGAAGTTGCAGAAAATTAAAATTGGAAGTTAATTCAAGAAACCACTATACCTTAACGATCTATTTGGAAATTAAATAAAAAAGGAAGTTTAATAGAAAAATAACCTGAATAAAAATGGAAGTTGAATAAAAATAAAAATGGAAGTGGCAGAAAATTAAAAATGTAAGTTCAATCCAGAAACCACTATACCTTAATGATCTATTAGGAATTTAAATAAAAAAGGAAGTTGAATAGAAAAATGACTTGAATAAAAATGGAAGTCAAATAAAAATAAAAATGGAAGTTGCAGAAAATTAAAAATGAAAGTTCATTCAAGAAACCACTATACCTTAACGATATATTTGGAAATTAAATAAAAAATGAAGTTGAAAAGAAAAGTAAATTGAATAAAAATGGAAGTTGAATAAAAATAAAAGTCAAATTTCTATAAAATTAAAAATGGAAGTTCAATCCAGAAACCACTATACCTTAACAATCTATTTGGAAATTAAATAAAAAGGAAACTTGAATATAAAAAGAAACTTGAATAAAAAAAGAAGTTGAATGGAAATAAAACTGGAAGTTGCAAGAAATTAAAATTGGAATTTCATTCAAGAAACCACTATACCTTAACGATCTATTTGGAAATTAAATAAAAAAGGAAGTTGAATAGAAAAATTACTTGAATGAAAATGGAAGTCGAATAAAAATAAAAATGGAAGTTGCAGAAAATTAAAAATGGAAGTTCATTCAAGAAACCACTATACCTTAACGATTTATTTGAAAATTAAATAAAAAAGGATGTTTAATAGAAAAGCAAATTGAATAAAAATGGAAGTTGAATAAAAATAAAAATAAAAGTTGCATAAAATTAAAAATGGAAGTTCAATCCAGAAACCACGATACCTTAACGATCTATTTGGAAATAAAATAAAAAAGGAAGTTGAATAGAAAAAAAACTTGAATATAAAAAGAAGTTGAATGGAATTAAAAATGGAAGTTCATTCAAGAAACCACTATGCCTTAACGATCTATCTGCAAATTAAATAAAAAAGGAAGTTTAATAGAAAAATAACTTGAATAAAAATGGAAGTTGAATAAAAATAAAAATGGAAGTTGTAGAAAATTAAAAATGGAAGTTGAATCTAGAAACCACTATACCTTAACGATCTACTTGGAAATTAAATAAAAAAGGAAGTTGTGTAGAAAAGAAACTTGAATAAAAAAGGAAGTTAAATAAAATAAAAATGGAAGTTACAGAAAATTAAAAGTGGATGTTCATTCAAAAAACCACTATACCATAACGATCTATTTGGAAATTAAATAAAAAAGGAAGTAGAATAGAAAAATAACTTGAATAAAAATGGTAGTTGAATAAAAATAAAAATGGAAGTTGCATAAAATTAAAAATGGAAGTTCATTAAAGAAACCACTGTACCTTAACGATCTATTTGGAAATTAAATACAAAAGAAAGTTTAATAGAAAAGTAAATTGAATAAAAATGGAAGTTATATAAAAATAAAAATGAAAGTTGGATAAAATTAAAAATGGAAGCTCCATGCAGAAACCACCATACCTTAATGATCTATTTGGAAATTAAATAAAAAAGGAAGTTGAATAGAAAAGTAAATTGAATAAAAATGGAAGTCGAATAAAAATAAAAATGGAAGTTGGAGAAAATTAAAAATGGAAGTTCATTCAAGAAACCACTATACCATAACGATCTATTTGGAAATTATATAAAAAAGGAAGTTTAATAGAAAAGTAAATTGAATAAAAATGAAAGTTGAACAAAAATAAAAATGATAGTTGCATGAAATTAAAAATGGAAGTTCAATCCAGAAACCACAATACCTATATGATCAATTTGGAAATTAAATAAAAAAGGAAGTGGAATAGAAAAATGACTTGAATAAAAATGGAAGTTGCAGAAAATTAAAAATGGAAGTTCATTCAAGAAACCACTATACCTTAACGATCTATTTGGAAATTAAATAAAAAAGGAAGTTTAATAGAAAAGTAAATTGAATAAAAATGGAAGTTGAATAAAAATAAATGTCAAATTTCTATAAAAAAAAAAATAGAAGTTCAATCCAGAAACCACTATACCTTAACAATCTATTTGGAAATTAAATAAAAAAGAAAGTTGATTATAAAAAGAAACTTGAATAAAAAAAGAAGTTGAATAGAAATAAAAATGGAAGTTGCATAAAATTAAAATTGGAAGTTCATTCAAGAAACCACTATACCTTAACGATCTATTTGGAAATTAAATAAAAAAGGAAGTTGAATAGAAAAATAACTTGAATAAAAATGGAAGTCGAATAAAAATAAAAATGGAAGTTGTCGAAAATTAAAAATGGAAGTTCATTCAAGAAACCATTATACCTTAACGATCTATTTGAAAATTAAATAAAAAAGGATGTTTAATAGAAAAGTAAATTGAATAAAAATGGAAGTTGAATAAAAAAAAAAAAAAGTTGCATAAAATTAAAAATGGAAGTTGAATTCGGAAACCACTATACCTTAACGATCAATTTGAAAATTAAATAAAAAAGGAAGTTGAATAGAAAAAAAAACTTGAATATAAAAAGAAGTTGAATGGAAATAAAAATAGTAGTTGCAGAAAATTAAAAATGGAAGTTCATTCAAGAAACCACTATACCTTAACGATCTATTTGGAAATTAAATAAAAAAGGAAGTTGAATAGAAAAATAACTTGAATAAAAATGGAAGTCGAATAAAAATAAAAATGGAAGTTGTCGAAAATTAAAAATGGAAGTTCATTCAAGAAACCATTATACCTTAACGATCTATTTGAAAATTAAATAAAAAAGGAAGTTTAATAGAAAAGTAAATTGAATAAAAATGGAACTTGAATAAAAATAAAAGTGAAATTTCTATAAAATTAAAAATGGAAGTTCAATCCAGAAACCACTGTACTTTAACAATCTATTTCGAAATTAAATAAAAAAGAAAGTTGATTATAAAAAGAAACATGAATAAAAAAAGAAGTTGAATAGAAATAAAAATGGAAGTTGCAGAAAACTAAAATTGGAAGTTCATTCAAGAAACCACTATACCTTAACGATCTATTTGGAAATTAAATAAAAAAGGAAGTTGAATAGAAAAATAACTGAATAAAAATGGAAGTCGAATAAAAATAAAAATGGAAGTGGCAGAAAATTAAAAATGGAAGTTCAATCCAGAAACCACTATACCTTAACGACCTATTTGGAAATTAAATAAAAAAGGAAGTTTACAGAAAAGTAAATTGAATAAAAATGGAAATTGAATAAAAATAAAAAAAAATGTTGCATAAAATTAAAAATGAAAGTTCAGTCTAGAAACCACTATGCCTTAACGATCTATTATGAAATTAAATAAAAGAGGAAGTTGAATAGAAAAGTAAATTGAATAAAAATGCAAGTTGAATAAAAATAAAAGTGGAAGTTGCATAAAATTAAAAATGGAAGTTCATTAAAGAAACCACTATACCTTAACGATCTTTTTGGAAATTTTATAAAAAAGGATGTTTAATAGAAAACTAAATTGAATAAAAATGGAAGTTGAATGAAAATAAAAGTGAAAGTTGCATAAAATTAAAACTGGAAGTTCAATCCAGAAACCACTATACCTTAACAATCTATTTGGAAATTAAATAAAAAAGAAAGTTGAATATAAAAAAACTTGAATAAAAAAAGAAGTTGAATAGAAATAAAAAAGAAAGTTGCAGAAATTTAAAATTGGAAGTTCATTCAAGAAATCACTATACTTAACGATCTATTTGGAATTTAAATAAAAAAGGAAGTTGAATAGAAAAATATTTGAATAAAAATAGAAGTCGAAAAAAAATAAAAATGGAAGTTGCAGAAAATTAAAAATGGAAGTTCATTTGAGAAACCACTATACCTTAACGATCTTTTTGAAAATTAAATAAAAATGGAAGTTTAATACAAAAGTAAATTGAATAAAAATGGAAGTTGAATAAAAATAAAAGTGAAAGTAGCATAAAATTAAAAATGAAAGTTCATTAAAAAAACCACTATACCTTAACGATCTATTTGGAAATTGTATAAAAAATGAAGTTTAATAGACGAGTAAATTGAATAAAAATGGAATTTGAATGAAAATAAAAGTGAAAGTTGCATAAAATTAAAACTGGAAGTTCAATCCAGAAACCACTATACCTTTACAATCTATTTGGAGATTAAATAAAAAAGATAGTTGAATATAAAAAAACTTGAATAAAAAAAGAAGTTGAATAGAAATAAAAATGGAAGTTGCAGAAAATTAAAATTGGAAGTTTATTCAACAAACCACTATACCTTAACGATCTATTTGGAAATTAAATAAAAAAGGAAGTTGAATAGAAAAATAACTTGAATAAAAATGGAAGTCGAATAAAAATAAAAATGGAAGTTGCAGAAAATTAAAAATGGAAGTTCATTCAAGAAACCACAATACCTTAACGATCTATTTGGAAATTAAATAAAAAAAGGAAGTTGAATTGAAAAATAACTTGAATAAAAATGGAAGTTGAATAAAAATAAAAATGGAAGTTGCAGAAAATTCAAAATTGAAGTTCAATTCGGAAACCACTATACCTTAACGATCTATTTGGAAATTAAATAAAAAAGGAAGTTAAATAAATATAAAGCTAGAAGTTGCAAAAAATTAAAAATGGAAAGTCATTCAAGAAACTACTATACCTTAACGATCTATTTGGAAATTAAATAAAAAAGGAAGTTGAATAGAAATTTCAGAAAACTAAAAATGGAAGTTCAATCCAGAAACCACAATACCTTAACGATCTATTTGGAAATTAAATAAAAAAGGAAGTTTAATAGAAAAGTAAATTGAATAAAAATAGAAGTTGAATAAAAATAAAAATGAAAGTTGCATAAAATTAAAACAGGAAGTTCAATCCAAAAACCACTATACCTTAACAGTCTACTTGGAAATTAAATAAAAAAGAAAGTTGAATATAAAAGAAACTTGAATAAAAAAAGATGTTGAGTAGAAATAAAAATGGAAGTTGCAGAAAATTAAAATTGGAAGTTCATTCAAGAAAACACTATACCTTAACGATCTATTTGGAAATTAAATAAAAAAGGAAGTTGAATCGAGAAATAACTTGAATAAAAAATGGAAGTCGAATAAAAATAAAAATAGAAGTGGATTCAAGAAACCACTATACCTTAACGATCTATTTGGAAATTAAATAAAAAAAGAAGTTTAATAGAAAATTAAATTGAATAAAAATGGAAGTTGAATAAAAATAAAAATAAAAGTTGCATAAAATTAAAAATGGAAGTTCAATCCAGAAACCACTATACCTTAAGGATCTATTTAGAAATTAAATAGAAAAGGAAGTTGAGCAGAAAAGTAACTCGGATAAAAAAGGAAGTTAAATAAAAAAAATGGAAGTTGCAGAAAATTGAAAATGGAAGTTCATTCAAGAAACCACTATACCTTAACGATCTATTTGGAAATTAAATAAAAAAGGAAGGTGAATAGAAAAACAACTTGAATAAAAATGGAAGTTGAATAAAAATAAAAATGGAAGTTGCATAAAATTAAAAGTAGAAGTTCATTAAAGAAACCACTATACCTTAACGATCTATTTGGAAATTAAATAAAAAAAGAAGTTTAATTGAAAAGTAAATTGAATAAAAATGAAAGTTTAATAAAAATATAAGTCAAATTTCCATAAAATTAAAAATGGAAGTTCAATCCAGAAACCACTATACCTTAACAATCTATTTGGAAATTAAATAAAAAAGAAAGTTGAATATAGAAGAAACTTGAATAAAAAAACAAGTTCAATTGAAATAAAAATGGAAGTTGCAGAAAATTAAAATTGGAAGTTCATTCAAGAAACCACTATACCTTAACGATCTATTTGAAAATTTAAATAAAAAAGGAAGCTTAATAGAAAAGTAAATTGAATAAAAATGGAAGTTGAATAAAAATAAAAATTAAAGTTGCATAAAATTAAAACTGGAAGTTCATTCAAGAAACCACTATACCTTAACGATCTATTTGGAAATTAAATAAAAAAGGAAGTTTAATAGAAAATTAACTTGAATAGAAATGGATGTCGAATAAAAATAAAAATGGAAGTTGCAGAAAATTAAAAATGTGAGTTCATTCAAGAAACCGCTATACTTTAACGATCTATTTGGAAATTAAATAAAAAAGGAAGTTGAATAGAAAAAAAACTTTAAAAAAAAAAGAAGTTCAATGGGAATAAAAACGAAAGTTGCAGAAAATTAAAATTGGAAGTTCATTCAAGAAACCGCTATACCTTAACGATCTATTTGGAAATTAAATAAAAAAGGAAGTTGAATAGAAAAGTAACTTGATTAAAAATGGAAGTTACTTAAAAATAAAAATGGATATTCATTCAAGAAACCACTATAACTTAACGATCTATTTGTAAATTAAATAAAAAAGGAAGTTGAATAGAAAAATAACTTGAATAAAAATGGAAGTTGAATAAAAATAAAAACGAAAGTTGTAGAAAATTAAAAATGGAAGTTCATTCAAGAAACCACTATACCTTAACGATCTATTTGGAAATTAAACAAAAAAAGAAGTTTAATAGAAAAATAAATTGAATAAAAAAAGAAGTTGAATAAAAATAATAATAAAAATTACATAAAGTTAAAAATGGAAGTTCAATCCAGAAACCACTATACCTTAACGATCTATTTGGAAATTAAAGAAAAAAGGAAGTTTAATAGAAAAATAACTTGAATAAAAATGGAAGTTGAATAAAAATAAAAATGGAAGTTGCAGAAAATTAAAAATGAAAGTTCAATCCAGAAACCACTATATCTTAACGATCTATTTGGAAATTAAATAAAAAAAAAAGTTGAATATAAAAGAAACTTGAATAAAAAAAGAAGTTGAATAAAAATAAAAATGGAAGCTGCAGAAAATTAAAATTGGAAGTTCATTCAAACCTTAACGATCCATTTGGAAATTAAATAAAAAAGGAAGTTGAATAGAAAAAAAACTTGAATAAAAAAAGAAGTTGAATAGAAATAAAAATGGAAGTTGCAGAAAATTAAAATTTGAAGTTCATTCAAGAAACCACTATACCTTAACGATCCATTTGGAAATTAAATTAATAAGGAAGTTTAATAGAAAAATAACTTGAATAAAAATGGAAGTTGCAGAAAATTAAAAATGGAAGTTCAATCCAGAAACCACTATACATTAACGATCTATTTGGAAAATAAATAAAAAAGGAAGTTGAGTAGAAAAAAAACTTGAATAAAAAAGGAAGTTAAATAAAAATAAAAATGGAAGTTCAATCAAGAAACCACTATACCTTAACGATCTATTTGGAAATTAAATAAAAAAGGAAGTTGAATAGAAAAATAACTTGAATTAAAATGGAAGTTGAATAAAAATAAAAATTAAATTTGCATAAAATTAAAACTGGAAGTTCATTCAAGAAACCACTATACCTTAACGATCTATTTGGAAATTAAATAAAAAAGGAAGTTTAATAGAAAATTGACTTGAATAGAAATGGATGTCGAATAAAAATAAAAATGGAAGTTGCAGAAAATTAAAAATGTGAGTTCATTCAAGAAACCGCTATACTTTAACAATCTATTTGGAAATTAAATAAAAAAGGAAATTGAATAGAAAAAAAACTTTAATAAAAAAAGAAGTTCAATTGGAATAAAAACGGAAGTTGCAGAAAATCAAAATTGGAAGTTCATTCAAGAAACCGCTATACCTTAACGATCTATTTGGAAATTAAATAAAAAAGGAAGTTGAATAGAAAAATAACTTGATTAAAAATGGAAGTTACTTAAAAATAAAAATGGATATTCATTCAAGAAACCACTATAACTTAACGATCTATTTGGAAATTAAATAAAAAAGGAAGTTGAATAGAAAAATAACTTGAATAAAAATGAAAGTCGAATAAAAATAAAAATGAAAGATGTAGAAAATTAAAAATGGAAGTTCATTCAAGAAACCACTATACCTTAACGATCTATTTGGAAATTAAATAAAAAAGGAAGTTTAATAGAAAATTGACTTGAATAGAAATGGATGTCGAATAAAAATAAAAATGGAAGTTGCAGAAAATTAAAAATGTGAGTTCATTCAAGAAACCGCTATACTTTAACGATCTATTTGGAAATTAAATAAAAAAGGAAGTTGAATAGAAAAAAAACTTTAATAAAAAAAGAAGTTCAATTGGAATAAAAACGGAAGTTGCAGAAAATTAAAATTGGAAGTTCATTCAAGAAACCGCTATACCTTAACGATCTATTTGGAAATTAAATAAAAAAGGAAGTTGAATAGAAAAGTAACTTGATTAAAAATGGAAGTTACTTAAAAAAAAAAAATGGATATTCATTCAAGAAACCACTATAACTTAACGATCTATTTGGAAATTAAAGAAAAAAGGAAGTTGAATAAAAATAAAAATGGAAGTTGCAGAAAATTAAAAATGGAAGTTCAATCCAGAAACCACTATATCTTAACGATCTATTTGGAAATTAAATAAAAAAAAAAGTTGAATATAAAAGAAACTTGAATAAAAAAAGAAGTTGAATAAAAATAAAAATGGAAGTTGCAGAAAATTAAAATTGGAAGTTCATTCAAGAAACCATTGTACCTTAACGATCCATTTGGAAATTAAATAAAAAAGGAAGTTGAATAGAAAAAAAAACTTGAATAAAAAAAGAAGTTGAGTAGAAATAAAAATGGAAGTTGCAAAAAATTAAAATTGGAAGTTCATTCAAGAAACCACTATACCTTAACAATCCATTTGGAAATTAAATTAATAAGGAAGTTTAATAGAAAAATAACTTGAATAAAAATGGAAGTTGAATAAAAATAACAATGGAAGTTGCAGAAAATTAAAAATGGAAGTTCAATCCAGAAACCACTATACATTAACGATCTATGTGGAAAATAAATAAAAAAGTAAGTTGAGTAGAAAAAAAACTTGAATAAAAAAGGAAGTTAAATAAAAATAAAAATGGAAGTTCATTCAAGAAACAACTATACCTTAACGATCTATTTGGAAATTAAATAAAAAAGGAAGTTGAATAGAAAAATAACTTGAATTAAAATGGAAGTTGAATAAAAAGAAAAATTAAAGTTGCATAAAATTAAAACTGGAAGTTCATTCAAGAAACCACTATACTTTAACGATCTATTTGGAAATTAAATAAAAAAGGAAGTTTAATAGAAAATTGACTTGAATAGAAATGGATGTCGAATAAAAATAAAAATGGAAGTTGCAGAAAATTAAAAATGTGAGTTCATTCAAGAAACCGCTATACTTTAACGATCTATTTGGAAATTAAATAAAAAAGGAAGTTGAATAGAAAAAAAACTTTAATAAAAAAAGAAGTTCAATTGGAATAAAAACGGAAGTTGCAGAAAATTAAAATTGGAAGTTCATTCAAGAAACCGCTATACCTTAACGATCTATTTGGAAATTAAATAAAAAAGGAAGTTGAATAGAAAAGTAACTTGATTAAAAATGGAAGTTACTTAAAAAAAAAAATGGATATTCATTCAAGAAACCACTATAACTTAACGATCTATTTGGAAATTAAATAAAAAAGGAAGTTTAATAGAAAAATAACTTGAATAAAAATGGAAGTTGAATAAAAATAAAAATGGAAGTTGCAGAAAATTAAAAATGGAAGTTCAATCTAGAAACCACTATATCTTAACGATCTATTTGGAAATTAAATAAAAAAAAAAGTTGAATAGAAAAGAAACTTGAATAAAAAAAGAAGTTGAATAAAAATAAAAATGGAAGTTCATTCAAGAAACCACTATACCTTAACGATCCATTTGGAAATTAAATAAAAAAGGAAGTTGAATAGAAAAAAAAACTTGAATAAAAAAAGAAGTTGCATAGAAATAAAAATGGAAGTTGCAGAAAATTAAAATTGGAAGTTCATTCAAGAAACGACTATACCTTAACGATCCATTTGGAAATTAAATTAATAAGGAAGTTTAATAGAAAAATAACTTGAATAAAAATGGAAGTTGAATAAAAATAACAATGGAAGTTGCAGAAAATTAAAAATGGAAGTTCAATCCAGAAACCACTATACATTAACGATCTATTTGGAAAATAAATAAAAAAGGAAGTTGAGTAGAAAAAAAACTTGAATAGAAGAGGAAGTTAAATAAAAATAAAAATGGAAGTTCATTCAAGAAACCACTATACCTTAACGATCTATTTGGAAATTAAATAAAAAAGGAAGTTGAATAAAAATAAAAATTAAAGTTGCATAAAATTAAAACTGGAAGTTCATTCAAGAAACCACTATACCTTAACGATCTATTTGGAAATTAAATAAAAAAGGAAGTTTAATAGAAAATTGACTTGAATTGAAATGGATGTCGAATAAAAATAAAAATGGAAGTTGCAGAAAATTAAAAATGTGAGTTCATTCAAGAAACTGCTATACTTTAACGATCTATTTGGAAATTAAATAAAAAAGGAAGTTGAATAGAAAAAAAACTTTAATAAAAAAAGAAGTTCAATTGGAATAAAAACGGAAGTTGCAAAAAATTAAAATTGGAAGTTCATTCAAGAAACCGCTATACCTTAACGATCTATTTGGAAATTAAATAAAAAAGGAAGTTGAATAGAAAAGTAACTTGATTAAAAATGGAAGTTACTTAAAAATAAAAATGGATATTCATTCAAGAAACCACTATAACTTAACGATCTATTTGGAAATTAAATAAAAAAGGAAGTTGAATAGAAAAATAAATTGAATAAAAATGGAAGTCGAATAAAAATAAAAATGAAAGTTGTAGAAAATTAAAAATGGAAGTTCATTCAAGAAACCACTATACCTTAACGATCTATTTGGAAATTAAATAAAAAAAGAAGTTTAATAGAAAAGTAAATTGAATAAAAAAAGAAGTTGAATAAAAATAATAATAAAAATTACATAAAGTTAAAAATGGAAGTTCAATCCAGAAACCACTATACCTTAACGATCTATTTGGAAATTAAAGAAAAAAGGAAGTTTAATTGAAAAATAATTTGAATAAAAATGGAAGTTGAATAAAAATAAAAATGGAAGTTGCAGAAAATTAAAAATGGAAGTTCAATCCAGAAAACACTATATCTTAACGATCTATTTGGAAATTAAATAAAAAAAAAGTTGAATATAAAAGAAACTTGAATAAAAAAAGAAGTTGAATAAAAATAAAAATGGAAGTTGCAGAAAATTAAAATTGGAAGTTCGTTCTAGAAACCACTATACCTTAACGATCCATTTGGAAATTAAATAAAAAAGGAAGTTGAATAGAAAAAAAAACTGGAATAAAAAAAGAAGTTGAATAGAAATAAAAATGGAAGTTGCAGAAAATTAAAGTTGGAAGTTCATTCAGGAAATCACTATACCTTAACGATCCATTTGGAAATTAAATTAATAAGGAAGTTTAATAGAAAAATAACTTGAATAAAAATGGAAGTTGAATAAAAATAACAATGGAAGTTGCAGAAAATTAAAAATGGAAGTTCAATCCAGAAACCACTATACATTAACGATCTATTTGGAAAATAAATAAAAAAGGAAGTTGAGTAGAAAAAAAACTTGAATAAAAAAGGAAGTTAAATAAAAATAAAAATGGAAGTTCATTCAAGAAACCACTATACCTTAACGATCTATTTGGAAATTAAATAAAAAAGGAAGTTGAATAGAAAAATAACTTGAATTAAAATGGAAGTTGAATAAAAATAAAAATTAAAGTTGCACAAAATTAAAACTGGAAGTTCATTCAAGAAACCACTATACCTTAACGTTCTATTTGGAAATTAAATAAAAAAGGAAGTTTAATAGAAAATTGACTTGAATAGAAATGGATGTCGAATAAAAATAAAAATGGAAGTTGCAGAAAATTAAAAATGTGAGTTCATTCAAGAAACCGCTATACTTTAACGATCTATTTGGAAATTAAATAAAAAAAGAAGTTTAATAGAAAAATAAATTGAATAAAAAAAGATGTTGAATAAAAATAATATTAAAAATTACATAAAGTTAAAAATGGAAGTTCAATCCAGAAACCAGTATACCTTAACGATCTATTTGGAAATTAAAGAAAAAAGGAAGTTTAATAGAAAAATAACTTGAATAAAAATGGCAGTTGAATAAAAATAAAAATGGAAGTTGCAGAAAATTAAAAATGGAAGTTCAATCCGGAAACCACTATATCTTAACGATCTATTTGAAAATTAAATAAAAAAAAAGTTGAATATAAAAGAAACTTGAATAAAAAAAGAAGTTGAATAAAAATAAAAATGGAAGTTGCAGAAAATTAAAATTGAAAGTTCATTCAAGAAACCACTATACCTTAACGATCCATATGGAAATTAAATAAAAAAGGAAGTTGAATAGAAAAAAAACTTGAATGAAAAAAGAAGTTGAATAGAAATAAAAATGGAAGTTGCAGAAAATTAAAATTGGAAGTTCATTCAAAAAACCACTATACCTTAACGATCCATTTGGAAATTAAATTAATAAGGAAGTCTAATAGAAAAATAACTTGAATAAAAATGGAAGTTGAATAAAAATAACACTGGAAGTTGCAGAAAATTAAAAATGGAAGTTTAATCCAGAAACCACTATACATTAACGATCTATTTGGAAAATAAATAAAAAAGGAAGTTGAGTAGACAAAAAACTTGAATAAAAAAGGAAGTTAAATAAAAATAAAAATGGAAGTTCATTCACGAAACCACTATACCTTAACGATCTATTTGGAAATTAAATAAAAAAGGAAGTTGAATAAAAAAATAACTTGAATTAAAATGGAAGTTGAATAAAAATAAAAATTAAAGTTGCATAAAATTAAAACTGGAAGTTCATTAAAGAAACCACTATACCTTAACGATCTATTTGGAAATTAAATAAAAAAGGAAGTTTAATAGAAAATTGACTTGAATAGAAATGGATGTCGAATAAAAATAAAAATGGAAGTTGCAGAAAATTAAAAATGTGAGTTCATTCAAGAAACCGCTATACTTTAACAATCTATTTGGAAATTAAATAAAAAAGGAAATTGAATAGAAAAAAAACTTTAATAAAAAAAGAAGTTCAATTGGAATAAAAATGGAAGTTGCAGAAAATCAAAATTGGAAGTTCATTCAAGAAACCGCTATACCTTAACGATCTATTTGGAAATTAAATAAAAAAGGAAGTTGAATAGAAAAGTAACTTGATTAAAAATGGAAGTTACTTAAAAATAAAAATGGATATTCATTCAAGAAACCACTATAACTTAACGATCTATTTGGAAATTAAATAAAAAAGGAAGTTGAATAGAAAAATAACTTGAATAAAAATGAAAGACGAATAAAAATAAAAATGAAAGATGTAGAAAATTAAAAATGGAAGTTCATTCAAGAAACCACTATACCTTAACGATCTATTTGGAAATTAAATAAAAAAAGAAGTTTAATAGAAAAATAAATTGAATAAAAAAAGAAGTTGAATAAAAATAATAATAAAAATTACATAAAGTTAAAAATGGAAGTTCAATCCAGAAACCAGTATACCTTAACGATCTATTTGGAAATTAAAGAAAAAAGGAAGTTTAATAGAAAAATAACTTAATAAAAATGGAAGTTGAATAAAAATAAAAAATGGAAGTTGCAGAAAATTAAAAATGGAAGTTCAATCCGGAAACCACTATATCTTAACGATCTATTTGGAAATTAAATAAAAAAAATGTTGAATATAAAAGAAACTTGAATAAAAAAAGAAGTTGAATAAAAATAAAAATGGAAGTTGCAGAAAATTAAAATTGGAAGTTCATTCAAGAAACCACTATACCTTAACGATCCATATGGAAATTAAAAAAAAAAGGAAGTTGAATAGAAAAAAAACTTGAATGAAAAAAGAAGTTGAATAGAAATAAAAATGGAAGTTGCAGAACATTAAAATTGGAAGTTCATTCAAGAAACCACTATACCTTAACGATCCATTTGGAAATTAAATTAATAAGGAAGTCTAATAGAAAAATAACTTGAATAAAAATGGAAGTTGAATAAAAATAACACTGGAAGTTGCAGAAAATTAAAAATGGAAGTTTAATCCAGAAACCACTATACATTAACGATCTATTTGGAAAATAAATAAAAAAGGAAGTTGAGTAGAAAAAAAACTTGAATAAAAAAGGAAGTTAAATAAAAATAAAAATGGAAGTTCATTCAAGAAACCACTATACCTTAACGATCTATTTGGAAATTAAATAAAAAAGGAAGTTGAATAGAAAAATAACTTGAATTAAAATGGAAGTTGAATAAAAATAAAAATTAAAGTTGCATAAAATTAAAACTGGAAGTTCATTAAAGAAACCACTATACCTTAACGATCTATTTGGAAATTAAATAAAAAAGGAAGTTTAATAGAAAATTGACTTGAATAGAAATGGATGTCGAATAAAAATAAAAATGGAAGTTGCAGAAAATTAAAAATGTGAGTTCATTCAAGAAACCGCTATACTTTAACGATCTATTTGGAAATTAAATAAAAAAGGAAGTTGAATAGAAAAAAAACTTTAATAAAAAAAGAAGTTCAATTGGAATAAAAACTGAAGTTGCAGAAAATTAAAATTGGAAGTTCATTCAAGAAACCGCTATACCTTAACCATCTATTTGGAAATTAAATAAAAAAGGAAGTTGAATAGAAAAGTAACTTGACTAAAAATGGAAGTTACTTAAAAATAAAAATGGATATTCATTCAAGAAACCACTATAACTTAACGATCTATTTGGAAATTAAATAAAAAAGGAAGTTGAATAGAAAAATAACTTGAATAAAAATGGAAGTCGAATAAAAATAAAAATGAAAGTTGTAGAAAATTAAAAATGGAAGTTCATTCAAGAAACCACTATATCTTAACGATCTATTTGGAAATTAAATAAAAAAAGAAGTTTAATAGAAAAATAAATTGAATAAAAAAAGAAGTTGAATAAAAATAATAATAAAAATTACATAAAGTTAAAAATGAAAGTTTAATCCAGAAACCAGTATACCTTAACGATATATTTGGAAATTAAAGAAAAAAGGAAGTTTAATAGAAAAATAACTTGAATAAAAATGGAAGTTGAATAAAAATAAAAATGGAAGTTGCAGAAAATTAAAAATGGAATTTCAATCCCGAAACCACTATATCTTAACGATCTATTTGGAAATTAAATAAAAAAAAAGTTGAATATAAAAGAAACTTGAATAAAAAAAGAAGTTGAATAAAAATAAAAAAGGAAGTTGCAGAAAATTAAAATTGGAAGTTCATTCAAAAAACCACTATACCTTAACGATCCATATGGAAATTAAATAAAAAAGGAAGCTGAATAGAAAAAAAACTTGAATGAAAAAAGAAGTTGAATAGAAATAAAAATGGAAGTTGCAGAAAATTAAAATTGGAAGTTCATTCAAGAAACCACTATACCTTAACGATCCATTTGGAAATTAAATTAATAAGGAAGTCTAATAGAAAAATAACTTGAATAAAAATGGAAGTTGAATAAAAATAACAATGGAAGTTGCAGAAAATTAAAAATGGAAGTTCAATCTAGAAACCACTATACATTAACGATCTATTTGGAAAATAAATAAAAAAGGAAGTTGAGTAGAAAAAAAACTAGAATAAAAAAGGAAGTTAAATAAAAATAAAAATGGAAGTTCATTCAAGAAACCACTATACCTTAACGATCTATTTGGAAATTAAATAAAAAAGGAAGTTGAATAGAAAAATAACTTGAATTAAAATGGAAGTTGAATAAAAATAAAAATTAAAGTTGCATAAAATTAAAACTGGAAGTTCATTCAAGAAACCACTATACTTTAACGATCTATTTGGAAATTAAATAAAAAAGGAAGTTTAATAGAAAATTGACTTGAATAGAAATGGATGTCGAATAAAAATAAAAATGGAAGTTGCAGAAAATTAAAAATGTGAGTTCATTCAAGAAACCGCTATACTTTAACGATCTATTTGGAAATTAAATAAAAAAAGAAGTTGAATAGAAAAAAAACTTTAATAAAAAAAGAAGTTCAATTGGAATAAAAACGGAAGTTGCAGAAAATTAAAATTGGAAGTTCATTCAAGAAACCGCTACACCTTAACGATCTATTTGGAAATTAAATAAAAAAGGAATTTGAATAGAAAAGTAACTTGATTAAAAATGGAAGTTACTTAAAAATAAAAATGGATATTCATTCAAGAAACCACTATAACTTAACGATCTATTTGGAAATTAAATAAAAAAGGAAGTTGAATAGAAAAATAACTTGAATAAAAATGGAAGTCGAATAAAAATAAAAATGAAAGTTGTAGAAAATTAAAAATGGAAGTTCATTCAAGAAACCACTATACCTTAACGATCTATTTGGAAATTAAATAAAAAAAGAAGTTTAATAGAAAAATAAATTGAATAAAAAAAGAAGTTGAATAAAAATAATAATAAAAATTACATAAAGTTAAAAATGAAAGTTTAATCCAGAAACCAGTATACCTTAACGATCTATTTGGAAATTAAAGAAAAAAGGAAGTTTAATAGAAAAATAACTTGAATAAAAATGGAAGTTGAATAAAAATAAAAATGGAAGTTGCAGAAAATTAAAAATGGAAGTTCAATCCAGAAATCACTATATCTTAACGATCTATTTGGAAATTAAATAAAAAAAAAGTTGAATATAAAAGAAACTTGAATAAAAAAAGAAGTTGAATAAAAATAAAAATGGAAGCTGCAGAAAATTAAAATTGGAAGTTCATTCAACAAACCACTATACCTTAACGATCCATTTGGAAATTAAATAAAAAAGGAAGTTGAATAGAAATAAAAATGGAAGTTGCAGAAAATTAAAATCGGAAGTTCATTCAAGAAACCACTATACCTTAACGATCCATTTGGAAATTAAATTAATAATGAAGTTTAATAGAAAAATAACTTGAATAAAAATGGAAGTTGAAGAAAAATAACAATGGAAGTTGCAGAAAATTAAAAATGGAAGCTCAATCTAGAAACCACTATACATTAACGATCTATTTGGAAAATAAATAAAAAAGGAAGTTGAGTAGAAAAAAAAAACTTGAATAAAAAAGGAAGTTAAATAAAAATAAAAATGGAAGTTCATTCAAGAAACCACTATACCTTAACGATCTATTTGGAAATTAAATAAAAAAGGAAGTTGAATAGAAAAATAACTTGAATTAAAATGGAAGTTGAATAAAAATAAAAATGAAAGTTGCATAAAATTAAAAATGGAAGTTCATTAAAGAATCCACTATACCTTAACGATCTATTTGGAAATTAAATAAAAAAGGAAGTTTAATAGAAAAGTAAATTGAATAAAAATGGAAGTTGAATAAAAATAAAAATGAATGTTGCAAAAAATTAAAACTGGAAGTTCAATCCAGAAACCACTATACCTTAACATCTATTTGGAAATTAAATAAAAAAGAAAGTTGAATATAAAAGAAACTTGAATAAAAAAAAAGTTGAATAGAAATAAAAATGGAAGTTGCAGAAAATTAAAATTGGAAGTTCATTCAAGAAACCACTATACCTTAACGATCTATTTGGAAACAAAATAAATAAGGAAGTTGAATAGAAAAATAACTTGAATAAAAATGGAAGTCGAATAAAAATAAAAATGGAAGTTTCAGAAAATTAAAAATTGAAGTTCATTAAAGAAACCACTATACCTTAACGATCTATTTGGACATTAAATTATAAAAGAAGTGTAATAGAAAAATAAATTGAATAAAAATGGAAGTTGAATAAAAATAAAAATAAAAATTGCATAAAATTAAAATTGGAAGTTCAATCTTGAAACTACTATACCTTAACGATCTATTTGGAAATTAAATAAAAAAAGAAGTTTAATAGAAAAGTAAATTGAAGAAAAATGGAAGTTGAATAAAAATGAAAGTTGCATAAAGTTAAAACTTGAAGTTCATTCAAGAAACCACTATACCTTAACGATCTATTTGGAAATTAAATAAAAAAGGAAGTTTAATAGAAAAGTAAATTGAATAAAAACGGATGTTGAATAAAAATAAAAATGAAAGTTGCATAAAATTAAAACTGGAAGTTCATTCAAGAAACCACTATACCTTAATGATCTATTTGGAAATTAAATAAAAAAGGAAGTTGAATAGAAAAGTAACTTGAATAAAAATGGAAATTACTTAAAAATAAAAATGGATATTCATTCAAGAAACCGCTATACCTTAACGATCTATTTGGAAATTAAATAAAAAAGGAAGTTGAATCGAAAAATAACTTGAATAAAAATGGAAGTCGAATAAAAATATAAATGGAAGTTGCAGAAAATTAAAAATGGAAGTTTATTCAAGAAACCACTATACCTTAACGATCTATTTGGAAATTAAATAAAAAAAGAAGTTTAATAGAAAAATAAATTGAATAAAAATGGTAGTTGAATAAAAATAAAAATAAAAATTACATAAAATTAAAAATGAAAGTTCAATCCAGAAACCACTATATCTTAACGATCTATTTGAAAATTAAGTAAAAAAGAAAGTTTAATAGAAAAAAAACTTGAATAAAAATGGAAGTTGAATTAAAATAAAAATGGAAGTTGCAGAAAATTAAAAATGGAAGTTCAATCCAGAAACCACTATACCTTAACGATCTATTTGGAAATTAAATAAAAAAGAAAGTTGAATATAAAAGAAACTTGAATAAAAAAAGAAGTTGAATAGAAATAAAAATGGAAGTTGCAAAAAATTAAAATTGGAAGTTCATTCAAGAAACCACTATACCTTAACGATCTACTTGGAAATTAAACAAAAAAGGAAGTTGAATATAAAAAAAACTTGAACAAAAAGAGAAGTTGAACAGAAATAAAAATGGAAGTTGCAGAAAATTAAAATTGGAAGTTCATTCAAGAAACCACTACACCTTAACGATCTATTTGGAAATGAAATAAAAAAGGAAGTTTAATAGAAAAATAACTTGAATAAAAATGGAAGTTGAATAAAAATAAAAATGGAAGTTGCAGAAAATTAAAAATGGAAGTTCAATCCAGAAACCACTTTACCTTAACGATCTGTTTGGAAATTAAATAAAAGAGGAAGTTGAGTAGAAAAGAAACTTGGATAAAAATGGAAGTTAAATAAAAATAAAAATAAAAATGGAAGTTTCAGAAAATTAATAATGGAAGTTCATTCAAGAAACCACTATACCTTAACGATCTATTTGGAAATTAAATAAAAAAAGGAAGTTGAGTAGAAAAATAATTTGAATTAAAATGGATGTTGAATAAAAATAAAAAAGGAAGTTGCATAAAATTAAAAGTGGAAGTTCATTAAAGAAACCACTATACCTTAACGATCTATTTGGAAATTAAATAAAAAAGGAAGTTTAATAGAAAAGTAAATTGAATAAAAATGGAAGTTGAATAAAAATAAAAATGAAAGTTGCATAAAATTAAAACTGGAAGTTCAATCCAGAAACCACTGTACCTTAACAATCTATTTGGAAATTAAATAAAAAAGAAAGATGAATATAAAAGAAACTTGAATAAAAAAAGAAGTTGAATAGAAATAAATATGGAAGTTACAGAAAATTAAAATTGGAAGTTCATTCAAGAAACTACTATGCCTTAACGATCCATTTGGAAATGAAATAAAAAAGCAAGTTGAATAGAAAAAGAAGTTGAATAGAAACAAAAATGGAAGTTGCAGAAAATTAAAATTAGATGTTCATTCAAGAAACCACTATACCTTAACGATCTAGTTGGAAATTAAATAAAAAAGGAGGTTTAATAGAAAAATAGCTTGAATAAAAATGGAAGTTGAATAAAAATAAAAATGGTAGTTGCAGAAAATTAAAAATGGAAGTTCATTCAAAAAACCATTATACCTTAACGATCTATTTGGAAATTAAATAAACAAGTTGAATAGAAAAATGACTTGAATAAAAATGGAAGTCGATTAAAAATAAAAATGGAAGTTGCAGAAAATTAAAAATGTAAGTTCATTCAAAAAACCACTATACCTTAACGATCTATTTGGAAATTAAATAAAAAAGGAAGTTTAATAGAAAAGTAAATTGAATAAAAATGGAAGTTGAATAAAAATAAAAATGAAAGTTGCATAAAATTAAAAATGGAAGTTCAATCCATGTAACGCCCTCAAAATAATAACATTAAACCCATCAAATATAGACATGCATTGATATGTAAAAGCTCCACTTTCTTCTATTCATCAGGGTTTCTTTACCAAAAGTATTACATGTTAATAACAAAAGCAAATGCCCTAGAGGCTTACAGCTTTCCAAGTTAACACTTGGTTACAACAAAAGAGTACTAACTCATTTACACATTAAGCCCTTGGCTTGAATATACATGTAATACATCAAAGAAATAAAACAACAAAAGTCCGCCCACCTCTAGCCTCCCAAGCTACGTCCTTGGAGGTGGCATGCTACCTGTACCTGAAAATGATATTCCCATATAGGGTGAGCCACAGCCCAGTAGAAATACACTAAACCAAATATGGACAATGACTAAAAGATTAGCAGTTGATAGATGGTTAACACTGATACTTTTCCTTATCACACTTTACAGTTTCATGACATACAAGTCCATGTTACAATCCATTTTCCAATTCTTTTCAATTCCCAATTTATAACCATGGCTCAAAACCTGGCCAAACAACTCATATGAGACAGTAACTCATATTAAGCACTTCCCCATTTCATAGTAGATAAGCATACTAGCTATATCACACACTAACAGATAAGCATACAAGCTATATCACACACCAACAGATAAGCATACAAGCTATATCATCACTTCCACAGATATGCGTAAGAGCACTATCACACTTCCAATGACAAGCATATGAGCTCTGTCAACACATCACTAGATAAGCATATGAGCTCTATCTATGGAGTCCATCCCCTATCTCCTCCCAACAACATTCGGTTTAGAGGTCCATCCCCTATCTTCCCCTAAACCGTGGAGTACATACCCTATCTCCTCCAACACAACACAATGCATATAAACAATAATTATACACATCATCACACAACACATAAATTTAATGTATTCTTTCAACCGTCATACTCAATGACACATTCCAGTGATTAGTTTCAGTTTGCCTAATCATCATGCATTGTCTACAACAATCAAGACTATCATCCACCGATAGTCCAAAGCAGTTATTTCTATACAGAAAATAAATGCAACAATGGATGTATAATCAACATTTCAACTAGATGAGCGATAAATAATCCAACTACACCCTTTAATCCCATACCATTCCAAATCAATTCCTCATTTCCCATAATTAATTATACGAATTAATTAACCAATGTAATTAGGGCATATTCCATAATTAACATTACAACCCTTAGGTTCCATTTTCATTAATGTTTTAACATTAATTTCACTTTTCCATGCCAAACATGCATCTAGGTTTTTATATAGTCAAAACCCCAACTTTTTGTAATTTTGCACAAAAGCCCCAAACTTTCACAAAATTACCAAACTAACCCCAACATCTCAAAATACTAAAATTTAAAGACAAAGCCCATAGTGAGGAGTAGGTTATCCCTACCTCGAAGTTAGAGCTCGGATGGAGAAGAGACCAAAACCAAAGTGCTCCAAAGACCAAGATTTTCGGATCAAAACGACGCCCTCGATGATCAACAACCTTTTTGTAAAGGCCAAAGGTGAGGAAATCACTCCTACTAGATCAATACCTAGAGAGAAGTCAAGGTTTTAGAGAAAGGAGCTCTCAAAATGGGTTTTAGAAAAAGTAGGAGAGAGAAAGGAAAGTAAAAAGTGATTTAAAATCACCCAGCGGATAACTCATATACGCATGACCCGCTCGAGCGGAGAACACAACGCTCGAGCGCCAAGAACAAAAATCTGGACACGCTCGAGCGCAATAAGGCCCACTCGAGCGCCAAGACACAAGAATAAAGCACTTCCGCTCGAGCACGAAAACCAGTCCGCTCAAGCGTATATTTCCCCCTCCTAGAACTTATACCCAAAAAGTACTACCCGCTCGAGCGCCACCAAACCCGCTCGAGCGTAAACAAAACCGCTCGAGCGTAAAAATCACATCTGCAGAAGTTTTGCAGGAACACGAAATACAGGAGGTGTGCAATCCAAGCTCGAGCGGATCGCCTAAAAACTGGACAACAAGGAATTGAAACCAAGGCCAAACCAACCTGTAACAACACTGCTCAAAACATCCTAAAACTCAATCAAGTGGAATTAAAGGACGGCAACAGGATGGATACCACTACCAACTTCATGGAACCGAGTCCGGAACACAACAGAACAGTAAAGGAACAACTAGGATCGCTATAATCCAGAAACCACTATACGTTAACGATCTATTTGGAAATTAAATAAAAAAAGAAGTTGAATAGAAAAGTAACTTGAATAAAAATGGAAGTTACTTAAAAATAAAAATGGAAATTCATTCAAGAAACCACTATACCTTAACGATCTATTTGGAAATTAAATAAAAAAGGAAGTTGAATAGAAAAGTAAATTGAATAAAAATGGAAGTCGAATAAAAATAAAAGTGAAATTTCCATAAAATTAAAAATGGAAGTTCAATCCAGAAACCACTATACCTTAACGATCTATTTGGAAATTAAATAAAAAAGGAAGTTTAATAGAAAAATAACTTGAATAAAAATGGAAGTTGAATAAAAATAAAAATGAAATTTGCAGAAAATTAAAAATGGAAGTTCAATCCAGAAACCACTATACCTTAACGATCTATTTGGAAATTAAATAAAAAAGAAAGTTGAATATAAAAGAAACTTGAATAAAAAAAGAAGTTGAATCGAAATGAAAATGGAAGTTGCAAAAAATTAAAATTGGAAGCTCATTCAAGAATCCACTATACCTTAACGATCTATTTGGAAATTAAATAAAAAAGGAAGTTGAATAGAAATAAAATTGGAAGTTGCAGAAAATTAAAATTGGAAGTTCATTCAATAAACGACTATACCTTAACGATCTATTTGGAAATTAAATAAATAAGGAAGTTTAATAGAAAAATAACTTGAATAAAATGGAAGTTGAATAAAAATAAAAATGGAAGTTGTAGAAAATTAAAAATGGAAGTTCAATCTAGAAACCACTATACCTTAACGATCTATTTGGAAATTAAATAAAAAAGGAATTTGAGTAGAAGAGAAACTTGAATAAAAAAGGAAGTTAAATAAAAATAAAAATGGAAGTTGCAGAAAATTAAAATTCGAAGTTCATTCAAGAAACCACTATACCTTAACGATCTATTTGGAAATTAAATAAAAAAGGAAGTTGAATAGAAAAATAACTTGAATTAAAATGGAAGTTGAATAAAAATAAAAATGGAAGTTGCATAAAATTAAAAATGGAAGTTCATTAAAGAAACCACTATACCTTAACGATCTATTTTGGAAATTAAATAAAAAAGGAAGTCGAATAAAAATAAAAATGAAAGTTGCATAAAATTAAAACTGGAAGTTCAATCCATAAACCACTATACCTTAACAATCTATTTGGAAATTAAATAAAAAAGAAAGTTGAATATAAAAGAAACTTGAATAAAAAAAGAAGTTGAATAGAAATAAAAATGGAAGTTGCATAAAATTAAAAATAGAAGTTCATTAAAGAAACCACTATACCTTAACGATCTATTTGGAAATTAAATAAAAAAGGAAGTTTAATAGAAAAGTAAATTGAATAAAAATGGAAGTTGAATAAAAATAAAAGTGAAATTTCCATATAATTAAAAATGGAAGTTCAATTCAGAAACGACTATACCTTAACAATCTATTTGGAAATTAAATAAAAAAGAAAGTTGAATATAAAAGAAACTTGAATAAAAAAGAAGTTGAATTGAAATAAAAATGGAAGTTGCAGAAAATTAAAATTGGAAGTTCATTCAAGAAACCACTATACCTTAACGATCTATTTGGAAATTAAATAAAAAAGGAAGTTGAAAAGAAAAATAACTTGAATAAAAATGGAAGTCGAATAAAAATAAAAATGAAAGTTGCAGAAAATTAAAAATGGAAGTTCATTCAAGAAACCACTATACCTTAACGATCTATTTGGAAATTAAATAAAAAAGGAAGTTTAATAGAAAACCAAATTGAATAAAAATGGAAGTTGAATAAAAATAAAAATGGAAGTTGCAGAAAATTAAAAATGGAAGTTCATTCAAGAAAGCACTATACCTTAACGATCTATTTGGAAATTAAATGAAAAAGGAAGTTGAGTAGAAAAGAAACTTAAATAAAAAAGGAAGTTAAATAAAAATAAAAATGGAAGTTGCAGAAAATTAAAAATGGAAGTTCATTCAAGAAACCAGTATACCTTAACGATCTATTTGGAAATTAAATAAAAAAGGAAGCTGAATAGAAAAATAACTTGAATTAAAATGGAAGTTGAATAAAAATAAAAATTGAAGTTGCAGAAAATTAAAAATGGAAGTTCATTAAAGAAACCACTATACCTTAACGATCTATTTGGAAATTAAATAAAAAAGGAAGTTTAATAGAAAAGTAAATTGAATACAAATGGAAGTTAAATAAAAATAAAAATGAAAGTTGCATAAAATTAAAACTGGAAGTTCAATCCCGAAACCACTATACCGTAACAATCTATTTGGAAATTAGATAAAAAAGAAAGTTGAATATAAAAGAAAGTTGAATAAAAAAAGAAGTTGAATAGAAATAAAAATGGAAGTTGCAGAAAATTAAAATTGAAAGTTCATTCAAGAAACCATTATACCTTAACGATCTATTTGGAAATTAAATAAAAAAGGAAATTGAATAGAAAAATAACTTGAATAAAAATGGAAGTCGAATAAAATTAAAAATGGAAGTTCATTCAAGAAACCACTATACCTTGACGATCTATTTGGAAATTAAATAAAAAAAGAAGTTTAATAGAAAAATAAATTGAATAAAAATGGAAGTTGAATAAAAATAAAAATGAAAATTGCATAAATTTAAAAATAGAAGTGCAATCTAGAAACAACTATACCTTAACGATCTATTTGAAAATTAAATAAAAAAGGAAGTTTAATAGAAAAGTAAATTGAATAAAAATGGAAGTTGAATAAAACTAAAAATGAAAGTTGCATAAAATTAAAACTGGAAGTTCTTTCAAGAAACCACTATACCTTAACGATCTATTTGGAAATTAAATAAAAAAGGAAGTTTAATAGAAAATTGACTTGAATAAATATGGAAGTCGAATAAAAATAAAAATGGAAGTTGCAGAAAATTAAAAATGTAAGTTTATTCAAGAAACCACTATACCTTAACGATCTATTTGGAAATTAAATAAAAAAGAAAGTGTCACGCCCTCAAAATAATAGCATTAAACCCAACAATATAAACATGCATTTTTATATAAACGATCCACATTCTTCAATTCATCAGAGTATTTCATTACAAAAATATTACATGTTAACAACAAAAGCAAATGCCCTACGGGTTACAGCTTTACAAGTTAACACTTGGTTACAAAAGAGAGTACTAACTCAATTACACATTAAGCCCTTGGCTTGAATTTACACGTAATACATCAAAAAGAAATAAGACAACAAAGGTCTATCCGTCTCTAGCCTCCTAAGCTATGTCCTTGGAGGTGGCATGCTACCTGTACCTGAAAATGATGTTCCCATATAGGGTGAGCCACAGCCCAGTAGAAACATACTAAACCGACTATGAACAATGCCTAAAAGATTAGCAACTGATAGATGGTCAATACTTACACTTCCATTTACATCTTATTACAATTCCATGACAGCCAAGTCTATGTTACAATTCACTTTCCATTTCTTATTCAACTTTGAGTTTGAAAACAAGGCTCAGTACTCTGGCCAAAACATTTGATGAGATTATAGTTCATCACTAGAACACTTTCGAAATTCAAGGTGGATACACATTTTGGTGTTGTATCAATAGCACATAAACTACTTCCATACTTCGCAAACGATGATGATATACATTTTAATGCTATATCAAATTAAACAAACTTTTCAATAGATAAGCATATGAGCTATATCACTACTACAACAGATAAGAATATGAGCTATATCAATACTACAACAGATAAGCATATGAGCTGTATCAATACTTCAACAGATAAGCATATGAGCTATATCAATACTTCAACAGATAAGCATATGAGCTATATCAAGACTACAACAGATAAGCATATGAGCTGTATCAATACTTCAACAGATAAGCATATATAGCGATCCCGGGTTTACCCTTGTTGAACAGTGATCCGGACATGTGTCCGTGGATGTTGGTAGTTGATTATTATCTTGTTTACATCCTTTTTACTTCGCATTTGAGTTATAGGATGTATTGGGCAGGTTTGTTACAGGTTGGTTGAGTTTAGAAACCAAAACTAGTTGCCCAGATTTTTACTTGTCCGCTCGAGCGGGGGTTTTGGCGCTTGAGCGGGAATTGTACCCATCCAGTATTTCCTGTGCAGCGTTGGCCGCTCGAGCGTGGAGTTGGCCGCTCGAGCGGGGTTGGGTGAGTGCCGCTCGAGCGTGGAGTTGGAAGCTCGAGCGAAGACCTGGTTCTGTAAAAAGTTCTGGGAGTGTGCATCCGCCGCTCGAGCGGGAATGTTGGCGCTCGAGTGGGAGTCTGTGAGGGACGCTCGAGCGGGGTGTTTGACGCTCGAGCGGATCGACTGGGTTTAAGTTCCGTGTTTTGACTTTTCAAATCACTTTTTCACCTTCTCTTCTCTCTCTTACTTTTCCAAAAATCACCATTGTTGAGCCTCTCACTCTAGACTCTACATTCTCTCTAGGTTTTGATCTAGTAGGAGTGATTTGCTCACCTTTGGCCTTTACAAAAAAGTTGTTGATCGTCGAGGGCTACATTTTAATCTGAAAATTTTGGGATTTGGAGCACGTTGGGTTTTGTCGTCTTCTCCTTTGGGGCTCCGAATTTGAGGTAGGGATATCCTACTCCTTTCTATGGGTTTTGTCTTTAAATTTTAGCATTTTGAGATGTTGGGCTTGGTTTGGTAATTTGGTGAAAGTTTGGGGCTTTTGTGTAATTTTACAAAAGTTGGGGTTTTATTTATAATAAACCTAAATGCATGTTTGGCATAGAGAAATGGAATAAATGTTGAATCATTGATGAAAATGGGACCTAAGGGTCGTAATGTTAATTATGGGAATTGACCTAATTACATTGTCTGATTAATTGGGATAATTAATTGGGAGAAGTGAGGAAATGAAATGTTGATTGAATATCCATTTGTGCATTTATTTTCTGTATAGAAATAACTGCTTTGGGCTATCGGTGGAGGATAGTCGTGATTGTTGTAGACAATGCATGATGATTAGGCAAACGGAAACTAATCAATGGAATGTGTCATGGAATTTGACTGTTGATAGAATACATTAACTGTATGTATTGAGTGATGGTATATAGAACCAATGTGTTTGTATACGTTATGTGTAGAGGAGGAGATAGGGGATGTACTCCGCGGTTTAGGGGAAGATAGGGGATGTACCTCTAAACCGGATAGTGTTGGGAGAAGATAGGGGATGAACTCTGTAGATACAGCTTATATGCTTATCTTTGTGAAGTGTGGATACAGCTTATATGCTTATCTGTGAATGTGGGATATTGTTGTTATACACATCTATTGAAATGATGATAGAGCTGACATGCTTATCTGTTGAAAAAGGGAAAATGAAAAGTAACTTGGACTCATAAGTCGTATGACATAAATATGTGATTTATGTGAATGTATCAGTTTGACCATCTATCAATTGCTAATCTTTTAGTCATTGTTCATGGTTGGTTTAGTGTATTTCTACTGGGCTGTGGCTCACCCTTTATGGGAATATCATTTTCAGGTACAGGTAGCATGCCACCTCCAAGGACATAGCTTGGGAGGCTAGAGGCGGACATACTTTTGTCGTTTTACTTTTGATGTATTACATGTAACTTCAAGCCAAGGGCTTAATGTGTAACGAGTTAGTACTCTTTTGTTGTAACCAAGTGTTAACTTGGAAAGCTGTAAGCCCGTAGGGCATTTTGTTTTGATGTTAACATGTAATACTTGTGTAATGAGACTCTAATGAATAAAAGAATGTGGCTAGTTCATATGTCAATGCATGTCTTATTTGATGGGTTTAATGTTATTATTTTGAGGACGTTACAGCATATGAGCTGTATCAACATTCCAATGGATAAGCATATGAGCTGTATCAATATTTCAACAGATAAGCATATGAGCTGTATCCCCGGGTTCATCCCCCATCTTCCCTTAACCATTAACCGGTTTAGAGGTACATCCCCCATCTCCTCCCATACACAAGCAATGCATATAAACACAGAATCATATACATAATCGATCAATACATAAAGTTAATGTATTCTATCAACCGTCTACACATAATGCATATAAACACATTGGTCATATACACAATCAATCAATACATAAAGTTAATGTATTCTATTAACCGTCATACTCATGACACATCCGATTGATTAGTTTTAGTTTGCCTAATCATCATGCATTGTCTACAACAATCAATACTACCCTCCACCGGTAGCCCAAAGCAATTATTTCTAAACGGGAAATAAATGCACAAATGGATAATATATCAACATTTCAATTAGGTGAGCAATAAATGATTTAACTACACCCTTTAGTCCCATACATTCCCAATTTCAACATTTCCAATTCGATTCCTCATTTCCTTTAATCAATTATATACATTAATTAATTAAAACAATTAGGGCAAATTACCTTAATTAACAAAACAACTCTAAGGTTTCATTTTCATCCACGATCCATCGTCCAACTCATTATCTTTCATACCAAACTTGCATATAGGTCTATTTCAAACAAAACCCCAACATTTGTAAAATTACACAAAAAGACCCAAACTTTCTCAAATCTATCCAACAACACCCAACCTATCAAAATGTTAAAATTTAAAGACAAAATCCATAAGGAATAGTAGGATATCCCAACCTCAAAACATGACACTCAACAGAGAAGACGAAGAAACTCAACGTGCTCCAAAACTCAATATTTTCGGATCAAAAGATAACCTGCGACGATCAACCCAACTTTTACAAAGACCAAAGGTAAGGAGAACACCCTAGCTAGATCAAACCCTAGAGAGAAGGGAGATTCTAGAGAGAGAAGCTCTCAAAAATGGGTTTTTGAAAAAGTAGGAGAGAGAAAGAAAAGTGAAAAGTGATTTAAAATCACCCAGTGGATAACTCATATACGCACGACCCGCTCGAGCATAGAATAGAGCGCTCAAGCGTAAAGCACAAATATCTGGTCCCGCTCGAGCGCATATATGACCGCTCGAGCGCCAAGAAACAAAAGCAGAACACATCCGCTCGAGCGTGAAAAGCCAGTCCGCTCGAGCACAGATTTTCATCTCCCAGAACTTTTCAGGAAAAGAACTACCTGCTTGAGCGCCAACAATCCCGCTCGAGCGCAAGAAACCCGCTCGAGCGTAGAAAACACACCTGTAGAAGTTTTTGCAGGGCCACAAAATACTGGAAGTGTGTAAATCCCGCTCGAGCGCAAAAAGACCCGCTCGAGCGGACAACCAAAAACCAAACTCCGCTCGAGCGCAGAATGACCCGCTCGAGCGTAACACCACAAATCTAGGCAACAACACTAGAGAACAAAACTCAATCTACCGGTTCGAAACATGCCCAACACATCCTAAAACTCAAAAACTAAGAGTAAAGTATAGAAACGAGGATAAGACAACAGCACCCTTACGAAACCGAATCCGGATTACAGTTAAGCACGAGAGGGAAAACCGAGATCGCTATAGGAAGTTTAATAGAAAAGTAAATTGAATAAAAATGCAAGTTGAATAAAAATAAAAATGAAAGTTGCATAAAATTAAAAATGAAAGTTCAATCCAGAAACCACCATACGTTAACGATCTATTTGGAAATTAAATAAAAAAAGAAGTTGAATAGAAAAGTAACTTGAATAAAAATGGAAGTTACTTAAAAATAAAAATGGAAATTCATTCAAGAAACCACTATACCTTAACGATCTATTTGGAAATTAAATAAAAAAGGAAGTTGAATAGAAAAGTAAATTGAATAAAAATGGAAGTCGAATAAAAATAAAAGTGAAATTTCCATAAAATTAAAAATGGAAGTTCAATCCAGAAACCACTATACCTTAACGATCTATTTGGAAATTAAATAAAAAAGGAAGTTTAATAGAAAAATAACTTGAATAAAAATGAAATTTGCAGAAAATTAAAAATGGAAGTTCAATCCAGAAACCACTATACCTTAACGATCTATTTGGAAATTAAATAAAAAAGAAAGTTGAATATAAAAGAAACTTGAATAAAAAAAGAAGTTGAATCGAAATGAAAATGGAAGTTGCAAAAAATTAAAATTGGAAGCTCATTCAAGAATCCACTATACCTTAACGATCTATTTGGAAATTAAATAAAAAAGGAAGTTGAATAGAAATAAAATTGGAAGTTGCAGAAAATTAAAATTGGAAGTTCATTCAATAAACGACTATACCTTAACGATCTATTTGGAAATTAAATAAATAAGGAAGTTTAATAGAAAAATAACTTGAATAAAATGGAAGTTGAATAAAAATAAAAATGGAAGTTGTAGAAAATTAAAAATGGAAGTTCAATCTAGAAACCACTATACCTTAACGATCTATTTGGAAATTAAATAAAAAAGGAATTTGAGTAGAAGAGAAACTTGAATAAAAAAGGAAGTTAAATAAAAATAAAAATGGAAGTTGCAGAAAATTAAAATTCGAAGTTCATTCAAGAAACCACTATACCTTAACGATCTATTTGGAAATTAAATAAAAAAGGAAGTTGAATAGAAAAATAACTTGAATTAAAATGGAAGTTGAATAAAAATAAAAATGGAAGTTGCATAAAATTAAAAATGGAAGTTCATTAAAGAAACCACTATACCTTAACGATCTATTTTGGAAATTAAATAAAAAAGGAAGTCGAATAAAAATAAAAATGAAAGTTGCATAAAATTAAAACTGGAAGTTCAATCCATAAACCACTATACCTTAACAATCTATTTGGAAATTAAATAAAAAAGAAAGTTGAATATAAAAGAAACTTGAATAAAAAAAGAAGTTGAATAGAAATAAAAATGGAAGTTGCATAAAATTAAAAATAGAAGTTCATTAAAGAAACCACTATACCTTAACGATCTATTTGGAAATTAAATAAAAAAGGAAGTTTAATAGAAAAGTAAATTGAATAAAAATGGAAGTTGAATAAAAATAAAAGTGAAATTTCCATATAATTAAAAATGGAAGTTCAATTCAGAAACGACTATACCTTAACAATCTATTTGGAAA
This sequence comes from Camellia sinensis, assembly GCF_055761805.1. Classification (NCBI taxonomy): domain Eukaryota; kingdom Viridiplantae; phylum Streptophyta; class Magnoliopsida; order Ericales; family Theaceae; genus Camellia; species Camellia sinensis. The sequence goes on along the minus strand of NW_028128987.1, from coordinate 47,588,466 downwards.
TTAAATAAAAAAGAAAGTTGAATATAAAAGAAACTTGAATAAAAAAGAAGTTGAATTGAAATAAAAATGGAAGTTGCAGAAAATTAAAATTGGAAGTTCATTCAAGAAACCACTATACCTTAACGATCTATTTGGAAATTAAATAAAAAAGGAAGTTGAAAAGAAAAATAACTTGAATAAAAATGGAAGTCGAATAAAAATAAAAATGAAAGTTGCAGAAAATTAAAAATGGAAGTTCATTCAAGAAACCACTATACCTTAACGATCTATTTGGAAATTAAATAAAAAAGGAAGTTTAATAGAAAACCAAATTGAATAAAAATGGAAGTTGAATAAAAATAAAAATGGAAGTTGCAGAAAATTAAAAATGGAAGTTCATTCAAGAAAGCACTATACCTTAACGATCTATTTGGAAATTAAATGAAAAAGGAAGTTGAGTAGAAAAGAAACTTAAATAAAAAAGGAAGTTAAATAAAAATAAAAATGGAAGTTGCAGAAAATTAAAAATGGAAGTTCATTCAAGAAACCAGTATACCTTAACGATCTATTTGGAAATTAAATAAAAAAGGAAGCTGAATAGAAAAATAACTTGAATTAAAATGGAAGTTGAATAAAAATAAAAATTGAAGTTGCAGAAAATTAAAAATGGAAGTTCATTAAAGAAACCACTATACCTTAACGATCTATTTGGAAATTAAATAAAAAAGGAAGTTTAATAGAAAAGTAAATTGAATACAAATGGAAGTTAAATAAAAATAAAAATGAAAGTTGCATAAAATTAAAACTGGAAGTTCAATCCCGAAACCACTATACCGTAACAATCTATTTGGAAATTAGATAAAAAAGAAAGTTGAATATAAAAGAAAGTTGAATAAAAAAAGAAGTTGAATAGAAATAAAAATGGAAGTTGCAGAAAATTAAAATTGAAAGTTCATTCAAGAAACCATTATACCTTAACGATCTATTTGGAAATTAAATAAAAAAGGAAGTTGAATAGAAAAATAACTTGAATAAAAATGGAAGTCGAATAAAATTAAAAATGGAAGTTCATTCAAGAAACCACTATACCTTGACGATCTATTTGGAAATTAAATAAAAAAAGAAGTTTAATAGAAAAATAAATTGAATAAAAATGGAAGTTGAATAAAAATAAAAATGAAAATTGCATAAATTTAAAAATAGAAGTGCAATCTAGAAACAACTATACCTTAACGATCTATTTGAAAATTAAATAAAAAAGGAAGTTTAATAGAAAAGTAAATTGAATAAAAATGGAAGTTGAATAAAACTAAAAATGAAAGTTGCATAAAATTAAAACTGGAAGTTCTTTCAAGAAACCACTATACCTTAACGATCTATTTGGAAATTAAATAAAAAAGGAAGTTTAATAGAAAATTGACTTGAATAAATATGGAAGTCGAATAAAAATAAAAATGGAAGTTGCAGAAAATTAAAAATGTAAGTTTATTCAAGAAACCACTATACCTTAACGATCTATTTGGAAATTAAATAAAAAAGAAAGTGTCACGCCCTCAAAATAATAGCATTAAACCCAACAATATAAACATGCATTTTTATATAAACGATCCACATTCTTCAATTCATCAGAGTATTTCATTACAAAAATATTACATGTTAACAACAAAAGCAAATGCCCTACGGGTTACAGCTTTACAAGTTAACACTTGGTTACAAAAGAGAGTACTAACTCAATTACACATTAAGCCCTTGGCTTGAATTTACACGTAATACATCAAAAAGAAATAAGACAACAAAAGTCTATCCGTCTCTAGCCTCCTAAGCTATGTCCTTGGAGGTGGCATGCTACCTGTACCTGAAAATGATGTTCCCATATAGGGTGAGCCACAGCCCAGTAGAAACATACTAAACCGACTATGAACAATGCCTAAAAGATTAGCAACTGATAGATGGTCAATACTTACACTTCCATTTACATCTTATTACAATTCCATGACAGCCAAGTCTATGTTACAATTCACTTTCCATTTCTTATTCAACTTTGAGTTTGAAAACAAGGCTCAGTACTCTGGCCAAAACATTTGATGAGATTATAGTTCATTACTAGAACACTTTCGAAATTCAAGGTGGATACACATTTTGGTGTTGTATCAATAGCACATAAACTACTTCCATACTTCGCAAACGATGATGATATACATTTTAATGCTATATCAAATTAAACAAACTTTTCAATAGATAAGCATATGAGCTATATCAATACTACAACAGATAAGCATATGAGCTGTATCAATACTTCAACAGATAAGCATATGAGCTATATCAATACTTCAACAGATAAGCATATGAGCTATATCAAGACTACAACAGATAAGCATATGAGCTGTATCAATACTTCAACAGATAAGCATATATAGCGATCCCGGGTTTACCCTTGTTGAACAGTGATCCGGACATGTGTCCGTGGATGTTGGTAGTTGATTATTATCTTGTTTACATCCTTTTTACTTCGCATTTGAGTTATAGGATGTATTGGGCAGGTTTGTTACAGGTTGGTTGAGTTTAGAAACCAAAACTAGTTGCCCAGATTTTTACTTGTCCGCTCGAGCGGGGGTTTTGGCGCTCGAGCGGGAATTGTACCCATCCAGTATTTCCTGTGCAGCGTTGGCCGCTCGAGCGTGGAGTTGGCCGCTCGAGCGGGGTTGGGTGAGTGCCGCTCGAGCGTGGAGTTGGAAGCTCGAGCGAAGACCTGGTTCTGTAAAAAGTTCTGGGAGTGTGCATCCGCCGCTCGAGCGGGAATGTTGGCGCTCGAGTGGGAGTCTGTGAGTGACGCTCGAGCGGGGTGTTTGACGCTCGAGCGGATCGACTGGGTTTAAGTTCCGTGTTTTGACTTTTCAAATCACTTTTTCACCTTCTCTTCTCTCTCTTACTTTTCCAAAAATCACCATTGTTGAGCCTCTCACTCTAGACTCTACCTTCTCTCTAGGTTTTGATCTAGTAGGAGTGATTTGCTCACCTTTGGCCTTTACAAAAAAGTTGTTGATCGTCGAGGGCTACATTTTAATCTGAAAATTTTGGGATTTGGAGCACGTTGGGTTTTGTCGTCTTCTCCTTTGGGGCTCCGAATTTGAGGTAGGGATATCCTACTCCTTTCTATGGGTTTTGTCTTTAAATTTTAGCATTTTGAGATGTTGGGCTTGGTTTGGTAATTTGGTGAAAGTTTGGGGCTTTTGTGTAATTTTACAAAAGTTGGGGTTTTATTTATAATAAACCTAAATGCATGTTTGGCATAGAGAAATGGAATAAATGTTGAATCATTGATGAAAATGGGACCTAAGGGTCGTAATGTTAATTATGGGAATTGACCTAATTACATTGTCTGATTAATTGGGATAATTAATTGGGAGAAGTGAGGAAATGAAATGTTGATTGAATATCCATTTGTGCATTTATTTTCTGTATAGAAATAACTGCTTTGGGCTATCGGTGGAGGATAGTCGTGATTGTTGTAGACAATGCATGATGATTAGGCAAACGGAAACTAATCAATGGAATGTGTCATGGAATTTGACTGTTGATAGAATACATTAACTGTATGTATTGAGTGATGGTATATAGAACCAATGTGTTTGTATACGTTATGTGTAGAGGAGGAGATAGGGGATGTACTCCGCGGTTTAGGGGAAGATAGGGGATGTACCTCTAAACCGGATAGTGTTGGGAGAAGATAGGGGATGAACTCTGTAGATACAGCTTATATGCTTATCTTTGTGAAGTGTGGATACAGCTTATATGCTTATCTGTGAATGTGGGATATTGTTGTTATACACATCTATTGAAATGATGATAGAGCTGACATGCTTATCTGTTGAAAAAGGGAAAATGAAAAGTAACTTGGACTCATAAGTCGTATGACATAAATATGTGATTTATGTGAATGTATCAGTTTGACCATCTATCAATTGCTAATCTTTTAGTCATTGTTCATGGTTGGTTTAGTGTATTTCTACTGGGCTGTGGCTCACCCTTTATGGGAATATCATTTTCAGGTACAGGTAGCATGCCACCTCCAAGGACATAGCTTGGGAGGCTAGAGGCGGACATACTTTTGTCGTTTTACTTTTGATGTATTACATGTAACTTCAAGCCAAGGGCTTAATGTGTAACGAGTTAGTACTCTTTTGTTGTAACCAAGTGTTAACTTGGAAAGCTGTAAGCCCGTAGGGCATTTTGTTTTGATGTTAACATGTAATACTTGTGTAATGAGACTCTAATGAATAAAAGAATGTGGCTAGTTCATATGTCAATGCATGTCTTATTTGATGGGTTTAATGTTATTATTTTGAGGACGTTACAGCATATGAGCTGTATCAACATTCCAATGGATAAGCATATGAGCTGTATCAATATTTCAACAGATAAGCATATGAGCTGTATCCCCGGGTCCATCCCCCATCTTCCCTTAACCATTAACCGGTTTAGAGGTACATCCCCCATCTCCTCCCATACACAAGCAATGCATATAAACACAGAATCATATACATAATCGATCAATACATAAAGTTAATGTATTCTATCAACCGTCTACACATAATGCATATAAACACATTGGTCATATACACAATCAATCAATACATAAAGTTAATGTATTCTATTAACCGTCATACTCATGACACATCCGATTGATTAGTTTTAGTTTGCCTAATCATCATGCATTGTCTACAACAATCAATACTACCCTCCACCGGTAGCCCAAAGCAATTATTTCTAAACGGGAAATAAATGCACAAATGGATAATATATCAACATTTCAATTAGGTGAGCAATAAATGATTTAACTACACCCTTTAGTCCCATACATTCCCAATTTCAACATTTCCAATTCGATTCCTCATTTCCTTTAATCAATTATATACATTAATTAATTAAAACAATTAGGGCAAATTACCTTAATTAACAAAACAACTCTAAGGTTTCATTTTCATCCACGATCCATCGTCCAACTCATTATCTTTCATACCAAACTTGCATATAGGTCTATTTCAAACAAAACCCCAACATTTGTAAAATTACACAAAAGACCCAAACTTTCTCAAATCTATCCAACAACACCCAACCTATCAAAATGTTAAAATTTAAAGACAAAATCCATAAGGAATAGTAGGATATCCCAACCTCAAAACATGACACTCAACGGAGAAGACGAAGAAACTCAACGTGCTCCAAAACTCAATATTTTCGGATCAAAAGATAACCTGCGACGATCAACCCAACTTTTACAAAGACCAAAGGTAAGGAGAACACCCTAGCTAGATCAAACCCTAGAGAGAAGGGAGATTCTAGAGAGAGAAGCTCTCAAAAATGGGTTTTTGAAAAAGTAGGAGAGAGAAATGAAAGTGAAAAGTGATTTAAAATCACCCAGTGGATAACTCATATACGCACGACCCGCTCGAGCATAGAATAGAGCGCTCAAGCGTAAAGCACAAATATCTGGTCCCGCTCGAGCGCATATATGACCGCTCGAGCGCCAAGAAACAAAAGCAGAACACATCCGCTCGAGCGTGAAAAGCCAGTCCGCTCGAGCACAGATTTTCATCTCCCAGAACTTTTCAGGAAAAGAACTACCTGCTTGAGCGCCAACAATCCCGCTCGAGCGTAAGAAACCCGCTCGAGCGTAGAAAACACACCTGTAGAAGTTTTTGCAGGGCCACAAAATACTAGAAGTGTGTAAATCCCGCTCGAGCGCAAAAAGACCCGCTCGAGCGGACAACCAAAAACCAAACTCCGCTCGAGCGCAGAATGACCCGCTCGAGCGTAACACCACAAATCTAGGCAACAACACTAGAGAACAAAACTCAATCTACCGGTTCGAAACATGCCCAACACATCCTAAAACTCAAAAACTAAGAGTAAAGTATAGAAACGAGGATAAGACAACAGCACCCTTACGAAACCGAATCCGGATTACAGTTAAGCACGAGAGGGAAAACCGGGATCGCTATAGGAAGTTTAATAGAAAAGTAAATTGAATAAAAATGGAAGTTGAATAAAAATAAAAATGAAAGTTGCATAAAATTAAAAATGAAAGTTCAATCCAGAAACCACCATACGTTAACGATCTATTTGGCAATTAAATAAAAAAGGAAGTTGAATAGAAAAGTAACTTGAATAAAAATGGAAGTTACTTAAAAATAAAAATGGATATTCATTCAAGAAACCACTATACCTTAACGATTTATTTGGAAATTAAATAAAAAAGGAAGTTGAATAGAAAAATAACTTGAATAAAATGGAAGTCGAATAAAAATAAAAATGGAAGTTGCAGAAAATTAAAAATGAAAGTTCATTCAAGAAACCACTATACCTTAACGATCTATTTGGAAATTAAATAAAAAAAGAAGTTTAATAGAAAAATAAATTGAATAAAAATGGAAGTTGAATAAAAATAAAAATAAAAATTACATAAAATTAAAAATGGAAGTTCAATCCAGAAACCACTATACCTTAACGATCTATTTGGAAATTAAATAAAAAAGGAAGCTTAATAGAAAAATAACTTGAATAAAAATGGAAGTTCAATCCAGAAACACTATACTTTAACGATCTATTTGGAAATTAAATAAAAAAGAAAGTTGCATATAAAAGAAACTTGAATAAAAAAAAGAAGTTGAATAGAAATAAAAATAGAAGTTGCAGAAAATTAAAATTGGAAGTTCATTCAAGAATCCCCTATACCTTAACGATCTATTTGGAAATTAAATTAAAAAGGAAGTTGAATAGAAAAAAAACTTGAATAAAAAAAGAAGTTGAACAGAAATAAAAATGGAAGCTGCAGAAAATTAAAATTGGAAGTTCATTCAAGAAACCACTATACCTTAATGATCTATTTGGAAATTAAATAAATAAGGAAGTTTAATAGAAAAATAACATGAATAAAAATGGAAGTTGAATAAAAATAAAAATGGAAGTTGCAGAAAATTAAAAATGGAAGTTCAATCCAGAAACCACTATACCTTAGCGATCTATTAGGAAAATAAATAAAAAAGGAAGTTGAGTAGAAAAGAAACTTGAATAAAAAAGGAAGTTAAATAAAATTAAAAATGGAAGTTCATTCAAGAAACCACTATACCTTAACGATCTATTTGGAAATTAAATAAAAAAGGAAGTTGAATAAAAATAAAAATGGAAGTTGCAGAAAAATTAAAATTGAAAGTTCATTGAAGAAACCACTATACCTTAACGATCTATTTGGAAATTAAATAAAAAAGGAAGTTGAATAGAAAAAAAACTTGAATAAAAAAAGAAGTTGAATAGAAATAAAAATGGAAGTTGCAGAAAATTAAAATTGGATGTTCATTAGAGAAACCACTATACCTTAACGATCTATTTGGAAATTAAATAAAAAAGGAAGTTCAATAGAAAAATAACTTGAATAAAAATGGAAGTTGAATAAAAATAAAAATGGAAGTTGCAAAAAATTAAAAATGGAAGTTCAATCCGGAAACCACTATACCTTAACGATCTATTTGGAAATTAAATAAAAAAGGAAGTTGAGTAGAAAAGAAACTTGAATAAAATAGGAAGTTAAATAAAAATAAAAATGAAAGTTACAGAAAAGTAAAAACGGAAGTTCATTCAACAAACCACTATACCTTAATGATCTATTTGGAAATTAAATAAAAAAGGAAGTAGAATAGAAAAATAACATGAATAAAAATGGAAGTTGAATAAAAATAAAAATGGAAGTTGCATAAAATTAAAAATGGAAGTTCATTAAAGAAAACACTATACCTTAACGATATATTTGGAAATTAAATAAAAAAGGAAGTTTAATAGAAAAGTAAATTGAATAAAAATAAAAGTGAAATTTCCATAAAATTAAAAATGGAAATTTAATCCGGAAACCACTATACCTTAACAATCTATTTGGAAATTAAATAAAAAGGGAAGTTGAATATAAAAGAAACTTGAATAAAAAAAGAAGTTGAATAGAAATAAAAATGGAAGTTGCAGAAAACTAAAATTGGAAGTTCATTCAAGAAACCACTATACCTTAACGATCTATTTGGAAATTAAATAAAAAAGGAAGTTGAATAGAAAAATAACTTGAATAAAAATGGAAGTTGAATAAAAATAAAAATGGAAGTTGCAGAAAATTAAAAATGGAAGTTCATTCAAGAAACCACTATACCTTAACGATCTATTTGAAAATTAAATAAAAAAGGAAGTTTAATAGAAAAGTAAATTGAATAAAAATGGAAGTGGAATAAAAATAAAAATAAAAATTGCATAAAATTAAAAATTGAAGTTCAATCCAGAAACCACTATACCTTATCGATCTATTTGGAAATTAAATAAAAAAGGAAGTTTAATAGAAAAATAACTTGAATAAAAAAAGAAGTTGATTGGAAAAAAAAATGGAAGTTGCAGAAAATTAAAATTGGAAGTTAATACAAGAAACCACTATACCTTAACGATCTATTTGGAAATTAAATAAAAAAGGAAGTTTAATAGAAAAATGACTTGAATAAAAATGGAAGTTGAATAAAAATAAAAATGGAAGTTGCAGAAAATTAAAAATGGAAGTTCAATCCAGAAACCACTATACCTTAACGATCTATTCGGAAATTAAATAAAAAAGGAAGTTGAGTAGAAAAGAAACTTGAATAAAAAAGGAAATTAAATAAAAATAAAAATGGAAGTTGCAGAAAATTAAAAATGGAAGTTCATTCAAGAAACCACCATACCTTAACGATCTATTTGAAAATTAAATAAAAAATGAAGTTGAATAGAAAAGTAACTTGAATAAAAATGGAAGTTACTTAAAAATAAGAATCCACTATACCTTAACGATCTATTTGAAAATTAAATAAAAAAGGAAGTTGAATAGAAAAATGGCTTTAATAAAAATGGAAGTCAAATAAAAATAAAAATGGAAGTTGCAGAAAATTAAAAATGGAAGTTCATTCAAGAAACCACTATACCATAACGATCTATTTGGAAATTAAATAAAAAATGAAGTTGAATAGAAAAAGGACTTGAATAAAAATGGAAGTCAAATAAAAATAAAAATGGAAGTTGCAGAAAATTAAAAATGGAAGTTCATTCAAGAAACCATTATACCTTAACGATCAATTTGGAAATGAAATAAACAAGGAAGTTGAATAGAAAAATGACTTGAATAAAAATGGAAGTCGATTAAAAATAAAAATGGAAGTTGCAGAAAATTAAAAATGTAAGTTCATTAAAAAACCTACTATACCATAACGATCTATTTGGAAATTAAATAAAAAAAGAAGTTTAATAGAAAAGTAAATTGAATAAAAATGAAAGTTGAATAAAAATAAAAATGAAAGTTGCATAAAATTAAAAATGGAAGTTCAATCCAGAAACCACTATACGTTAATGATCTATTTCGAAATTAAATAAAAAAGGAAGTTGATTAGAAAAGTAATTTGAATAAAAATTGAAGTTACTTAAAAATAAAAATGGATATTTATTCAAGAAACCACTATACCTTAACGATCTATTTGGAAATTAAATAAAAAAGGAAGTTGAATAGAAAAATAATTTGAATAAAAATGGAAGTCGAATAACAATAAAAATGGAAGTTGCTGAAAATTAAAAATAGAAGTTCATTCTAGAAACCACTATACCTTAACGATCTATTTGGAAATTAAATAAAAAAGGAAGTTGAATAGAAAAATAACTTGAATAAAAATGGAAGTCGAATAAAAATAAAAATGAAAGTTGCAAAAAATTAAAAATGGAAGTTCATTCAAGAAACAACTATACCTTAACAATCTATTTGGAAATCAAATAAAAAAGAAAGTTGAATATAAAAGAAACTTGAATAAAAAAAGGCGTTGAATAGAAATAAAAATGGAAGTTGCAGAAAATTAAAATTGGATGTTCATTCAAGAAACCACTATATCTTAACGATCTATTTTGAAATTAAATGAAAAAGGAAGTTGAAGAGAAAAATAACTTGAATAAAAATAGAAGTCAAATAAAAATAAAAATGAAAGTTGCAGAAAATTAAAAATGGAAGTTCATTCAAGAAACCACTATACCATAACGATCTATTTGGAAATTAAATAAAAAAGGAAGTAGTATTGTAACGCCCTCAAAATAATAACATTAAACCCATCAAATAAGACATTCAATGACATATGAAATAACCACATTCTTCTATTCATCAGAGTTTCATTACAAAAGTATTACATGTTAACAACAAAAGCAAAATGCCCTACGGGCTTACAGCTTTCCAAGTTAACACTTGGTTACAACAAAGGAGTACTGACTCGTTTACACATTAAGCCCTTGGCTTGAATTTACATGTAATACATCAAAAATAAAACGACAAAAGTAAGTCCGCCTCTAGCCTCCCAAGCTATGTCCTTGGAGGTGGCATGCTACATGTACCTGAAAATGATATTCCCACATAGGGTGAGCCACAGCCCAGTAGAAATACACTAAACCAACCATGAACAATGACTAAAAGATTAGCAATTGATAGATGGCCAACACTGATACATTCACATAAATCACATATTTATGTCATACGACTTATGAGTCCAAGTTACTTTTCATTTTCCCTTTTTCAACAGATAAACATGTCAGCTCTATCACCATTTCAACAGATATGTATAAAAACTATATCCCACATTCACAGATAAGCATATAAGCTGTATCCACATTCTTAACAGATATGTATAACGACAATATCCCACATTCACAGATAAGCATATAAGTTGTATCCACACTTCATAAAGATAAGCATATGAGCTCTATCTTCACTTCTCTAGACAAGCATATGAGCTGTATCTACGGAGTTCATCCCCTATCTTCTCCCAACACTATCCAGTTTAGAGGTACATCCCCTATCTTCCTCTAAACCGCGGAGTACATCCCCCATCTCCTCCTCTACACATAACGCATACAAACACATTGGTTCTATATACAATCATTCAATACATATAGTTAATGTATTCTATCAATCGTCAAATTCCATGACACATTCCATTGATTAGTTTTCGTTTGCCTAATCATCATGCATTGTCTACAACAATCACGACTATCCTCCACCGATAGCCCAAAGCAGTTATCTCTATACAGAAAATAAATGCTCAATGGATATTCAATCAACATTTCAATTCGGTGAGTGATAAACAATTCAACTACACCCTTTAACCCCATACATTCCCAATCTCGACAATTTCATTTCATTTCCTCATTTCTCACAATTAATTATCCCAATTAATCAAATAATGTAATTAGGTCATTTTCCATAATTACCATTTCAACCCTTAGGTTCCATTTTCATCAATGATTCAACATCAATTCCATTCCTCTATACCAAACATGCATTTAGGTTTATTATAAATAAAACCCCAACCTTTGTGAAATAACACAAAAGCCCCAAACTTTCACAAAATTACCAAACCAACCCCAACATCTCAAAATACCAAAATTTAAAGACAAAATCCATAGAGAGGAGTAGGATATCCCTACCTCAAATCCGAAGCTCCAAGGGAGAAGATGACAAAACCCAACGTGCTCCAAATCCCAAAATTTTCAGATTAAAATGTAGCCCTCGACGATCAACAACTTTTTTGTAAAGGCCAGAGGTGAGCAAATCACTCTTACTAGATCAAAACCTAGAGAGAAGGTAGAGTTCTAGAGTGAGAGGCTCAACAATGGTGTTTTTGGAAAAGTAGGAGAGAGAAGAGAAAGTGAAAAAGTGATTTGAAAAGTCAAAACACGGAACTTAAACCCAGTCGACCCGCTCGAGCGTCAAACACCCCACTCGAGCGTCACTCACAGACTCCCGCTCGAGTGTCAACAATCCCGCTCGAGCGGCGGATACACACTCCCAGAACTTTTACAGAACCAGGTCTTCGCTCGAGCTTCCAACTCCCCGCTCGAGCGTCACTCACACAACTCCGCTCGAGCGGCCAATCCCACGCTCGAGCGTGCAACACTGCACAGAAAATACTGGATGGATGCAATTCCCGCTCGAGCGCCAAAACCCCCGCTCGAGCGGACAGGTCAAAATCTGGACAACTAGTTTTGGTTTCTAAACTCAACCAACCTGTAACAAACCTGCCCAACACATCCCATAACTCAAATACGAAGTAAAAAGGATGTAAACAAAATAATAATCAACTACCAACATCCACGGACACATGTCCGGATCACTGTACAACAAGGGTAAATCCGGGATCGCTATAAGAATAGAAAAACAACTTGAATAAAAATGCAAGTTGAATAAAAAAAAAAAAATGAAAGTTGCATAAAATTAAAAATTGAAGTTCATTAAAGAAGCTACTATACCTTAACGACCTATTTGGAAATTAAATAAAAAATGAAGTTTAATAGAAAAATAAATTGAATAAAAATGGGAGTTGAATAAAAATAAAAACGAAAGTTGGATAAAATTAAAAATGGAAGTTCCATCCAGAAACCACTATACCTTAACGATTTATTTGGAAATTAAACAAAAAAGGAAGTTGAATAGAAAAGTAAATTGAATAAAAATGGAAGTCGAATAAAAATAAAAATTAAAGTTGCAGAAAATTAAAAATGGAAGTTCATTCAAGAAACCACTATACCTTAACGATCTATTTGGAAATTAAATAAAAAAGGAAGTTTAATAGAAAAGTAAACTGAATAAAAATGACAGTTGAATAAAAATAAAAATGAAAGATGCATGAAATTAAAAATGGAAGTTCAATCCAGAGACCACTATACCTAAACGATCTATATGGAAATTAAATAAAAAAGGAAGTTGAATAGAAAAATGACTTGAATAAAAATGGGAGTCAAATAAAAATAAAAATGGAAGTTGCAGAAAATTAAAAATGGAAGTTCATTCAAGAAACCGCTATACCTTAACGATCTATTTGGAAATTAAATAAACAAGGAACTTGAATAGAAAAATGACTTGAATAAAAATGGAAGTCGATTAAAAATAAAAATGGAAGTTGCAGAATATTAAAAATGTAAGTTCATTCAAAAAACCAATATACCTTAACGATATGTTTGGAAATTAAATAAAAAAGGAAGTTTAATAGAAAAGTAAATTGAATAAAAATGGAAGTTGAATAAAAATAGAAATGAAAGTTGCATAAAATTAAAAATGGAAGTTCAATCCAGAAACCACTATACGTTAACGATCTACTTGGAAATTAAATAAAAAAGGAAGTTGAATAGAAAAGTAACTTGAATAAAAATGGAAGTTAAAAATAAAAATGAAAATTCATTCAAGAAACCACTATACCTTAACGATCTATTTGGAAATAAAATAAAAAAAGAAGTTGAATAGAAAAGTAAAGTGAATAAAAATGGAAGTTGAATAAAAATAAAAGTGAAATTTCCGTAAAATTAAAAATGGAAGTTCAATCCAGAAACCACTATACCTTAACGATCTATTTGGAAATTAAATAAAAAAGGAAGTTTAACAGAAAAATAACTTGAATAAAAATGGAAGTTGAATAAAAATAAAAATGAAAGTTGTAGAAAATTAAAAATGGAAGTTCAATCCAGAAACCACTATACCTTAACGATCTATTTGGAAATTAAATAGAAAAGAAAGTTGAATATAAAATAAACTTGAATAAAAAAAGAAGTTGAATCGAAATAAAAATGGAAGTTGCAGAAAATTAAAATTGGAAGTTCATTCAAGAAACCACTATACCTTAACGATCTATTTGGAAATTGTACGGGGAAGAAATAATTCTCCTCGTATAATCCTGTTGACTAAGTCCACGCTCCTCCGTACGACGTCGCTTTGTCACCTGAAAACACAAACGTGAGCTAGCCGGCGGGTGTATGCCGGAAACCTCTCCGATGCCTAAGTTAGAAAACTTGACAAATAGACAAAGCTCAACGTATTCAGGAAGCAAAATTGTATGTTGTGTTATGTTACCTCCTCCAAAGTGATGCTTGTGAGCTTTTATAGGTTTCGAGTGGCACAATCCTAGTAGGACTTTTATTTCTCCATGCAGAGTCCTAGGATTCATACTCCTAAAGGATAATGCTTATCCTTTTACACCCCCCCCCCACTGCTTAAACCAAGTGGGATGGTTTTCACTATGGCCGAACTATCATACGACCGAAGTAAACTGGCTATGCTGAGCCACAGAATAGGCCGAACTACCCTTAGCTCGGTTCTCCCTCTACTCCTCCTTACCTCGGTTTTCTCATGTTCAACCCATGGTATGTTTGGACCGGTATAACTTAAGGCCGGTATAACTTCAAGACCGGTCTAATTTCAAGTTACTTTCAGACCGAAGTACATTTACCCACAAGCCGAAATAATTTCATCTCTCTCTGGGCCGGAGTAACTTTATCTCTTAAACCGGAGTAACTTTCTTATTCCTGGACCGGAGTAAGTTTTACATCTCCATTGGGCCTTTTTATCTTGTCCTTGGCACTTTGGGCCACAATTCCCATCACACAGCTCGGCCCAATTTTTACCAAAAATTACCCTCTCAATTGCCCCTTAATTCCATCTGCACAGCATGATTGGGATTACCAGTCCACCAACCGAGCTGAATTTATTAAGCCCTTCCAGCCGAGCTAAAAACCCTTTAGCCTCTCCAGCCAAACTAATTTTACCTAGGGCTTTGTTTTGTTCGGTCAAAACGTCTCTTCAACCACGACTGCAACGCTTCCCTTTCCGTATACACGTGGCACACTCCCATTCGTAGAAGGCAGCTGTCAACGCCGTCTTCGTGTTTCGCAATTTTTGAACAGTTCCCGCCCTTTCTCTTTCTCTTTCCACAAAACAAACATTCTGCCCTTTGGATTAACCACTCTACCATTACTATTCTTCATCTTCTCTCTCTGTGCCTCTTCCTCTTCATCTGCCAAGCTCGTATTTTTTAATAGCTGTGACTGTTTCCATCTCTAGTTCCTTCTTCTCTAATCTGGTAAGCAAATTCATTCTCTCTCCTCTATTTTGCTTTTGCATCTTGCTTTCCATGTTTTTTGCAAAACACATTTGTATAGTTTTGTTTTGCTCTTGTACTTTCATGGGAAAACCAGTAGTATCGTATGAGTATATGCTATATATCTCATAAAAAATTTGATTTTGATCCAAAATCGTGTTCCAACCGAACTAGGGAACTGTTTGCCCCTTATAGGTAGATCACTTTAGATAATAACCGAACTAGCACTTGTAGAATAGCAGTTTCAGAAAGTTACCAACTCCTGATTTCCTCTAGCCGGAATAATATCACCGAACGAAGTTTGCACTTATTTTACTAGGAACCCTGTCTTTCAACCGAGCTAAACCTTGGGGCTAAGCCAGCTTTCTTAGTTTCTGAACCAAACTCAGAAAGCTGCCCCTAGGGGCTCAACCGAAGTGACAAAACTTCATAGTTCAAACCGAGACAACCAACCTTATAAGTAGACCCGATCTTGCAAGCCTTAAGCTCAAACCGAGCTACCCAGTATTTTGCTGAACCGAGATAGAACCCGTCCATAGAGCCGAAGTAGGGTTTTTTACCTTTCTTTTAATTTGTAGCACGGTCCAACGATCTGTGCTTAACCCCTTTGTTTTCTACTTTGCAGAATTAGGTTGCCCAGGCACTCCTCCGTGCGCTCAACCGAGCTTACTGAGCACAACTCTTGCACCGATCTAATTTATTCTTAATTTATACCACAAATGGGTAAGTATAGGTATTTAGTTGAGACCCCTGGTGGTATGGCCGAATTCCGAAGGGATTATGGCATTCCAAACGATGTACACCTTACCCTAGCCAAAAAGGACATCATTCCATGGGGCGAAACAGGCTTCGTACCTTTTACCCTGCTTTCTATAATAGAGACCGGACTAAGGTTCCCAGTCCAACCTCTAATTTGTGAATTCCTTAGGCAAACCAGACTATGCCCAACCCAGCTATCCACCAATACATACCGGATAATAATGGGTATAGCCGAGCTAAACCGCCAAGCAGGCCTGAACCTCGGTTTAGCCGAAATCTTCCACTAGTACTCCATAGGTTCCAAGGATGATGGTTGGGTTTATTACCTTAGGATACGCCGCCGTAGAGAAAAGATAATACAGGACACGCCGGATAAGGACGTTAATGATGATGACATTTTCTAGGTATCGGGCAATTTTGAAGATCAGCAAGCCCAAATCCCAGGCCGAAGTATTAACTGGAAGAAAGGAAAACCTGGTAGAGTTTACTTCGGTTTTATGTGTGTTTTTTCTTGTACTTTGGTTTCGGATGTCATAACTGATCTAACAGTTTGTATCCTGTTTGCAGACTTAGCTCATCTTGCTTCCTATTATAGTTACCCAAGTCTGAACATACTCCGAGCCGCATTACGAGTTAAAGAAAGAAGTTGGTCTAAACTTCTAAACTTTGAGCCGACCTACAGATATAGCGGTCGTCGAAAAGCCCGAGTGACCGATTTCCTTCTTGAGGAAGCACCTGAACCGGATCCAAACTTGCCCGAAATACGACTTGTCCCGCTAACAGCTGAAGAAGAGATGGCAAAGAAAAGCAGAGTTAGGGCCCTTCTGACCGCAACAACCAGGGCCGAAGTGCAACCATCCATAGAAACGCAGCCTGCCGTTGTGGCCCTCCCTTCTCAGCAGCCTTCTTCATCTCGCCCTTCTAAACGTATCCGATCTACATCGACCGAACAGCAACTTGTTGATGAGGTTGAATCCATCCCCCAAAGCCCTCAACGTACTATTCAACCGGAGCAAACTGACCGAGCAGAATCTGCCAAATGGGCTCCGAAGCTAACCTTCAACGACCGAGACATCAAAGCTTCTGATTCGGTTGTTGCTGAAAAAGATCATCAATTGGCCTTTAACCTGGCCAAAAGTGTGTGTCTCCCTAAGGATATGGAGCACCACTTAAAGCAATTAAACATCGAATTGAAATCCATCCGGTCTTCATCGAAGTCCATGATCTTGGTAAGTAAATCTGTCCGCTTTTTGTCTGATTTTCCCAACTTTTACTTCGGCTCAAGAGATGTCTTTGTTTTGTCAGGCCTTACAGAAAAATAACATTACTTACAAGAAAGTCCAAGAGCTTAGAAAAACCACGAGGCAAGCAATGGCGGAAGCCGAAGCAAAGGTCGCCGAGCTAGAAGAAGCCGAAAAGAAAATGGCCGAGCTACAAACAGAAAACGGCCGACCTGCCGATCTGGTTAGTTCGGCTGAAGCGGAGAAGCAGAAAGCCGCCATCGCTATGAAAGACAAGTATCTGCGTGAGTTGGTAAAGCTTGAAAAGAGAAAGGATACCGAAATAACTCAACTGAAAAATAGTGCGAAGGGGGCCGAAAAGCAGGGCTACAAGAAGGGTTATAAGAAGGCAGATGACGCTTATGTCAAACAGTGCGATGCTGCCAAGGAGTTGTTCTTTAAGTGCGGCTGGAGGGCGGCAGTTGAGAAGCTCGGTCACGATCCACAGACCGAGGTTTTCAACCCCCCAGCCTATTTCATACCGAGCTCCCTTGGGGAGTATGCTAATGCCCTGCAACAGGAGTTTCTGGAAGACTCAGATTCCGATGACTCCGCTTCTGAAGATACTCCGGTTGTCACTGTCGAACCATCAGTTTGGTCGGAGCCTACGGTGGAAGACGTGACAATTGAACTACCAACTAAAACCGTGGTTCCAACCGAAACTATCATGGCAACCGAGAGCGAGCTCCCCCTTGAAACCGGTCTTCAAGTTGATGGTGATGCAGCTTTTGATGCCGAAATTGAAGATCTTTTTTCCTTATTTTTTCTCCTTTTTTGTTATCTTTTCTTTGTAACCGGGCTATGTCCCTCTTGTACTTGTTTTTCAATGAATGAAAATTTTATTGGACTCTTATTCCGGTTCTGATATGTACGCCTGTACTTCGTAATGCCTTCTAATACTCCAACTTCTATTTCGGTTTTACTTGTTTAAACTATGCTTACCAGCCAACCACTCCTTAGCCGACATAATTACTGCGGCTGAGGAGTACACAGGGTTTGGTTAATCCATCCAACCACTTCTTCAGCCATACCCTTACTTCGGCTGGAGAGTAAAAAGAGTCAACCATTCTTCAGCCATTCCCTTACTTCGGCTGAAGAGTAACAAGTGTTGGTTTATTTAGCCAACCACTCTCCAGCCATTCCCTTACTTCGGCTGAAGAGTAGCAGGTGTTGGTTTATTCAGCCAACCACTCTTCAGCCATTCCCTTACTTCGGCTGAAGAGTAACAAGAGTTGGTTTATTCAGCCAACCACTCTTCAGCCATTCCCTTACTTCGGCTGAAGAGTAACAAGTGTTGGTTTATTCAGCCAACCACTCTTCAGCCATTCCCTTACTTCGGCTGAAGAGTAACAAGAGTTGGTTTATTCAGCCAACCACTCTTCAGCCATTCCCTTACTTCGGCTGAAGAGTAACAAGTGTTGGTTTATTCCAGCCAACCTCTAAGTTAGTTTTTCCAGCTAACTTAGAACAATGTTTGGTTATTCCGACCAAAACGTCCTGCAGCCTGGATCCTTATCCTGGGCTTAGGAAGGGTGTTGGTTTAATCCAGCCAACCTCTAAGTTAGTTTTTTCCAGCTAACTTAGAACAATGTTTGGTTATTCCGACCAAACGTCCTGCAGCCTGGATCTTTATCCTAGGCTTAGGAAGGGTGTTGGTTTATTCCAGCCAACCTCTAAGTTAGTTTTTCCAGCTAACTTAGAATAGAATGCTTGCAATATACCTAATCTATACTAAGGCTAACTTTTACAAAGAATAACTTGTGCTGAAAAGAATTGCTTGTTTTATTGAAGGGAGAAAAAATTACATATGTTTGAAAAAGAAAAGCTAAAAGTAAAATAACTTGAGATTGGCCGTATTCCATGGCCTAGGGATTGTCTTGCCATCCTTGTCTTCTAGGTGGTATGCCCCTTTGCCTGCTAACCCAACCACCTTGTAAGGACCTTCCCAGTTTGGCCCTAACTTTCCATCTCCTGGGATCAAGGTGTTTCCCATTACTTTGCGCAGTACCCAATCGCCGATCTTGAATTGTCTTGGATGCACCTTTTTGTTGTATTTTCTGATTAACTCTCGTTGGTATGCGGCGATGTGAACCAGTGCTCTTTCTCTTCTTTCTTCTGCAAGGTCGAGTTCTAAAGCTATGGCTTCTCCGTTTAAGTCTGGATCAAAATTTTCGCTTCGAATTGTGGGGAGGCCAACTTCTAGTGGGATTACTGCTTCCATTCCGTAAGCTAAGGAGAATGGTGTTTCTCCTGTCGATCGCCGAGGTGTGGTGCGGTATGCCCATAAAACATGAGGAAGTTCGTCTGCCCACTTGCCTTTTGCCTTCTCTAGTCTTTTCTTTAGTCCATCCAAGACGACTTTATTTGATGCTTCTGCTTGGCCATTCGCTTGAGGATATGCTGGTGTAGAATTGTAGAACTCTATCTTGTACTCTTCACAAAAGCTTCTGAAAATTTTGCCGTCGAATTGAGTGCCATTCTCTGAGATTAGGGCCTTTGGTATGCCAAATCGAGTGATGATGTTTTGCCAGACGAACTTCTTCACATCTTTTTCCTTGATTGATGCCAATGCTTCTGCTTCAACCCACTTTGTGAAGTAGTCTGTTGCCGCGAGAAAGAACTTCCTGCCGCCGGGCGCTGTTGAAAGTGGTCCTACGATGTCCAAACCCCACATTGCGAAAGGCCATGGGCTAGTCAATGGTAGGAGTTCTTTGGCTGGTTGATGTATTTGATGTGCGAATTTCTGGCATTTTTCACACTTCTTCACATATTTCTCTGAGTCTGCTTGCATGTATGGCCACCAATAACCTTGTGAAATGGCCTTGTAAGCTAGCGACCTTCCCCCTTGATGGCTTCCGCATACTCCTTTGTGTATTTCGAACAAGAATGCTTCTACTTTGCTGGGATGAACGCACTTTAGGTAAGGTCCTGAGAATGATTTCTTGTATAATGCCAAAGATGGAGATAGCCAAAATCGCTGCGACTTTGCCCTTATTCTGTTGGCTTCTTTTTCTCTTCTGGTAGGATGCCGTTTTTTAGGAACAGGATGATGGGATCCATCCAAGAGGGGCCTAGTTCTGCGCAACATACTTCTTCTGCTTCGGGGTCTTCTATGCTTGGTCTTGGTAAGTAGTCGATGAGTAATGGATGAGGGGTAGATGCATCTGTCATCGAGGCAAAGCCTGCTAGTTCGTCTGCTCTGCTGTTTTCCTCCCTGTCGATTTGTTCTATCCTTACTACATCGAACTTTTTGATCTCTGTTCTGACCAGCTCTTGGTATTTGGCCATTCTGTCATCTTTTGCTTCGTAGTCGCCAGAAATTTGGTTTACCACTAGTTGTGAGTCGCTGTAAACCATTAATTCGGTGGCCTTCATGTAGTGTGCTGACTTGAGTCCTGCGAGAAGCGCCTCATACTCCGCTTCATTGTTGGATGCTGGGAAGCCAAGGTTGATTGCTTGCTCTACAACCAGGCCGTCTGGAGAGATGAGGACTATGCCAAGTCCTGCACCATGCCGGTTGGATGCTCCATCCACAAAGAGTTTCCACATCTCTCCAACGAATAACTTCCAGCAGGTGGAGGGGTCAGATGATGTCGTGGGGTCAAGAATGGTGCTTTCTTCAAGGTCCATGCCTGTTGTCGGTTCCTCGCCATCTAGTTGGGCTGTTGGTGAGTCTTGGGTTGCTTCTTCCTTGCGGTCTTTAGTCTGGTCTGCCTTGGAGTCTGACTGAGTGCTTACTGCTAGGGGTTGTGCTATTCCGGCGTCAACTTCCATCCCTAGTTCGGTCGTGTCAGTTAGGTCGACTGGGCAGATGTGATGGCTACTAGGAGTAAATTCTGCGATGAAGTCTGCCAAAGATTGGGCTTTTACTGCAGTTCTGGGTTGGAACTTGATGTCGAATTGTCCCAACTCTACTGCCCACTTTAAGATGCGCCCAGAAAAGTTTGCCCTCTCAAACAAAGCTTTTAGTGGAAAAGCTGTGAGGACGACTATGGTGTGGGCATGAAAGTAGTGTGCCAATTTTCTGGATGCCATCATTAATGCTAATGCTAGTTTCTCTAAGGGCAAGTACCTGGTTTTGGCTCCCAACAATGTCTTGCTGACATAAAAGATGGGCAAGTGTTGTATTCCTTCTACACGAACCAACACTGCGCTAACTGCGTGCTGAGAGACTGCCAGGTACAAAAAGAGTTCTTCATCAGGTACTGGAGTAACAAGAAGTGGTGGGGAAGACATGTACTCCTTCAAGCTTTCCAGAGCTTGGTCGCATTCTTCATCCCACTCAAACTTGGCTTTTAAAGCTTGGAAGAATGGTCGTAATCTGTCTGATGACTTGCTTATGAACCGATTGAGCGCAGCCGCCATGCCGGTGAGATGCTGTACTTCTTTGACTGAGTTTGGTCTCTCCAACTCCAAGATTGCCTTGATTTGAGAGGGGTCTGCCTCTATACCTCGGTTGGTCACGAGGAAGCCTAGGAATTTTCCAGATCCTACTCCGAATGCACACTTGGACGCATTGAGGCGTAACTTGTGCTTCTTCAAGATCTCAAACATCTCGCCTAGGTCCTTAAGATGGTCATTCTCATCCTTGCTTTTGACCACCATGTCGTCGATGTAAGCTTCCATTGTTCTGCCTAACAATGGTTCAAACATCTTGGTGACCATCCGTTGGAATGTTGCCCCTACGTTCTTTAGGCCAAAGGGCATGACCTTGTAACAGTATAGTCCTCTTGGGGTTGTAAAAGATGTGACCTCCTGGTCTGGCTCATGCATGGCGATTTGGTGATAGCCTCTGTATGCATCCAGAAAGCTAAGTCGGTTGTGCCCTGCCGTTAGGTCCACCAGTTGATCTATCCTTGGTAGAGGAAAGCTATCTTTTGGGCAGGCCTTGTTGACTGTTTTGTAGTCGACGCAGACTCGCCATTTGCCATTTTTCTTTGGCACTACCACTGTGTTGGAGATCCATCTTGGATAGTGCACTTCTCTAATTGCTCCTGCCTCCAACAGGTTACCTACTTCTTCCGCCACTATTTCGGCGTGGTGGAGTGCCGATCTGCGTGTGCGTTGAATGACTGGTCTGGCGGATGGGTGGACATTGAGTTGGTGAGTGATGAAGTTTGGATCAATGCCTGGCATGTCGTAAGGTGTCCAGGCAAACACTTCGATGTTAGAGGTCAAGAACTCCAAGACCTCTAATCTCTCAGCGCTGGACAACGAGGAGCCAAGCAAGAAGAACTTATCCGGGTTCTTCTCATCTATTTTTACCTCCACCAAGTCTTCCACCGCTTTTTGATCAGCCTCTTTGCCGACGTCTGCGAATAGCTCATTACTTTCTGGTTCTTCTACCGAATGAACGTACCCTTTGGCGGCGCGGCTGCCATTCACCGTGGCGAAACATTGTTTTGACATGATTTGGTCTCCATATACCTCTTCAATTATACCGGAGTCATTGGGAAACCACATCACTTGATGGTATGATGATGCCACCGAACGCATGGCGTGTAGCCATGTTCTGCCCAAGATGATGTTGTAAGTGGAGGGGACCTTTAATACCCAGAACTCCACTTGTTTTGTTACACTTCCTGCTCTGATTGGAAGAATTATTTTGCCGATGGGCCACTCTGGCATGGAGTTGAATCCAATTAGGGGAGAGACTGCAGGCGCCAAGTCTTTGTCTTGCAGCTTTAACTGTTTGAATGTTTCGTAGTACATGATCTCACATGAACTACCCTGGTCGATCAGAATCCGCTTGACGTCAAAATCTTTGACTCGGAGAATGACAACCAGAGCATCATTGTGAGGACAGTATATTCGATCCAGGTCTTTATCCAAAAAAGACATGACGTTTGTTGCTTCTGTCTTCCCTTTCTTGGTGGCAGGTTGGGCACCTAGCACTTCTCTAAAGTGCTCAGCCTTTTTGATCGAACCTCTGAGCTCGCATACGCGCTCTGGTTCAAAAACTCCATGTATGACATTGATAATACCTTGAGGCGGTGCATCGATTGGCATTCCGTTGGGATGGTTATTATGATCTTGGAGGGCTGGTTGCGTCCCCCCTTCAATATATTTGTCCAAGTGGCCTGCTGCCACCAACTCTTCCAAGTGTTGTCTTAACGGTGTGCAATTCTCAGTTCGGTGCCCCTTTTCTTTGTGGAAGGTGCACCGTGATCTGTCGTCGTAGTCTTTCTGAGCTTCCTCTAGCTTAGCTGGCTACTTGACAAAAGGCTCATCTCTTATTTCGCTCAGAATCCGATATATTGGTTTTTTGAATACCGTTGTTATGGCAGTGCGGATTCTCAACCATCTTTTGTTTGGGTCTTCTCCGTTATCTCGTCTGCCACGCCCGTTTTTATTCTGCCGATCTACTGCATTGACCTTTGCTGAGGTCTTCTTTTCTGGTACTGTGGTTGCACTAGATTTTGCTTTGGCACGTGCGCCATCCTCTTCTACCCTGATGTGCTGATGCACTCTTTCCATCAGGGCCTCCATGGTGAGGGGTGGCGTCATGGTGATCGAATCCCTTAGTCTGTTCCCTACTGGAAGGCCTCTTTTATACTGCGCAATGGCAAGATTGGTGGGGCAGTCCCCAATCTGATTGAATGTTTCCCAGTAACGACTGTTGTAGGATCTAAGGGTCTCTTTATCCCCCATGTCGATGAAGAGTAACTGGTCTATCTCCACCGGTGTTTTAGTGTTTGTTCGAAACCATGTTACAAATGCTTCTGCCAGTTGAGCCCAGGAGGCTATGCTGCCCTCTGGGAGCTTTTCGAACCAAGTCAAGCCTAGGTCGCCAAGGCTTGATGGGAAGAGTATGCACATTAAAGCCTCGTTTCGCCTGTACACAGCCATGACTTGGCGAAAGTGGCTCAAGTGTGAATACGGGTCTGTCTTCCCTTCATATGTAGTGAATTTCGGCTGAAGGAAGCCTGATGGTAGGGGAGCGTTCTCGATTGCTGGAACAAACGGCGAAGTCTGTAGTCTTGCTAAGGCTTTGTCCGTTGGTTCGTAGGCAGGGCGCAGTATTGGCATTCCAACCTCGACGCTTCTATGCGTCCGAGGAGCCAACCGCTGTAAGGCAGAAACTCGGTGTGGATCCCTTGCCCTGGCATCCTCCTTGCATCGTGCTTTTTCTTCGAGCACGGTTCGTAAGTCGGATGACCTGGGCAGCTCTGTCTGTCTAGATCTGGTTTGGTATGAATGTGAAGGCCAATACGTGCTTCCTTCAGTGTATGATCTCTCAGATCTCGTCCTCTCAGACCTAGAGTGACGAGTTCTGGAAGACAAGGATTGAGTGTCGCCTGTCCTGAGGCTTCTGCTTTCTCCTTGTAAGGGTGTAGTATTCCTACTACGATTTTCTAAGTGGCGAGGGGGCGTTTTGTTTTTGCGCCCCTCTCCTGTCGCCACTTCTTTTTTCTTCATCTGGCGTTTCAAGGCCTCCATGTCCGCCGCCATCTTTCTTATTAATTCGTCTTGCTCTTTTACGCGGTCTTCTAGAGCTTGAGGGTCAATGCTCCGTTTTTGCCGGTCGGGACTTTGAGAGTGACGAGGACTGTTATTCTGCCTTCCCCTGCCACCCCTCCTGGAGTTATGTTGTTGGGGCTCCAAATCTGCCATAGGAGGGACAGAGGGTAATCCTTCTCGCCTTGCGCCCCCATCTGGAGTTAGCCCGTCGACGGCGGACTGCGGTAGTTCTTCAATGTGTGCCATTGATTGAGAAAATGAGAAGCTTAGTCAAGAGGTTTTTTGTTCTTGTCTGTTGTTCCCACAGACGGCGCCAATTGTACGGGGAAGAAATAATTCTCCTCGTATAATCCTGTTGACTAAGTCCACGCTCCTCCGTACGACGTCGCTTTGTCACCTGAAAACACAAACGTGAGCTAGCCGGCGGGTGTATGCCGGAAACCTCTCCGATGCCTAAGTCAGAAAACTTGACAAATAGACAAAGCTCAATGTATTCAGGAAGCAAAATTGTATGTTGTGTTATGTTACCTCCTCCAAAGTGATGCTTGTGAGCTTTTATAGGTTTCGAGTGGCACAATCCTAGTAGGACTTTTATTTCTCCATGCAGAGTCCTCCTAGGATTCATACTCCTAAAGGATAATGCTTATCCTTTTACACCCCCCCCACTGCTTAAACCAAGTGGGATGGTTTTCACTATGGCCGAACTATCATACGACCGAAGTAAACTAGCTATGCTGAGCCACAGAATAGGCCAAACTACCCTTAGCTCGGTTCTCCCTCTACTCCTCCTTACCTCGGTTTTCTCATGTTCAACCCATGGTATGTTTGGACCGGTATAACTTAAGGCCGGTATAACTTCAAGACCGGTCTAATTTCAAGTTACTCTCAGACCGAAGTACATTTACCCACAAGCCGAAATAACTTCATCTCTCTCTAGGCCGGAGTAACTTTATCTCTTAAACCGGAGTAACTTTCTTATTCCTGGACCGAAGTAAGTTTTACATCTCCATTGGGCCTTTTTATCCGGTCCTTGGCACTTTGGGCCACAATTCCCATCACACAGCTCGGCCCAATTTTTACCAAAAATTACCCTCTCAGAAATTAAATAAAAAAAGAAGTAGAATAGAAAAAAAAAACTTGAATAAAAAAAGAAGTTGAATAAAAATAAAAATGGAAGTTGCAGAAAATTAAAATTGGAAGTTCATTCAAGAAACCACCATACCTTAACGATCTATTTGGAAGTTAAATAAATAAGGAAGTTAAATTGAAAAATAACTTGAATAAAAATGGAAGCTGAATAAAAATAAAAATGGAAGTTGCAGAAAATTAAAATTTGAAGTTCATTCAAGAAACCACTATACCTTAACGATCTACTTGGAAATTAAATAAAAAAGGAAGTTGAATAGAAAAAAAAAACTTGAAAAAAAAAAAAGTTGAATAGAAATAAAAACGGAAGTTGCAGAAAATTAAAATTGGATGTTCATTCAAGAAACCACAATACCTTAACGATCTATTTGGAAATTAAATAAAAAAGGAAGTTGAGTAGAAAAGAAACTTGAATAAAAAAGGAAGTTAAATAAAAATAAAAATGGAAGTTGCAGAAAATTAAAAATACAAGTTCATTCAAGAAACCACTATACCATAACGATCTATTTTGAAATTAAATAAAAAAAGGAAGTTGAATAGAAAAACAACTTGAATAAAAACGGAAGTTGAATAGAAAAAAAAAAACTTGAATAAAAAAAAAGTTGAATAGAAATAAAAATGGAAGTTGCAGAAAATTAAAATTCGAAGTTCATTCAAGAAACCACTATACCTTAACGATCTATTCGGAAATTAAATAAATTAGGAAGTTTAATAGAAAAATAACATGAATAAAAATGGAGGTTGAATAAAAATAAAAATGGAAATTGCAGAAAATTAAAAATGCAAGTTCAATCCATAAACAACTATACCTTAACGATCTATTTGGAAATTAAATAAAAAAGGAAGTTGAGTAGAAAAGAAACTTGAATAAAAAAGGAAGTTAAATAAAAATAAAAATGGAAGTTGCTGAAAATTAAAAATGGAAGTTCATTCAAGAAACCACTATACCTTAACGATCTATTTGGAAATTAAATAAAAAAAGGAAGTTGAATAGAAAAATAACTTGAATTAAAATGGAAGTTTAATAAAAATAAAAATGGAAGTTGCAGAAAATTAAAATTGGAAGTTCATTCAAGAAACCACTCTACCTTAACGATCTACTTGGAAATTAAATAAAAAAGGAAGTTGAATAGGAAAAAAACTTGAATAAAAAAAGAAGTTGAAAAGAAAATAAAAATGGAAGTTGTAGAAAATTAAAATTGGATGTTCATTCAAGAAACCACTATACCTTAACGATCTATTTGGAAATTAAATAAAAAAGGAAGTTTAATAGAAAAATAAGTTGAATAAAAATGGAAGTTGAATAAAAATAAAAATGGAAGTTGCAGAAAATTAAAATTTGAAGTTCATTCAAGAAACCACTATACCTTAACGATCTACTTGGGAATTAAATAAAAAAGGAAGTTGAATAGAAAAAAAAACTTGAAAAAAAAAAGTTGAATAGAAATAAAAATGGAAGTTGCAGAAAATTAAAATTGGATGTTCATTCAAGAAACCACTATACCTTAACGATCTATTTGGAAATTAAATAAAAAAGGAAGTTGAGTAGAAAAGAAACTTGAATAAAAAAGGAAGTTAAATAAAAATAAAAATGGAAGTTGCAGAAAATTAAAAATGGAAGTTCATTCAAGAAACCACTATACCATAACGATCTATTTGGAAATTAAATAAAAAAGGAAGTTGAATAGAAAAATAACTTGAATAAAAATAGAAGTTGAATAGAAAAAAAAAACTTGAATAAAAAAAAAGTTGAATAGAAATAAAAATGGAAGTTGCAGAAAATTAAAATTGGAAGTTCATTCAAGAAACCACTACACCTTAACGATCTATTCGGAAATTAAATAAATTAGGAAGTTTAATAGAAAAATAACATGAATAAAAATGGAAGTTGAATAAAAATAAAAATGGAAGTTGCAGAAAATTAAAATTGCAAGTTCAATCCAGAAACAACTATACCTTAACGATCAATTTGGAAATTAAATAAAAAAGGAAGTTGAGTAGAAAAGAAACTTGAATAAAAAAGGAAGTTAAATAAAAATAAAAATGGAAGTTGCTGAAAATTAAAAATGGAAGTTCATTCAAGAAACCACTATACCTTAACGATGTATTTGGAAATTAAATAAAAAAGGAAGTTGAATAGAAAAATAACTTGAATTAAAATGGAAGTTTAATAAAAATAAAAATGGAAGTTGCAGAAAATTAAAATTGGAAGTTTATTCAAGAAACCACTATATCTTAACGATCTACTTGGAAATGAAATAAAAAAGGAAGTTGAATAGGAAAAAAACTTGAATAAAAAAAGAAGTTGAAAAGAAAATAAAAATGGAAGTTGTAGAAAATTAAAATTGGATGTTCATTCTAGAAACCACTATACCTTAACGATCTATTTGGAAATTAAATAAAAAAGGAAGTTTAATAGAAAAATAAGTTGAATAAAAATGGAAGTTGAATAAAAATAAAAATGGAAGTTGCAGAAAATTAAAAATGGAAGTTCAATCCAGAAACCATCATACCTTAACGATCTATTTGGAAATTAAATAAAAAAGGAAGTTGTGTAGAAAAGAAACTTGAATAAAAAAGGAAGTTAAGTAAAAATAAAAATAGAAGTTGCAGAAAAGTAAAAATGGAAGTTCATTCAAGAAACCACTATACCATAACGATCTATTTGGAAATTAAATAAAAAAGGAAGTTGAATAGAAAAACAACTTGAATAAAAATGGAAGTTGAATAAAAATAAAAATTAAAGTTGCAGAAAATTAAAAATGGAAGTTGATTCAAGAAACCACTATACCTTAACGATCTATTTGGAAATTAAATAAAAAAGGAAGTTTAATAGAAAAGTAAACTGAATAAAAATGACAGTTGAATAAAAATAAAAATGAAAGTTGAATGAAATTAAAAATGGAAGTTCAATCCAGAAACCATTATACCTAAACGATCTATATGGAAATTAAATAAAAAAGGAAGTTGAATAGAAAAATGACTTGAATAAAAATGGAAGTCAAATAAAAATAAAAATGGAAGTTGCAGAAAATTAAAAATGGAAGTTCATTCAAGAAACCACTATATCTTAACAATCTATTTGGAAATTAAATAAACAAGGAACTTGAATAGAAAAATGACTTGAATAAAAATGGAAGTCGATTAAAAATAAAAATGGAAGTTGCAGAATATTAAAAATGTAAGTTCATTCAAAAAACCACTATACCTTAACGATATATTTGGAAATTAAATAAAAAAGGAAATTTAATAGAAAAGTAAATTGAATAAAAATGGAAGTTGAATAAAAATAGAAATGAAAGTTGCATAAAATTAAAAATGGAAGTTCAATCCAGAAACCACTATACGTTAACGATTTACATGGAAATTAAATAAAAAAGGAAGTTGAATAGAAATGTAACGTCCCCAAAATAATAACATTAAACCCATCAAATAAGACATGCATTAACATATAAACTAACCACACTCTTTTATTCATTTGAGTTTCATTACATAAGTATTACATGTTAACATCAAAAACAAAATGCCCTACGGGCTTACAGCTTTCCAAGTTAACACTTGGTTACAACAAAAGAGCATTAACTCGTGTACACATTAAGCCCTTGGCTTGAAGTTACATGTAATACATCAAAAGTAAAACGACAAAAATATGTCCGCCTCTAGCCTCCCAAGCTATGTCCTTGGAGGTGGCATGCTACCTGTACCTGAAAATGATATTCCCATATAGGGTGAGCCACAGCCCAGTAGAAATACACTAAACCAACTATGGACAATGACTAAAATATTAGCAATTGATAGATGGCTAACACTGATACATTTACATAAATCACATATTTATGTCATCCGACTTATGAGTCCAAGTTACTTTACATTTTCCCTTTTTCAACAGATAAGCATGTCAGCTCTATCATCATTTCAACGGATAAGTATAAAAACTATATCCCACATTTACAGATAAGCATATAAGCTGTATCCACATTCTCAACAGATATGTATAACAATAATATCCTACATTCACAGATAAGCATATAAGCTGTATCCACACATCACAAAGATAAGCATATGAGCTCTATCTTCACTTCTCTAGACAAGCATATGAGCTGTATCTACGGAGTTCATCCCCTATCTTCTCCCAACACTATCCGGTTTAGAGGTACATCTCCTATCTTCCCCTAAACTGCGGAGTACA
The DNA here is from genome assembly GCF_055761805.1 of Camellia sinensis. Lineage (NCBI taxonomy): Eukaryota > Viridiplantae > Streptophyta > Magnoliopsida > Ericales > Theaceae > Camellia > Camellia sinensis. The sequence goes on along the minus strand of NW_028128987.1, from coordinate 47,558,698 downwards.
TCCCCCATCTCCTCCTCTACACATAACGTATACAAACACATTGGTTCTATATACAATCACTCAATACATACAGTTAATGTATTCTGTCAACCGTCAAATTCCATGACACATTCCATTGATTAGTTTCCGTTTGCCTAATCATCATGCATTGTCTACAACAATCACGGCTATCCTCCACCGATAGCCCAAAGCAGTTATTTCTATACAGAAAATAAATGCACAAATGGATATTCAATCAACATTTCATTTCCTCACTTCTCCCAATTAATTATCCCAATTAATCAGACAATGTAATTAGGTCAATTCCCATAATTAACATTACGACCCTTAGGTCCCATTTTCATCAATGATTCAACATTTATTCCATTTCTCTATGCCAAACATGCATTTAGGTTTATTATAAATAAAACCCCAACTTTTGTAAAATTACACAAAAGCCCCAAACTTTCACCAAATTACCAAACCAAGCCCAACATCTCAAAATGCTAAAATTTAAAGACAAAACCCATAGAAAGGAGTAGGATATCCCTACCTCAAATTCGGAGCCCCAAAGGAGAAGATGACAAAACCCAACGTGCTCCAAAACTCGAAATTTTCAGATTAAAATGTAGCCCTCGACGATCAACAACTTTTTTGTAAAAGCCAAAGGTGAGCAAATCACTCCTACTAGATCAAAACCTAGAGAGAAGGTAGAGTCTAGAGTGAGAGGCTCAACAATGGTGATTTTTGGAAAAGTAAGAGAGAGAAGAGAAGGTGAAAAAGTGATTTGAAAAGTCAAAACACGGAACTTAAACCTAGTCGCCCCGCTCGAGCGTAAAACACCCCGCTCGAGCGTCACTCACAGACTCTCGCTCGAGCGGCCAAACTTCCGCTCGAGCGCCGGATACACGCTCCCAGAACTTTTACAGAACCAGGCCTCCGCTCGAGCTTCTAACTCCCCGCTCGAGCGGAACTCACACAACCCCGCTCGAGCGGCCAATCCCACGCTCGAGCGCACAACACTGCACAGGAAAATACTGGATGGGTGAATTCCCCGCTCGAGCGCCACAACCCCCGCTCGAGCGGACAGGCCAAAATCTGGGCAACTAGTTTTGGTTTCTAAACTCAACCAACTTGTAACAAACCTGCCCAACACATCCTATAACTCGGATATAAAGTAAAAAAAAAAAAATGTAAACAAGATAATAATCAACTACCAACATCCACGGACACATGTCCGGATCACTGTACAACAAGGGTAAACCCGGGATCGCTATAACCTCCCCCCCTTAAAGAATTTCGTCCCCGAAATTAAGCACAAGTTTTCAAAAACAGGTTTTCCTCCCTTTTAAACAATGTTACATTTTAACATTCAACAATTCGACCCATTACCGGTCATTCCACCCCTTCAACAAGAGGTACTTCACAATATGTAAACAACATATGTACTTTCAACATGCATCAACATTACGCATTTCTTTTCCAATTTCAACATTATACTCAACATGTACAATGTTACATTCAACTTCCATATGAGGCAAGTTCCAAAACATACTTCCAATAAACCAAAACATTTTCAATGTTTCACAACTTAAAACATATATAAAAGCTCTTAAGTTCAACAAGTGTTCAAAATCTAAATACAAGATTACATATCAACAAACAAGTCCGGATATTTTTCGCGGACTTCCAACTCACATTCCCAAGTGGCTTCCTCCACTCCGTGATGTTTCCACAAGACTTTTACCAAAGGAATGGTTTTGCCACGCAGGACCTGATCCCGCCTATCCAAGACCCGAACCGGTCTCTCCTCATACGAGGTATCCTCACCTACCTCTAAATCGGTCCAATCCAACATATGTGATGGATCTGGCTCATACTTCCAAAGCATACTCACATGAAACACGTCAAGCACTCCGGACAACTGCGGCGATAAGGCTAACCGATAAGCAACCTCGTCAATCCTCTCAAGGATCTCAAAAGGACCAATAAACCGAGGGGATAACTTCCCACTCTTCCCAAACCGCATCAAACCTCGCCTAGGTGATATCTTCAGAAAGACATGATCACCTACCTCAAACGCCAAAGGCCTCCTCCTACAGTCGGCATAAGATTTCTGACAACTCTGGGCTGTAACAAGCCTCCTACGGATAAGCTCAACTTTCTCCGTCGTCTCCCTAACCAACTCCGGACCCAACAAAGGTGCATCACCCACCTCGGCCCAACAAACCGGAGACCTACACTGTCGGCCATACAAGGCCTCAAACGGTGCCATACCGATGCTCGACTGAAAACTGTTGTTGTAGGCAAACTCTACCAAGGGTAAGTGCCTCTTCCACGTCCCACTAAAGTCCAGGACACAACCCCGAAGCATATCCTCGAGGATCTGAATAGTACGCTCGGACTACCCTTCAGTCTGAGGATGATAGGTCGTACTAAAGGTCAACTTAGTGCCCAAGGCACTCTGCAAACTCTGCCACAACCTAGCAGTAAAACGAGGATCTCTATCTGAGACGATCGTCACTGGGACCCCGTGCAATCTCACTACGTCCCGAATATACAAGTCGGCAAGATGATCTACCGAATCTTTCACGCGCATAGGAATAAAGTGCGCCGACTTAGTCAACCGGTCTACAACCACCCAAATAGTATCACTACCCCGCTGAGTCCTCGAAAGACCTACAACGAAGTCCATAGTGACATGCTCCCACTTCCACTCGGCAATAGGCAAGGGTTGCAACAAACCCGCTGGCCTCTGATGTTCGGCCTTCACTTGCTGGCAAGTAAGGCACTTCGATACGAAAACAGCCACATCTCTCTTCATACCCCGCCACCAAAACTGGCGACCCAAATTCTGATACATCTTAGTACCTCCCGGATGCACTGCAAGGCGCGAATGATGGAACTCTCGGAGTACTTCCTCTCGGCAAGACTCCGGTACAAACAAACGGTCTCGGTATCTTACACTCAGGTCGGGATACACCGTCAAACCCTTCTCAACCTTCCCACTGGAGATCTTCTCTCGGAGGGATTCTACCTCAAGGTCACCTCTCTGTGCCTCTAACACTCTAGTCACAAGTGTAGGCTGTGCAACAACTGAAAACAAGGCCGCAGCCTCAACAGATTCGCCCAGTAGCAAATCAAACTCGCCAAGTACTCCCAACATCTCCCATTCTCGGATGGCTATACTAGCTACATCACTAATGGATTTCCTACTAAGGGCATCGGCCACCACATTGGCCTTTCCCGGATGATAATGCAACTCAAAATCATAATCTTCGATGAACTCCATCCATCTCCTCTGCCTTAAATTCAAGTCTCTCTGTGTAAACAGATACTTCAAACTCTTGTGGTCCGAGAACACCTCGAACTTCTCACCATAAAGGTAGTGCCTCCAAATTTTCAAGGCAAAGATCACAGCTGCTAACTCTAGGTCGTGTGTGGGGTAATTCTTCTCGTGTATTTTCAACTGACGTGAGCCATAAGCTACCACTTTCCCCTCTTGCATCAATACACAACCCAAACCCTCTCGTGAGGCATCACAATAAACCGCATAACCCAACCCTCTCTCCGGAATAATCAACACCGGAGCGGTGGTCAATCTAACTTTCAGCTCTTGGAACGACTTTTCACAAGTCTCATTCCACACATACTTGACTCCCTTCCGAGTCAGTCTAGTCAACGGTGACGCTAACCTGGAGAAATCTTTTACAAACCGACGGTAATACCCAGCTAATCCCAGAAAACTGCGGATCTCAAACACACTCTTAGGCTGTGCCCAGTCTTGCACTGCCTCAACCTTGGATGTATCAACAGACACCCCTTTCCCGGATACCATGTGCCCTAAAAATTTGACTTCCCTCAGCCAGAACTCACACTTCCCAAACTTGGCATACAGCCTATGGGCTCTAAGTAACTCAAGCACCACTCTCAAGTGTTCCTCGTGCTCTTTCTCAGAAGGCAAATAGATAAGGATGTCGTCCACAAAAACGACTACAAACCGATCCAAGAATTCCCGGAAGATCCGGTTCATCAGATCCATAAAGACTGCCGGTGCATTGGTAAGTCCGAATGGCATCACCAGAAACTCGTAATGGCCATACCGCGTACGGAATGCCGTCTTAGGAATATCCTCCTCCCTGACCCTCAACTGGTGGTAACCCGATCTCAAGTCTATCTTAGAGAAACAACGGGAACCCTTCAACTGGTCAAACAAATCATCTATACGGGGCATAGGATACTTATTCTTAACCGTAGCCCGATTCAATTTCCGATAATCAATACACAATCTTAAGGCACCATCTTTCTTTTTAACAAAGAGCGCCGGTGCTCCCCACGGTGAAACACTAGGGCGAACAAAACCCTTATCTAACAATTCCTGGAGCTAAACTTTCAACTCAACCAACTCTGCTGGAGCAAAATGATAAGGTGCCATAGAAATCGGCGCCATGCCGGGCACTAAATCAATAGAGAACTCTATCTCTCTGTGAGGTGGCAAACTAACAAGATCTTCGGGAAAGACATCCGAATACTCACAAACCACCCTCGAAAATACAATCTGGGTCTCATCACACTCACCACTCTCAAAGCTAGCAAGTAGACCACTAAGCTCACTTCGCCCTCGCGAATCATACCCCGATGGTAAAACACAACCAACCCGGTCTCCCAAGAAATGGAACCACTCCCCGCTCAAGGTACATAACGTGACCCTCTGGCGGTAGCAATCAATAACAGCCCGGTATGACGATAGCCAGTCCATATCCAAAATAACATCAAAACCCTTCATGGGCATGATAACAAACGGAAAAGGAAGCCTATAGTCGGCGACCTCTATATCACAGCCTCTAACACCCTGTTTCAGAATCAACTCACTACCCAAAGGCGATACCACACAAATAGGAGATGCTAACTGTGCTAACTCCAATTCCAAAACAGATGCAAATGCAACAGATACAAAAGAATGAGATGCACCCGTGTCTATCAACACATTAGCAACCGAGTTGCAAAACAGAAAAGTACCTCTCACTACCGACGGAGTCGGTACAAAATCCGGCGCGGTAACGGCATACACGCGCCCTGTAGGCCCCTGATCTACCTGTTCACCTCTAGGAGCATACGACTGCTGCACAGACTGGGATGACGAAGCTCCCGGATTGGCCCTCGAGGCCTGCACAGACTGAGCTGGCTGAAAACCCTGTGTCTGCCTAGAACCAGACGCTCCCGAAGTGGTACTCAACTACGGGCAAAACCTCTTCAGGTGCCCAGGCTGTCCACACTGATAACAAGACAAGGGCTGCCCCCTGCCCAAACTCTGACTCTACGGTCTAGCTGAAGAAGAAGCAGCTCTCTGACCCCCACCCTTCTGCGGGCAAACTGAAACCTTGTGACCCAGCTGGCCACACTTGTAACAAGTAAACTCCCCCTGATTGCCTCTCCCCGAGCCTGCACTCGGCACTGGAAAGGTCGATCTAGAGACTGCTCCCTAAGACTGCTGAGGGTTATAACCCCTCTGCCTCCTGCCATCACCCTGGCCATCTTGGCTCCTCTTGGAGCCCTTCTGTTCTTCCTCCTCTTCCTGCATCATAATTTCCATATGAGCGGCAACATCAACCAGGTGTCTATACTCTCAAATGTAAGACCCACCAATTCTCAACTTGAGGCCCCGCCTCAACTTTCGCTCAAACTCATAGCAACGACGTTCCTCAGACGCCACCAGTTCCGGTGCAAACCTGGACAGACTGGTAAAAGTAGCCTCAAACTCGGCCACTGACAAGCCCTGCTGTTTAAGCCGGCTAAACTGGTCCCTCAGCTTCTCACTAGCTGCTGCAGACAAAAACCTCTCCTGAAAAGCATTCACAAACGCCTCCCAAGTACCACCAACACGAGTCTTCTCGTACTTCCACCATTGACCCGCATCTCCCTTCAGTTGGAAGGATGCCAAGGTCACTTTCAGTGCTCCATCCTCGATGCCAAGCATCTCGAACGTCTTACTCATTTGCTCTAACCACTCATCAGCCTTCAGTGGCTCCTTCGGATCCCCGACAAATTCATCCGAATTAGACCGGAAAAACTCCCTCTTCAAGAAAGAAGGCCCTGACTCAGCTGCCTGATTCCCAGCTCTAAGAATACCCAAAGCTCCTGCTATCTCTCTGGCCAAGGCACCCATAGCCTGCTGACCCACTGGCTCGGCCACATTGGCCTGACCAACTCTCTCCTGCACTGCTGGAATCTCACCCGGTAACGGTACTTCCTGCCTCACAGGTCTACCACGCCTAGCACCTCTTCCTCGTCCTGACATCCTAATAAAGGTAACGTAGAACGTTAGCACATTCATAAATGTGCCGAAACTAAACACTCACGTCCTAATGCATGGACAATAGTAATTCACTCCACATAAGCACATAAACACATAAGTACTTACGAATTTCATTTCCGGATAATGATAGTCCCGAGGCGTTACTAGAGTTGCGGTTAGAAATAGCATTGATCAAGTGCTTTTCCAACAAGACTCCCAGAAACCCAAGGATCCAATCAACATCCTAGAAATTAAATCCCATACCCACATAGTCACATAAGCATGTTATCAATTAAGCACATAGTATATGACACTACATCTAAGTCTCTATCAAGCGAGACAAACCCATTGTGATACTAATCACTTCCCACGTACCCAAAGTATTCGAACCCGGTACGCTCTGATACCAAGTTGTAACGTCCCCAAAATAATAACATTAAACCCATCAAATAAGACATGCATTGACATATAAACTAACCACACTCTTTTATTCATTAGAGTTTCATTACATAAGTATTACATGTTAACATCAAAAACAAAATGCCCTACGGGCTTACAGCTTTCCAAGTTAATACATGGTTACAACAAAAGAGCATTAACTCGTGTACACATGAAGCCCTTGGCTTGAAGTTAAATGTAATACATCAAAAGTAAAACGACAAAAATATGTCCACCTCTAGCCTCCCAAGCTATGTCCTTGGAGGTGGCATGCTACCTGTACCTGAAAATGATATTCTCATATAGGGTGAGCCACAGCCCAGTAGAAATACACTAAACCAACCATGGACAATGACTAAAATATTAGCAATTGATAGATGGCTAACACTGATACATTTACATAAATCACATATTTATGTCATCCGACTTATGAGTCCAAGTTACTTTACATTTTCCCTTTTTCAACAGATAAGCATGTCAGCTCTATCATCATTTCAACGGATAAGTATAAAAACTATATCCCACATTTACAGATAAGCATATAAGCTGTATCCATATTCTCAACAGATATGTATAACAACAATATCCTACATTCACAGATAAGCATATAAGCTGTATCCACACATCACAAAGATAAGCATATGAGCTCTATCTTCACTTCTCTAGACAAGCATATGAGCTGTATCTATGGAGTTCATCCCCTATCTTCTCCCAACACTATCCGGTTTAGAGGTACATCTCCTATCTTCCCCTAAACCGTGGAGTACATCCCCCATCTCCTCCTCTACACATAACGTATACAAACACATTGGTTCTATATACAATCACTCAATACATACAGTTAATGTATTCTATCAACCGTCAAATTCCATGACACATTCCATTGATTAGTTTCCGTTTGCCTAATCATCATGCATTGTCTACAAAAATCACGGCTATCCTCCACCGATAGCCCAAAGCAGTTATTTCTATACAGAAAATAAATGCACAAATGGATATTCAATCAACATTTCATTTCCTCACTTCTCCCAATTAATTATCCCAATTAATCAGACAATGTAATTAGGTCAATTCCCATAATTAACATTACGACCCTTAGGTCCCATTTTCATCAATGATTCAACATTTATTCCATTTCTCTATGCCAAACATGCATTTAGGTTTATTATAAATAAAACCCCAACTTTTGTAAAATTACACAAAAGCCCCAAACTTTCACCAAATTACCAAACCAAGCCCAACATCTCAGAATGCTAAAATTTAAAGACAAAACCCATAGAAAGGAGTAGGATATCCCTACCTCAAATTCGGAGCCCCAAAGGAGAAGATGACAAAACCTAACGTGCTCCAAAACTCGAAATTTTCAGATTAAAATGTAGCCCTCGACGATCAACAACTTTTTTGTAAAAGCCAAAGGTGAGCAAATCACTCCTACTAGATCAAAACCTAGAGAGAAGGTAGAGTCTAGAGTGAGAGGCTCAACAATGGTGATTTTTGGAAAAGTAAGAGAGAGAAGAGAAGGTGAAAAAGTGATTTGAAAAGTCAAAACACGGAACTTAAACCCAGTCGCCCCGCTCGAGCGTAAAACACCCCACTCGAGCGTCACTCACAGACTCCCGCTCGAGCGGCCAAACTTCCGCTTGAGCGCCGGATACACACTCCCAGAACTTTTACAGAACCAGGCCTCCGCTCGAGCTTCCAACTCCCCGCTCGAGCGGAACTCACACAATCCCGCTCGAGCGGCCAATCCCACGCTCGAGCGCACAACACTGCACAGGAAAATACTGGATGGGTGAATTCCCCGCTCGAGCGCCACAACCCCCGCTCGAGCGGACAGGCCAAAATCTGGGCAACTAGTTTTGGTTTCTAAACTCAACCAACTTGTAACAAACCTGCCCAACACATCCTATAACTCGGATATAAAGTAAAAAAAAAAAAATGTAAACAAGATAATAATCAACTACCAACATCCACGGACACATGTCCGAATCACTGTACAACAAGGGTAAACCCGGGATCGCTATAAGAAAAGTAAAATGAATAAAAATGGAATTTGAATAAAAATAAAAGTGAAATTTCCGTAAAATTAAAAATGGAAGTTCAATCCAGAAACCACTATACCTTAACGATCTATTTGGAAATTAAATAAAAAAGGAAGTTTAATAGTAAAATAACTTGAATAAAAATGGAAGTTGAAAAAAATAAAAATGGAAGTTGTTGAAAATTAAAAATGGAAGTTCAATCCAGAAACCACTATACCTTAACGATCTATTTGGAAATTAAATAAAAAAGAAAGTTTAATATAAAATAAACTAGAATAAAAAAAGAAGTTGAATAGAAATAAAAATGGAAGTTGCAGAAAATTAAAATTGGAAGTTCATTCAAGAAACCATTATACCTTAACGATCTATTTGGAAATTAAATAAAAAAAGAAGTTGAATAGAAAAAAAACTTGAATAAAAAAAGAAGTTGAATAGAAATAAAAATGGAAGTTGCAGAAAATTAAAATTGGAAGTTCATTCAAGAAACCACTATACCTTGACGATCTATTTGGAAGTTAAATAAATAAGGAAGTTTAATAGAAAAATAATTTGAATAAAAATAGAAGTTGAATAAAAATAAAAATGGAAGTTCAATCCAGTAACCACTATACCTTAACGATCTATTTGGAAATTAAATAAAAAAGGAAGTTGAGTTGAAAAGAAATTTGAATAAAAAAGGAAGTTAAATAAAAATAAAAATGGAAGTTGCAGAAAATTAAAAATGGAAGTTCATTCAAGAAACCACTATACCTTAACGATTTATATGGAAATTAAATAAAAAAGGAAGTTGAATAGAAAAATAACTTGAATTAAAATGGAAGATGCATAAAAATAAAAATGAAAGTTGCATAAAATTAAAAATGGATGTTAATTAAAGAAACCACTATACCTTAACGATCTATTTGGAAATTAAATAAAAAAGGAAGTTTAATAGAAAAGTAAATTGAATAAAAATGGAAGTTGAATAAAAATAAAAATGAAAGTTACATAAAATTAAAACTGGAAGTTCAATCCAGAAACCACTATATCTTATCAATCTATTTGGAAATTAAATAAAAAAGAAACTTGAATATAAAAGAAACTTGAATAAAAAAAGAAGTTTAATAGAAATAAAAATGGAAGTTGCAGAAATTTAAAATTGGATGTTCATTCAAGAAACCACTATACCTTAACGATCTATTTGGAAATTAAATAAAAAAGGAAGTTGAATAGAAAAATAACTTGAATAAAAATGGAGGTCGAATAAAAATAAAAATGGAAGTTGCAGAAAATTAAAAATGGTAGTTCATTCAAGAAACCACTATACCGTAACGATCTGTTTGGAAATTAAATAAAAAAAGAAGTTTAATAGAAAAATGAATTGAATAAAAATGGAAGTTGAATAAAAATAAAAATAAAAATTGCATAAAATTAAAAATGGAAGTTCAATCCGGAAACCACTTGCCTTAACGATCTATTTGGAAATTAAATAAAAAAGTAAGTATAATAGAAAAGTAAATTGAATAAAAATGGAAGTTGAATAAAAATAAAAGTGAAATTTCCATAAATTTAAAAATGGAAGTTCAATCCAGAAACCACTGTACCTTAACAATCTATTTGGAAATTAAATAAAAAACAAAGTTGAATATAAAAGAAACTTGAATAAAAAAATAAGTTCGATAGAAATAAAAATGGAAGTTGCAGAAAATTAAAATTGGATGTTCATTCAAGAAACCACTATACCTTAACGATCTATTTGGAAATTAAATAAAAAAGGAAGTTTAACAGAAAAATAAATTGAATAAAAACGGAAGTCGAATAAAAATAAAAATGGAAGTTCATTAAAGAACCACTATACCTTAACGATCTATTTGAAAATTAAATAAAAAAGGAAGTTGAAAAGAAAAATAACTTGAATAAAAATGGAAGTTGAATAAATATAAAAATGGAAGTTGCATAAAATTAAAAACGGAAGTTCATTAAACAAACCACTATACCTTAACGATCTATTTGGAAATTAAATAAAAAAGGAAGTTTAATAGAAAAGTAAATTGAATAAAAATGGAAGTTGAAAAAAAATAAAAATGAAAGTTGTATAAAATTAAAACTAGAAGTTCAATCCAGAAACCACTATACCTTAACAATTTATTGGAAATTAAATAAAAAAGAAAGTTGAATATAAAAGAAACTTGAATAAAAAAAGAAGTTGAATAGAAATAAAAATGGAAGTTGCAGAAAATTAAAAATGGAAGTTTAATCCAGAAACCACTATACCTTAACGATCTATTTGGAAATTAAATAAAAAAGGAAGTTGAGTAGAAAAGAAACTTGAATAAAAAAGGAAGTAAAATAAAAATAAAAATGGAAGTTGCAGAAAATTAAAAATGGAAGTTCATTGAAGAAACCACTATACCTTAACGATCTATTTGGAAATTAAATAAAAAAGGAAGTTGAATAGAAAAATAACTTGAATTAAAATGGAAGTTGAATAAAAATAAAAATGGAAGTTGCATAAAATTAAAAATGGAAGTTCATTAAAGAAACCACTATACCTTAACGATCTATTTGGAAATTAAATAAAAAAGGAAGTTTAATAGAAAAATGAATTGAATAAAAATGGAAGTTGAATAAAAATAAAAATAAAAATTGCATAAAATTAAAAATGGAAGTTCAATCCGGAAACCACTTGCCTTAACGATCTATTTGGAAATTAAATAAAAAAGTAAGTTTAATAGAAAAGTAAATTGAATAAAAATGGAAGTTGAATAAAAATAAAAGTGAAATTTCCATAAAATTAAAAATGGAAGTTCAATCCAGAAACCACTGTACCTTAACAATCTATTTGGAAATTAAATAAAAAAACAAAGTTGAATATAAAAGAAACTTGAATAAAAAAATAAGTTGGATAGAAATAAAAATGGAAGTTGCAGAAAATTAAAAATGTAAGTTCATTCAAGAAACCACTATACCTTAACGATCTATTTGGAAATTAAATAAAAAAGGAAGTTTAATAGGAAAATAAATTGAATAAAAACGGAAGTCGAATAAAAATAAAAATGGAAGTTGCAAAAAATTAAAAATGGAAGTTCATTCAAGAACCACTATACCTTAACGATCTATTTGAAAATTAAATAAAAAAGGAAGTTGAAAAGAAAAATAACTTGAATAAAAATGGAAGTTGAATAAATATAAAAATGGAAGTTGCATAAAATTAAAAACGGAAGTTCATTAAACAAACCACTATACCTTAACGATCTATTTGGAAATTAAATAAAAAAGGAAGTTTAATAGAAAAGTAAATTGAATAAAAATGGAAGTTGAAAAAAAATAAAAATGAAAGTTGCATAAAATTAAAACTAGAAGTTCAATCCAGAAACCACTATACCTTAACAATTTATTGGAAATTAAATAAAAAAGAAAGTTGAATATAAAAGAAACTTCAATTAAAAAAGAAGTTGAATAGAAATAAAAATGGAAGTTGCAGAAAATTAAAAATGGAAGTTTAATCCAGAAACCACTATACCTTAACGATCTATTTGGAAATTAAATAAAAAAGGAAGTTGAGTAGAAAAGAAACTTGAATAAAAAAGGAAGTAAAATAAAAATAAAAATGGAAGTTGCAGAAAATTAAAAATGGAAGTTCATTCAAGAAACCACTATACCTTAACGATCTATTTGGAAATTAAATAAAAAAGGAAGTTGAATAGAAAAATAACTTGAATTAAAATGGAAGTTGAATAAAAATAAAAATGGAAGTTGCATAAAATTAAAAATGGAAGTTCATTAAAGAAACCACTATACCTTAACGATCTATTTGGAAATTAAATAAAAAAGGAAGTTTAATAGAAAAGTAAATTGAATAAAAATGGAGGTTGAATAAAAATAAAAATGAAATTTGCATAAAATGAAAACTGGAAGTTCAATCCAGAAACCAATATACCTTAAATATCTATTTGGAAATTAAATAAAAAAGAAAGTTGAATATAAAAAAACTTGAATAAAAAAGAAATTGAATAGAAATAAAAATGGAAGTTGCAGAAAATTAAGATTGGAAGTTCATTCAAGAAACCACTATACCTTAACGATCTATTTGGAAATTAAAAAAAAAAATGAAGTTGAATAGAAAAATAACGTGAATAAAAATGGAAGTCGAATAAAAATAAAAATGGAAGTTGCAGAAAATTAAAAATGGAAGTTCATTCAAGAAACCACTATACCTTAACGATCTATTTGGAAATTAAATAAAACAAGAAGTTTAATAGAAAAATAAATTGATGAAAAATGGAAGCTGAATAAAAATAAAAATAAAAATTGCATAAAATTAAAAATGGAAGTGTAATCTAGAAACCACTATACCTTAACGATCTATTTGGAAATTAAATAAAAAAGGAAGTTGAATAGAAAAATAACTTCAATAAAAATGGAAGTTGCAGAAAATTAAAAATGGAAGTTCATTCAAGAAACGACTATACCTTACCGATCTATTTGAAAATTAAATAAAAAATGAAGTTTAATTGAAAAGTAAATTGAGTAAAAATGGAAGTTGAATAAAAATAAAAATAAAAGTTGCATAAAATTAAAACTGGAAGTTCAATCCAAAAACCACTATACCTTAACGATCTATTTGGAAACTAAATAAAATAGGAAGTTGAATAGAAAAAAAACTTGAATAAAAAAAGAAGTTAAACGTAAATAAAAATGGAAGTTGTAGAAAATTAAAATTGGAAGTTCATTCAAGAAACCACTATACCTTAACGATCTATTTGGAAATTAAATAAAAAAGGAAGTTTAATAGAAAAATAACATGAATAAAAATGGAAATTGAAAAAAAAGAAAAGTGGAAGTTGCAGAAAATTAAAAAAGGAAGTTCAATCCAGAAACGACTATACTTTAACGATCTATTTGGAAATTAAATAAAAAAAGAAGTTGAGTAGAAAAGAAACTTGAATAAAAAAGGAAGTTAAATAAAAATAAAAATAGAAGTTGCAGAAAATTAAAAATGGAGTTCATTCAAGAAACCACTATACCTTAACGATCTATTTGAAAATTAAATAAAAAAGGAAGTTTAATAGAAAAGTAAATTGAATAAAAATGGAAGTGGAATAAAAATAAAAATAAAAATTGCATAAAATTAAAAATTGAAGTTCAATCCAGAAACCACTATACCTTAACGATCTATTTGGAAATTAAATAAAAAAAGGAAGTTGATTAGAAAAAAAACTTGAGTAAAAAAAGAAGTTGATTGGAAAAAAAAAATGGAAGTTGCAGAAAATTAAAATTGGAAGTTAATACAAGAAACCACTATACCTTAATGATCTATTTGGAAATTAAATAAAAAAGGAAGTTTAATAGAAAAATGGTTTGAGTAAAAATGGAAGTTGAATAAAAATAAAAATGGAAATTGCTGAAAATTAAAAATGGAAGTTCAATCCAGAAACCACTATACCTTAACGATCTATTCGGAAATTAAATAAAAAAGGAAGTTGAGTAGAAAAGAAACTTGAATAAAAAAGGAAGTTAAATAAAAATAAAAATGGAAGTTGCAGAAAATTAAAAATGGAAGTTCATTCAAGAAACCACTATACCTTAACGATCTATTTGGAAATTAAATAAAAAATGAAGTTGAATAGAAAAGTAACTTGAATAAAAATGGAAGTTACTTAAAAATAAAAATGGATATTCATTCAAGAATCCACTATACCTTAACGATCTATTTGGAAATTAAATAAAAAGGAAGTTGAATAGAAAAATGGCTATAATAAAAATGGAAGTCAAATAAAAATAAAAATGGAAGTTGCAGAAAATTAAAAATGGAAGTTCATTCAAGAAACCACTATACCATAACGATCTATTTGGAAATTAAATAAAAACGGAAGTTGAATAGAAAAATGATTTGAATAAAAATGGAAGTCAAATAAAAATAAAAATGGAAGTTGTAGAAAATTAAAAATGGAAGTTCATTCAAGAAACCACTATACCTTAACGATCAATTTGGAAATGAAATAAACAAGGAAGTTGAATAGAAAAATGACTTGAATAAAAATGGAAGTCGATTAAAAATAAAAATGGAAGTTGCAGAAAATTAAAAATGTAAGTTCATTAAAAAAACCACTATACCATAACGATCTATTTGGAAATTAAATAAAAAAAGGAAGTTTAATAGAAAAGTAAATTGAATAAAATGGAAGTTGCAGAAAATTAAAAATAAAAGTTCATTCAAGAAACCACTATACCTTAACGATCTATTTAGAAATTAAATAAAAAAGGAAGTTGAATAGAAAAATAACTAGAATAAAAATGGAAGTCGAAAAACAATAAAAATGGAAGTTGCAGAAAATTAAAAATAGAAGTTCATTCAAGAAACAACTATACCTTAACGATCTATTTGGAAATTAAATAAAAAAGGAAGTTGAATAGAAAAATAACTTGAATAAAAATGGAAGTCGAATAAAAATAAAAATGGAAGTTGCAAAAAATTAAAAATGGAAGTTCATTCAAGAAACCACTATACCTTAACAATCTATTTGGAAATTAAATAAAAAAGAAAGTTGAATATAAAAGAAACTTGAATAAAAAAAGACGTTGAATAGAAATAAAAATGGAAGTTGCAGAAAATTAAAATTGGATGTTCATTCAAGAAACCACTATACCATAACGATCTATTTGGAAATTGAATAAAAATAGAAGTTGAATAGAAAAATAACTTGAATAAAAATGGAAGTCGAATAAAAATAAAAATGGAAGTTGTAGAAAATTAAAAATGGAAGTTCATTCAAGAAACCACTATACCATAACGATCTATTTGGAAATTAAATAAAAAAGGAAGTAGAATAGAAAAACAACTTGAATAAAAATGGAAGTTGAATAAAAAAAAATGAAAGTTGCATAAAATTAAAAATTGAAGTTCATTAAAGAAGCCATTATACATTAACGACCTATTTGGAAATTAAATAAAAAATGAAGTTTAATAGAAAAATAAATTGAATAAAAATGGGCGTTGAATAAAAATAAAAACGAAAGTTGGATAAAATTAAAAATAGAAGTTCCATCCAGAAACCACTATACCTTAACGATCTATTTGGAAATTAAATAAAAAAGGAAGTTGAGTAGAAAAGTAAATTGAATAAAAATGGAAGTCGAATAAAAATAAAAATTAAAGTTGCAGAAAATTAAAAATGGAAGTTCATTAAAGAAACCACTATACCTTAACGATCTATTTGGAAATTAAATAAAAAAGGAAGTTTAATAGAAAAGTAAACTGAATAAAAATGACAGTTGAATAAAAATAAAAATGAAAGATGCATGAAATTAAAAATGGAAGTTCAATCCAGAAACCACTATACCGAAACGATCTATATGGAAATTAAATAAAAAAGGAAGTTCAATAGAAAAATGACTTGAATAAAAATGGGAGTCAAATAAAAATAAAAATGGAAGTTGCAGAAAATTAAAAATGGAAGTTCATTCAAGAAACCACTATAACTTAACGATCTATTTGGAAATTAAATAAACAAGGAACTTGAATAGAAAAATGACTTGAATAAAAATGGAAGTTGCAGAATATTAAAAATGTAAGTTCATTCAAAAAACCAATATACCTTAACGATATATTTGGAAATTAAATAAAAAAGGAAGTTTAATAGAAAAGTAAATTGAATAAAAATGGAAGTTGAATAAAAATAGAAATGAAAGTTGCATAAAATTAAAAATTGAAGTTCAATCCAGAAACCACTATACGTTAACGATCGACTTGGAAATAAGATAAAAAAGGAAGTTGAATAGAAAAGTAACTTGAATAAAAATGGAAGTTACTTAAAAATAAAAATGAAAATTCATTCAAGAAACCACTATACCTTAACGATCTATTTGGAAATAAAACAAAAAAAGAAGTTGAATAGAAAAGTAAAGTGAATAAAAATGGAAGTTGAATAAAAATAAAAGTGAAATTTCCGTAAAATTAAAAAAGGAAGTTCAATCCAGAAACCACTATACCTTAACGATCTATTTGGAAATTAAATAAAAAAGGAAGTTTAACAAAAAAATAACTTGAATAAAAATGGAAGTTGAATAAAAATAAAAATGGAAGTTGTAGAAAATTAAAAATGGAAGTTCAATCCAGAAACCACTATACCTTAACGATCTGTTTGGAAATTAAATAGAAAAGAAAGTTGAATATAAAATAAACTTGAATAAAAAAAAGAAGTTGAATCGAAATAAAAATGGAAGTTGCAGAAAATTAAAATTGGAAGTTCATTCAGGAAACCACTATACCTTAACGATCTATTTGGAAATTAAATGAAAAAAGAAGTAGAATAGAAAAAAAACTTGAATAAAAAAAGAAGTTGAATAGAAATAAAAATGGAAGTTGCAGAAAATTAAAATTGGAAGTTCATTCAAGAAACCACTATACCTTAACGATCCATTTGGAAGTTAAATAAATAAGGAAGTTTAATTGAAAAATAACTTGAATAAAAATGGAAGTTGAATAAAAATAAAAATGGAAGTTGCTGAAAATTAAAATTGGAAGTTCATTCGAGAAACCACTATACCTTAACGATCTACTTGGAAATTAAATAAAAAAGGAAGTTGAACAGAAAAAAAAAACTTGAAAAAAAAAAGTTGAATAGAAATAAAAATGGAAGTTGCAGAAAATTAAAATTGGATGTTCATTCAAGAAACCACTATACCTTAACTGTAACGCCCTCAAAATAATAACATTAAACCCAACAAATAAGATAAGCGTTGATAGATAAACTAACCACCTTCTATCATTCATTAGAATTCCATTACATAAGTATTACATGTTAATCTCATAACAAAATGCCCTACGGGCTTACAGCTTTCCAAGTTAACACTTGGTTACAACAAAGAGTTCTAACTCGTTTACACATTAAGCCCTTGGCTTGAAATTACATGTAATACATCAAAAGTAAAACAACAAAACATGTCTGCCTCTAGCCTCCCAGCTATGTCCTTGGAGGTGGCATGCTTCCTGCACCTGAAAATGATGTTCCCATATAGGGTGAGCCACAGCCCAGTAGAAATACACTAAACCAACCATGGACAATGACTAAAACATTAGCAATTGATAGTTGGTCAACACTGATACAATCACATAAATTACATATTTATGTCAACGACTTACAAGTCCCATTTACTTTTCATTTTCCCTTTTTAACAGATAAGCATGCTAGCTCTATCATCATTTCCACAGATATGTATAAAAACTATATCTCACATTCAGATAAGCATAAAAGCTATATCCACATTCTACAACAGATATGTATATCAACAATATCCACAGATAAGCATACAAGCTGTATCCACACTTCACAACAGATATGTATATCAACAATATCCACAGATAAGCATACAAGCTGTATCCACACTTCACAACACTTCACAAAGATAAGCATATGAGCTCTATCTTCACTTCTCTAGACAAGCATATGAGCTCTGTCTACGGAGTACATCCCCTATCTCCTCCAAATACCTATCCGGTTTAGAGGTCCATCCCCTATCTTCCCCTAAACCGCGGAGTACATCCCCTATCTCCTCCTCTACACATAACGTATACAAACACAAAGGTTCTATATACAATCACACAATACATATAATTAATGTATTCTATCAACCGTCAAGTTCCATGACACATTTCTTTGATTAGTTTCAGTTTACTTAATCATCAAGCATTGTCTACAACAATCACGACTATCCTCCACCGATAGCCCAAAGCAGTTATTTCTAAATAGAAGATAAATGCACAATGGATATTCAATCAACATTTCATTCCTTCATTCCTCTCAATTAATTATCCCAATTAATTAAACAATGTAATTAGGCCATTTTCCATAATTACCATTTCAACCCTTAGGTCCCATTTTCTTCAATGATTCAGCAATCATTCCATTTTTTTCATGCTAAACATGCATCTAGGTTTATTATGAATAAAACCCCAACTTTTGTATAATTGCACAAAAGCCCCAAACTTTCACAAAATTACCAAACCAAGCCCAACATCTCAAAATACCAAAATTTAAAGACAAAACCCATAGAGAGGAGTAGGTTATCCCTACCTCAAATTCGGAGCTCCAAGGGAGAAGAAGACAAAACTCAACGTGCTCCAAAACCCGAGATTTACAGATTAAAATGAAGCCCTCGACGATCAACAACTTTTTTGTAAAGGCCAAAGGTGAGTAAATCACTCCTACTAGATCAAAACCTAGAGAGAAGGTAGTATCTAGAGTGAGAGGCTCAACAATGGTGATTTTGGAAAAGTAAGAGAGAGAAAAGAAAGCAAAAAAGTGATTTGGAAAGTCACAACTTCGGGTCTTTAACCCAGTCTCCCGCTCGAGCGTAGAACACCCCGCTCGAGCGGCCACTCACAGACTTCCGCTCGAGCGGCCAACCTCCCGCTCGAGCGCATAATGCACTCGCTCAGCACTTTTGCAGAGCCAGACCTCCGCTCGAGCTCCCAACCCTGCGCTCGAGCGTACAACACTGCACAACAAATACTGGATGGGTGTATTCCCCGCTCGAGCGCCAACATCTCCGCTCGAGCGTACAGGCCAAAAATCTGGGCAACTAGTTTTGGTTTCTAAACTCAATCAACCTGAAACAAACCTACCCAACACATCCTATAACTTAAATATGAAGTAAAAAGGATGCAAATAAAATAATAAACAACTACCAACATCCACGGACACATGTCCGGATCACTATATAACAAGGGTAAACCCGGGATCGCTATATTAACGATCTATTTGGAAATTAAATAAAAAAGGAATTTGAGTAGAAAAGAAACTTGAATAAAAAAGGAAGTTAAATAAAAATAAAAATGGAAGTTGCAGAAAATTAAAAATGGAAGTTCATTCAAGAAACCACTATACCATAACGATCTATTTGGAAATTAAATAAAAAAGGAAGTTGAATAGAAAAACAACTTGAATAAAAATGGAAGTTGAATAGAAAAAAAAAAACTTGAATAAAAAAAAAGTTGAATAGAAATAAAAATGGAAATTGCAGAAAATTAAAATTGGAAGTTCATTCAAGAAACCACTATACCGTAGCGATCTATTCGGAAATTAAATAAATTAGGAAGTTTAGAAGAAAAATAACATGAATAAAAATGGAAGTTGAATAAAAAGAAAAATGGAAGTTGCAGAAAATTAAAAATGTAAGTTCAATCCAGAAACCACTATACCTTAACGATCTATTTGGAAATTAAATAAAAAAGGAAGTTGAGTAGAAAAGAAACTTGAATAAAAAAGAAAGTTGAATAGAAATAAAAATGGAAGTTGCGTAAAATTAAAAATGGAAGTTCATTAAAGAAACCGCTATACCTTAACGATCTATTTGGAAATTAAATAAAAAAGGAAGTTTAATAGAAAAGTAAATTGAATAAAAATGGAAGTTGAGTAAAAATAAAAATTAAAGTTGCATAAAATAAAAACTTGAAGTTCAATCCAGAAACCACTTTACCTTAACAATTTATTTGGAAATTAAATAAAAAAGAAAGTTGAATATAAAAGAAACTTGAATAAAAAAAGAAGTTGAATAGAAATAAAAATAGAAGTTGCGTAAAATTAAAAATGGAAGTTCATTAAAGAAACCGCTATACCTTAACGATCTATTTGGAAATTAAATAAAAAAGGAAGTTTAACAGAAAAGTAAATTGAATAAAAATGGAAGTTGAATAAAAATAAAAGTCAAATTTCCATATAATTTAAAATGGAAGTTCAATCCAGAAACCACTATACCATAACAATCTACTTGGAAATTAAATAAAAAAGAAAGTTGAATATAAAAGAAACTTGAATAAAAAATGAAGCTGAATAGAAATAAAAATGGAAGTTGCAGAAAATTAAAAATGGAAGTTAAATAAAACAAGAAGTTTAATAGAAAAATAGATTGATTAAAAATGGAAACTGAATAAAAATAAAAATAAAAATTGCATAAAATTAAAAATGGAAGTGTAATCTAGAAACCACTATACCTTAACGATCTATTAGGAAATTAAATAAAAAAGGAAGTTGAACAGAAAAATAACTTCAATAAAAATGGAAGTCGAATAAAAATAAAAATGGAAGTTGCAGAAAATTAAAAATGGAAGTTCATTCAAGAAACAACTATACCTTAACGATCTATTTGAAAATTAAATAAAAAATGAAGTTTAATAGAAAAGTAAATTGAGTAAAAATGGAAGTTGAATAAAAATAAAATTAAAAGTTGCATAAAATTAAAATTGGAAGTTCAATCCAGAAACCATTATACCTTAACGATCTATTTGGAAACTAAATATAATAGGAAGTTGAATAGAAAAAAAACTTGAATAAAAAAAGAAGTTAAATGGAAATAAAAATGGAAGTTGCAGAAAATTAAAATTGGAAGTTCATTCAAGAAACCACTATACCTTAACGATCTATTTGGAAATTAAATAAAAAAGGAAGTTTAATAGAAAAATAACTTGAATAAAAATGGAAATTGAATAAAAATAAAAGCGGAAGTTGCAGAAAATTAAAAATGGAAGTTCAATCCAGAAACAACAATACTTTAACGAACTATTTGGAAATTAAATAAAAAAAGAAGTTGAGCAGAAAAGAAACTTGAATAAAAACGGAAGTTAAATAAAAATAAAAATAGAAGTTGCAGAAAATTAAAAATGGAAGTTCATTCAAGAAACCACTATACCTTAACGATCGATTTGGAAATTAAATAGAAAAGGAAGTTGAATAGAAAAATAAATTGACTAAAAATGGAAGTTGAATAAAAATAAAAATGGATGTTGCATAAAATTAAAAATGTAAGTTCATTAAAGAAACCACTGTACCTTGACGATCTATTTGGAAATTAAATAAAAACGGAACTTTAACAGAAAAGTAAATTGAATAAAAATGGAATTTGAATAAAAATAAAAATGAAAGTTGCATAAAATTAAAACTAGAAGTTCAATCCAGAAACCACTATACCTTAACAATCTATTTGGAAGTTAAATAAAAAAGAAAGTTGAATATAAAAGAAACTTGAATAAAAAAAGAAGTTGAATAGAAATAAAAATGGAAGTTGCGTAAAATTAAAAATGGAAGTTCATTAAAGAAACTGCTAAACCTTAACGATCTATTAGGAAATTAAATAAAAATGGAAGTTTAATAGAAAAGTAAATTGAATAAGAATGGAAGTTGAATAAAAATAAAAGTGAAATTTCCATTTAATTAAAAATTGAAGTTCAATCCAGAAACCACTATACCTTAACAATCTACTTGGAAATTAAATAAAAAAGAAAGTTGAATATAAAAGAAACTTGCATAAAAAACGAAGTTGAATAGAAATAAAAATGGAGGTTCAATCCAGAAACCACTATACCTTAACGATCTATTTGGAAATTAAATAAAAATGGAAGTTGAGTAGAAAAGAAACTTGAATAAAAAAGGAAGTTGCAGAAAATTAAAAATGGAAGTTCATTCAAGAAACCACTATACCTTAACGATCTATTTGGAAATTAAATAAAACAAGAAGTTTTATAGAAAAATAAATTGATTAAAAATGAAAGTTGAATAAAAAAAAAATAAAAATTGCATAAAATTAAAAATGGAAGTGTAATTAAAATAAAAATAAAAGTTGCAAAAAAGTAAAAATGGAAGATCAATCCCAAAACCACTATACCTTAATGATCTATTTGGAAATTAAATAAAATAGGAAGTTGAATAGAAAAAAAACTTGAATAAAAAAGAAGTTGAATCTAAATAAAAATGGAAGTTGCAGAAAATTAAAATTGGAAGTTCATTCAAGAAACCACTATACCTTAACGATCTATTTGGAAATTAAATAAAAAAGGAAGTTTAATAGAAAAATAACTTGAATAAAAATGGAAATTGAATAAAAATAAAAGTGGAAGTTGCAGAAAATTAAAAATGGAAGTTCAATCCAGAAACGACTATACTTTAACGATCTATTTGGAAATTAAATAAAAAAAGAAGTTGAGTAGAAAAGAAACTTGAATAAAAAAGGAAGTTCAATAAAAATAAAAATAGAAGTTGCAGAAAATTAAAAATGGAAGTTCATTCAAGAAACCACTATACCTTAACGATCTATTTGGAAATTAAATAAAAATGGAAGTTGAATAGGAAAAAAACTTGAATAAAAAAAGTTGAATAGAAATAAAAATTGAAGTTATAGAAAATTAAAAATGGAAGTTCATTCAAGAAACCACTATATCTTAACGATCAATTTGGAAATTAAATAAAAAAGGAAGTTGAATAGAAAAATAACATGAGTAAAAATTGAAGTGGAATAAAAATAAATATGGAAGTTGCATAAAGTAAAAAATGAAAGTTCATTAAAGAAACCACTATACCTTAACGATCTATTTGGAAATTAAATAAAAAAAGAAGTTTAATAGAAAAGCAAATTGAATAAAAATGGAAGTTCAATAAAAATAAAAGTGAAATTTCCATAAAATTAAAAATGGAAGTTCAATCCAGAAACCACTATACCTTAACAATGTATTTGGAAATTAAATAAAAAAGAAAGTTGAATATAAAAGAAACTTGAATAAAAAAAGAAGTTGAATAGAAATAAAAATGGAAGTTGCAGAAAACTAAAATTGGAAGTTCATTCAAGAAACCACTATACCTTAACGATCTATTTGGAAATTAAATAAAAAGGGAAGTTCAATAGAAAAGTAAATTGAATAAAAATGGAAGCTGAATAAAAATAAAAATGAAAGTTGCAAAAAATTAAAATTGGAAGTTCAATCCAGAAATCACTATACCTTAACAATCTATTTGGAAACTAAATAAAAAAGAAAGTTGAATATAAAAGAAACTTGAATAAAATAAGAAGTTGAATAGAAATAAAAATGGAAGTTGCAGAAAATTAAAATTGGAAGTTCATTCAAGAAACCACTATACCTTGACGATTTATATGGAAATTAAACAAAAAAAGGAAGTTGAATAAAAAAAAAACTTGAATAAAAGAAGAAGTTGAATAGACCTGCCCAACTCGAGCGCCACAACCCCCGCTCGAGCGGACAGGCCAAAATCTGGGCAACTAGTTTTGGTTTCTAAACTCAACCAACTTGTAGCAAACCTGCCCAACACATCCTATAACTCGGATATAAAGTAAAAAAAAAAAATGTAAACAAGATAATAATCAACTACCAACATCCACGGACACATGTCCGAATCACTGTACAACAAGGGTAAACCCGGGATCGCTATAAGAAAAGTAAAATGAATAAAAATGGAAGTTGAATAAAAATAAAAGTGAAATTTCCGTAAAATTAAAAATGGAAGTTCAATCCAGAAACCACTATACCTTAACGATCTATTTGGAAATTAAATAAAAAAGGAAGTTTAATAGTAAAATAACTTGAATAAAAATGGAAGTTGAAAAAAAATAAAAATGGAAGTTGTTGAAAATTAAAAATGGAAGTTCAATCCAGAAACCACTATACCTTAACGATCTATTTGGAAATTAAATAAAAAAGAAAGTTTAATATAAAATAAACTAGAATAAAAAAAGAAGTTGAATAGAAATAAAAATGGAAGTTGCAGAAAATTAAAATTGGAAGTTCATTCAAGAAACCATTATACCTTAACGATCTATTTGGAAATGAAATAAAAAAAGAAGTTGAATAGAAAAAAAACTTGAACAAAAAAAGAAGTTGAATAGAAATAAAAATGGAAGTTGCAGAAAATTAAAATTGGAAGTTCATTCAAGAAACCACTATACCTTGACGATCTATTTGGAAGTTAAATAAATAAGGAAGTTTAATAGAAAAATAATTTGAAAAAAAATAGAAGTTGAATAAAAATAAAAATGGAAGTTGAATCCAGTAACCACTATACCTTAACGATCTATTTGGAAATTAAATAAAAAAGGAAGTTGAGTTGAAAAGAAATTTGAATAAAAAAGGAAGTTAAATAAAAATAAAAATGGAAGTTGCAGAAAATTAAAAATGGAAGTTCATTCAAGAAACCACTATACCTTAACGATCTATATGGAAATTAAATAAAAAAGGAAGTTGAATAGAAAAATAACTTGAATTAAAATGGAAGATGCATAAAAATAAAAATGAAAGTTGCATAAAATTAAAAATGGATGTTAATTAAAGAAACCACTATACCTTAACGATCTATTTGGAAATTAAATAAAAAAGGAAGTTTAATAGAAAAGTAAATTGAATAAAAATGGAAGTTGAATAAAAATAAAAATGAAAGTTACATAAAATTAAACTGGAAGTTCAATCCAGAAACCACTATATCTTATCAATCTATTTGAAAATTAAATAAAAAAGAAACTTGAATATAAAAGAAACTTGAATAAAAAAAGAAGTTTAATAGAAATAAAAATGGAAGTTGCAGAAATTTAAAATTGGATGTTCATTCAAGAAACCATTATACCTTAACGATCTATTTGGAAATTAAATAAAAAAGGAAGTTGAATAGAAAAATAACTTGAATAAAAATGGAAGTCGAATAAAAATAAAAATGGAAGTTGCAGAAAATTAAAAATGGTAGTTCATTCAAGAAACCACTATACCATAACGATCTGTTTGGAAATTAAATAAAAAAAGAAGTTTAATAGAAAAATGAATTGAATAAAAATGGAAGTTGAATAAAAATAAAAATAAAAATTGCATAAAATTAAAAATGGAAGTTCAATCCGGAAACCACTTGCCTTAACGATCTATTTGGAAATTAAATAAAAAAGTAAGTATAATAGAAAAGTAAATTGAATAAAAATGGAAGTTGAATAAAAATAAAAGTGAAATTTCCATAAAATTAAAAATGGAAGTTCAATCCAGAAACCACTGTACCTTAACAATCTATTTGGAAATTAAATAAAAAACAAAGTTGAATATAAAAGAAACTTGAATAAAAAAATAAGTTCGATAGAAATAAAAATGGAAGTTGCAGAAAATTAAAATTGGATGTTCATTCAAGAAACCACTATACCTTAACGATCTATTTGGAAATTAAATAAAAAAGGAAGTTTAACAGAAAAATAAATTGAATAAAAACGGAAGTCGAATAAAAATAAAAATGGAAGTTAATTCAAGAACCACTATACCTTAACGATCTATTTGAAAATTAAATAAAAAAGGAAGTTGAAAAGAAAAATAACTTGAATAAAAATGGAAGTTGAATAAATATAAAAATGGAAGTTGCATAAAATTAAAAACGGAAGTTCATTAAACAAACCACTATACCTTAACGATCTATTTGGAAATTAAATAAAAAAGGAAGTTTAATAGAAAAGTAAATTGAATAAAAATGGAAGTTGAAAAAAAATAAAAATGAAGGTTGCATAAAATTAAAACTAGAAGTTCAATCCAGAAACCACTATACCTTAACAATTTATTTGGAAATTAAATAAAAAAGAAAGTTGAATATAAAAGAAACTTGAATAAAAAAAGAAGTTGAATAGAAATAAAAATGGAAGTTGCAGAAAATTAAAAATGGAAGTTTAATCCAGAAACCACTATACCTTAACGATCTATTTGGAAATTAAATAAAAAAGGAAGTTGAGTAGAAAAGAAACTTGAATAAAAAAGGAAGTAAAATAAAAATAAAAATGGAAGTTGCAGAAAATTAAAAATGGAAGTTCATTGAAGAAACCACTATACCTTAACGATCTATTTGGAAATCAAATAAAAAAGGAAGTTGAATAGAAAAATAACTTGAATTAAAATGGAAGTTGAATAAAAATAAAAATGGAAGTTGCATAAAATTAAAAATGGAAGTTCATTAAAGAAACCACTATACCTTAACGATCTATTTGGAAATTAAATAAAAAAGAAAGTTTAATAGAAAATTAAATTGAATAAAAATGGAGGTTGAATAAAAATAAAAATGAAATTTGCATAAAATTAAAACTGGAAGTTCAATCCAGAAACCAATATACCTTAAATATTTATTTGGAAATTAAATAAAAAAGAAAGTTGAATATAAAAAAACTTGAATAAAAAAGAAATTGAATAGAAATAAAAATGGAAGTTGCAGAAAATTAAGATTGGAAGTTCATTCAAGAAACCACTATACCTTAACGATCTATTTGGAAATTAAAAAAAAAAAGGAAGTTGAATAGAAAAATAACGTGAATAAAAATGGAAGTCGAATAAAAATAAAAATGGAAGCTGCAAAAAATAAAAAATGGAAGTTCATTCAAGAAACCACTATACCTTAACGATCTATTTGGAAATTAAATAAAACAAGAAGTTTAATAGAAAAATAAATTGATTAAAAATGGAAGCTGAATAAAAATAAAAATAAAAATTGCATAAAATTAAAAATGGAAGTGTAATCTAGAAACCACTATACCTTAACGATCTATTTGGAAATTAAATAAAAAAGGAAGTTGAATAGAAAAATAACTTCAATAAAAATGGAAGTCGAATAAAAATAAAAATGGAAGTTGCAGAAAATTAAAAATGGAAGTTCATTCAAGAAACGACTATACCTTACCGATCTATTTGAAAATTATATAAAAAATGAAGTTTAATTGAAAAGTAAATTGAGTAAAAATGGAAGTTGAATAAAAATAAAAATAAAAGTTGCATAAAATTAAAACTGGAAGTTCAATCCAAAAACCACTATACCTTAACGATCTATTTGGAAACTAAATAAAATAGGAAGTTGAATAGAAAAAAAACTTGAATAAAAAAAGAAGTTAAACGTAAATAAAAATGGAAGTTGTAGAAAATTAAAATTGGAAGTTCATTCAAGAAACCACTATACCTTAACGATCTATTTGGAAATTAAATAAAAAAAGAAGTTTAATAGAAAAATAACTTGAATAAAAATGGAAATTGAATAAAAAGAAAAGTGGAAGTTGCAGAAAATTAAAAAAGGAAGTTCAATCCAGAAACGACTATACTTTAACGATCTATTTGGAAATTAAATAAAAAAAGAAGTTAAGCAGAAAAGAAACTTGAATAAAAAAGGAAGTTAAATAAAAATAAAAATAGAAGTTGCAGAAAATTAAAAATGGAAGTTCATTCAAGAAACCACTATACCTTAACGATCTATTTGAAAATTAAATAAAAAAGGAAGTTTAATAGAAAAGTAAATGGAATAAAAATGGAAGTGGAATAAAAATAAAAATAAAAATTGCATAAAATTAAAAATTGAAATTCAATCCAGAAACCACTATACCTTAACGATCTACTTGGAAATTAAATAAAAAAAGGAAGTTGATTAGAAAAAAAACTTGAGTAAAAAAAGAAGTTGATTGGAAAAAAAAAATGGAAGTTGCAGAAAATTAAAATTGGAAGTTAATACAAGAAACCACTATACCTTAATGGTCTATTTGGAAATTAAATAAAAAAGGAAGTTTAATAGAAAAATGATTTGAATAAAAATGGAAGTTGAATAAAAATAAAAATGGAAGTTGCTGAAAATTAAAAATGGAAGTTCAATCCAGAAACCACTATACCTTAACGATCTATTTGGAAATTAAATAAAAAAGGAAGTTGAGTAGAAAAGAAACTTGAATAAAAAAGGAAGTTAAATAAAAATAAAAATGGAAGTTCATTCAAGAAACCACTATACCTTGACGATCTATTTGGAAATTAAATAAAAAATGAAGTTGAATAGAAAAGTAACTTGAATAAAAATGGAAGTTACTTAAAAATAAAAATGGATATTCATTCAAGAATCCACTATACCTTAACGATCTATTTGGAAATTAAATAAAAAGGAAGTTGAATAGAAAAATGGCTATAATAAAAATGGAAGTCAAATAAAAATAAAAATGGAAGTTGCAGAAAATTAAAAATGAAAGTTCATTCATGAAACCACTATACCATAACGATCTATTTGGAAATTAAATAAAAAGGGAAGTTGAATTGAAAAATGATTTGAATAAAAATGGAAGTCAAATAAAAATAAAAATGGAAGTTGTAGAAAATTAAAAATGGAAGTTCATTCAAGAAACCACTTTACCTTAACGATCTATTTGGAAATTAAATAAAAAAGGAAGTTGAATAGAAAAATGATTTGAATAAAAATGGAAGTCAAATAAAAATAAAAATGGAAGTTGTAGAAAATTAAAAATGGAAGTTCATTCAAGAAACCACTATACCATAACGATCTATTTGGAAATTAAATAAAAAAGGAAGTTGAATAGAAAAATGACTTGAATAAAAATGGAAGTCAAATAAAAATAAAAATGGAAGTTGTAGAAAATTAAAAATGGAAGTTCATTCAAGAAACCACTATACCTTAACGATCAATTTGGAAATGAAATAAACAAGGAAGTTGAATAGAAAAATGACTTGAATAAAAATGGAAGTCGATTAAAAATAAAAATGGAAGTTGCAAAAAATTAAAAATGGAAGTTCATTCAAGAAACCACTATACCTTAACAATCTATTTGGAAATTAAATAAAAAAGAAAGTTGAATATAAAAGAAACTTGAATAAAAAAAGACGTTGAATAGCAATAAAAATGGAAGTTGCAGAAAATTAAAATTGGATGTTCATTCAAGAAACCACTATACCATAACGATCTATTTGGAAATTGAATAAAAATAGAAGTTGAATAGAAAAATAACTTGAATAAAAATGGAAGTCGAATAAAAATAAAAATGGAAGTTGTAGAAAATTAAAAATGGAAGTTCATTCAAGAAACCACTATACCATAACGATCTATTTGGAAATTAAATAAAAAAGGAAGTAGAATAGAAAAACAACTTGAATAAAAATGGAAGTTGAATAAAAAAAAATGAAAGTTGCATAAAATTAAAAATTGAAGTTCATTAAAGAAGCCACTATACATTAACGACCTATTTGGAAACTAAATAAAAAATGAAGTTTAATAGAAAAATAAATTGAATAAAAATGGGCGTTGAATAAAAATAAAAACGAAAGTTGGATAAAATTAAAAATAGAAGTTCCATCCAGAAACCACTATACCTTAACGATCTATTTGGAAATTAAATAAAAAAGGAAGTTGAGTAGAAAAGTAAATTGAATAAAAATGGAAGTCGAATAAAAATAAAAATTAAAGTTGCAGAAAATTAAAAATGGAAGTTCATTAAAGAAACCACTATACCTTAACGATCTATTTGGAAATTAAATAAAAAAGGAAGTTTAATAGAAAAGTAAACTGAATAAAAAAGACAGTTGAATAAAAATAAAAATGAAAGATGCATGAAATTAAAAATGGAAGTTCAATCCGGAAACCACTATACCTAAACGATCTATATGGAAATTAAATAAAAAAGGAAGTTGAATAGAAAAATGACTTGAATAAAAATGGGAGTCAAATAAAAATAAAAATGGAAGTTGCAGAAAATTAAAAATGGAAGTTCATTCAAGAAACCACTATAACTTAACGATCTATTTGGAAATTAAATAAACAAGGAACTTGAATAGAAAAATGACTTGAATAAAAATGGAAGTTGCAGAATATTTAAAATGTAAGTTCATTAAAAAAACCAATATACCTTAACGATATATTTGGAAATTAAATAAAAAAGGAAGTTTAATAGAAAAGTAAATTGAATAAAAATGGAAGTTGAATAAAAATAGTAATGAAAGTTGCATAAAATTAAAAATTGAAATTCAATCCAGAAACCACTATACGTTAACGATCGACTTGGAAATAAAATAAAAAGGGAAGTTGAATAGAAAAGTAACTTGAATAAAAATGGAAGTTACTTAAAAATAAAAATGAAAATTCATTCAAGAAACCACTATACCTTAACGATCTATTTGGAAATAAAAGAAAAAAAGAAGTTGAATAGAAAAGTAAAGTGAATAAAAATGGAAGTTGAATAAAAATAAAAGTGAAATTTCGGTAAAATTAAAAAAGGAAGTTCAATCCAGAAACCACTATACCTTAACGATCTATTTGGAAATTAAATAAAAAAGGAAGTTTAACAGAAAAATAACTTGAATAAAAATGGAAGTTGAATAAAAATAAAAATGGAAGTTGTAGAAAATTAAAAATGGAAGTTCAATCCAGAAACCACTATACCTTAACGATCTGTTTGGAAATTAAATAGTAAAGAAAGTTGAATATAAAATAAACTTGAATAAAAAAAAGAAGTTGAATCGAAATAAAAATGGAAGTTGCAGAAAATTAAAATTGGAAGTTCATTCAGGAAACCACTATACCTTAACGATCTATATGGAAATTAAGTAAAAAAAGAAGTAGAATAGAAAAAAAACTTGAATAAAAAAAGAAGTTGAATAGAAATAAAAATGGAAGTTGCAGAAAATTAAAATTGGAAGTTCATTCAAGAAACCACTATACCTTAACGATCCATTTGGAAGTTAAATAAATAAGGAAGTTTAATTGAAAAATAACTTGAATAAAAATGGAAGTTGAATAAAAATAAAAATGGAAGTTGCAGAAAATTAAAATTGGAAGTTCATTCGAGAAACCACTATACCTTAACGATCTACTTGGAAATTAAATAAAAAAGGAAGTTGAATAGAAAAAAAAAACTTGAAAAAAAAAAAGTTGAATAGAAATAAAAATGGAAGTTGCAGAAAATTAAAATTGGATGTTCATTCAAGAAACCACTATACCTTAACGAACTATTTGGAAATTAAATAAAAAAGGAATTTGAGTAGAAAAGAAACTTGAATAAAAAAGGAAGTTAAATAAAAATAAAAATGGAAGTTGCAGAAAATAAAAAATGGAAGTTCATTCAAGAAACCACTATACCATAACGATCTATTTGGAAATTAAAAGAAAAGGAAGTTGAATAGAAAAACAACTTGAATAAAAATGGAAGTTGAATAGAAAAAAAAAAACTTGAATAAAAAAAAAGTTGAATAGAAATAAAAATGGAAATTGCAGAAAATTAAAATTGGAAGTTCATTCAAGAAACCACTATACCGTAGCGATCTATTCGGAAATTAAATAAATTAGGAAGTTGAAAAGAAAAATAACATGAATAAAAATGGAAGTTGAATAAAAATAAAAATGGAAGTTGCAGAAAATTAAAAATGTAAGTTCAATCCAGAAACCACTATACCTTAACGATCTATTTGGAAATGAAATAAAAAAGGAAGTTAAATAAAAATAAAAATAAAAGTTGCTGAAAATTAAAAATGGAAGTTCATTCAAAAAACCACTGTACCTTAACGATCGATCTGGAAATTAAATAAAAAAGAAAGTTGAATAGAAAAATAACTTGAATTAAAATGGAAGCTTAATAAAAATAAAAATGGAAGTTGCAGAAAATTAAAATTGGAAGTTCATTCAAGAAACCACTATACCTTAACGATCTACTTGGAAATTAAATAAAAAAGGAAGTTGAATAGGAAAAAAACTTGAATAAAAAAAGAAGTTGAAAAGAAAGTAAAAACGGAAGTTGTAGAAAATTAAAATTGGATGTTCATTCAAGAAACCACAATACCTTAACGATTTATTTGGAAATTAAATAAAAAAGGAAGTTTAATAGAAAAATAACTTGAATAAAAATGGAAGTTGAATAAAAATAAAAATGGAAGTTGCAGAAAATTAAAAATGGAAGTTCAATCCAGAAACAACCATACCTTAACGATCTATTTGGAAATTAAATAAAAAAGGAAGTTGAGTAGAAAAGAAACTTGAATAAAAAAGGAAGTTAAGTAAAAATAAAAATAGAAGTTGCAGAAAATTAAAAATGGAAGTTCATTCAAAAAACCACTATACCATAACGATCAATTTGGAAATTAAAGAAATAAGGAAGTTGAATAGAAAAACAACTTGAATAAAAATGGAAGTTGAATAAAAATAAAAATGAAAGTTGCGTAAAATTAAAAATTGAAGTTCATTAAAGAAGCCACTATACCTTAACGACCTATTTGGAAATTAAAAAAAAAATATAGTTTAGTAGAAAAATAAATTGAATAAAAATGGGAGTTGAATAAAAATGAAAATGAAAGTTGGATAAAACTAAAAATGGAAGTTCCATCCAGAAACCACTATACCTTAACGATCTATTTGGAAATTAAATAAAAAAGGAAGTTGAATAGAAAAGTAAATTGAATAAAAATGGAAGTCGAATAAAAATAAAAATTAAAGTTGCATAAAATAAAAAATGGAAGTTCATTCAAGAAACCACTATACCTTAACGATCTATTTGGAAATTAAATAAAAAAGGAAGTTGAGGAGAAAAGAAACTTGAATAAAAAAGAAGTTAAATAAAAATAAAAATGAAAGTTGCATTAAATTAAAAATGGAAGTTCAATCCAGAAACCACTATACCTAAACGATCTATATGGAAATTAAATAAAAAAGGAAGTTGAATAGAAAAACGACTTGAATAAAAATGGAAGTCAAATAAAAATAAAAATGGAAGTTGCAGAAAATTAAAAATGGAAGTTCATTCAAGAAACCACTATATCTTAACAATCTATTTGGAAATTAAATAAACAAGGAACTTGAATTGAAAAATGACTTAAATAAAAATGGAAGTCGATTAAAAATAAAAATGGAAGTTGCAGAATATTAAAAATGTAAGTTCATCCAAAAAACCACTATACCTCAACGATATATTTGGAAATTAAATAAAAAAGGAAATTTAATAGAAAAGTAAATTGAATAAAAATGGAAGTTGAATAAAAATAGAAATGAAAGTTGCATAAAATTAAAAATGGAAGTTCAATCCAGAAACCACTATACGTTAACGATCTACTTGGAAATTAAATAAAAAAAGGAAGTTGAATAGAAAAGTAAAATGAATAAAAATGGAAGTTGAATAAAAATAATAGTGAAATTTTCGTAAAATTAAAAATGGAAGTTCAACCCAGAAACCACTATACCTTAACGATCTATTTGGAAATTAAATAAAAAAGGAAGTTTAATAGAAAAATAACTTGAATAAAAATGGAAGTTGAAAAAAAATAAAAATGGAAGTGGTAGAAAATTAAAAATGGAAGTTCAATCCAGAAACTACTATACCTTAACGATCTATTTGGAAATTAAATAAAAAAGAAAGTTGAATATAAAATAAACTTGAATAAAAAAAGAAGCTGAATAGAAATAAAAATAGAAGTTGCAGAAAATTAAAATTGGAAGTTCATTCAAGAAACCATTATACCTTAACGATCTATTTGGAAATTAAATAAAAAAAGAAGTTGAATAGAAAAAAAACTTGAATAAAAAAAGAAGTTGAATAGAAATAAAAATGGAAGTTGCAGAAAATTAAAATTGGAAGTTCATTCAAGAAACCACTATACCTTAACGATCTATTTGGAAGTTAAATAAATAAGGAAGTTTAATAGAAAAATAACTTGAATAAAAATAGAAGTTGAATAAAAATAAAAATGGAAGTTGCAGAAAATTAAAAATGGAAGTTCAATCCAGAAACCACTATACCTTAACGATCTATTTGGAAATTAAATAAAAAAGGAAGTTGAGTTGAAACGAAACTTGAATAAAGAAGGAAGTTAAATAAAAATAAAAATGGAAGTTGCAGAAAATTAAAAATGGAAGTTCATTCAAGAAACCACTATACCTTAACGATGTATATGGAAATTAAATAAAAAAGGAAGTTGAATAGAAAAATAACTTGAATTAAAATGGAAGTTGCATAAAAATAAAAATGGAAGTTGCATAAAATTAAAAATGGAAGTTAATTAAAGAAACCACTATACCTTAACGATCTATTTGGAAATTAAATAAAAAAGGAAGTTTAATAGAAAAGTAAATTGAATAAAAATGGAAGTTGAATAAAAATAAAACTGAAAGTTGCATAAAATTAAAACTGGAAGTTCAATCCAGAAACCAGTATATCTTATCAATCTATTTGGAAATTAAATAAAAAAGAAACTTGAATGTAAAAGAAACTTGAATAAAAAAAGAAGTTTAATAGAAATAAAAATGGAAGTTGCAGAAAATTAAAATTGGATGTTCATTCAAGAAACCACTATACCTTAATGATCTGTTTGGAAATTAAATAAAAAAAGAAGTTTAATAGAAAAATGAATTGAATAAAAATGGAAGTTGAATAAAAATAAAAATAAAAATTGCATAAAATAAAAAATGGAAGTTCAATCCAGAAACCACTTGGCTTAACGATCTATTTGGAAATTAAATAAAAAAGTAAGTTTAATAGAAAAGTAAATTGAATAAAAATGGAAGTTGAATAAAAATAAAAGTGAAATTCCCATAAAATTAAAAATGGAAGTTCAATCCAGAAACCACTATACCTTAACAATCTATTTGGAAATTAAATAAAAAAGAAAGTTGAATATAAAAGAAACTTGAATAAAAAAATAAGTTGGTTAGAAATAAAAATGGAAATTGCAGAAAATTAAAAATGTAAGTTCATTGAAGAAACTACTATACCTTAACGATCTATTTGGAAATTAAATAAAAAAGGAAGTTTAATAGAAAAATAAATTGAATAAAAACGGAAGTCGAATAAAAATAAAAATGGAAGTTGCAGAAAATTAAAAATGGAAGTTCATTCAAGAAACCACTATACCTTAACGATCTATTTGAAAATTAAATAAAAATGGAAGTTGAATAGAAAAATAACTTGAATAAAAATGGAAGTTGAATAAATATAAAAATGGAAGTTGCATAAAATTAAAAATGGAAGTTCATTAAACAAACCACTATACCTTAACGATCTATTTGGAAATTAAATAAAAAAGGAAGTTTAATAGAAAAGTAAATTGAATAAAAATGGAAGTTGAGTAAAAATAAAAATTAAAGTTGCATAAAATAAAAACTTGAAGTTCAATCCAGAAACCACTTTACCTTAAAAATTTATTTGGAAATTAAATAAAAAAGAAAGTTGAATATAAAAGAAACTTGAATAAAAAAAGAAGTTGAATAGAAATAAAAATGGAAGTTGCGTAAAATTAAAAATGGAAGTTCATTAAAGAAACCGCTATACCTTAACGATCTATTTGGAAATTAAATAAAAAAGGAAGTTTAACAGAAAAGTAAATTGAATAAAAATGGAAGTTGAATAAAAATAAAAGTCAAATTTCCATATAATTAAAAATGGAAGTTCAATCCTGAAACCACTATACCATAACAATCTACTTGGAAATTAAATAAAAAAGAAAGTTGAATATAAAAGAAACTTGAATAAAAAGAGAAGTTGAATAGAAATAAAAATGGAAGTTGCAGAAAATTAAAAATGGAAGTTAAATAAAACAAGAAGTTTAATAGAAAAATAGATTGATTAAAAATGGAAACTGAATAAAAATAAAAATAAAAATTGCATAAAATTAAAAATGGAAGTGTAATCTAGAAACCACTATACCTTAACGATCTATTAGGAAATTAAATAAAAAAGGAAGTTGAACCGAAAAATAACTTCAATAAAAATGGAAGTCGAATAAAAATAGAAATGGAAGTTGCAGAAAATTAAAAA
Organism: Camellia sinensis; assembly: GCF_055761805.1. NCBI lineage: Eukaryota > Viridiplantae > Streptophyta > Magnoliopsida > Ericales > Theaceae > Camellia > Camellia sinensis. The sequence goes on along the minus strand of NW_028128987.1, from coordinate 47,522,629 downwards.
TGGAAGTTCATTCAAGAAACAACTATACCTTAACGATCTATTTGAAAATTAAATAAAAATTGAAGTTTAATAGAAAAGTTAATTGAGTAAAAATGGAAGTTGAATAAAAATAAAATTAAAAGTTGCATAAAATTAAAATTGGAAGTTCAATCCAGAAACCACTATACCTTAACGATCTATTTGGAAACTAAATATAATAGGAAGTTGAATAGAAAAAAAACTTGAATAAAAAAAGAAGTTAAATGGAAACAAAAATGGAAGTTGCAGAAAATTAAAATTGGAAGTTCATTCAAGAAACCACTATACCTTAACGATCTATTTGGAAATTAAATAAAAAAGGAAGTTTAATAGAAAAATAACTTGAATAAAAATGGAAATTGAATAAAAATAAAAGCGGAAGTTGCAGAAAATTAAAAATGGAAGTTCAATCCAGAAACGACAATACTTTAACGAACTATTTGGAAATTAAATAAAAAAAGAAGTTGAGCAGAAAAGAAACTTGAATAAAAACGGAAGTTAAATAAAAATAAAAATAGAAGTTGCAGAAAATTAAAAATGGAAGTTCATTCAAGAAACCACTATACCTTAACGATCGATTTGGAAATTAAATAGAAAAGGAAGTTGAATAGAAAAATAAATTGACTAAAAATGGAAGTTGAATAAAAATAAAAATGGATGTTGCATAAAATTAAAAATGTAAGTTCATTAAAGAAACCACTATACCTTGACGATCTATTTGGAAATTAAATAAAAAAGGAACTTTAACAGAAAAGTAAATTGAATAAAAATGGAATTTGAATAAAAATAAAAATGAAAGTTGCATAAAATTAAAACTAGAAGTTCAATCCAGAAACCACTATACCTTAACAATCTATTTGGAAGTTAAATAAAAAAGAAAGTTGAATATAAAAGAAACTTGAATAAAAAAAGAAGTTGAATAGAAATAAAAATGGAAGTTGCGTAAAATTAAAAATGGAAGTTCGTTAAAGAAACCGCTAAACCTTAACGATCTATTTGGAAATTAAATAAAAATGGAAGTTTAATAGAAAAGTAAATTGAATAAGAATGGAAGTTGAATAAAAATAAAAGTGAAATTTCCATTTAATTAAAAATTGAAATTCAATCCAGAAACCACTATACCTTAACAATCTACTTGGAAATTAAATAAAAAAGAAAGTTGAATATAAAAGAAACTTGAATAAAAAAAGAAGTTGAATAGAAATAAAAATGGTGGTTCAATCGAGAAACCACTATACCTTAACGATCTATTTGGAAATTAAATAAAAAAGGAAGTTGAGTAGAAAAGAAACTTGAATAAAAAAGGAAGTTGCAGAAAATTAAAAATGGAAGTTCATTCAAGAAACCACTATACCTTAACGATCTATTTGGAAATTAAATAAAACAAGAAGTTTTATAGAAAAATAAATTGATTAAAAATGGAAGTTGAACAAAAAAAAAAAATTGCATAAAATTAAAAATGGAAGTGTAATGAAAATAAAAATAAAAGTTGCAAAAAAAGTAAAAATGGAAGATCAATCCCAAAACCACTATACCTTAATGATCTATTTGGAAATTAAATAAAATAGGAAGTTGAATAGAAAAAAAACTTGAATAAAAAAGAAGTTGAATCTAAATAAAAATGGAAGTTGCAGAAAATTAAAATTGGAAGTTCATTCAAGAAACCACTATACCTTAACGATCTATTTGGAAATTAAATAAAAAAGGAAGTTTAATAGAAAAATAACTTGAATAAAAATGGAAATTGAATAAAAATAAAAGTGGAAGTTGCAGAAAATTAAAAATGGAAGTTCAATCCAGAAACGACTATACTTTAACGATCTATTTGGAAATTAAATAAAAAAAGAAGTTGAGTAGAAAAGAAACTTGAATAAAAAAGGAAGTTAAATAAAAATAAAAATAGAAGTTGCAGAAAATTAAAAATGGAAGTTCATTCAAGAAACCACTATACCTTAACGATCTATTTGGAAATTTAATAAAAAAGGAAGTTGAATAGAAAAATAACTTGAATAAAAATGGAAGTTGGATAAAAATAAAAATGGATGTTGCATAAAATTAAAAATGGAAGTTCATTAAAAAACCATAATACCTTAACGTTCTATTTGGAAATTAAATAAAAAAGGAACTTTAACAGAAAAGTAAATTGAATAAAAATAGAATTTGAATAAAAATAAAAATGAAAGTTGGATAAAATTAAAAATGGAAGTTCCATCCAGAAACCACTATACCTTACCGATCTATTATGAAATTAAATAAAAAAGGAAGTTGAATAGAAAAGTAAATTGAATAAATATGGAAGTCGAATAAAAATAAAAATGGAAGTTGCTGAAAATTAAAAATGGAAGTTCATTCAAGAAACCACTATACCTTAACGATCTATTTGGAAATTAAATAAAAAAGGAAGTTGAATAGGAAAAAAACTTGAATAAAAAAAGTTGAATAGAAATAAAAATGGAAGTTATAGAAAATTAAAAATGGAAGTTCATTCAAGAAACCACTATATCTTAACGATCAATTTGGAAATTAAATAAAAAAGGAAGTTGAATAGAAAAATAACATGAATAAAAATTGAAGTGGAATAAAAATAAATATGGAAGTTGCATAAAGTAAAAAATGAAAGTTCATTAAAGAAACCACTATACCTTAACGATCTATTTGGAAATTAAATAAAAAAGGAAGTTTAATAGAAAAGCAAATTGAATAAAAATGGGAGTTCAATAAAAATAAAAGTGAAATTTCCATAAAATTAAAAATGGAAGTTCAATCCAGAAACCACTATACCTTAACAATGTATTTGGAAATTAAATAAAAAAGAAAGTTGAATATAAAAGAAACTTGAATAAAAAAAGAAGTTGAATAGAAATAAAAATGGAAGTTGCAGAAAACTAAAATTGGATGTTCATTCAAGAAACCACTATACCTTAACGATCTATTTGGAAATTAAATAAAAAAGGAAGTTTAATAGAAAAGTGAATCGAATAAAAATGGAAGTTGAATAAAAATAAAAATGAAAGTTGCATAAAATTAAAATTGGAAGTTCAATCCAGAAATCATTATACCTTAACAATCTAATTGGAAACTAAATAAAAAAGAAAGTTGAATATAAAAGAAACTTGAATAAAATAAGAAGTTGAATAGAAATAAAAATGGAAGTTGCAGAAAATTAAAATTGGAAGTTCATTCAAAAAACCACTATACCTTAACGATCTATTTGGAAATTAAATAAAAAAGGAAGTTGAATAGAAAAATAACTTGAACAAAAATGGAAGTTGAATAAAAATAAAAATAGAAGTTGTAGAAAATTAAAAATGGAAGTTCATTCAAGAAACCACTATACCTTAACGATTTATTTGAAAATTAAATAAAAAAGAAGTTTAATAGAAAAATAAATTGAATAAAAATGGAAGTTGAATAAAAATAAAAATAAAAATTGCATAAAATTAAAAAAGGAAGTTCAATCCAGAAACCACTATACCTTAACGATCTATTTGGAAATTAAATAAAAAGGGAAGATTAATAAAAAAATAACATGAATTAAAATGGAAGTCGATTAAAAATAAAAATGGAAGTTCTTTCAAGAAACAACGATACCTTAACGATCTATTTGGAAATTAAATAAAAAAAGAAGTTTAATAGAAAAATAAATTGAATAAAAATGGAAGTTGAATAAAAATAAAAATAAAAATTGCATAAAATTAAAAATGGATGTTCAATCCAGAAACCACTATACCTTAACGATCTATTTGGAAATTAAATAAAAAAGGAAGTTTAATAGAAAAATAACTTGAATAAAAATGGAAGTTGAATAAAAATAAAAATGGAAGTTGCAGAAAATTAAAAATGGAAGTTCAATCCAGAAACCGCTATACCTTAACGATCTATTTGGAAATTAAATATAAAAGAAAGTTGAATATAAAAGAAATTTGAATAGAAATAAAAATGGAAGCTGCAAAAAATTGAAATTGGAAGTTCATTCAAGAAACCACTATACCTTAACGATCTATTTGGAAATTAAATAAAAAAATAAGTTGAATAGAAAAATAACTTGAATTAAAATGGAAGTTAAATAAAAATAAAAATGGAAGTTGCATAAAATTAAAAATGAAAGTTCATTAAAGAAACCGCTATACCTTAACGATCTATTTGGAAATTAAATAAAAAAACAAGTTTAATAGAAAAATAAATTGAATAAAAATGGAAGTTGAATAAAAATAAAAATAAAAATTGCATAAAATTAAAAATAGAAGTTCAATCCATAAACCACTATACCTTAACGATCTATTTGGAAATTAAATAAAAAAGGAAGTTTAATAGAAAAATAACTTGAATAAAAATGGAAGTTGAATAAAAATAAAAATGGAAGTTGCAGAAAACTAAAAATGGAAATTCAATGCAGAAACCTCTATACCTTAACGATCTATTTGGAAATTAAATAAAAAAGGAAGTTGAATAGAAAAATAACTTGAATTAAAATAGAAGTTGAATAAAAATATAAATGGAAGTTGCATAAAATTAAAAATGGAAGTTCATTAAAGAAACCACTATACCTTAACGATCTATTTGGAAATTAAATAAAAAAGGGAGTTTAATAGAAAAGTAAATTGAATAGAAATGGAAGTTGAATAAAAATAAAAGTGAAATTTCCAAAAAATTAAAAATGGAAGTTCAATCCAGAAACCACTATACCTTAACAATCGATTTGGAAATTAAATAAAAAAGAAAGTTGAATATAAAAGAAACTTGAATAAAAAAAAGAAGTTGGATAGAAATAAATATGGAAGTTGCAGAAAATTAAAAATGGAAGTTCATTCAAGAAACCACTATACCTTAACGATCTTTTTGGAAATTAAATAAAAAAGGAAGTTGAATAGAAAAAAAACTTGAATAAAAATGGAAGTTGAATAAAAATGAAAATGAAAGTTGCATAAAATGAAAACTGGAAGTTCAATCCAGAAACCACTATACCTTAACAATCTATTTCGAAATTAAATAAAAAAAAAAAGGTTGAATATAAAAGAAACTTGAATAAAAAAAGAAATTGAATAGAAATAAAAATGGAAGTTGCATAAAATTAAAAATAGAAGTTCATTAAAGAAACCACAATACCTTAACGATCTATTTGGAAATTAAATAAAAAAAGAAGTTTAATAGAAAAGTAAATTGAATAAAAATGGAAGTTGGATAAAAATAAAAGTGAAATTTCCATAAAATTAAAAATGGAAGTTAAATCCAGAAACCACTATACCTTAACAATCTATTTGGAAATTAACTAAAAAAGAAAGTTGAATATAAATGAAACTGGAATAAAAAAAGAAGTTGAATAGAAATAAAAATGGAAGTTGCAGAAAATTAAAATTGGAAGTTCATTCAAGAAACCTCTATACCTTGACGATTTATATGGAAATTAAATAAAAAAAGGAAGTTGAATAGAAAAAAAACTTGAATAAAAGAAGAAGTTGAATAGAAATAAAAATGGAAGTTGCAGAAAATTATAATTGGAAGTTCATTCAAGAAACCACTATACCTTAACGATCTATTTGGAAATTAAAGAAAAAAAGAAGTTTAATAGTAAAATAAATTGAATAAAAATGGAAGTTGAATAAAAATAAAAATAAAAATTTCATAAAATTAAAAATAGAAGTTCAATCCAAAAAGTACTATACCTTAAAGATCTATTTGGAAAATTAAATAAAAAAAGAAGTTTAATAGAAAAATAACTTGAATAAAAATGCAAGTCGAATAAAAATAAAAATGGAAGTTGTAGAAAATTAAAAATGGAAGTTCATTCAAGAAACCACTATACCTTAACGATGTATTTGGAAATTAAATAAAAAAAGAAGTTTAATAAAAAAATAAATTGAATAAAAATGAAAGTTGAATAAAAATAAAAATAAAAATTGCATAAAATTAAAAATGGAAGTTCAATCCAGAAACCACTATACCTTAATGATCTATTTGGAAATTAAATAAAAAAGGAAGTTGAATATAAAAGAAACTTGACTAAAAAAAGAAGTTGAATAGAAATAAAAATGAAAGTTACAGAAAATTAAAATTGGAAGTTCATTCAAGAAACCACTATACCTTAACGATCTATTTGGAAATTAAATAAAAAAGGAGGTTGAATAGAAAAATAACTTGATTAAAAATGGAAGTCGAATAAAAATAAAAATGAAAGTTGCAGAAAATTAAAAGTGGAAGTTCATTCAAGAAACCACTATACCTTAACGATCTATTTGGAAATTAAATAAAAAAAGAAGTTTAATTGAAAAATAAATTGAATAAAAATGGAAGTTGATTAAAAATAAAAATAAAAATTTCATAAAATTAAAAATGGAAGTTCAATCCAGAAACCACTATACTTTTACGATCTATTTGGAAAATGAAATAAAAAAGGAAGTTAAATAGAAAAATAACTTGAATAAAAATGGAAGTCGAATAAAAATAAAAATGGAAGTTTCAGAAAATTAAAAATGGAAGTTCATTCAAGAAACCACTACACCTTAACGATCTATTTGGAAATTAAATAAAAAAAGAAGTTTAACAGAAAAATAAATTGAATAAAAATGAAAGTTGAATAAAAATAAAAATAAAAATTAGATAAAATTAAAAATGGAAGTTCAATCCAGAAACCACTATACCTTAACGATCTGTTTGGAAATTAAATAAAAAATGAAGTTTAATAGAAAAATAACTTGAATAAAAATGGAAGTTGAATAAAATTAAAAATGGAAGTTGCAGAAAATTAAAAATGGAAGTTCAATCCAGAAACCACTATACCTTAACGATCTATTTGGAAATTAAATAAAAAAAGAAGTTTAATAGTAAAATAAATTGAATAAAAATGGAAGTTGAATAAAAATAAAAATAAAAATTTCATAAAATTAAAAATGGAAGTTCAATCCCAAAAGTACTATACCTTAAAGATCTATTTGGAAAATTAAATAAAAAAAGAAGTTTAATAGAAAAATAACTTGAATAAAAATGCAAGTCGAATAAAAATAAAAATGGAAGTTGTAGAAAATTAAAAATGGAAGTTCATCCAAGAAACCACTATACCTTAACGATGTATTTGGAAATTAAATAAAAAAAGAAGTTTAATAAAAAAATAAATTGAATAAAAATGAAAGTTGAATAAAAATAAAAATAAAAATTGCATAAAATTAAAAATGGAAGTTCAATCCAGAAACCACTATACCTTAACGATCTATTTGGAAATTAAATAAAAAAGGAAGTTGAATATAAAAGAAACTTGACTAAAAAAAGAAGTTGAATAGAAATAAAAATGGAAGTTACAGAAAATTAAAATTGGAAGTTCATTCAAGAAACCACTATACCTTAACGATCTATTTGGAAATTAAATAAAAAAGGAGGTTGAATAGAAAAATAACTTGATTAAAAATGGAAGTCGAATAAAAATAAAAATGAAAGTTGCAGAAAATTAAAAGTGGAAGTTCATTCAAGAAACCACTATACCTTAACGATCTATTTGGAAATTAAATAAAAAAAAGAAGTTTAATTGAAAAATAAATTGAATAAAAATGGAAGTTGATTAAAAATAAAAATAAAAATTTCATAAAATTAAAAATGGAAGTTCAATCCAGAAACCACTATACTTTTACGATCTATTTGGAAAATGAAATAAAAAAGGAAGTTAAATAGAAAAATAACTTGAATAAAAATGGAAGTCGAATAAAAATAAAAATGGAAGTTTCAGAAAATTAAAAATGGAAGTTCATTCAAGAAACCACTACACCTTAACGATCTATTTGGAAATTAAATAAAAAAAGAAGTTTAATAGAAAAATAAATTGAATAAAAATGAAAGTTGAATAAAAATAAAAATAAAAATTGGATAAAATTAAAAATGGAAGTTCAATCCAGAAACCACTATACCTTAACGATCTGTTTGGAAATTAAATAAAAAATGAAGTTTAATAGAAAAATAACTTGAATAAAAATGGAAGTTGAATAAAATTAAAAATGGAAGTTGCAGAAAATTAAAAATGGAAGTTCAATCCAGAAACCACTATACCTTAACGATCTATTTGGAAATTAAATAAAAAAGAAAGTCGAATATAAAAGAAACTTGAATAAAAAAAGAAGTTGAATAGAAACAAAAATGGAAGTTGCAGAAAATTAAAATTGGAAGTTTATTCAAGAAACCACTATACCTTAACGATCTATTTGGAAATTAAATAAAAAATGAAGTTGAATAGAAAAAAAAACTTGAATAAAAAAAGAAGTTGAATAGAAATAAAAAATGGAAGTTGCAGAAAATTAAAATTGGAAATTCATTCAAGAAACCACTATACCTTAACGATCTATTTGGAAATTAAATAAAAAAGGAAGTTTAATAGAAAAAAAACTTGAAGAAAAATGGAAGTTGAATAAAAATAAAAATGGAAGTTGAAGAAAATTAAAAATGGAAGTTCTATCCAGAAACCACTATACCTTAACGATCTATTTGGAAATTAAATAAAAAAGGAAGTTGAATAGAAAAGAAACTTGAATAAAATAGGAAGTTGAATAAAAATAAAAACGGAAGTTGCAGAAAATTAAAAATGGAAGTTCATTCAAGAAACCACTATACCTTAACGATCTATTTGGAAATTAAATAAAAAAGGAAGTTGAGTAGAAAAATAATTTGAATTAAAATGGAAGTTGAATAAAAATGAAAATGGAAGTTGCATAAAATTAAAAATGGAAGTTCATTAAACAAACCACTATACCTTAACGATCTATTTGGAAATTAAATAAAAAAGGAAGATTAATAGAAAAGTAAATTGAATAAAAATAAAAGTGAAATTTCCATAAAATTAAAAATGGAAGTTCAATCCTGAAACCATTGTACCTTAACAATCTATTTGGAAATTAAATAAAAAAGAAAGTTGAATATAAAAGAAACTAGAATAAAAAAAGAAGTTGAATAGAAATAAAAATGGAAGTTGCAGAAAATTAAAATTGGAAGTTCATTCAAGAAACCATTATACCTTAACTATCTATTTGGAAATTAAATAAAAAAGGAAGTGAATAGAAAAATAACTTGAATTAAAATGGAAGTTGAATAAAAATAAATGTGGAAGTTGCATAAAATTAAAAATGGAAGTTCATTAAAGAAACCCCTATACCTTAACGATCTATTTGGAAATTAAATAAAATAGGAAGTTTAATAAAAAAGTAAATTAAATAAAAATGGAAGTTGAATAAAAATAAAAGTGAAATTTCCATAAAATTAAAAATGGAAGTTCAATCTAGAAACCACTATACCTTAACAATCTATTTGGAAATTAAATAATAAAGAAATATGAATATAAAAGAAACTTGAATAAAAAAAGGAGTTGAATAGAAATAAAAATGGAAGTTGCAGAAAATTAAAATTGGAAGTTCATTCAAGAAACCACTATACCTTAACGATCTATATGGAAATTAAATAAAAAATGAAGTTGAATAGAAAAAAAACTTGAATTAAAAAAGAAGTTGAATAGAAATAAAAATGGAACTTGCAGAAAATTAAAATTAGAAGTTCATTCAAGAAACCACTATACCTTAACGATCTATTTAGAAATTAAATAAAAAAGAAAGTTGAATAGAAAAATAACTTGATTAAAAATGGAAGTCGAATAAAAATAAAAATGGAAGTTGCAGAAAATTAAAAATGGAAGTTCAATCCAGAAACCACTATACCTTAACGATCTATTTGGAAATTAAATAAAAAAATAAGTTTAATAGAAAAATAAATTGAATAAAAATGGAAGTTGAATAAAAATAAAAATAAAAATTGCATAAAATTAAAAATAGAAGTTCAATCCATAAACCACTATACCTTAACGATCTATTTGGAAATTAAATAAAAAAGGAAGTTTAATAGAAAAATAACTTGAATAAAAATGGAAGTTGAATAAAAATAAAAATGGAAGTTGCAGAAAATTAAAAATGGAAATTCAATGCAGAAACCTCTATATCTTAACGATCTATTTGGAAATTAAATAAAAAAGAAAGTTGAATATAAATGAAACTTGAATAAAAAAAGAAGTTGAATAGAAATAAAAATGGAAGTTGCAGAAAATTAAAATTGGAAGTTTATTCAAGAAACCACTATACCTTAACGATCTATTTGGAAAAGACTCGTGCTCCTTGTAATTGGTCAAGCAAATCGTCAATCCTAGGTAATGGGTACTTGTTCTTGATAGTGACCTTATTAAGCTCTCTGTAATCGATACAAAGACGGAGTGTGCCATCCTTTTTCTTAACAAATAAAACAGGTACTCCCAATGGTGAAGTGCTCGGCCTAATAAATCCCTTATCCAACAATTCTTGTAATTGTAGTTTCAATTCCCTAAGTTCAGCTGGGGCCATCCTGTAGGGTGTTTTGGAGATCGGCTGGGTTCCCGGCATGATATCAACAGTAAACTCTATCTCTCTATCGGCTAAGTGGCCAGGCAATTCGTTTGGGAAGACGTCGGGGAATTCACTAACAACTGGGATGTCGGCTAAATTAACATTTCCATTCTGGTCGCTCAGTATACTACACAAGTAGCCTCGACACCCTTTCTGAATTAACTTATAGGCTTTAATGGACGAAATCAAGTAAGGTGGGGGCACTATCCCTTTACCCTGAAAAATGACCTCGGCTAGGTTCGGGGGTTTCAATGTGACGCTTTTCGAAACACAATTAATAGATGCATGATTTGCGACTAACCAATCCATTCCCAGTATAACGTCAAAATGAGTTATGTCCAGAGGCATTAAATCTACTAGCAATTCAATATTCTCTATCACAACAACACATGCTCTATAAATGGACGCAACAATCATAGATCTCCCAGATGGAGTAGACACAGATAATACATAATCAAGGGGCTCTAGTTCATTATTAATTTTCTCGGCAAACTTAGCAGATACAAACGAATGCGTAGAACCCGAATCAATCAACACATAGGCATTTTGGGAGCAAATTAGGAGTATACCTGACACCACTGTCTCAGCATTCTGAGTGTCCCCTGGCACTAGTGCAAATACTCTGCCCTGTCTCATCTGCCCTTTTCCAACATTACCTTTCTGAACGGAACCCGAGGTATTCTCACCTTTCTTGTTGTTATCAGCCTTTGTCTTAGGGCAATCTTTCACATAATGACCCATTTCGCCACATTCATAACAAGCTCCAGACGTCCGACGACAGACCCCGAAATGTGGCTTCCCACAACTGGAACATATCGGCTTAGAACCACTCTCTTGTCTTGGGTTGCTTGAACTGCCGACGTTCGCTTTCTTCTTGATACTAAACTGTGCGCGGCGATTGTCATAACTCTGCCTCTTCCTCTGGCTCTCTCTTGAACCCTGGTATCTGTTCAAGTTAGCTTCGGCCAGAATGGCTTTGTCCAACACTTCGGCGTAAGTCGGCATATTATGCAAGTTAACCCGGTCTTGAATCGGTCTGCGAAGCCCACTCTCGAACTTCCTGGCCTTCATGTATTCATCGTTGGCCATGTGAGGTGCAAACCTCGCCAATTCAGTAAAAGTGCGGTCGTATTCCGCCACTGTTCGGTTGCCTTGCGTCAAAGTCTGAAATTCGGTAGCCTTACGGTTTCGAACACTTAGGGGAAAGTGTTTGTTGTAGAATAATTCTAAGAATCGGGTCCAGGTCAGATCTGGATTGCTTTCTCGAACCATCATCCACCATCTGCGAGCGTCATCATCTAACGTGAATGCTGCCAACGTTACCTTCTGAGCGTCGGTGCTAGGAAAGATCTCAAACAACTTTTCCATTTCCAAAACCCATGCCTCAGCCTTCATCGGCTCTATTCCCCCAGAGAATCTCGGTGGTTTCATTTTCTTGAACTCCCTGATCAAAGCTATTGTGCCATCCCCATATAAGGCTGGCTGTGGAGGAACTTGCAGCACTGGAGGAGGTGGTGGCGGAACTACATTTCGGCCATTGGTCTGCTCAGCCTGAGTCGACGTAGCACTAGCGTACTGCTGTCTTGTCTGCCTCAACTCGCGGGCCAAACCTTCCACTAATCTTTCTAGTCTCTCCAATCTGTCTTCGGGCTGATCCTGACCAAGTGGGGGTCTACCTCTCCTCATGATGCTATGAGCATGCAAAGTGTGACTTCAAAACAATAAGCAAATAACCACGTAGACAAGTGACAAATAGGCATGTCAAGACAATGCACACCTTGTTCAGATAGCAAGCACCATGATGCAATCCTAACATCTTTCTAAGGGAAATCCTATGCTCTTTAGGACTCAAAGTGTGTGAATAACGTATACTGAGGAACTCGTGCTCTGATACCATTCTGTCACGCCCCCAAATCGCCCCTAGTAGTTTGGTGCCGTGATGGCCAGTAATTCGAGATTACCGAAGGCCAACTTTCAAAAGTTTTACACAATCAGAGTATAATAAACGGGGCTCACAAATGCGGAAGCAATAAATCAAAATACAAGTGGTCCATAAGAGCAGTGCATAAGTCCAATGAAATGGCATACATCTTTACAACTTGAATACAACAAGCAAAATACGTATTACATCTTGATCAAAAGGCTTCTCGAGCCGACATATACAAGATATAGTGAATACAAGCCAAGAAGCATGATTTTCAAGATTCGCCGACATAAAAGAAATGACATCGCCGACGTGAATACAACAAAGCCGACAAAATCATGGATCCAAAACAAGCTTTCAAAAACACATTCTAGGCGTCGCCGACGTCCTGCTCGTCACCTACATATATATAGAGAGGGTGAGCTTGGATACTCAGTGAATGGTACTAGTAATAAAGGTTTTGCATGAATATAGCCGAAGTCTTTCAAAACAAAACATGCCAAAACCATACGAATATTAGCCGAGATCTTTTCAAAGCAAAACGCATCAAAACTTTATCAAAACAAGAGATGAACTGTATTCATATATCAAGTCTTACAAGTCTCAAGGGATGCTCACTGGCATCGGCAAAACACAAATCAAGCTTTCCGAACAAACAAGTCCACGCGGTAAACCGTCAGTGGCAAAACAAAGACTGCACGATCCGTAATCGATTAGCCAAAGGTACTGCGAAAGTTTATAGTCCTCCAGCACAAGGGACTTGTGTTAATTAAGCCCGTAGCTCTTTTTAACACGATGGTCTTGCGTTACTTAGGCCCGTAGCCCGCTTTAACGCGATAGTCTTTCCAAGAAGGACCGTATCCTTTTGTACTTAGTGCTGCGAAAGTTTAGAGTCCTCCAGCACAAGGGACTTTTATACTTGGTACTACGAAAGTTTAGAGTCCTCCAGTACAAGGGACTTTTATATTTGGTACTGCGAAAGTTTAGAGTCCTCCAGTACAAGGAACTTTTCAAGAATGACATCAAAACAAAGCTTATACTTGATACGTCAAAACAGAGCCATTCATTCATGCTTAACAAATACTTTCGTCAAAACAAAACAAAGCAAGATTTATCAAAACAGTATAACATAGCTTTATTAAAAATACCACTCACCTAGTTCTTCAGGTGTAGGCTCAAAGCAAAGATCAAGGTCCTACAATCACACGGCAAATCACATTCTCAAAACAAGCTTTATATGCATGCAGATAATCCCAGCATTCTCACCAGATCCAAGTCAATAACAAAGCAAAACATGCTGGGAGTTTAAACACTGCTCCCGTTTCATGAAAACACACTGGGTACCAACCAGGTCTTTGCCGAGGTGTGGTCCCGATGGCCTCGTCCAAAAGCAAAGTCGGGAAAACCTGGGTTTCCCTTTAAAGAACATGAAGAACATGATCATGAAGAAGATGAATGCAAAGATCATAACTTGTTACAAAAATCAGAGATTTCATGCCATGAGTTCAAAACATGGATCTGGGTACCCATACAAGAAGATCATGCAAGAACAAACACAAAACATGGTTCTTGTTCCAAACTTTCGGATCAAAACGAGACTTTTCTTCAAGAACACATGAATACCATCTTTCTCTCCCGAAACCAACTTCAAATCGAAGCATGACATGCAAAACAGATTCGATCATGCAATGCAGCTAGATGATCAATAAGAGCAACAAGAGTAGGTTAAGATTCTAACCTCAAAACTCAAATGCAACAGTTCAAACCTCGAAGATCAAGCTTGGAAGATCTATTCTCACTCGAGAACCTCTCCTCCTTTCTCTAGAGCTTCTCTCTCTAAAGGCAAGGATTTGAGACAAAATGATTTAGTTCTAGGTCTGTCGGCTATCTTAACAATCAGCTCGGACACGTGGCGCTACCGGGTTGGTTCAACTCAAAAGGTGATTGATTGATAAGACAAGTCTATGACAAAGCGTATGCAGCAAACTAAGGCCAGACACATCGGCAAGTAATGACATCGGCTAAAGTTAAAGCTTCGGCAACAGGGTAACAAAGACATCGGCTAGGGAGGACGACACTTGACTAAGCTGTGCCACGCCTTGGCCGGGGTGTGCCACGCCTCGGTCTAGGCCATACCTGCCCAAGGGCAAGGATCACTAAGTGCAAAACATCTCGGCAAACATGCCCGGGTGAAGATGGGGGTCGATCAAGTGGTTCCAAAACGGTTCTAAGCACAAAGGTTCAGAGGTGAACTAAGCTCAAGATGACCTCGGCTACACACCAAGCAAGGAACAAAATCATGCAAGCATCACTTAAACAAAACAAGGCAAGGCAAAACTTGCAAAACAACATAACAAGACAAGAACACGCATGAATGTATGCAAGTATGACAAGAGTAAGGTGAGGGTTGCTACAACTATACCTCAACGATCTATATGGAAATTAAATAAAAAAGGAAGTTGAATAGAAAAAAAACTTGAACAAAAAAAGAAGTTGAATAGAAATAAAAATGGAAGTTGCAGAAAATTAAAATTGGACGTTCATTCAAGAAACCACTATACCTTAACGATCTATTTGGAAATTAAATAAAAAAGGAAGTTTAATAGAAAAATAACTTGAATAAAAATGGAAGTTGAATAAAAATAAAAATGGAAGTTGCAGAAAATTAAAAATGGAAGTTCAATACAGAAACCACTACACCTTAACGATCTATTTGGAAATTAAATAAAAAAGAAAGTTGAATATAAAAGAAACTTGAATAAAAAAAGAAGTTGAATAGAAATAAAAATGGAAGTTGCGTAAAATTAAAAATGGAAGTTCATTAAAAAACCACTATACCTTAACGATCTATTTGGAAATTAAATAAAAAAGGAAGTTGAATAAAAATAAAAATGGAAGTTGCATAAAATTAAAAATGGAAGTTCATTAAAGAAACCACTATACCTTACCGATCTATTTGGAAATTAAATAAAAAAGGAAGTTTAATAGAAAAGTAAATTGAATAAAAATGGAAGTTGAATAAAAATAAAAGTGAAATTTCCATAAAATTAAAAATGGAAGTTCAATCCAGAAACCACTATACCTTAACAATCTATTTGGAAATTAAATAAAAAATAAAGTTGAATATAAAAGAAACTTGAATAAAAAAAGAAGTTGAATAGAAATAAAAATGGAATTTGCAAAAAATTAAAATTGGAAGTTCATTCAAGAAACCACTACACCTTAACGATCTATTTGGAAATTAAATAGAAAAGGAAGTTTAATAGAAAAATAACTTGAATAAAAATGGAAGTTGAATAAAAATAAAAATGGAAGTTGCAGAAAATTAAAAATGGAAGTTCAATCTAGAAACCACTATACCTTAATGATCTATTTGGAAATTAAATAGAAAAGAAAGTTGAATATAAAATAAACTTGAATAAAAAAAGAAGTTGAATCGAAATAAAAATGGAAGTTGCAGAAAATTAAAAATGGAAGTTCATTCCAGAAACCACTGTATCTTAACGATCGATTTGGAAATTAAATAAAAAAGGAAGTTGAATAGAAAAAAAACTTGAATAAAAATGGAAGTTGAATAAAAATAACAATGGAAGTTGCATAAAATTAAAAGTGGAAGTTCGTTAAAGAAACCACTATACTTTAACGATCTATTAGGAAATGAAATAAAAAAGGAAGTTTAATAGAAAAGTAAATTGAATAAAAATGGAAGTTGAATAAAAATAAAAGTGAAATTTCCATAAAATTAAAAATGGAAGTTCAATCCTGAAACCATTATACCTTAACAATTTATTTGGAAATTAAATAAAAAAGAAAGTTGAATATAAAAGAAACTAGAATACAAAAAGAAGTTGAATAGAAATAAAAATGGAAGTTGTAGAGAACTAAAATTGGAATTTCATTCAGGAAACCACTATACCTTAACGATCTATTTGGAAATTAAATAAAAAAGGAAGTTGAAAAGAAAAATAACTTGAATAAAAATGGAAGTCGAATAAAAATAAAAATAGAAGTTGCAGAAAATTAAAAATGGAAGTTCATTCAAGAAACACTATACCTTAACGATCTATTTGAAAATTAAATAAAAAATGAAGTTTAATAGAAAAGTAAATTGAATAAAAATGGAAGTTGAATAAAAATAAAAATAGAAGTTGCATAAAATAAAAAATGGAAGTTCAATCTAGAAACCACTATATCTTAACGATCTATTTGGAAATTAAATAAAAAGGGAAGTTGAATAGAAAAAAAAAATTGAATAAAAAAAGAAGTCGAATGGAAATAACAGTGGAAGTTGCAGAAAATTAAAATTTGAAATTCATGCAAGAAACCACTACACCTTAACGATCTATTTGGAAATTAAATAAAAAAGGAAGTTCAATGGAAAAATAACTTGATTAAAAATTGAAGTCGAATAAAAATAAAAATGGAAGTTGCAGAAAATTAAAAATGAAAGTTCATTCAAGAAACCACTATACCTTAACGATCTATATGGAAATTAAATAAAAAAAGAAGTTTAATAGAAAAATAAATTGAATAAAAATGGAAGTTGAATAAAAATAAAAATAAAAATAAAAATTGCATAAAATTAAAAAAGGAAGTTCAATCCAGAAACCACAATACCTTAACGATCTATTTGGAAATTAAATAAAGAAGGAAGTTTAATAGAAGAATAACTTGAGTAAAAATGGAAGTTGAATAAAAATAAAAATGAAGGTTGCAGAAAATTAAAAATGGAAGTTCAATCAAGAAACCACTATACCTTAACGATTTATTTGAAAATTAAACAAAAAAGAAAGCTGAATATAAAAGAAACTTGAATAAAAAAAGAAGTTGAAAAGAAATAAAAATGGAAGTTGCGGAAAAGTAAAAATGGGAGTTCATTCAAGAAATCACCATACCTTAACGATCTATTTGGAAATTAAATAAAAAAGGAAGTTGAATAGAAAAAAAAACTTGAATAAAAAAAGAGGTTGAATAGAAATAAAAAAGGAAGTTGCAGAAAATTAAAATTCGAAGTTCATTCAAGAAACCACTATACCTTAACGATCTATTTGGAAATAAAATAAAAAAGGAAGTTTAATAGAAAAATAACTTGAATAAAAATGAAAGTTGAATAAAAATAAAAATGGAAGTTGCAGAAAATTAAAAATGGAAGTTCAATCCAAAAACCAATATACCTTAACGATCTAGTTGGAAATTAAATAAAAAAGGAAGTGAGTAGAAAAGAAACTTGAATAAAAAAGGGAGTTAAATAAAATTGAAAATGGAAGTTCAATCTAGAAACCACTATACCTTAACGCTCTATATGGAAATTAAATAAAAAAGGAAGTTGAATAGAAAAAAAAAATTGAATAAAAAAGGAAGTTGAATAGAAATAAAAATGGAAGTTGCAGAAAATTAAAATTGGATGTTCATTCAAGAAACCACTATACCTTAACGATCTATTTGCAAATTAAATAAAAAAGGAAGTTTAATAGAAAAATAACTTGATTAAAAATGGAAATTGAATAAAAATAAAAATGGAAGTTGCAGAAAATTAAAAATGTAAGTTCAATCCAGAAACCACTATACCATAACGATCTATTTGGAAATTAAATAAAAAAGGAAGTTGAGTAGAAAAGAAACTTGAATAAAAAAGTAAGTTAAATATAAATAAAAATGAAAGTTGCAGAAAATTAAAAATGGAAGTTCATTCAAGAAACCACTATACCTTAACGATCTATTTGGAAATTAAATAAAAACGGAAGTTGAATAGAAAAATAACTTGAATAAAAATGGAAGTTGAATAAAAATAAAAAATGAAGTTGCATAAAATTAAAAATGGAAGTTCATTGAAGAAACCACTATACCTTAACGATCTATTTGGAAATTAAATAAAAAAGGAAGTTCAATAGAAAAGTAAAATGAATAAAAATGGAAGTTCAATCTAGAGACCACTATACCTCAAAAATCTATTTGGAAATTAAATAAAAAAGAAAGTTGAATAGAAAACTAATTGAATAAAAATGGAAGTCGAATAAAAATAAAAATGGAAGTTACAAAAAATTAAAAATGGAAGTACATTCAAGAAACCATTACACCTTAACGATCTATTTGGAAATTAAATAAAAAAAGAAGTTGAATAGAAAAATAACTTGAATAAAAATGGAAGTTGAATAAAAATAAAAATGGAAGTTGTATAAAATCAAAAATGGCAGTTCAATAAACAAACCACTATACCTTAACGATCTATTTAGAAATTAAATAAAAAATGAAGTTTAGGAGAAAAGTAAATTGAATAAAAATGGAAGTAGAATAAAACTAAAAGTGAAATTTCCATAAAATTAAAAATGGAAGTTCAATCCAGAAACTACTATACCTTAACAATCTATGTGGAAATTAAATAAAAAAGATAGTTGAATAGAAAAAAAACTTGAATAAAAAAAGAAGTTGAATAGAAATAAAAATGGAAGTTGCAGAAAATTAAAATTGGAAGTTCATTCAAGAAACCACTATACCTTAACGATCTATTTGGAAAATAAATAAAAAAGGAAGTTTAATAGAAAAATACTTGAGTAAAAATGGAAGTTGAATAAAAATAAAAATGAAAGTTGCTGAAAATTAAAAATGGAAGTTTAATCCAGAAACCACTATACCTTAACGATCTATTTGGAAATTAAATAAAAAAGGAAGTTGAGTAGAAAAGAAATGTGAATAAAAAAGGAAGTTAAATAAAAATAAAAATGGAAGTTGCAGAAAATTAAAAATGGAAGTTCATTCAAGAAACCACTATACCTTAACGATCTATTTTGAAATTAAATAAAAAAGGAAGTTGAATAAAAATAAAAATGGAAGTTACATAAAATTAAGAATGGAAGTTCATTAAATAAACCACTATACCTTAACGATCTATTTGGAAATTAAATAAAAAAGGAAGTTTAATAGAAAAGTAAATTGAATAAAAATGGAAGTTGAATAAAAATAAAAGTGAAATTTCCATAAAATTAAAAATGGAAGTTTAATCCAGAAACCACTATACCTTAACAATCTATTTGGAAATTAAATAAAAAGAAAGTTGAATATAAAAGAAACTTGAATAAAACAAGAAGTTGAATAGAAATAAAAATGGAAGTTGCAGAAAATTAAAATTGGATGTTCATTCAAGAAACCACTATACCTTAACGATCTATTTGGAAATTAAATAAAAAAGGAAGTTTAATAAAAAAGTAAATTGAAAAAAAATGGATGTTGAATAAAAATAAAAAATAAAAAAAAAAGTTGCATAATATTAAAAATTGAAGTTCAATCCAGAAACCACTATACCTTAACGATCTATTTGGAAATTAAATAAAAAAAAGAAGTTGAATAGAAAAAAAACCTTGAATAAAAAAAGAAGTTGAATGGAAATAAAAATGGAAGTTGCAGAAAATTAAAATTGGAAGTTCATTCGAGAAACCACTATACCTTAACGATCTATTAGGAAATTGAATAAAAAAAGAAGTTTAATAGAAAAATAACTTCAATAAAAATGGAAGTTGAATAAAAATAAAAATAGAAGTTGCAGAAAATTAAAAATGGAAGTTCAATCCAGAAACCACTATACCTTAACGATCTATTTGGAAATTAAATAAAAAAGGAAGTTGAATAGAAAAATGACTTGAATAAAAATGGAAGTCGAATAAAAATAAAAATGGAAGTTGCAGAAAATTAAAAATTGAAGTTCCATCCAGAAACCACTATACCTTAACGATTTATTTGGAAATTAAATAAAAAAGGAAGTTTAATAGAAAAGTAAATTGAATAAAAATGGAAGTTGAATAAAAATAAAAATGAAAGTTGGATAAAATTAAAAATGGAAGTTCCATCCAGAAACCACTATACCTAAACGATCTATTTGGAAGTTAAATAAAAAAGAAAGCTGAATAGAAAAGTAAATTGAAAAAAAATGGAAGTCGAATAAATATAAAAATGGAAGTTGCAGAAAATTAAAAATGGAAGTTCATTCAAGAAACCACTATACCTTAACGATCTATTTGGAAATTAAATAAAAAAGGAAGTTTAATAGAAAAGTAAATTGAATAAAAATGGAAGTTGAATAAAAAAAAAATGAAAGTTGCAGAAAATTAAAAATGGAAGTTCAATCCAGAAACCACTTTACCTTAACTATCTGTTTGGAAATTAAATAAAAGAGGAAGTTGAGTAGAAAAGAAACTTGAATAAAAATGGAAGTTAAATAAAAATAAAAATGGAAGTTGCAGAAAATTAATAATGGAAGTTCATTCAAGAAACCACTATACCTTAACGATCTATTTGGAAATTAAATAAAAAAGGAAGTTGAGTAGAAAAATAATTTGAATTAAAATGGAAGTTGAATAAAAATAAAAAAGGAAGTTGCATAAAATTAAAAGTGGAAGTTCATTAAAGAAACCACTATACCTTAACGATCTATTTGGAAATTAAATAAAAAAAGAAGTTTAATAGAAAAGTAAATTCAATAAAAATGGAAGTTGAATAAAAATAAAAATGAAAGTTGCATAAAATTAAAACTGGAAGTTCAATCTAGAAACCACTGTACCTTAACAATCTATTTGGAAATTAAATAAAAAAGAAAGATGAATATAAAAGAAACTTGAATAAAAAAAGAAGTTGAATAGAAATAAATATGGAAGTTACAGAAAATTAAAATTGGAAGTTCATTCAAGAAACCACTATACCTTAACGATCCATTTGGAAATTAAATAAAAAAGCAAGTTGAATAGAAAAAGAAGTTGAATAGAAACAAAAATGGAAGTTGCAGAAAATTAAAATTAGATGTTCATTCAAGAAACCACTATACCTTAACGATCTAGTTGGAAATTAAATAAAAAAAGAGGTTTAATAGAAAAATAACTTGAATAAAAATGGAAGTTGAATAAAAATAAAAATGGTAGTTGCAGAAAATTAAAAACGGAAGTTCATTCAAGAAACCACTATACCTTAACGATCTATTTGGAAATTAAATAAACAAGTTGAATAGAAAAATGACTTGAATAAAAATGGAAGTCGATTAAAAATAAAAATGGAAGTTGCAGAAAATTAAAAATGTAAGTTCATTCAAAAAACCACTATACCTTAACGATCTATTTGGAAATTAAATAAAAAAGGAAGTTTAATAGAAAAGTAAATTGTATAAAAATGGAAGTTGAATAAATATAAAAATGAAAATTGCATAAAATTAAAAATGGAAGTTCAATCCATGTAACGCCCTCAAAATAATAACATTAAACCCATCAAATATAGACATGCATTGATATGTAAAAGCTCCACTTTCTTCTATTCATCAGGGTTTCATTACCAATAGTATTACATGTTAATAACAAAAGCAAATGCCCTAGAGGCTTACAGCTTTCCAAGTTAACACTTGGTTACAACAAAAGAGTACTAACTCATTTACACATTAAGCCCTTGGCTTGAATATACATGTAATACATCAAAGAAATAAAACAACAAAAGTCCGCCCGCCTCTAGCCTCCCAAGCTACGTCCTTGGAGGTGGCATGCTACCTGTACCTGAAAATGATATTCCCATATAGGGTGAGCCACAGCCCAGTAGAAATACACTAAACCAAATATGGACAATGACTAAAAGATTAGCAGTTGATAGATGGTCAACACTGATACTTTTCCTTATCACACTTTACAGTTTCATGACATACAAGTCCATGTTACAATCCATTTTCCAATTCTTTTCAATTCCCAATTTATAACCATGGCTCAGAACCTGGCCAAACAACTCATATGAGACAGTAACTCATATTAAGCACTTCCCCATTTCATAGTAGATAAGCATACTAGCTATATCACACACTAACAGATAAGCATACAAGCTATATCACACACCAACAGATAAGCATACAAGCTATATCATCACTTCCACAGATATGCATAAGAGCACTATCACACTTCCAATGACAAGCATATGAGCTCTGTCAACACATCACTAGATAAGCATATGAGCTCTATCTATGGAGTCCATCCCCTATCTCCTCCCAACAACATCCGGTTTAGAGGTCCATCCCCTATCTTCCCCTAAACCGTGGAGTACATCCCCTATCTCCTCCAACACAACACAATGCATATAAACAATAATTATACACATCATCACACAACACATAAATTTAATGTATTCTTTCAACCGTCATACTCAATGACACATTCCAGTGATTAGTTTCAGTTTGCCTAATCATCATGCATTGTCTACAACAATCAAGACTATCATCCACCGATAGCCCAAAGCAGTTATTTCTATACAGAAAATAAATGCAACAATGGATATAT
This sequence comes from Camellia sinensis, assembly GCF_055761805.1. NCBI lineage: Eukaryota > Viridiplantae > Streptophyta > Magnoliopsida > Ericales > Theaceae > Camellia > Camellia sinensis. Next base: position 47,499,998 of record NW_028128987.1, on the reverse strand, counting down.
AATTAACATTTCAACTAGGTGAGCGATAAATAATCCAACTACACCCTTTAATCCCATACCATTCCAAATCAATTCCTCATTTCCCATAATTAATTATACGAATTAATTAACCAATGTAATTAGGGCATATTCCATAATTAACATTACAATTTTCATTAATGTTTTAACATTAATTTCACTTTTCCATGCCAAACATGCATCTAGGTTTTTATATAGTCAAAACCCCAACTTTTTGTAATTTTGCACAAAACCCCCAAACGTTCACAAAATTACCAAACAAACCCCAACATCTCAAAATACTAAAATTTAAAGACAAAGCCCATAGTGAGGAGTAGGTTATCCCTACCTCGAAGTTAGAGCTCGGATGGAGAAGAGACCAAAACCAAAGTGCTCCAAAGACCAAGATTTTCGGATCAAAACGACGCCCTCGACGATCAACAACCTTTTTGTAAAGGCCAAAGGTGAGGAAATCACTCATACTAGATCAATACCTAGAGAGAAGTCAAGGTTTTAGAGAAAGGAGCTCTCAAAATGGGTTTTAGAAAAAGTAGGAGGGAGAAAGGAAAGTAAAAAGTGATTTAAAATCACCCAGCGGATAACTCATATACGCATGACCCGCTCGAGCGGAGAACACAACGCTCGAGCGCCAAGAACAAAAATCTGGACACGCTCGAGCGCAATAAGGCCCGCTCGAGCGCCAAGACACAAGAATAAAGCACTTCCGCTCGAGCACGAAAACCAGTCCACTCGAGCGTATATTTCCCCCTCCTAGAACTTATACCCAAAAAGTACTACCCGCTCGAGCGCCACCAAACCCGCACGAGCGCTACCGCTCGAGCGTAAACAAACCCGCTCGAGCGTAAAAATCACATCTGCAGAAGTTTTGCAGGAACACGAAATACTGGAGGTGTGCAATCCCCGCTCGAGCGGATCGCCTAAAAACTGGACAACAAGGAATTGAAACCAAGGCCTAACCAACCTGTAACAACCCTGCTCAAAACATCCTAAAACTCAATCAAGTGGAATTAAAGGACGGCAACAGGATGGATACCACTACCAACTTCATGGAACCGAGTCCGGAACACAACAGAACAGTAAAGGAACAACTAGGATCGCTATAATCCAGAAACCACTATACGTTAACGATCTATTTGGAAATTAAACAAAAAAAGAAGTTGAATAGAAAAGTAACTTGAATAAAAATGGAAGTTACTTAAAAATAAAAATGGAAATTCATTCAAGAAACCACTATACCTTAACGATCTATTCGGAAATTAAATAAAAAACGAAGTTGAATAGAAAAGTAAATTGAATAAAAATTGAAGTCGAATAAAAATAAAAGTGAAATTTCCATAAAATTAAAAATGGAAGTTCAATCCAGAAACCACTATACCTTAACGATCTATTTGGAAATTAAATAAAAAAGGAAGTTTAATAGAAAAATAACTTGAATAAAAATGGAAGTTGAATAAAAATAAAAATGAAATTTGCAGAAAATTAAAAATGGAATTTCAATCCAGAAACCACTATACCTTAACGATCTATTTGGAAATTAAATAAAAAAGAAAGTTGAATATAAAAGAAACTTGAATAAAAAAAGAAGTTGAATAGAAATAAAAATGGAAGTTGCAAAAAATTAAAATTGGAAGCTCATTCAAGAAACCACTATACCTTAACGATCTATTTGGAAATTAAATAAAAAAGGAAGTTGAATACAAATAAAATTGGAAGTTACAGAAAATTAAAATTGGAAGTTCATTCAATAAACCACTATACCTTAACGATCTATTTGGAAATTAAATAAATAAGGAAGTCTAATAGAAAAATAACTTGAATAAAATGGAAGTTGAATAAAAATAAAAATGGAAGTTGTAGAAAATTAAAAATGAAAGTTCAATCCAGAAACCACTATACCTTAACGATCTATTTGGAAATTAAATAAAAAAGGAATTTGAGTAGAAGAGAAACTTGAATAAAAAAGGAAGTTAAATAAAAATAAAAATGGAAGTTGCAAAAAATTAAAATTCGAAGTTCATTCAAGAAACCACTATACCTTAACGATCTATTTGGAAATTAAATAAAAAAGGAAGTTGAATAGAAAAATAACTTGAATTAAAATGGAAGTTGAATAAAAATAAAAATGGAAGTTGCATAAAATTAAAAATGGTAGTTCATTAAAGAAACCACTATACCTTAACGATCTATTTTGGAAATTAAATAAAAAAGGAAGTTGAGTAAAAATAAAAATGAAAGTTGCATAAAATTAAAACTGGAAGTTCAATCCAGAAACCACTATACCTTAACAATCTATTTGGAAATTAAATAAAAAAGAAAGTTGAATATAAAAGAAACTTGAATAAAAAAAGAAGTTGAATAGAAATAAAAATGGAAGTTGCATAAAATTAAAAATAGAAGTTCATTAAAGAAACCACTATACCTTAACGATCTATTTGGAAATTAAATAAAAAAGGAAGTTTAATAGAAAGGTAAATTGAATAAAAATGGAAGTTGAATAAAAATAAAAGTGAAATTTCCAAATAATTAAAAATAGAAGTTCAATTCAGAAACGACTATACCTTAACAATCTATTTGGAAATTAAATAAAAAAGAAACTTGAATATAAAAGAAACTTGAATAAAAAAGAAGTTGAATTGAAATAAAAATGGAAGTTGCAGAAAATTAAAATTGGAAGTTCATTCAAGAAACCACTATACTTTAACGATCTATTTGGAAATTAAATAAAAAAGGAAGTTGAAAAGAAAAATAACTTGAATAAAAATGGAAGTCGAATAAAAATAAAAATGAAAGTTGCAGAAAATTAAAAATGGTAGTTCATTCAAGAAACCACTATACCTTAACGATCTATTTGGAAATTAAATAAAAAAGGAAGTTTAATAGAAAAGCAAATTGAATAAAAATGGAAGTTGAATAAAAATAAAAATGGAAGTTGCAGAAAATTAAAAATGGAAGTTCATTCAAGAAACCACTATACCTTAACGATCTATTTGGAAGTTAAATGAAAAAGGAAGTTGAGTAGAAAAGAAACTTAAATAAAAAAGGAAGTTAAATAAAAATAAAAATGGAAGTTGCAGAAAATTAAAAATGGAAGTTCATTCAAGAAACCAGTATACCTTAACGATCTATTTGGAAATTAAATAAAAAAGGAAGTTGAATAGAAAAATAACTTGAATTAAAATGGAAGTTGAATAAAAATAAAAATTGAAGTTGCATAAAATTAAAAATGGAAGTTCATTAAAGAAATCACTATACCTTAACGATCTATTTGGAAATTATATAAAAAAAGAAGTTTAATAGAAAAGTAAATTGAATACAAATGGAAGTTAAATAAAAATAAAAATGAAAGTTGCATAAAATTAAAACTGGAAGTTCAATCCCGAAACCACTATACCTTAACAATCTATTTGGAAGTTAGATAAAAAAGAAAGTTGAATATAAAAGAAACTTGAATAAAAAAAGAAGTTGAATAGAAATAAAAATGGAAGTTGCAGAAAATTAAAATTGGAAGTTCATTCAAGAAACCATTATACCTTAACGATCTATTTGGAAATTAAATAAAAAAGGAAGTTGAATAGAAAAATAACTTGAATAAAAATGGAAGTCGAATAAAAATAAAAATGGAAGTTGCAGAAAATTAAAAATGGAAGTTCATTCAAGAAACCACTATACCTTAACGATCTATTTGGAAATTAAATAAAAAAAGAAGTTTAATAGAAAAATAAATTGAATAAAAATGGAAGTTGAATAAAAATAAAAATGAAAATTGCATAAATTTAAAAATGGAAGTGCAATCTAGAAACAACTATACCTTAACGATCTATTTGAAAATTAAATAAAAAAGGAAGTTTAATAGAAAAGTAAATTGAATAAAAATGGAAGTTGAATAAAACTAAAAATGAAAGTTGCATAAAATTAAAACTGGAAGTTCATTCAAGAAACCACTATACCTTAACGATCTATTTGGAAATTAAATAAAAAAGGAAGTTTAATAGAAAATTGACTTGAATAAATATGGAAGTCGAATAAAAATAAAAATGGAAGTTGCAGAAAATTAAAAATATAAGTTTATTCAAGAAACCACTATACCTTAACGATCTATTTGGAAATTAAATAAAAAACGAAGTGTCACGCCCTCAAAATAATAACATTAAACCCAACAATATAAACATGCATTTTTATATAAAAGATCCACATTCTTCAATTCATCAGAGTATTTCATTACAAAAATATTACATGTTAACAACAAAAGCAAATGCCCTACGGGTTACAGCTTTACAAGTTAACACTTGGTTACAAAAGAGAGTACTAAGTCAATTACACATTAAGCCCTTGGCTTGAATTTACACGTAATACATCAAAAAGAAATAAGACAACAAAAGTCTATCCGTCTCTAGCCTCCCAAGCTATGTCCTTGGAGGTGGCATGCTACCTGTACCTGAAAATGATGTTCCCATATAGGGTGAGCCACAGCCCAGTAGAAATATACTAAACCGACTATGAACAATGCCTAAAAGGTTAGCAACTGATAGATGGTCAATACTTACACTTCCATTTACATCTTATTACAATTCCATGACAGCCAAGTCTATGTTACAATTCACTTTCCATTTCTTATTCAACTTTGAGTTTGAAAACAAGGCTCAGTACTCTGGCCAAAACATTTGATGAGATTATAGTTCATCACTAGAACACTTTCGAAATTTAAGGTGGATACACATTTTGGTGTTGTATCAATAACACATAAACTACTTCCATACTTCGCAAACGATGATGATATACATTTTAATGCTATATCAAATTAAACAAACTTTTCAATAGATAAGCATATGAGCTATATCACTACTACAACAGATAAGAATATGAGCTATATCAATACTACAACAGATAAGCATATGAGCTGTATCAATACTTCAACAGATAAGCATATGAGCTATATCAAGACTACAACAGATAAGCATATGAGCTGTATCAATACTTCAACAAATAAGCATATGAGCTGTATCAACATTCCAATGGATAAGCATATGAGCTGTATCAATATTTCAACAGATAATCATATGAGCTATATCCCCGGGTCCATCCCCCATCTTCCCTTAACCATTAACCGGTTTAGAGGTACATCCCCCATCTCCTCCCATACACAAGCAATGCATATAAACACAGAATCATATACATAATCGATCAATACATAAAGTTAATGTATTCTATTAACCGTCTACACATAATGCATATAAACACATTGGTCATATACACAATCAATCAATACATAAAGTTAATGTATTCTATTAACCGTCATATTCATGACACATCCGATTGATTAGTTTTAGTTTGCCTAATCATCATGCATTGTCTACAACAATCAATACTACCCTCCACCGGTAGCCCAAAGCAATTATTTCTAAACGGGAAATAAATGCACAAATGGATAATATATCAACATTTCAATTAGGTGAGCAATAAATGATTTAACTACACCCTTTAGTCTCATACATTCCCAATTTCAACATTTCCAATTCGATTCCTCATTTCCTTTAATCAATTATATACATTAATTAATTAAAACAATTAGGGCAAATTACCTTAATTAACAAAACAACTCTAAGGTTTCATTTTCATCTACGATCCATCATCCAACTCATTATCTTTCATACCAAACTTGCATATAGGTCTATTTCAAACAAAACCCCAACTTTTGTAAAATTACACAAAAGACCCAAACTTTCTCAAATCTATCCAACAACACCCAACATATCAAAATGTTAAAATTTAAAGACAAAATCCATAAGGAATAGTAGGATATCCCTACCTCAAAAGATGACACTCAACGGAGAAGACGAAGAAACTCAACGTGCTCCAAAACTCAATATTTTCGGATCAAAAGATAACCCGCGACGATCAACCCAACTTTTACAAAGACCAAAGGTAAGGAGAACACCCTAGCTAGATCAAACCCTAGAGAGAAGGGAGATTCTAGAGAGAGGAGCTCTCAAAAATGGGTTTTTGAAAAAGTAGGAGAGAGAAAGAAAAGTGAAAAGTGATTTAAAATCACCCAGTGGATAACTCATATACGCACGACCCGCTCGAGCGTAGAATAGAGCGCTCAAGCGTAAAGCACAAATATCTGGTCCCGCTCGAGCGCATATATGACCGCTCGAGCGCATATATGACCGCTCGAGCGCCAAGAAACAAAAGCAGAACACATCCGCTCGAGCGTGAAAAGCCAGTCCGCTCGAGCACAGATTTTCATCTCCCAGAACTTTTCAGGAAAAAAACTACCCGCTCGAGCGCCAACAATCCCGCTTGAGCGCAAGAAACCCGCTCGAGCGTAGAAAACACACCGGTAGAAGTTTTTGCAGGGCCACGAAATACTGGAAGTGTGTAAACCCCGCTTGAGCGCAAAAAGACCCGCTCGAGCGGACAACCAAAAACCAAACTCCGCTCGAGCGCAGAATGACCCGCTCGAGCATAACACCACAAATCTGGGCAACAACACTAGAGACCAAAACTCAATCTACCTGTTTGAAACATGCCCAACACATCCTAAAACTCAAACACTAAGAGTAAAGTATAGAAACGAGGATAAGACAACAGCACCCTTACGAAACCGAATCCGGATTACAGTTAAGCACGAGAGGGAAAACCGGGATCGCTATAGGAAGTTTAATAGAAAAGTAAATTGAATAAAAATGGAAGTTGAATAAAAATAAAAATGAAAGTTGCATAAAATTAAAAATGAAAGTTCAATCCAGAAACCACCATACGTTAACGATCTATTTGGCAATTAAATAAAAAAGGAAGTTGAATAGAAAAGTAACTTGAATAAAAATGGAAGTTACTTAAAAATAAAAATGGATATTCATTCAAGAAACCACTATACCTTAATGATTTATTTGGAAATTAAATAAAAAAGGAAGTTGAATAGAAAAATAACTTGAATAAAATGGAAGTCGAATAAAAATAAAAATGGAAGTTGCAGAAAATTAAAAAAGAAAGTTCATTCAAGAAACCACTATACCTTAACGATCTATTTGGAAATTAAATAAAAAAAGAAGTTTAATAGAAAAATAAATTGAATAAAAATGGAAGTTGAATAAAAATAAAAATAAAAATTACATAAAATTAAAAATGGAAGTTCAATCCAGAAACCACTATACCTTAACGATCTATTTGGAAATTAAATAAAAAAGGAAGTTTAATAGAAAAATAACTTGAATAAAAATGGAAGTTCAATCCAGAAACACTATACTTTAACGATCTATTTGGAAATTAAATAAAAAAGAAAGTTGCATATAAAAGAAACTTGAATAAAAAAAGAAGTTGAATAGAAATAAAAATGGAAGTTGCAGAAAATTAAAATTGGAAGTTCATTCAAGAATCCCCTATACCTTAACGATCTATTTGGAAATTAAATTAAAAATGAAGTTGAATAGAAAAAAAACTTGAATAAAAAAAGAAGTTGAATAGAAATAAAAATGGAAGCTGCAGAAAATTAAAATTGGAAGTTCATTCAAGAAACCACTATACCTTAATGATCTATTTGGAAACTAAATAAATAAGGATATTTAATAGAAAAATAACATGAATAAAAATGGAAGTTGAATAAAAATAAAAATGGAAGTTGCAGAAAATTAAAATGGAAGTTCAATCCAGAAACACTATACCTTAGCGATCTATTAGGAAAATAAATAAAAAATGAAGTTGAGTAGAAAAGAAACTTGAATAAAAAAGGAAGTTAAATAAAAATAAAAATGGAAGTTGCAAAAAATTAAAAATGGAAGTTCAATCCAAAAACCACTATACCTTAGCGATCTATTTGTAAATTAAAGAAAAAAGGAAGTTGAATAGAAAAATAACATGAATTAAAATGGAAGTTGAATAAAAATAAAAATGGTAGTTGCAGAAAAATTAAAATTGAAAGTTCATTGAAGAAACCACTATACCTTAACGATCTATTTGGAAATTAAATAAAAAAGGAAGTTGAATAGAAAAAAAACTTGAATAAAAAAAGAAGTTGAATAGAAATAAAAATGGAAGTTGCAGAAAATTAAAATTGGATGTTCATTAGAGAAACCACTATACCTTAACGATCTATTTGGAAATTAAATAAAAAAGGAAGTTCAATAGAAAAATAACTTGAATAAAAATGGAAGTTGAATAAAAATAAAAATGGAAGTTGCAGAAAATTAAAAATGGAAGTTCCATCCGGAAACCACTATACCTTAGCGATCTATTTGGAAATTAAATAAAAAAGGAAGTTGAGTAGAAAAGAAACTTGAATAAAATAGGAAGTTAAATAAAAATAAAAATGAAAGTTACAGAAAAGTAAAAACGGAAGTTCATTCAACAAACCACTATACCTTAACGATCTATTTGGAAATTAAATAACAAAGGAAGTAGAATAGAAAAATAGCTTGAATAAAAATAAAAATGGAAGTAGCATAAAAGTAAAAATGGAAGTTCATTAAAGAAACACTATACCTTAACGATCTATTTGGAAATTAAATAAAAAAGGAAGTTTAATAGAAAAGTAAATTGAATAAAAATAAAAGTGAAATTTCCATAAAATTAAAAATGGAAGTTCAATTCAGAAACCACAATACCTTAACAATCTATTTGGAAATTAAATAAAAAGGGAAGTTGAATATAAAAGAAACTTGAATAAAAAAAGAAGTTGAATAGAAATAAAAATGGAAGTTGCAGAAAACTAAAATTGGAAGTTCATTCAAGAAACCACTATACCTTAACGATCTATTTGGAAATTAAATAAAAAAGGAAGTTGAATAGAAAAATAACTTGAATAAAAATGGAAGTCGAATAAAAATAAAAATGGAAGTTGCAGAAAATTAAAAATGGAAGTTCATTCAAGAAACCACTATACCTTAACGATCTATTTGAAAATTAAATAAAAAAGGATGTTTAATAGAAAAGTAAATTGAATAAAAATGGAAGTGGAATAAAAATAAAAATAAAAATTGCATAAAATTAAAAATTGAAGTTCAATCCAGAAACCACTATACCTTAACGATCTATTTGGAAATTAAATAAAAAAGGAAGTTTAATAGAAAAATAACTTGAATAAAAAAAGAAGTTGATTGGAAAAAAAAAATGGAAGTTGCAGAAAATTAAAATTGGAAGTTAATACAAGAAACCACTATACCTTAACGATCTATTTGGAAATTAAATAAAAAAGGAAGTTTAATAGAAAAATGACTTGAATAAAAATGGAAGTTGCAGAAAATTAAAAATGGAAGTTCAATCCAGAAACCACTATACCTTTACGATCTATTCGGAAATTAAATAAAAAAGGAAGTTGAGTAGAAAAGAAACTTGAATAAAAAAGGAAATTAAATAAAAATAAAAATGGAAGTTGCAGAAAATTAAAAATGGAAGTTCATTCAAGAAACCACTATACCTTAACGATCTATTTGAAAATTAAATAAAAAATGTAGTTGAATAGAAAAGTAACTTGAATAAAAATGGAAGTTACTTAAAAATAAAAATGGATATTCATTCAAGAATCCACTATACCTTAACGATCTATTTGAAAATTAAATAAAAAAGGAAGTTGAATAGAAAAATGGCTTTAATAAAAATGGAAGTCAAATAAAAATAAAAATGGAAGTTGCAGAAAATTAAAAATGGAAGTTCATTCAAGAAACCACTATACCATAACGATCTATTTGGAAATTAAATAAAAAAGGAAGTTGAATAGAAAAATTACTTGAATAAAAATGGAAGTCAAATAAAAATAAAAATGGAAGTTGTAGAAAATTAAAAATGGAAGTTCATTCAAAAAACCACTATACCTTAACGATCAATTTGGAAATGAAATAAACAAGGAAGTTGAATAGAAAAATGACTTGAATAAAAATGGAAGTCGATTAAAAATAAAAATGGAAGTTGCAGAAAATTAAAAATGTAAGTTCATTAAAAAAACCACTATACCATAACGATATATTTGGAAATTAAATAAAAAAAGGAAGTTTAATAGAAAAGTAAATTGAATAAAAATGAAAGTTGAATAAAAATAAAAATGAAAGTTACATAAAATTAAAAATGGAAGTTCAATCCAGAAACCACTATACGTTAACGATCTATTTCGAAATTAAATAAAAAAGGAAGTTGATAAGAAAAGTAATTTGAATAAAATTGAAGTTACTTAAAAATAAAAATGGATATTCATTCAAGAAACCACTATACCTTACCGATCTATTTGGAAATTAAATAAAAAAGGAAGTTGAATAGAAAAATAACTTGAATAAAAATGGAAGTCGAATAACAATAAAAATGGAAGTTGCAGAAAATTAAAAATAGAAGTTCATTCAAGAAACCACTATACCTTAACGATCTATTTGGAAATTAAATAAAAAAGGAAGTTGAATAGAAAAATAACTTGAATAAAAATGGAAGTCGAATAAAAATAAAAATGGAAGTTCATTCAAGAAACCACTATACCTTAACAATCTATTTGGAAATCAAATAAAAAAGAAAGTTGAATATAAAAGAAACTTGAATAAAAAAAGGCGTTGAATAGAAATAAAAATGGAAGTTGCAAAAAATTAAAATTGGATGTTCATTCAAGAAATCACTATATCTTAACGATCTATTTGGAAATTAAATGAAAAAGGAAGTTGAAGAGAAAAATAACTTGAATAAAAATGGAAGTCGAATAAAAATAAAAATGGAAGTTGCAGAAAATTAAAAATGGAAGTTCATTCAAGAAACCACTATACCATAACGATCTATTTGGAAATTAAATAAAAAAGGAAATAGAATTGTAACGCCCTCAAAATAATAACAGTAAACCCATCAAATAAGACATTTAATGACATATGAAATAACCACATTCTTCTATTCATCAGAGTTTCATTACAAAAGTATTACATGTTAACAACAAAAGCAAAATGCCCTACGGGCTGACAGCTTTCCAAGTTAACACTTGGTTACAACAAAGGAGTACTGACTCATTTACACATTAAGCCCTTGGCTTGAATATACATGTAATACATCAAAAATAAAACGACAAAAGTAAGTCCGCCTCTAGCCTCCCAAGCTATGTCCTTGGAGATGGCATGCTACCTGTACCTGAAAATGATATTCCCATATAGGGTGAGCCACAGCCCAGTAGAAATACACTAAACCAACCATGAACAATGACTAAAAGATTAGCAATTGATAGATGGCCAACACTGATACATTCACATAAATCACATATTTATGTCATACGACTTATGAGTCCAAGTTACTTTTTATTTTCCCTTTTTCAACAGATAAGCATGTCAGCTCTATCACCATTTCAATAGATATGTATAAAAACTATATCCCACATTCACAGATAAGCATATAAGCTGTATCCACATTCTTAACAAATATGTATAACGACAATATCCCACATTCACAGATAAGCATATAAGCTGTATCTACACTTCACAAAGATAAGCATATGAGCTCTATCTTCACTTCTCTAGACAAGCATATGAGCTGTATCTACGGAGTTCATCCCCTATCTTCTCCCAACACTATCCTGTTTAGTGGTACATCCCATATCTTCCTCTAAACCGCGGAGTACATCTCCCATCTCCTCCTCTACACATAACGTATACAAACACATTGGTTCTATATACAATCATTCAATACATATAGTTAATGTATTCTATCAATCGTCAAATTCCATGACACATTCCATTGATTAGTTTTAGTTTGCCTAATCATCATGCATTGTCTACAACAATCACGACTATCCTCCACCGATAGCCCAAAGCAGTTATCTCTATACAGAAAATAAATGCTCAATGGATATTCAATCAACATTTCAATTCGGTGAGTGATAAACAATTCAACTACACCCTTTAACCCCATACATTCCCAATCTCGACAATTTCATTTCATTTCCTCATTTCTCACAATTAATTATCCCAATTAATCAAATAATGTAATTAGGTCATTTTCCATAATTACCATTTCAACCCTTAGGTTCCATTTTCATCAATGATTCAACATCAATTCCATTCCTCTATACCAAACATGCATTTAGGTTTATTATAAATAAAACCCCAACCTTTGTGAAATAACACAAAAGCCCCAAACTTTCACAAAATTACCAAACCAACCCCAACATCTCAAAATACCAAAATTTAAAGACAAAATCCATAGAGAGGAGTAGGATATCCCTACCTCAAATCCGAAGCTCCAAGGGAGAAGATGACAAAACCCAACGTGCTCCAAATCCCGAAATTTTCAGATTAAAATGTAGCCCTCGATGATCAACAACTTTTTTGTAAAGGCCAAAGGTGAGCAAATCACTCTTACTAAATCAAAACCTAGAGAGAAGGTAGAGTTCTAGAGTGAGAGGCTCAACAATGGTGCTTTTGGAAAAGTAGGAGAGAGAAGAGAAAGTGAAAAAGTGATTTGAAAAGTCAAAACACGGAACTTAAACCCAGTCGACCTGCTCGAGCGTCAAACACCCCGCTCGAGCGTCACTCACAGACTCCCGCTCGAGCGTCAACAATCCCGCTCGAGCGGCGGATACACACTCCCAGAACTTTTACAGAACCAGGTCTCCGCTCGAGCTTCCAACTCCCCGCTCGAGCGTCACTCACACAACTCCGCAACACTGCACAGAAAATACTGGATGGGTACAATTCCCGCTCGAGCGCCAAAACCCTCGCTCGAGCGGACAGGTTAAAATCTGGGCAACTAGTTTTGGTTTCTAAACTCAACCAACCTGTAACAAACCTGCCCAACACATCCCATAACTCAAATACGAAGTAAAAAGGATGTAAACAAAATAATAATCAACTACCAACATCCACGGAAACATGTCCGGATCACTGTACAACAAGGGTAAATTGAATAAAAATGGAAGTTGAATAAAAATAAAAGTGAAATTTCCATAAAATTAAAAATGGAAGTTCAATCCAGAAACCACTATACCTTAACAATCTATTTAGAAATTAAATAAAAAAGAAAGTTGAATATAAAAGAAACTTGAATAAAAAAAGAAGTTGAATAGAAATAAAAGTGGAAGTGGCAGAAAATTAAAATTGGAAGTTCATTCAAGAAACCACTATACCTTGACGATCTATTCGGAAATTAAATAAAAAATGAAGTTGAATAGAAAAATAACTTAAATAAAAATTGAAGTGGAATAAAAATAAAAATGGAAGTTGTATAAAATTAAAAATGGAAGTTCATTAAAGAAACCACTATACCTTAACGATCTATTTGGAAATTAAATAAAAAAGGAAGTTTAATTGAAAAGCAAATTGAATAAAAATGGAAGTTGAATAAAAATAAAAGTGAAATTTCCATAAAATTTAAAATGGAAGTTCAATCCAGAAACCACTATACCTTAACAATGTATTTGGAAATTAAATAAAAAAAAAAGTTGAATATAAAAGAAACTTGAATAAAAAAATAAGTTGAATAGAAATAAAAATGGAAGTTGCAGAAAACTAAAATTGGAAGTTCATTCAAGAAACCATTATACCTTAACGATCTATTTGGAAATTAAATAAAAAAGGAAGTTGAATAGAAAAATAACTTGAATAAAAATGGACGTCGAATGAAAATAAAAATGAAAGTTGCAGAAAATTAAAAATGGAAGTTCATTCAAGAAGCCACTATACCTTAACGATCTATTTGAAAATTAAATAAAAAAAGAAGTTTAATAGAAAAGTAAATTGAATAAAAATGAAAGTTGAATAAAAATAAAAATAAAAGTTGCATAAAATTAAAAATGGAAGTTCCATCCAGAAACCACTATACCTTAACGATCTATTTGGAAATTAAATAAAAAAGGAAGTTGCATAGAAAAAAAACTTGAATAAAAAAAGAAGTTGTATGGAAATAAAAATGGAAGTGGCAAAAAACTAAAATTGGAAGTTCATTCAAGAAACCATTATACCTTAACGATCTATTTGGAAATTAAATAAAAAAGGAAGTTGAATAGAAAAATAACTTGAATAAAAATGGAAGTCGAATGAAAATAAAAATGGAAGTTGCAGAAAATTAAAAATGGAAGTTCATTCAAGAAACCACTATACCTTAACGATCTATTTGAAAATTAAATAAAAAAGGAAGTTTAATAGAAAAGTAAATTGAATGAAAATGAAAGTTGAATAAAAATAAAAATAAAAGTTGCATAAAATTAAAAATGGAAGTTCAATCCAGAAACCACTATACCTTAACGATCTATTTGGAAATTAAATAAAAAAGGAAGTTGCATAGAAAAAAAACTTGAATAAAAAAAGAAGTTGAATGGAAATAAAAATGGAAGTGGCAGAAAATTAAAATTGGAAGTTCATTCAAGAAACAACTATACCTTAACGATCTATTTGGAAATTAAATAAAAAAGGAAGTTGAATATAAAAGAAACTTGAATAAAAAAAGAAGTTGAATAGAAATAAAAATGGAAGTTGCAGAAAATAAAAATTGGAAGTTCATTAAAGAAATCACTATACCTTAATGATCTGTTTGGAAATTAAATAAAAAAGAAAGTTGAATAGAAAAATAACTTGATTAAAAATGGATGTCGAATTAGGGCTGAGCAAGGAATCCGTGAAATCCGTAATTCGATCCAGTCCAGTCCAATCCAATAGGTTTGGATTGGTTTTTTGAATCTGTGGTTCGGTTCCGGATTGAAAAATTAAAAATTCGTAGTTCACGGATTGGTTCCGGATTGAATCCCACGGTTCCGGATTGGAACCGATCCGGACCGTATACAAATAGTCTATATTTTTATTATACAGCTTCCTGCATAGTAGCTTCTCTTATTTCATATAAAACTTAAATCCAAACCTAAACTTGCATAGTATCTTCTTTTATTACTTTTGTTTGCTAGTTTTTAGTGTTAATTTGTAATGGTCTAAATACTTATGGTGGAACTAGTTTCTTTATGGTTGTTTAAATTCTAGAACAGTTTGTCGCTATTATGAAAAGACATATTGCTATTGTGAAACTAATATGGTGCTATATTTATATTTTTATGAAAATAAAGTGTTATATATATATTTTTGTTATTTAATTATATAAATCCGTGGTCCTAAACCGATCCAATCCGTATTTAAATGGATTGGTTCCACGATTTAAACGGATTAGATTGGTTCCAATTTTTCAGGATCCGTAGATAACGGATTGGTTCTGGTTTTACTCCAATCCAGTCCAATCCGGACCATGCTCACCCCTATGTCGAATAAAAATAAAAATGGAAGTTGCAGAAAATTAAAAATGGAAGTTCATTCAAGAAACCACTATACCTTAACGATCTATTTGGAAATTAAAGAAAAAAAGAAGTTTAATAGTAAAATATATTGAATAAAAATGGATGTTGAATAAAAATAAAAATAAAAATTTCATAAAATTAAAAATGGAAGTTCAATCCAGAAACTACTATACCTTAACGATCTATTTGGAAAATTAAATAAAAAAGGAAGTTTAATACAAAAATAACTTGAATAAAAATGGAAGTCGAATAAAAATAAAAATGGAAGTTGTAGAAAATTAAAAATGAAAGTTCATTCAAGAAACCACTATACCTTAACGATCTATTTGGAAATTAAATAAAAAAAGAAGTTTAATAAAAAAATAAATTGAATAAAAATAAAAGTTGAATAAAAATAAAAATAAAAATTGCATAAAATTAAAAATGGAAGTTCAATCCAGAAACCACTATACCTTAACGATCTATTTAGAAATTAAATAAAAAAGGAAGTTGAATATAAAAGAAACTTGACTAAAAAAAGAAGTTGATTAGAAATAAAAACGGAAGTTGCAGAAAATTAAAATTGGAAGTTCCTTCAAGAAACCACTATACCTTAATGATCTATTTGGAAATTAAATAAAAAAGGAAGTTGAATAGAAAAATAAGTTGATTAAAAATGGAAGTCGAATAAAAATAAAAATGGAAGTTGTAGAAAATTAAAAATGGAAGTTCATTCAAGAAACCACTATACCTTAACGATCTATTTGGAAATTAAATAAAAAAAGAAGTTTAATTGAAAAATAAATTGAATAAAAATGGAATTTGATTAAAAATAAAAATAAAAATTGCATAAAATTAAAAATGGAAGTTCAATCCAGAAACCACTATACCTTAACGATCTATTTAGAAATTAAATAAAAAAGGAAGTTGAATATAAAAGAAACTTGACTAAAAAAAGAAGTTGATTAGAAATAAAAACGGAAGTTGCAGAAAATTAAAATTGGAAGTTCCTTCAAGAAACCACTATACCTTAATGATCTATTTGGAAATTAAATAAAAAAGGAAGTTGAATAGAAAAATAAGTTGATTAAAAATGGAAGTCGAATAAAAATAAAAATGGAAGTTGTAGAAAATTAAAAATGGAAGTTCATTCAAGAAACCACTATACCTTAACGATCTATTTGGAAATTAAATAAAAAAAGAAGTTTAATTGAAAAATAAATTGAATAAAAATGGAATTTGATTAAAAATAAAAATAAAAATTTCATAAAATTAAAAATGGAAGTTCAATCCAGAAACCACTATACCTTAACGATCTAATTGGAAAATTAAATAAAAAAGGAAGTTAAATAGAAAAATAACTTGAATAAAAATGGAAGTCGAATAAAAATAAAAATGGAAGTTTTAGAAAATTAAAAATGGAAGTTCAATCAAGAAACCACTATACCTTAACGATCTATTTGGAAATTAAATAAAAAAAGAAATTTAATAGAAAAATAAATTGAATAAAAATGAAAGTTGAATAAAAATAAAAATAAAAATTGCATAAAATTAAAAATGGAAGTTCAATCCAGAAACCACCATACCTTAACGATCTGTTTGGAAATTAAATAAAAAATGAAGTTTAATAGAAAAATAACTTTAATAAAAATGGAAGTTGAATAAAATTAAAAATGGAAGTTGCAGAAAATTAAAAATGGAAGTTCAATCCAGAAACCACTAAACCTTGACGATCTATTTGGAAATTAAATAAAAAAGAAAGTTGAATATAAAAGAAACTTGAATAAAAAAAGATGTTGAATAGAAATAAAAATGGAAGCTGCAGAAAATTAAAATTGGAAGTTCATTCAGGAAACCACTATACCTTAACGATCTATTTGGAAATTAAATAAAAAAGGAAGTTGAATAGAAAAAAAAGTTGAATAAAAAAAGAAGTTGAATAGAAATAAAAAGTGGAAGTTGCAGAAAATTAAAATTGGAAGTTCATTCAAGAAACCACTATACCTTAACGATCGATTTGGAAATTAAATAAAAAAGGAAGTTTAATCGAAAAAAAACTTGAAGAAAAATGGAAGTTGAATAAAAATAAAAATGGAAGTTGAAGAAAATTAAAAATGGAAGTTCAATCCAGAAACCACTATACCTGAACGATCTATTTGGAAATTAAATAAAAAAGGAAGTTGAGTAGAAAAGAAACTTGAATAAAACAGGAAGTTGAATAAAAATAAAAACGGAAGTTGCAGAAAATTAAGAATGGAAGTTCATTCAAGAAACCACTATACCTTAACGATCTATTTGGAAATTAAATAAAAAAGGAAGTTGAGTAGAAAAATAAGTTGAATTAAAATGGAAGTTGAATAAAAATGAAAATGGAAGTTGCGTAAAATTAAAAATGGAAGTTCATTAAACAAACCACTATACCTTAAGGATCTATTTGTAAATTAAATAAAAAAGGAAGATTAATAGAAAAGTAAATTGAATAAAAATAAAAGTGAAATTTCCATAAAATTAAATATGGAAGTTCAATCCTGAAACCATTGTACCTTAACAATCTATTTGGAAATTAAATAAAAAAGAAAGTTGAATATAAAAGAAACTTGAATAAAAAAAGAAGTTGAATAGAAATAAAAATGGAAGTTGCAGAAAATTAACTATCTATAAAATAAATAGTTAATTAAAGAAACCATTATACCTTAACTATCTATTTGGAAATTAAATAAAAAAGGAAGTTGAATAGAAAAATAACTTGAATTAAAATGGAAGTTGAATAAAAATAAAAGTTGAAGTTGCATAAAATTAAAAATGGAAGTTCATTAAAGAAACCACTATACCTTAACGATCTATTTGGAAATTAAATAAAATAGGAAGTTTAATAAAAAAGTAAATTAAATAAAAATGGAAGTTGAATAAAAATAAAAGTGAAATTTCCATAAAATTAAAAATGGAAGTTCAATCCAGAAACCACTATACCTTAACAATCTATTTGGAAATTAAATAAAAAAGAAAGTTGAATATAAAAAAACTTGAATAAAAAAAGGAGTTGAATAGAAATAAAAATGGAAGTTGCAGAAAATTAAAATTGGAAGTTCATTCAAGAAACCACTATACCTTAACGATCTATATGGAAATTAAATAAAAAATGAAGTTGAATAGAAAAAAAACTTGAATAAAAAAAGAAGTTGAATAGAAATAAAAATGGAACTTGCAGAAAATTAAAATTGGAAGTTCATTCAAGAAACCACTATACCTTAACGATCTATTTGGAAATTAAATAAAATAGAAAGTTGAATAGAAAAATTACTTGATTAAAAATGGAAGTCGAATAAAAATAAAAATGGAAGTTGCAGAAAATTAAAAATGGAAGTTCAATCCAGAAACCACTATACCTTAACGATCTATTTGGAAATTAAATAAAAAAAGAAGTTTAATAGAAAAATAAATTGAATAAAAATGGAAGTTGAATAAAAATAAAAATAAAAATTGCATAAAATTAAAAATGGAAGTTCAATCCAGAAACCACTATACCTTAACGATCTATTTAGAAATTAAATAAAAAAGGAAGTTGAATATAAAAGAAACTTGACTAAAAAAAGAAGTTGATTAGAAATAAAAACGGAAGTTGCAGAAAATTAAAATTGGAAGTTCCTTCAAGAAACCACTATACCTTAATGATCTATTTGGAAATTAAAAAAAAAAGGAAGTTGAATAGAAAAATAAGTTGATTAAAAATGGAAGTCGAATAAAAATAAAAATGGAAGTTGTAGAAAATTAAAAATGGAAGTTCATTCAAGAAACCACTATACCTTAACGATCTATTTGGAAATTAAATAAAAAAAGAAGTTTAATTGAAAAATAAATTGAATAAAAATGGAATTTGATTAAAAATAAAAATAAAAATTTCATAAAATTAAAAATGGAAGTTCAATCCAGAAACCACTATACCTTAACGATCTAATTGGAAAATTAAATAAAAAAGGAAGTTAAATAGAAAAATAACTTGAATAAAAATGGAAGTCGAATAAAAATAAAAATGGAAGTTTTAGAAAATTAAAAATGGAAGTTCAATCAAGAAACCACTATACCTTAACGATCTATTTGGAAATTAAATAAAAAAAGAAATTTAATAGAAAAATAAATTGAATAAAAATGAAAGTTGAATAAAAATAAAAATAAAAATTGCATAAAATTAAAAATGGAAGTTCAATCCAGAAACCACCATACCTTAACGATCTGTTTGGAAATTAAATAAAAAATGAAGTTTAATAGAAAAATAACTTTAATAAAAATGGAAGTTGAATAAAATTAAAAATGGAAGTTGCAGAAAATTAAAAATGGAAGTTCAATCCAGAAACCACTAAACCTTGACGATCTATTTGGAAATTAAATAAAAAAGAAAGTTGAATATAAAAGAAACTTGAATAAAAAAAGATGTTGAATAGAAATAAAAATGGAAGCTGCAGAAAATTAAAATTGGAAGTTCATTCAGGAAACCACTATACCTTAACGATCTATTTGGAAATTAAATAAAAAAGGAAGTTGAATAGAAAAAAAACTTGAATAAAAAAAGAAGTTGAATAGAAATAAAAAGTGGAAGTTGCAGAAAATTAAAATTGGAAATTCATTCAAGAAACCACTATACCTTAACGATCTATTTGGAAATTAAATAAAAAAGGAAGTTTAATCGAAAAAAAACTTGAAGAAAAATGGAAGTTGAATAAAAATAAAAATGGAAGTTGAAGAAAATTAAAAATGGAAGTTCAATCCAGAAACCACTATACCTGAACGATCTATTTGGAAATTAAATAAAAAAGGAAGTTGAGTAGAAAAGAAACTTGAATAAAACAGGAAGTTGAATAAAAATAAAAACGGAAGTTGCAGAAAATTAAGAATGGAAGTTCATTCAAGAAACCACTATACCTTAACGATCTATTTGGAAATTAAATAAAAAAGGAAGTTGAGTAGAAAAATAAGTTGAATTAAAATGGAAGTTGAATAAAAATGAAAATGGAAGTTGCGTAAAATTAAAAATGGAAGTTCATTAAACAAACCACTATACCTTAAGGATCTATTTGTAAATTAAATAAAAAAGGAAGATTAATAGAAAAGTAAATTGAATAAAAATAAAAGTGAAATTTCCATAAAATTAAATATGGAAGTTCAATCCTGAAACCATTGTACCTTAACAATCTATTTGGAAATTAAATAAAAAAGAAAGTTGAATATAAAAGAAACTTGAATAAAAAAAGAAGTTGAATAGAAATAAAAATGGAAGTTGCAGAAAATTAACTATCTATAAAATAAATAGTTAATTAAAGAAACCATTATACCTTAACTATCTATTTGGAAATTAAATAAAAAAGGAAGTTGAATAGAAAAATAACTTGAATTAAAATGGAAGTTGAATAAAAATAAAAGTTGAAGTTGCATAAAATTAAAAATGGAAGTTCATTAAAGAAACCACTATACCTTAACGATCTATTTGGAAATTAAATAAAATAGGAAGTTTAATAAAAAAGTAAATTAAATAAAAATGGAAGTTGAATAAAAATAAAAGTGAAATTTCCATAAAATTAAAAATGGAAGTTCAATCCAGAAACCACTATACCTTAACAATCTATTTGGAAATTAAATAAAAAAGAAAGTTGAATATAAAAGAAACTTGAATAAAAAAAGGAGTTGAATAGAAATAAAAATGGAAGTTGCAGAAAATTAAAATTGGAAGTTCATTCAAGAAACCACTATACCTTAACGATCTATATGGAAATTAAATAAAAAATGAAGTTGAATAGAAAAAAAACTTGAATAAAAAAAGAAGTTGAATAGAAATAAAAATGGAACTTGCAGAAAATTAAAATTGGAAGTTCATTCAAGAAACCACTATACCTTAACGATCTATTTGGAAATTAAATAAAATAGAAAGTTGAATAGAAAAATTACTTGATTAAAAATGGAAGTCGAATAAAAATAAAAATGGAAGTTGCAGAAAATTAAAAATGGAAGTTCAATCCAGAAACCACTATACCTTAACGATCTATTTGGAAATTAAATAAAAAAAGAAGTTTAATAGAAAAATAAATTGAATAAAAATGGAAGTTGAATAAAAATAAAAATAAAAATTGCATAAAATTAAAAATGGAAGTTCAATCCATAAACCACTATACCTTAACGATCTATTTGGAAATTAAATAAACAAGGAAGTTTAATAGAAAAATAACTTGAATAAAAATGAAAGTTGAATAAAAATAAAAATGGAAGTTGCAGAAAATTAAAAATGGAAATTCAATCCAGAAACCTCTATTCCTTAACGATCTATTTGGAAATTAAATAAAAAATAAAGTTGAATATAAAAGAAACTTGAATAAAAAAAGAAGTTGAATAGAAATAAAAATGGAAGTTGCAGAAAATTAAAATTTGAAGTTTATTCAAGAAACCACTATACTTTAACGATCTATTTGGAAAGGACTCGTGCTCCTTGTAATTGGTCAAGCAAATCGTCAATCCTAGGTAATGGGTACTTGTTCTTGATAGTGACCTTATTAAGCTCTCTGTAATCGATACAAAGACGGAGTGTGCCATCCTTTTTCTTAACAAATAAAACAGGTGCTCCCAATGGTGAAGTGCTCGGCCTAATAAATCCCTTATCCAACAATTCTTGTAATTGCAGTTTCAATTCCCTAAGTTCAGCTGGGGCCATCCTGTAGGGTGTTTTGGAGATCGGCTGGGTTCCCGGCATGATATCAACAGTAAACTCTATCTCTCTATCGGCTAAATGGCCAGGCAATTCGTTTGGGAAGACGTTGGGGAATTCACTAACAACTGGGATGTCGGCTAAATTAACATTTCCATTCTGGTCGCTCAGTATACTACACAAGTAGCCTCGACACCCTTTCTGAATTAACTTATAGGCTTTAATGGACGAAATCAAGTAAGGTGGGGGCACTATCCCTTTACCCTGAAAAATGACCTCGGCTAGGTTCGGGGGTTTCAATGTGACACTTTTCGAAACACAATTAATAGATGCATGATTTGCGACTAACCAATCCATTCCTAGTATAACGTCAAAATGAGTTATGTCCAGAGGCATTAAATCTACTAGCAATTCAATATTCTCTATCACAACAGCACATGCTCTATAAATGGACGCAACAATCATAGATCTCCCAGATGGAGTAGACACAGATACTACATAATCAAGGGGCTCTAGTTCTTTATTAATTTTCTCGGCAAACTTAGCAGATACAAACGAATGCGTAGAACCCGAATCAATCAACACATAGGCATTTTGGGAGCAAATTAGGAGTATACCTGACACCACTGTCTCAGCATTCTGAGTGTCCCCTGGCACTAGTGCAAATACTCTGCCCTGTCTCATCTGCCCTTTTCCAACATTACCTTTCTGAACGGAACTCGAGGTATTCTCACCTTTCTTGTTGTTATCAGCCTTTGTCTTAGGGCAATCTTTCACATAATGACCCATTTCGCCACATTCATAACAAGCTCCAGACGTCCGACGACAGACCCCGAAATGTGGCTTCCCACAACTGGAACATATCGGCTTAGAACCACTCTCTTGTCTTGGGTTGCTTGAACTGCCAACGTTCGCTTTCTTCTTGATACTAAACTGTGCGCGACGATTGTCATAACTCTGCCTCTTCCTCTGGCTCTCTCCTGAACCCTGGTATCTATTCAAGTTAGCTTCGGCCAGAATGGCTTTGTCCAACACTTCGACGTAAGTCGGCATATTATGCAAGTTAACCCCGTCTTGAATCGGTCCGCGAAGCCCACTCACGAACTTCCTGGCCTTCATGTATTCATCGTTGGCCATGTGAGGTGCAAACCTCACCAATTCAGTAAAAGTACGGTCGTATTCCGCCACTGTTCGGTTGCCTTGCGTCAAAGTCTGAAATTCGGTAGCCTTACGGTTTCGAACACTTAGGGGAAAGTGTTTATTGTAGAATAATTCTAAGAATCGGGTCCAGGTCAGATCTGGATTGCTTTCTCGAACCATCATCCACCATCTGCGAGCGTCATCATCTAACGTGAATGCTGCCAACGTTACCTTCTGAGCGTCGGTGCTAGGAAAGATCTCAAACAACTTTTCCATTTCCAAAACCCATGCCTCAGCCTTCATCGGCTCTATTCCCCCAGAGAATCTCGGTGGTTTCATTTTCTTGAACTCCCTAATCAAAGCTATTGTGCCATCCCCATATAAGGCTGGCTGCGGAGGAACTTGCGGCACTGGAGGAGGTGGTGGTGGAACTACATTTCGGCCATTGGTCTGCTCAGCCTGAGTCGACGTAGCACTAGCGTACTGCTGTCTTGTCTGCCTCAACTCGCGGGCCAAACCTTCCACTAATCTTTCCAGTCTGTCCAATCTGTCTTCGAGCTGATCCCGACCAAGTGGGGGTCTACCTCTCCTCATGATGCTATGAGCATGCAAAGTGTGACTTCAAAACAATAAGCAAATAACCACGTAGACAAGTAACAAATAGGCATGTCAAGACAATGCACACCTTGTTCAGATAGCAAGCACCATGATGCAATCCTAACATCTTTCTAAGGGAAATCCTATGCTCTTTAGGACTCAAAGTGTGTGAATAACGTATACTGAGGAACTCGTGCTCTGATACCATTTTGTCACGCCCCCAAATCGCCCCTAGTAGTTTGGTGCCGTGATGGCCAGTAATCCGAGATTACCAAAGGCCAACTTTCAAAAGTTTTACACAATCAGAGTATAATAAACGGGGCTCACAAATGCGGAAGCAATATATCAAAATACAAGTGGTCCATAAGAGCAGTGCATAAGTCCAATGAAATGGCATACATCTTTACAACTTGAATACAACAAGCAAAATACGTATTACATCTTGATCAAAAGGCTTCTCGAGCCGACATATACAAGATATAGTGAATACAAGCCAAGAAGCATGATTTTCAAGATTCGCCGACATAAAAGAAATGACATCGCCGACGTGAATACAACAAAGCCGACAAAATCATGGATCCAAAACAAGCTTTCAAAAACACATTCTAGGCGTCGCCGACGTCCAGCTCATCACCTACATATATATAGAGAGGGTGAGCTTGGATACTCAGTGAATGGTACTAGTAATAAAGGTTTTGCATGAATATAGCCGAAGTCTTTCAAAACAAAACATGCCAAAACCATACGAATATTAGCCGAGATCTTTTCAAAGCAAAACGCATCAAAACTTTATCAAAACAAGAGATGAACCGTATTCATATATCAAGTCTTACAAGTCTGAAGGGATGCTCACTGGCATCGGCAAAACACAAATCAAGCTTTCCGAACAAACAAGTCCACGTGGTAAACCGTCAGTGGCAAAACAAAGACTGCACGATCCGTAATCGATTAGCCAAAGGTACTGCGAAAGTTTATAGTCCTCCAGCACAAGGGACTTGTGTTAATTAAGCCCGTAGCTCTTTTTAACACGATGGTCTTGTGTTACTTAGGCCCGTAGCCCGCTTTAACGCGATAGTCTTTCCAAGAAGGACCGTATCCTTTTGTACTTAGTGCTGCGAAAGTTTAGAGTCCTCCAGCACAAGGGACTTTTATACTTGGTACTACGAAAGTTTAGAGTCCTCCAGTACAAGGGACTTTTATACTTGGTACTGCGAAAGTTTAGAGTCCTCCAGTACAAGGGACTTTTCAAGAATGACATCAAAACAAAGCTTATACTTGATACGTCAAAACAGAGCCATTCATTCATGCTTAACAAATACTTTCGTCAAAACAAAACAAAGCAAGATTTATCAAAACAGTATAACATAGCTTTATTAAAAATACCACTCACCTAGTTCTTCAGGTGTAGGCTCAAAGCAAAGATCAAGGTCCTACAATCACACGACAAATCATATTCTCAAAACAAGCTTTATATGCATGCAGATAATCCCGGCATTCTCACCAGATCCAAGTCAATAACAAAGCAAAACATGCTGGGAGTTTAAACACTGCTCCCGTTTCATGAAAACACACTGGGTACCAACTAGGTCTTTGCCGAGGTGTGGTCCCGATGGCCTCGTCCAAAAGCAAAGTCGGGAAAACCTGGGTTTCCCTTTAAAGAACATGAAGAACATGATCATGAAGAAGATGAATGCAAAGATCATAACTTGTTACAAAAATCAGAGATTTCATGCCATGAGTTCAAAACATGGACCTGGGTACCCATACAAGAAGATCATGCAAGAACAAACACAAAACATGGTTCTTGTTCCAAACTTTCGGATCAAAACGAGACTTTTCTTCAAGAACACATGAATACCATCTTTCTCTCCCGAAACCAACTTCAAATCGAAGCATGACATGCAAAACAGATTCGATCATGCAATGCAGCTAGATGATCAATAAGAGCAACAAGAGTAGGTTAAGATTCTAACCTCAAAACTCGAATCCAATGGTTCAAACCTCGGAGATAAAGCTTGGAAGATCTATTCTCACTCGAGAACCTCTCCTCCTTTCTCTAGAGCTTCTCTCTCTAAAGGCAAGGATTTGAGACAAAATGATTTGGTTCAAGGTCTGCTGGCTGTCTTAACAATCAGCTCGGACACGTGGCACTACCGGGTTGGTTCAACTCAAAAGGTGATTGATTCATTCAAGAAACCACTATACCTTAACGATCTATTTGGAAATTAAATAAAAAAGGAAGTTTAATAGAAATATAACTTGAATAAAAAAGGAAGTTGAATAAAAATGAAAATGGAAGTTGCAGAAAATTAAAAATGGAAGTTCAATCCAGAAACCACTACACCTTAACGATCTATTTGGAAATTAAATAAAAAAGAAAGTTGAATATAAAAGAAACTTGAATAAAAAAAGAAGTTGAATAGAAATAAAAATGGAAGCTGCAGAAAATTAAAATTGGAAGTTCATTCAAGAAACCACTATACCTTAACGATCTATTTGGAAATTAAATAAAAAAGGAAGTTGAGTAGAAAAGAAACTTGAATAAAAAATGAAGTTAAATAAAAATAAAAATGGAAGTTGCAGAAAAGTAAAAACGGAAGTTCATTCAAGAAACCATTATACCTTAACGATCTATTTGGAAATTAAATAAAAAAGGAAGTTCAATAGAAAAATAACTTGAATAAAAACGGAAGTTGAATAAAAATAAAAATGGAAGTTGCAAAAAATTAAAAATGGAATTTCATTAAAGAAACCACTATACCTTAACGATCTATTTGGAAATTAAATAAAAAAAGGTAGCCTAATAGAAAAGTAAATTGAATAAAAATGGAAGTTGAATAAAAATAAAAGTGAAATTTTCATAAAATAAAAATGGAAGTTCAATCCAGAAACCACTATACCTTAACAATCTATTTGGAAATTAAGTAAAAAAGAAAGTTGAATATAAAATAAACTTGAATAAAAAAAGACGTTGAATAGAATAAAAATGGAAGTTGCAGAAAATTAAAATTGGAAGTTCATTCAAGAAACCACTATACCTTAACGATCTATATGGAAATTAAATAAAAAAGGAAGTTGAAAAGAAAAAAAACTTCAATAAAAAAAGAAGTTGAATAGAAATAAAAATGGAAGTTGCAGAAAATTAAAATTGGATTTTCATTCAAGAAACCACTATACCTTAACGATCTATTTGGAAATTAAATAAAAAAGGAAGTTGAGTAGAAAAGAAACTTGAATAAAAAAGGAAGTTAAATAAAAATAAAAAAAGAAGTTACAGAAAATTAAAAATGGAAGTTGAATAGAAAAACCACTATACCTTAACGATCTATTTGGAAATTAAATAAAAAAGGGAGTTGAATAGAAAAATAACTTGAATAAAAATGGAAGTTGAATAAAAATAAAAATGGAAGTTGCATAAAGTTAAAAATGGAATTTCATTAAAGAAACCACTATACCTTAATGATCTATTTGGAAATTAAATAAAAAAGGAAGTTTAATAGAAAAGTAAATTGAATAAAAATGAAAGTTGAATAAAAATAAAAGGGAAATTTCCAAAAAATAAAAAATGGAAGTTCAATCCAAAAACCACTATACCTTAACAATCTATTTGGAAATTAAATAAAAAAGAAAGTTGAATATAAAAGAAACTTGAATAAAAAAACAAGTTGAATAGAAATAAAAATGGAAGTTGCAGAAAATTAAAATTGGAAGTTCATTCAAGAAACCACTATACCTTAACGATCTATATGGAAATTAAATAAAAAAGGAAGTTGAATAGAAAAAAAAGTTGAATAAAAGAAGAAGTTGAATAGAAATAAAAATGGAAGTTACCGAAAATTAAAATTGGAAGTTCATTCAAGAAACCACTATACCTTAACGATCTATTTGGAAATTAAATAAAAAGGAAGTTTAACAGAAAAGTAAATTGAATAAAAATGGAAGTTGAATAAAAATAAAAATGAAGGTTGCATAAAATTAAAACTGGAAGTTCAATCCAGAAACCACTATACCTTAACAATCTATTGGCAAATTAAATAAAAAAGAAAGTTGAATATAAAAGAAACTTGAATAAAAAAATAAGTTGAATAGAAATAAAAATGGAAGTTGCAGAAAATTAAAATTGGAAGTTCATTCAAGAAACCACTATACCTTAACGATCTATTTGGAAATTAAATAAAAAAGGAAGTTGAATAGAAAAATAACATGAATTAAAATGGAAGTTGAATAAAAATAAAAATGGAAGTTGCGTAAAATTAAAAATGGAAGTTCATTAAAAAACCACTATACCTTAACGATCTATTTGGAAATTAAATAAAAAAGGAAGTTTAATAGAAAAGTAAATTGAATAAAAATGGAAGTTGAATAAAAATAAAAGTGAAATTTCCAAAAAATAAAAAATGGAAGTTCAATCCAGAAACCACTATACCTTAACAATCTATTTGGAAATTAAATAAAAACGGAAGTTGAATAGAAAAAAAAATTGAATAAAAAAAGTAGTCGAATGGAAATAAAAATGGAAGTTGCAGAAAATTAAAATTGGAAGTTCATGCAAGAAACCACTACACCTTAACGATCTATTTGGAAATTAAATAAAAAAGGAAGTTGAATGGAAAAATAACTTGAATAAAAATTGAAGTCGAATAAAAATAAAAATGAAAGTTGCAGAAAATTAAAAATGAAAGTTCATTCAAGAAACCACTATACCTTAACGATCTATATGGAAATTAAATAAAAAAAGAAGTTTAATAGAAAAATAAATTGAATAAAAATGGAAGTTGAATACAAATAAAAATAAAAATTGCATAAAATTAAAAATGAAAGTTCAATCCAGAAACCACAATACCTTAACGATCTACTTGGAAATTAAATAAAGAAGGAAGTTTAATAGAAGAATAACTTGAGTAAAAATGGAAGTTGAATAAAAATAAAAATGGAGGTTGCAGAAAATTAAAAATGGAAGTTCAATCAAGAAACCACTATACCTTAACGATTTATTTGAAAATTAAATAAAAAAGAAAGCTGAATATAAAAGAAACTTGAATAAAAAAAGAAGTTGAAAAGAAATAAAAATGGAAGTTGCGGAAAATTCAAAATGGGAGATCATTCAAGAAATCACTATACCTTAACGATCTATTTGGAAATTAAATAAAAAAGGAAATTGAAAAGAAAAAAAAAACTTGAATAAAAAAAGAAGTTGAATAGAAATAAAAATGGAAGTTGCAGAAAATTAAAATTGGAAGTTCATTCAAGAAACCACTATACCTTAACGATCTATTTGGAAATAAAATAAAAAAGGAAGTTTAATAGAAAAATAACTTGAATAAAAATGAAAGTTGAATAAAAATAAAAATGGAAGTTGCAGAAAATTAAAAATGGAAGTTCAATCCAGAAACCAATATACCTTAACGATCTAGTTGGAAATTAAATAAAAAAGGAAGTTGAGTAGAAAAGAAACTTGAATAAAACAGGAAGTTAAATAAAATTGAAAATGGAAGTTCAATCCAGAAACCACTATACCTTAACGCTCTATATGGAAATTAAATAAAAAAGGAAGTTGAATAGAAAAAAAAATTGAATAAAAAAAGAAGTGGAATAGAAATAAAAATGGAAGTTGCAGAAAATTAAAATTGGATGTTCATTCAAGAAACCACTATACCTTAACGATCTATTTGGAAATTAAATAAAAAAGGAAGTTTAATAGAAAAATAACTTGATTAAAAATGGAAATTGAATAAAAATAAAAATGGAAGTTGCAGAAAATTAAAAACGGAAGTTCAATCCAGAAACCACTATACCATAACGATATATTTGGAAATTAAATAAAAAAGGAAGTTGAGTAGAAAAGAAACTTGAATAAAAAAGAAAGTTAAATAAAAATAAAAATGAAAGTTGCAGAAAATTAAAAATGGAAGTTCATTCAAGAAACCACTATACCTTAACGATCTATTTGGAAATTAAATTAAAACGGAAGTTGAATAGAAAAATAACTTGAATAAAAATGGAAGTTGAATAAAAATAAAAAAGGAAGTTGCATAAAATTAAAAATGGAAGTTCATTGAAGAAACCACTATACCTTAACGATCTATTTGGAAATTAAATAAAAAAGGAAGTTTATTAGAAAAGTAAATTGAATAAAAATGGAAGTTCAATCTTGAGACCACTATACCTCAAAAATCTATTTGGAAATTAAATAAAAAAGAAAGTTGAATAGAACACTAATTGAATAAAAATGGAAGTCGAATAAAAATAAAAATGGAAGTTGCAAAAAATTAGAAATGGAAGTTCATTCAAGAATCCACTACACCTTAACGATCTATTTGGAAATTAAATAAAAAAAGAAGTTGAATAGAAAAATAACTTGAATAAAAATGGAAGTTGAATAAAAATAAAAATGAAAGTTGTATAAAATTAAAAATGGCAGTTCATTAAAGAAACCACTATACCTTAACGATCTATTTAGAAAATAAATAAAAAATGAAGTTTAATAGAAAAGTAAATTGAATAAAAATGGAAGTTGAATAAAAATAAAAGTGAAATTTCCATAAAATTAAAAATGGAAGTTCAATCCAGAAACTACTATACCTTAACAATCTATGTGGAAATTAAATAAAAAAGATAGTTGAATAGAAAAAAAACTTGAATAAAAAAAGAAGTTGAATAGAAATAAAAATGGAAGTTGCAGAAAATTAAAATTGGAAGTTCATTCAAGAAACCACTATACCTTAACGATCTATTTGGAAAATAAATAAAAAAAGGAAGTTTAATAGAAAAATACTTGAATAAAAATGGAAGTTGAATAAAAATAAAAATGAAAGTTGCTAAAAATTAAAAATGGAAGTTCAATCCAGAAACCACTATACCTTAACAATCTATTTGGAAATTAAATAAAAAAGGAATTTGAGTAGAAAAGAAACGTGAACAAAAAAGGAAGTTAAATAAAAATAAAAATGGAAGTTGCAGACAATTAAAAATGGAAGTTCATTCAAGAAACCACTATACCTTAACGATCTATTTTGAAATTAAATAAAAAAGGAAGTTGAATAAAAATAAAAATGGAAGTTTCATAAAATTAAGAATTGAAGTTCATTAAATAAACCACTATACCTTAACGATCTATTTGGAAATTAAATAAAAAAGGAAGTTTAATAGAAATGTAAATTGAATAAAAATGGAAGTTGAATAAAAATAAAAGTGAAATTTCCATAAAATTAAAAATGAAAGTTTAATCCAGAAACCACTATACCTTAACAATCTATTTGGAAATTAAATAAAAAGAAAAGTAGAATATAAAAGAAACTTGAATAAAAAAAAAGTTGAATAGAAATAAAAATGGAAGTTGCAAAAAATTAAAATTGGAAGTTCATTCAAGAAACCAATATACCTTAACGATCTATATGGAAATTAAATAAAAAAGGAAGTTGAATAGAAAAAAAAACTTGAATAAAAAAAGAAGTTGAATAGAAATAAAAATGGAAGTTGCAGAAAATTAAAATTGGATGTTCATTCAAGAAACCACTATACCTTAACGATCTATGTAGAAATTAAATAAAAAAGGAAGTTTAATAAAAAAGTAAATTGAAGAAAAATGGATGTTGAATAAAAATAAAAATAAAAATAAAAGTTGCATAATATTAAAAATTGAAGTTCAATCCAGAAACCACTATACCTTAACGATCTATTTGAAAATTAAATAAAAAAAGAAGTTGAATAGAAAAAAAACCTTGAATAAAAAAAGAAGTTGAATGGAAATAAAAATGGAAGTTGCAGAAAATTAAAATTGGAAGTTCAATCGAGAAACCACTATACCTTAACGATCTATTAGGAAATTGAATAAAAAAGGAAGTTTAATAGAAAAATAACTTCAATAAAAATGGAAGTTGAATAAAAATAAAAATAGAAGTTGCAGAAAATTAAAAATGGAAGTTCAATCCAGAAACCACTATACCTTAACGATCTATTTGGAAATTAAATAAAAAAGGAAGTTGAATAGAAAAATGACTTGAATAAAAATGGAAGTCGAATACAAATAAAAATGGAAGTTGCAGAAAATTAAAAATGTAAGTTCATTCAAGAAATCAATATACCTTAATGATCTATTTGGAAATTAAATAAAAAAGGAAGTTGAATAGAAAAATGACTTGAATAAAAATGGAAGTCGAATAAAAATAAAAATGGAAGTTGCAGAAAATTAAAAATTGAAGTTCCATCCAGAAACCACTATACCTTAACGATCTATTTGGAAATTAAATAAAAAAGGAAGTTTAATAGAAAAGTAAATTGAATAAAAATGGAAGTTGAATAAAAATAAAAATGAAAGTTGGATAAAATTAAAAATGGAAGTTCCATCCAGAAACCACTATACCTAAACGATCTATTTGGAAATTAAAGAAAAAAGAAAGCTGAATAGAAAAGTAAATTGAAAAAAAATGGAAGTCGAATAAATATAAAAATGGAAGTTGCAGAAAATTAAAAATGGAAGTTGATTCAAGAAACCACTATACCCTAACGATCTATTTGGAAATTAAATAAAAAAGGAAGTTTAATAGAAAAGTAAATTGAATAAAAATGGGAGTTGAATAAAAATAAAAATCAAAGTTGCATGAAATTAAAAATGGAAGTTCAATCCAGAAACCACTATACCTAAACGATCTATTTGGAAATTAAATAAAAAAGGAAGTTGAATAGAAAAATGACTTGAATAAAAATGGAAGTCAAATAAAAGTAAAAATGGAAGTTGCAGAAAATTTAAAATGGAAGTTCATTCAAGAAACCGCTATACCTTAACGATCTATTTGGAAATTAAATAGAAAAGGAAGTTGAATAGAAAAATGACTTGAATAAAAATGGAAGTCGAATAAAAATAAAAATGAAAGTTGCAGAAAGTTAAAAATGAAAGTTCATTCAAGAAACCACTATAACTTAACGATCTATTTGGAAATTAAATAAAAAAGGAAGTTCAATAGAAAAGTAAATTTAATAAAAATGGAAATTGAATAAAAATAAAAGTGAAATTTCCATAAAATTAAAAATGGAAGTACAATCCAGAAACCACTATACCTTAACAATCAATTTGGAAATTAAATTAAAAAGAAACTTGAATATAAAACAAACTTGAATAAAAAAAGAAGTTGAATAGAAATAAGAATGGAAGTTGCAGAAAATTAAAATTGGAAGTTCAATCAAGAAACCACTACACCTTAACGATCTCTTAGGAAATTAAATAAAAAAGGAAGTTTAATAGAAAAATAACTTGAATAAAAATGGAAGTTGAATAAAAATAAAAATGGAAGTTGCAGAAAATTAAAAATGGTAGTTCAATCCAGAAACCACTATACCTTAACGATCTATTTGGAAATTAAATAAAAAAGGAAGTTGAGTAGAAAAGAAATTTGAATAAAAAGGGAAGTTAAATAAAAATAAAAATGGAAGTTGCTGAAAATTAAAAATGGAAGTTCATTCAAGAAACCACTATATCTTAACGATCTATTTGGAAATTAAATAAAAAAGGAAGTTGAATAGAAAAATAACTTGAATAAAAATGGAAGTTGAATAAAAATATAAATGGAAGTTGCATAAAATTAAAAGTGGAAGTTCATTAAAGAAACCACTATACATTAACGATCTATTAGGAAATTAAATAAAAAAGGAAGTTTAATAGAAAAGTAAATTGAATAAAAATGGAAGTTGAATAAAAATAAAAGTGAAATTTCCATAAATTTAAAAATGGAAGTTCAATGCAGAAACCATTATACCTTAACAATTTATTAGGAAATTAAATAAAAAAGAAAGTTGAATATAAAAGAAACTTGAATAAAAAAAGAAGTTGAATAGAAATAAAAATGAAAGTTGCAGAAAACTAAAATTGGAAGTTGCAGAAAACTAAAATTGGAAGTTCATTCAAGAAACCACTATACCTTAACAATCTATTTGGAAATTAAATAAAAAAGGAAGTTGAAATGAAAAATAACTTGAATAAAAATGGAAGTCGAATAAAAATAAAAATGGAAGTTGCCGAAAATTAAAAATGGAAGTTTATTCAAGAAACCACTATACCTTAACGATCTATTTGAAAATTAAATAAAAAAGGAAGTTTAATAGAAAAGTAAATTAAATAAAAATGGAAGTTGAATAAAAATAAAAATAAAAGTTGCTTAAAATAAAAAATGGAAGTTAAATCCAGAAAGCACTATACCTTAATGATCTATTTTGAAATTTAATAAAAAAGGAAGTTGAATAGAAAAAAAAAATTGAATAAAAAAAGAAGTCGAATGGAAATAAAAATGGAAGTTACAGAAAATTAAAATTGGAAGTTCATTCAAGAAACCACTATACCTTAACGATCTATTTGGAAATTAAATAAAAAAGGAAGTTGAATAGAAAAATAACTTGAATAAAAATTGAAGTGGAATAAAAATAAAAATGGAAGTTGCAGAAAATTAAAAATGAAAGTTCATTCAAAAAAGCGCTATACCTTAACGATCTATGTGGAAATTAAATAAAAAAGGAAGTTTAATAGAAAAGTAAATTTAATAAAAATGGATGTCGAATAAAAATAAAAATGAAAGTTGCATGAAATTAAAAATGGAAGTTCAATCCAGAAACCACTATACCTAAACGATCTATTTGGAAATTCAATAAAAAAGGAAGTTGAATAGAAAAATGACTTGAATAAAAATGGAAGTCAAATAAAAATAAAAATGGAAGTTGCAGAAAATTAAAAATGGAAGTTCATTCAAGAAACCACTATACCTTAACGATCTATTTGGAAATTAAATAAAAAAGGAAGTTGAATAGAAAAATGACTTGAATAAAAATGGAAGTCGAATAAAAATAAAAATGGAAGTTGCAGAAAATTAAAAATGTAAGTTCATTCAAGAAACCACTATACCTTAACGATCTTTTTGGAAATTAAATAAAAAAGGAAGTTGAATAGAAAAATGACTTGAATAAAAATGGAAGTCGAATAAAAATAAAAATGGAAGTTGCAGAAAATTAAAAATTGAAGTTCCATCCAGAAACCACTATACCTTAACGATCTATTTGGAAATTAAATAAAAAAGGAAGTTTAATAGAAAAAGTAAATTGAATAAAAATGGAAGTTAAATAAAAATAAAAATAAAAGTTTCATAAAAATAAAAATTGAAGTTCAGTCCAGAAACCACTATACCTTAACGATCTATTTGGAAATTAAATAAAAAAGGAAGTTGAGTAGAAAAGAAACTTGAATAAAAAAGGAAGTTCAATAAAAATAAAAATGGAAGTTGCAGAAAATTAAAAATGGAAGTTGTAACGCTCTCAAAATAAAACATTAAACCCATTAATATAGACTTGCATTGATATACAAAGCTTCACATTTTTCTATTCATCAGAGTACTTCATTACAAAAGTATTACATGTTAATAACAAAAGTAAATTCCTTACGGGCTTACAGCTTTCCAAGTTACACTTGGTTACAAAAGAGAGTACTAACTCAATTACATATTAAGCCCTTGGCTTGAATTTACATGTAATACATCAAAAGAAATAAGACAACAAAAGTGTGTCTGCCTCTAGCCTCCCAAGCTAAGTCCTTGGAGGTGGCATGCTACCTGTACCTGAAAATGATATTCCCATATTGGGTGAGCCACAGCCCAGTAGAAATACACTAAGCCAAATATGGACAATGACTAAAAGATTAGCAATTGATAGATGGTCAACACTGATACTTTTCCTTATCACACTTTACAGTTTCACGACATACAAGTCCATGTTACAATCCATTTTCCAATTCTTTTCAATTCTCAATTTATAACCATGGCTCAGAACCTGGCCAAACAACTTATATGAGACAATAACTCATATTAAGCACTTTTCCATTTCTCAATAGATAAGCATACTAGCTATATCACACATCAACAGATAAGCATACAAGCTATATCATCACTTCCACATATATGCATAAAAGCACTATCACACTTCCAATGACAAGCATATGAGCTCTGTCAACACATTATTAGATAAGCATATGAGCTCTATCTATGGAGTCCATCCCCTATCTCCTCCCAACAACATCCGGTTTAGAGGTCCATCCCCTATCTTCCCCTAAACCGTGGAGTACATCCCTTATCTCCTCCAACACAACACAATGCATATAAACAATAATTATACACATCATCACACAATACATAAATTTAATGTATTCTTTCAACCGTCATCCTCAATGACCCATTCCAGTGATTAGTTTCAGTTTGCCTAACCATCATGCATTGTCTACAACAATCAAGACTATCCTCCACCGATAGCCCAAAGTAGTTATTTCTATACAGAAAATAAATGCAACAATGGATATATAATCAACATTTCAACTAGGTGAGCGGTAAATAATCCAACTACACCCTTTCATCCCATACCTTTCCAAGTCAATTCCTCATTTCTCATAATTAATTGTGCAAATTAATTAGGGCATTTTCCATAATTAACATTTATAACCCTTAGGTTCCATTTTCATTAATGTTTTAACATTAATTCCACTTTTCCAAGCCAATCATGCATTTAGGTTTTATATAGCTAAAACCCCAACTTTTGTAAATTTACACAAAAGCCCCAAACTTTCACAAATTACCAAACCAACCCCAACATCTCAAAATACTAAAATTTAAAGACAAAGCTCATAAAGAGGAGTAGGATATCCCTACCTAGAAGTTAGAGCTTGGATGGAGAAGAGACCAAAATCAAAGTGCTCCAAAGACCAAGATTTTCGGATCAAAACGACGCCCTCGACGATCAACACAACTTTTACAAAGGCCGAAGAGAAGGAGGGCACTCTAACTAGATCAAACCCTAGAGAGAAAGGAGTTTCTAGAGAGAGAGGCTCTCAAAAATGGTTTTAGAAAAAGTAGGAGAGAGAAAGAAAAGCAAAAAGTGATTTAAAATCACCAGCGGATAACTCATATACGTATTACCCGCTCGAGCGGAGAACACAACGCTCGAGCGTCAAGAACAAAAATCTGAACACGCTCGAGCTCCAAGACACAAGAATAAAGCACTTCCGCTCGAGCGTGAAAACCAGTCCGCTCGAGCGTAGATTTCCCCCTCCCAGAACTTATACCCAGAAAGTACTACCCGCTTGAGCGCCAACAGACCCGCTCGAGCGCCACCGCTCGAATGTAAACAAACCCGCTCGAGCGTAAAAAATCACATCTGTAGAAGTTTTGCAGGAACACGAAATACTGGACGTGTGCAATTCCTGCACGAGCGCAAGAAGACCCGCTCGAGCGGATCGCCTAAAAACTGAACAACAAGGAATTGAAACCAAGGCCTAACCAACTGGTAACAACCCTGCTCAAAACATCCTAAAAATCAATCAAGGGGAATTTAAGGACATCAACAAGATAGATACCACTACCAAATTCATGGAACCGAGTCCGGAACACAACAGAACAGTAAAGGGACAACCGGGATCGCTATAGAAGTTCATTAAAGAAACCACAATACCTTAACGATCTATTTGGAAATTAAATAAAAATGGAAGTTTAATAGAAAAGTAAATTGAATAAAAATGCAAGTTGAATAAAAATAAAAATGAAAGTTGCATAAAATTAAAACTGGAAGTTCAATCCAGAAACCACTATACCTTAACGATCTATTTGGAAATTAAATAAAAAAGGAAGTTGAGTAGAAAAGAAACGTGAATAAAAAAAGAAGTCGAATAGAAATAAAAATGGAAGTCGCAGAAAACTAAAATTGGAAGTTCATTCAAGAAACCACTATACCTTAACGATCTATTTGGAAATTAAAAAAAAAAAAGGAAGTTGAATAGAAAAATAACTTGAATAAAAAAGGAAGTCGAATAAAAATAAAAATGGAAGTTGCAGAAAATTAAAAATGGAAGTTCATTCAAGAAACCACTATACCTTTACGATCTATTTGGAAATTAAATAAAAAAGGAAGTTTAATAGAAAAGTAAATTGAATAAAAATGGAAGTTGAATAAAAATAAAAATGAAAGTTGGATAAAATTAAAAATGGAAGTTCCATCCAGAAACCACTATACCTAAACGATCTATTTGGAAATTAAATAAAAAAGGAAGTTGAATAGAAAAGTAAATTGAATAAAAATGGAAGTCGAATAAAAATAAAAATGGAAGTTGCAGAAAATTAAAAATGAAAGTTCATTCAAGAAAGCACTATACCTTAACGATCTATGTGGAAATTAAATAAAAAAGGAAGTTCAATAGAAAAATGACTTGATTAGAAATGGAGGTCAAATAAAAATAAAAATGAAAGTTGCATAAAATTAAAAATGGAAGTTCATTCCAGAAACCACTATACCTAAACGATCTATTTGGAAATTAAATAAAAAAGGAAGTTGAATAGAAAAATGACTTGAATAAAAATGGAAGTCAAATAAAAAAAAAATGGAAGTTGCAGAAAATTAAAAATGGAAGTTCATTCAAGAAACCACCATACCTTAACGATCTATTTGGAAATTAAATAAAAAAGGAAGTTGAATAGAAAAATGACTTGAATAAAAATGGAAGTCGAATAAAAATAAAAATGGAAGTTGCAGAAAATTAAAAATGGAAGTTCCATCCAGAAACCACTATACCTTAACGATCTATTTGGAAATTAAATAAAAAATGAAGTTTTAACAGAAAAGTAAATTGAATAAAAATGGAAGTTGAATAAAAATAAAAATGAAAGTTGGATAAAATTAAAAAAGGAAGTTCCATCCAGAAACCACTATACCTTAACGATCTATTTGCAAATTAAATAAAAAAGGAAGTTGAATAGAAAAGTGAATTGAATAAAAATGGAAGTCGAATAAAAATAAAAATGGAAGTTGCAGAAAATTAAAAATGAAAGTTCATTCAAGAAAGCACTATACCTTAACGATCTACGTGGAAATTAAATAAAGAAGGAAGTTTAATAGAAAAGTAAATTGCATAAAAACGGAAGTCGAATAAAAATTAAAATAAAAGTTGCATGAAATTAAAAATGGAAGTTTAATCCAGAAACCACTATACCTAAACGATCTATTTGGAAATTAAATAAAAAAGGAAGTTGAAAAGAAAAATGACTTGAATAAAAATGGAAGTCAAATAAAAATAAAAATGGAAGTTGCAGAAAATTAAAAATGGAAGTTCATTCAAGAAACCACTATACCATAACGATATATTTGGAAATTAAATAAAAAAGGAAGTTGAATAGAAAAATAACTTGAATAAAAAAGGAAGTCGAATAAAAATAAAAATGAAAGTTGCAGAAAATTAAAAATGGAAGTTCATTCAAGAAACCACTATACCTTTACGATCTATTTGGAAATTAAATAAAAAAGGAAGTTTAATAGAAAAGTAAATTGAATAAAAATGGAAGTTGAATAAAAATAAAAATGAAAGTTGGATAAAATTAAAAATGGAAGTTCCATCCAGAAACCACTATACCTTAACGATCTATTTGGAAATTAAATAAAAAAGGAAGTTGAATAGAAAAGTAAATTGAATAAAAATGGAAGTCGAATAAAAATAAAAATGGAAGTTGCAGAAAATTAAAAATGAAAGTTCATTCAAGAAAGCACTATACCTTAACGATCTATGTGGAAATTAAATAAAAAAGGAAGTTCAATAGAAAAATGACTTGATTAGAAATGGAGGTCAAATAAAAATAAAAATGATAGTTGCATAAAATTAAAAATGGAAGTTCATTCCAGAAACCACTATACCTAAACGATCTATTTGGAAATTAAATAAAAAAGGAAGTTGAATAGAAAAATGACTTGAATAAAAATGGAAGTCAAATAAAAAAAAAATGGAAGTTGCAGAAAATTAAAAATGGAAGTTCATTCAAGAAACCACCATACCTTAACGATCTATTTGGAAATTAAATAAAAAAGGAAGTTGAATAGAAAAATGACTTGAATAAAAATGGAAGTCGAATAAAAATAAAAATGGAAGTTGCAGAAAATTAAAAATGGAAGTTCCATCCAGAAACCACTATACCTTAACGATCTATTTGGAAATTAAATAAAAAATGAAGTTTAACAGAAAAGTAAATTGAATAAAAATGGAAGTTGAATAAAAATAAAAATGAAAGTTGGATAAAATTAAAAAAGGAAGTTCCATCCAGAAACCACTATACCTTAACGATCTATTTGCAAATTAAATAAAAAAGGAAGTTGAATAGAAAAGTGAATTGAATAAAAATGGAAGTCGAATAAAAATAAAAATGGAAGTTGCAGAAAATTAAAAATGAAAGTTCATTCAAGAAAGCACTATACCTTAACGATCTATGTGGAAATTAAATAAAGAAGGAAGTTTAATAGAAAAGTAAATTGCATAAAAACGGAAGTCGAATAAAAATTAAAATAAAAGTTGCATGAAATTAAAAATGGAAGTTTAATCCAGAAACCACTATACCTAAACGATCTATTTGGAAATTAAATAAAAAAGGAAGTTGAAAAGAAAAATGACTTGAATAAAAATGGAAGTCAAATAAAAATAAAAATGGAAGTTGCAGAAAATTAAAAATGGAAGTTCATTCAAGAAACCACTATACCATAACGATATATTTGGAAATTAAATAAAAAAGGAAGTTGAATAGAAAAATGACTTGAATAAAAATGGAAGTCGAATAAAAATAAAAATGGAATTTGCAGAAAATTAAAAATGTAAGTTCATTCAAGAAAGCACTATACCTTAACGATCTATTTGGAAATTAAATAAAAAAGGAAGTTGAATAGAAAAATGACTTGAATAAAAATGGAAGTCGAATAAAAATAAAAATGGAAGTTGCAGAAAATTAAAAATGAAAGTTCATTCAAGAAAGCACTATACCTTAACGATCTATGTGGAAATTAAATAAAAAAAGGAAGTTTAATAGAAAAATGACTTGAATAAAAATGGAAGTCAAATAAAAATAAAAATGAAATTTGCATGAAATTAAAAATGGAAGTTCAATCCAGAAACCACTATACCTAAACGATCTATTTGGAAATTAAAAAAAAAAAGGAAGTTGAATAGAAAAATGCCTTGAATAAAAATGGAAGTCAAATAAAAAAAAATGGAAGTTGCAGAAAATTAAAAATGGAAGTTCATTCAAGAAACCACTATACCTTAACGATCTATTTGGAAATTAAATAAAAAAGGAAGTTGAATAGAAAAATGACTTGAATAAAAATGGAAGTCGAATAAAAATAAAAATGGAAGTTGCAGAAAATTAAAAATGTAAGTTCATTCAAGAAATCTATA
Organism: Camellia sinensis; assembly: GCF_055761805.1. NCBI lineage: Eukaryota > Viridiplantae > Streptophyta > Magnoliopsida > Ericales > Theaceae > Camellia > Camellia sinensis. The sequence goes on along the minus strand of NW_028128987.1, from coordinate 47,459,129 downwards.
TACCTTAACGATCTATTTGGAAATTAAATAAAAAAGGAAGTTGAATAGAAAAATGACTTGAATAAAAATGGAAGTCGAATAAAAATAAAAATGGAAGTTGCAGAAAATTAAAAATTGAAGTTCCATCCAGAAACCAATATACCGTAACGATCTATTTGGAAATTAAATAAAAAAGGAAGTTTAATAGAAAAGTAAATTGAATAAAAATGGAAGTTGAATAAAAATAAAAATGAAAGTTGGATAAAATTAAAAATGGAAGTTCCATCCAGAAACCACTATACCTAAACGATCTATTTGGAAATTAAATAAAAAAGAAAGTTGAATAGAAAAGTAAATTGAAAAAAAATGGAAGTCGAATAAATATAAAAATGGAAGTTGCAGAAAATTAAAAATGGAAGTTGATTCAAGAAACAACTATACCCTAACGATCTATTTGGAAATTAAATAAAAAATGAAGTTTAATAGAAAAGTAAATTGAATAAAAATGGGAGTTGAATAAAAATAAAAATCAAAGTTGCATGAAATTAAAAATGGAAGTTCAATCCAGAAACCACTATACCTTAACGATCTATTTGGAAATTAAATAAAAAAGGAAGTTTAATAGAAAAGTAAATTGAATAAAAATGGAAGTTGAATAAAAATAAAAATGAAAGTTGGATAAAATTAAAATTGGAAGTTCCATCCAGAAACCACTATACCTTAACGATCTATTTGGAAATTAAAAAAAAAAGGAAGTTGAATAAAAAAGTGAATTGAATAAAAATTGAAGTCGAATAAAAATAAAAATGGAAGTTGCAGAAAATTAAAAATGAAAGTTCATTCAAGAAACCACTATACCTTTACGATCTATGTGGAAATTAAATAAAGAAGGAAGTTTAATAGAAAAGTAAATTGAATAAAAATGGAAGTCGAATAAAAATTAAAATGAAAGTTGCCTGAAATTAAAATGGAAGTTCAATCCAGAAACCACTATACCTAAACGATCTATTTGGAAATTAAATAAAATAGGAAGTTGAATAGAAAAATGACTTGAATAAAAATGGAAGTCAAATAAAAATAAAAATGGAAGTTGCAGAAAATTAAAAATGGAAGTTCATTCAAGAAACCACTATACCTTAACGATCTATTTGGAAATTAAATAAAAAGGGAAGTTGAATAGAAAAATGATTTGAATAAAAATGGAAGTCGAATAAAAATAAAAATGGAAGTTGCAGAAAATTAAAAATGTAAGTTAATTCAAGAAAGCACTATACCTTAACGATCTATTTGGAAATTAAATAAAAAAGGAAGTTGAATAGAAAAATGACTTGAATAAAAATAGAAGTTGCAGAAAATTAAAAATTGAAGTTCCATCCAGAAACCACAATACCTTAACGATCTATTTGGAAATTAAATAAAAAAGGAAGTTTAATAGAAAAGTAAATTGAATAAAAAGGGAAGTTGAATAAAAATAAAAATGAAAGTTGGATAAAATTAAAAATGGAAGTTCCATCCGGAAACCACTATACCTTAACGATCTATTTGCAAATTAAATAAAAAAGGAAGTTGAATAGAAAAGTGAATTGAATAAAAATGGAAGTCGAATAAAAATAAAAATGGAAGTTGCAGAAAATTAAAAATGAAAGTTCATTCAAGAAAGCACTATACCTTAACGATCTATGTGGAAATTAAATAAAGAAGGAAGTTTAATAGAAAAGTAAATTGAATAAAAATGGAAGTGGAATAAAAATTAAAATGAAAGTTGCATGAAATTAAAAATGGAAGTTCAATAAAGAAACCACTATACCTAAACGATCTATTTGGAAATTAAATAAAAAAGGAAGTTGAATAGAAAAATGACTTGAATAAAAATGGAAGTCAAATAAAAATAAAAATGGAAGCTCATTCAAGAAACCACTATACCATAACGATCTATTTGGAAATTAAATAAAAAAGGAAGTTGAAAAGAAAAATGACTTGAATAAAAATGGGAGTCGAATAAAAATAAAAATGGAAGTTGCAGAAAATTAAAAATGGAAGTTCATTCAAGAATGCATTATAACTTAACGAACTATTTGGAAATTAAATAAAAAAGGAAGTTGAATAGAAAAATGACTTGAATAAAAATGGAAGTCGAATAAAAATAAAAATGGAAGTTGCAGAAAATTAAAAATTGTAGTTCCATCCAGAAACCACTATACCTTAACGATCTATTTGGAAATTAAACAAAAAAGGAAGTTTAATAGAAAAGTAAATTGAATAATAATGGAAGTAGAATAAAAATAAAAATTAAAGTTGCATAAAATTAAAAATGGAAGTTCAACCCAGAAACCATTATACCTTAACGATCTATTCGGAAATAAAATAAAAAAGGAAGTTGAGTAGAAAAGAAACTTGAATAAAAAAGGCAGTTGAATAAAAATAAAAATGAAAGTTGCAGAAAATGAAAAATGGAAGTTCATTAAAGAAACCACTATACCTTAACTATCTATTTGGAAATAAAATAAAAATGGAAGTTTAATAGAAAAGTAAATTGAATAAAAATGGAAGTTGAATAAAAATAAAAATGAAAGTTGCATAAAATTAAAACTGGAAGTTCAATCCAGAAACCACTATACCTTAACGATCTATTTGGAAATTAAATAAAAAAGGAAGTTGAGTAGAAAAGAAACGTGAATAAAAAAAGAAGTTGAATAGAAATAAAAATGGAAGTTGCAGAAAATTAAAATTGAAAGTTCATTCAAGAAACCACTATACCTTAACGATCTGTTTGGAAATTAAAAAAAAAAGGAAGTTGAATAGAAAAATGACTTGAATAAAAATGGAAGTCGAATAAAAATAAAAATGAAAGTTGCAGAAAATTAAAAATGAAAGTTCATTCAAGAAACCACTATACCTTAACGATCTATGTGGAAATTAAATAAAGAAGGAAGTTTAATAGAAAAGTAAATTGAATTAAAATGGAAGTCGAATAAAAATTAAAATGAAAGTTACATGAAATTAAAAATGAAAGTTCAATCCAGAAACCATATACCCAAACGATCTATTTGGAAATTAAATAAAAAAGGAAGTTGAATAGAAAAATGACTTGAATAAAAATGGAAGTCAAATAAAAATAAAAATAGAAGTTGCAGAAAATTAAAAACGGAAGTTCATTCAAGAAACCACTATACCTTAACGATCTATTTGGAAATTAAATAAAAAAGGAAGTTGAATAGAAAATGACTTGAATAAAAATGGAAGTCGAATAAAAATAAAAATGGAAGTTGCAGAAAATTAAAAATTGAAGTTCCATCCAGAAACCACTATACCTTAACGATCAATTTGGAAATTAAATAAAAAAGGAAGTTTAATAGAAAAGTAAATTGAATAAAAATAGAAGTTGAATAAAAATAAAAATGGAAGTTGCAGAAAATTAAAAATGAAAGTTCATTCAAGAAAACACTATACCATAACGATCTATGTTGAAATTAAATAAAGAAGGAAGTTTAATAGAAAAGTAAATTGAATAAAAATGGAAGTCGAATAAAAATTAAAATGAAAGTTGCATGAAATTAAAAATGGAAGTTCAATCTAGAAACCACTATACCTAAACGATCTATTTGGAAATTAAATAAAAAAGGAAGTTTAATAGAAAAGTAAATTGAATAAAAATGGAAGTTGAATACAAATAAAAATGGAAGTTCAATCCAGAAACCATTATACCTTAACGATCTATTTGGAAATTAAATAAAAAAGGAAGTTGAGTAGAAAAGAAACTTTAATAAAAAAGGCAGTTCAATAAAAATAAAAATGAAAGTTGCAGAAAATTAAAAATGGAAGTTCATTGAAGAAACCACTATACCATAACGATATATTTGGAAATTGTAACGCCCTCAAAATAATAACAATAAACCCATCAGATAAGACATGCATTTACATATAAATTAACCACACTCTTATATTCATTAGAGTTCCGTTAATTAAATATTACATGTTAACCTCATAACAAAATGCCCTACGGGCTTACAGCTTTCCAAGTTAACACTTGGTTACAACAAAGAGTTCTAACTCGTTTACACATTAAGCCCTTGGCTTGAAGTTACATATAATACATCAAAAGTAAAACGACAAAACTATGCCCGCCACTAGCCTCCCAGCTATGTCCTTGGAGGTGGCATGCTTCCTGTACCTGAAAATGATATTCCCATATAGGGTGAGCCACAGCCCAGTAGAAACACACTAAACCAACCATGGACAATGACTAAAACATTAGCAATTGATAGTTGGTCAACACTGATACAATCACATAAATTACATATTTATGTCAACGACTTACAAGTCCCATTTACTTTTCATTTTCCCTTTTTCAACAGATAAGCATGCTAGCTCTATCATCATTTCCACAGATATGTATAAAAACTATATCTCACATTCAGATAAGCATAAAAGCTATATCCACATTCTCAACAGATATGTATATCAACAATATCCACAGATAAGCATACAAGCTGTATCCACATTCTACAACAGATATGTATATCAACAATATCCACAGATAAGCATACAAGCTGTATCCACACTTCACAAAGATAAGCATATGAGCTCTATCTTCACTTCTCTAGACAAGCATATGAGCTCTGTCTACGGAGTTCATCCCCTATCTCCTCCCAATACCTATCCGGTTTAGAGGTACATCCCCTATCTTCCCCTAAACCGCGGAGTACATCCCCTATCTCCTCCTCTACACATAACGTATATAAACACATTGGTTCTATATACAATCATACAATACACACAATTAATGTATTCTATCAACCGTCAAGTTCCATGACCCATTCCATTGATTAGTTTCCGTTTACCTAATCATCATGCATTGTCTACAACAATCTCGACTATCCTCCACCGATAGCCCAAAGCAGTTATTTCTAAAACAGAAAATAAATGCACAAATGGATATTCAATCAACATTTCATTTCCTCATTTCTCACCAATTAATTATCCCAATTAATTAAACAATGTAATTAGGCCATTTTCCATAATTACTATTTCAACCCTTAGGTCCCATTTTCATCAATGATTCAACAATCATTCCATTTCTTTTTATGCCAAACATGCATCTAGGTTTATTATGAATAAAACCCCAACTTTTGTAAAATTACACAAAAGCCCCAAACCTTCACAAAATTACCAAACCAAGCCCAACATCTCAAAATACCAAAATTTAAAGACAAAACCCAAAGAGAGGAGTAGGTTATCCCTACCTCAAATTCGGAGTCCCAAAGGAGAAGACGACAAAACCCAACGTGCTCCAAAACCCGAGATTTTCAGATTAAAATGAAGCCCTCGACGATCAACAACTTTTTTGTAAAGGCCAAAGGTGAGTAAATCACTCCTACTAGATCAAAACCTAGAGAGAAGGTAGAGTCTAGAGTGAGAGGCTCAACAATGGTGATTTTGGAAAAGTAAGAGAGAGAAGAGAAAGTGAAAAAGTAATTTAAAGAGTCACAAATTCGGGACTTTAACCCAGGTCTCCGCTCGAGCGTAAAACACCCCGCTCGAGCGGCCACTCACAGACTTCCGCTCGAGCGGCCAACCTCCCGCTCGAGCGCAGAATGCACTCGCCCAGCACTTTTGCAGAACCAGGCCTCCGCTTGAGCTCCCAACCCTACGCTCGAGCGGCACTCAGACAACCCCGCTCGAGCGGCCAATACCACGCTCGAGCGTACAACGCTGCACAGGAAAATACTGAATGGGTGTAATCTACGCTCGAGCGCCAACACCTCCGCTCGAGCGTACAGGCCAAAAATCTGGGCAACTAGTTTTGGTTTCTAAACTCAACCAACCTGTAACAAACCCGCTCAACACATCCTATAACTCAAATACAAAGTAAGAAAGGATGCAAACAAGATAATAAACAACTACCAACATCCACGGACACATGTCCGGATCACTATACAACAAGGGTAAACCCGGGATCGCTATAGAAATTAAATAAAAATGGAAGTTTAATAGAAAAGTAAATTGAATAAAAATGGAAATTAAATAAAAATAAAAATGAAAGTTGCATAAAATTAAAACTGCAACTTCAATCCATAAACCACTATACCTTAACGATCCATTTGGAAATTAAATTAAAAAGGAAGTTGAGTAGAAAAGAAACGTGAATAAAAAAAGAAGTTGAATACAAATAAAAATGGAAGTTGCAGAAAATTAAAATTGGAAGTTCATTCAAGAAACCACTATACCTAAATGATCTATTTGGAAATTAAAAAAAACAGGAAGTTGACTAGAAAAATAACTTGAATAAAAATAGAAGTCGAATAAAAATAAAAATGGAAGTTCATTCAAGAAACCACTATACCTTTACGATCTATTTGGAAATTAAATAAAAAAGGAAGTTTAATAGAAAAGTAAATTGAATAAAAATGGAAGTTGAAGAAAAATAAAAATGAAAGTTGGATAAAATTAAAAATGGAAGTTCCATCCAGAAACCACTATACCTTAACGATCTGTTTGTAAATTAAATAAAAAAGGAAGTTGAATAGAAAAGTAAATTGAATAAAAATGGAAGTCGAATAAAACAAAAAATGAAAATTACAGAAAGTTAAAAATGGTAGTTCATTAAAGAAACCACAATACCTTAACGATCTATTTGGAAATTAAATAAAAAGGAAGTTGAATAGAAAAATGACTTGAATAAAAATGGAAGTCGAATAAAAAAAAAATTGGAGTTGCAGAAAATTAAAAATGGAAGTTCATTCAAGAAACCACTATACCTTTACGATCTATTTGAAAATTAAATAAAAAAGGAAGTTTCATAGAAAAGTAAATTGAATAAAAATGGAAGTTGAGTAAAAATAAAAATAAAAGTTGTATAAAATAAAAAATAGAAGTTCAATCCAGAAACCACTATACCTTAACGATCTATTTGAAAATTAAATAAAAAAGGAAGTTGCATAGAAAAAAAAATTGAATAAAAAAAGAAGTCGAATGGAAATAAAAATGGAAGTTGCAGAAAATTAAAATTGGAAGTTCATTCAAGAAACCATTATACCTTAACGATCTATTTGGAAATTAAATAAAAAAGGAAGTTAAATAGAAAAATAACTTGAATAAATATTGAAGTGGAATAAAAATAAAAATGGAAGTTGCAGAAAATTAAAAATGAAAACTCATTCAAGAAAGCACTATACCTTAACGATCTATGTGGAAATTATATAAAAAAGGAAGTTTATTAGAAAACTAAATTGAATAAAAATGGAAGCCGAATAAAAATAAAAATGAAAGTTGCATGAAATTAAAAATGGAAGTTCAATCCAGAAACCACTATACCTAAACGATCTATTTGGAAATTAAATAAAAAAGGAAGTTGAGTAGAAAAATGACTTGAACAAAAATGGAAGTCAAAGAAAAATAAAAATGAAAGTCGCAGAAAATTAAAAATGGAAGTTCATTCAGGAAACCAGTATACCTTAACGATCTATTTGGAAATTAAATAAAAAAGGAAGCTGAATAGAAAAATGACTTGAATAAAAATGGAAGTCGAATAAAAATAAAAATGGAAGTTGCAAAAAATTAAAAATGTAAGTTCATTCAAGAAACCACTATACCTTAACGATCTATTTGGAAATTAAATAAAAAAGGAAGTTGAATAGAAAAATGAGCTGAATAAAAATGGAAGTCGAATAAAAATAAAAATGGAAGTTGCAGAAAATTAAAAATGGAAGTTCCATCCAGAAACCACTATACCTTAACGATCTATTTGGAAATTAAATAAAAAAAGAGGTGTAATAGAAAAGTAAATTGAATAAAAATGAAAGTTGAATAAAAATAAAAATGAAAGTTGCATAAAATAAAAAATGGAAGTTCAATACAGAAACCACTATACCTTAACGATCTATTTGGAAATTAAATAAAAAAGGAAGTTGAGTAGAAAAGAAACTTTAATAAAAAAAGGAAGTTCAATAAAAATAAAAATGGAAGTTCATTAAAAAAACACTATACCTTAACGATCTATTTGGAAATTAAATAAAAATGGAAGTTTAATAGAAAAGTAAATTGAATAAAAACGGAAGTTGAATAAAAATAAAAATGAAAGTTGCATAAAATTAAAACTGGAACTTCAATCCAGAAACCACTATACCTTAACGTTCTATTTGGAAATTAAATGAAAAAGAAAGTTGAGTAGAAAAGAAACGTGAATATAAAAAGAAGTTGAATAGAAATAAAAATGGAAGTTGAAGAAAATTAAAATTGGAAGTTCATTCAAGAAAGCACTATACCTTAACGATCTATTTGGAAATTAAAAAAAAAAGGAAGTTGAATAGAAAAATAACTTGAATAAAAATGGAAATCGAATAAAAACAAAAATGGAAGCTGCAGAAAATTAAAAATGGAATTTCATTCAAGAAACCACAATACCTTTACGATCTATTTGGAAATTAAATAAAAAAGGAAGTTTAGTAGAAAAGTAAATTGAATAAAAATGGAAGTCGAATAAAAATAAAAATGGAAGTTGCAGAAAATTAAAAATGGATGTTCATTCAAGAAACCACTATACCTTAACGATCCATTTGAAAATTAAATAAAAAAGGAAGTTTAATAGAAAAGTAAATTGAATAAAAATGGAAGTGGAATAAAATTAAAAATAAAAGTTGCATAAAATAAAAAATGGAAGTTCAATCCAGAAACCACTATACCTTAACGATCTATTTGGAAATTAAATAAAAAAGGAAGTTGAATAGAAAAAAAAAAATTGAATAAAAAAAGTAGTCGAATGGAAATAAAAATGGAAGTTGCAGAAAATTAAAATTGGAAGTTCATTTAAGAAACCATTATACCTTATCGATCTATTTGGAAATTAAATAAAAAAGGAAGTTGAATAGAAAAATAACTTGAATAAAAATTGAAGTGGAATAGAAATAAAAATGGAAGTTGCAGAAAATTAAAAATGAAAGTTCATTGAAGAAAGCACTATACCTTAACGATCTATTTGGAAATTAAATAAAAAAGCATGCTAAATAGAAAAATTACTTGAATAAAAATGGAAGCCGAATAAAAATAAAAATGGAAGTTGCAGAAAATTAATATTGGAAGTTCATTCAAGAATCCATTATACCTTAACGATCTATTTGGAAATTAAATAAAAAAGGAAGTTGAATAGAAAAAACAAAATTGAATAAAAAAAGAAGTCGAATGGAAATAAAAATGGAAGTTGCAGAAAATTAAAATTGGAAGTTCATTCAAGAAACCATTATACCTTAACGATCTATTTGGAAATTAAATAAAAAAGGAAGTTGAATAGAAAAATAACTTGAATAAAAATTGAAGTGGAATAAAAAAAAAATGAAAGTTGCAGAAAATTAAAAACGAAAGTTCATTCAAGATTTGGAAATTAAATAAAAAAGGAAGTTTAATAGAAAAGTAAATTGAATAAAAATAGAAGTCGAATAAAAATAAAAATGAAAGTTGCATGAAATTAAAAATGGAAGTTCAATCCAGAAACCACTACACCTAAACGATCTATTTGGAAATTAAATAAAAAAGGAAGTTGAGTAGAAAAATGACTTGAATAAAAATGGAAGTCAAATAAAAATAAAAATGGAAGTTGCAGAAAATTAAAAATGGAAGTTCATTCAAGAAACCACTATACCTTAACGATCTATTTGGAAATTAAAGAAAAAAGGAAGTTGAATAGAAAAATGACCTGAATAAAAATGGAAGTCGAATAAAAATAAAAATGGAAGTTGCAGAAAATTAAAAATGTAAGTTTATTCAAGAAACCACTACACCTTAACGTTCTATTTGGAAATTAAACAAAAAAGGAAATTGAATAGAAAAGTAACTTGAATAAAAATGGAAGTTACTTAAAAATAAAAATGGAAATTGAATAAAAATAAAAATGAAAGTTGCATAAAATTAAAAATTGAAGTTCATTCAAAAACCACTATACCGTAACGATCTATTTGGAAATTAAATAAATAAGGAAGTTTAATAGAAAAGTAAATTGAATAAAAATGGAAGTCGAATAAATATAAAAATAAAAGTTGCCTGAAATTAAAAATGGAAGTTAAATCCAGAAACCACTATACCTAGACGATCTATTTGGAAATTAAATAAAAAAGGAAGTTGAGTAGAAAAGAAACGTGAATAAAAAAAGAAGTTGAATAGAAATAAAAATGGAAGTTGCAGAAAATTAAAAATGGAAGTTCATTCAAGAAACCACTATACCTTAACGATCTATTTGGAAATTAAATAAAAAAGGAAGTTGAATAGAAAAATGACTTAAATAAAAATGGAAGTCGAATAAAAATAAAAATGGAAGTTGCAGAAAATTAAAAATGGAAGTTCATTCAAGAAACAACTATACCTTAACGATCAACTTGGAAATTAAATAAAAAAGGAAGTTGAGTAGAAAAGAACTTTAATAAAAAAGGAAGTTCAATAAAAATAAAAATGGAAGTTGCATAAAATTAAAAATGGAAGTTCATTCAAGAAACCACTATACCTTAACGATCTATTTGAAAATTAAATAAAAAAGGAAGTTTAATAGAAAAGTAAATTGAATAAAAATGGAAGTGGAATAAAATTAACAATAAAAGTTGCAGAAAATAAAAAATGGAAGTTCAATCCAGAAACCACTATACCTTAACGATCTATTTGGAAATTAAATAACAAAGGAAGTTGAATAGGAAAAAAAAAATTGAATAAAAAAAGTAGTCGAATGGAAATAAAAATGGAAGTTGCAGAAAATTAAAATTGGAAGTTCATTCAAGAAACCAATATACCTTAACGATCTATGTGGAAATTAAATAAAGAAGGAAGTTTAATAGAAAAGTAAATTGAATAAAAATGGAAGTCGAATAAAAATTAAAATGAAAGTTGCATGAAATTAAAAATGAAAGTTCAATCCAGAAACCACTATACCTAAACGATCTATTTGGAAATTAAATAAAAAGGAAATATAATAGAAAAGTAAATTGAATAAAAATGGAAGTTGAATAAAAATAAAAATGGAAGTTGCAGAAAATTAAAAATGTAAGTTCATTCAAGAAAGCACTATACCTTAACGATCTGTTTGGAAATTAAATAAAAAAGGAAGTTGAATAGAAAAATGACTTGAATAAAAATGGAAGTTGAATAAAATTAAAAATAGAAGTTGCAGAAAATTAAAAATGGAAGTTCAATCCAGAAAACACTATACCTTAACGATCTATGTGGAAATTAAATAAAAAAGGAAGTTTAATAGAAAAGTAAATTGAATAAAAGTGGAAGTCGAATAAAAATAAAAATGAAAGTTGCATGAAATTAAAAATGGAAGTTTAATCCAGAAACCACTATACCTAAACGATCTATTTGGAAATTAAATAAAAAAGGAAGTTGATAGAAAAATGACTTGAATAAAAATGGAAGTCAAATAAAAATAAAAATGGAAGTTGCAGAAAATTAAAAATGGAAGTTCATTCAAGAAACCACTATACTTTAACGATCTATTTGGAAATTAAATAAAAAAGGAAGTTGAATAGAAAAATGACTTAAATAAAAATGGAAGTCGAATAAAAATAAAAATGGAAGTTGCAGAAAATTAAAAATGTAAGTTCATTCAAGAAACCACTATACCTTAACGATCTATTTGGAAATAAAATAAAATAGGAAGTTGAATAGAAAAATGACTTGAATAAAAATGGAAGTCGAATAAAAATAAAAATTGAAGTTGTAGAAAATTAAAAATGAAAGCTCATTCAAGAAAGCGCTATACCTTAACGATCTATGTGGAAATTAAATTAAAAAGGAAGTTTAATAGAAAAGTAAATTGAATAAAAGTGGAAGTCGAATAAAAATAAAAATGAAAGTTGCAGAAAATTAAAAATGAAAGTTCATTCAAGAAACCACTATACTTTAACGATCTATTTGGAAATTAAATAAAAAAGGAAGTTCAATAGAAAAATAACTTGAATAAAAATGGAAGTCGAATAAAAATAAAAATGGAACTTGCAGAAAATTAAAAATGTAAGTTCATTCAAGAAACCACTATACCTTAACGATCTATTTGAAATTAAAAAAAAAAAAGGAAGGTGAATAGAAAAATAACTTGAATAAAAATGGAAGTCGAATAAAAATAAAAATGGAAGCTGCAGGAAATTAAAAATGGAAGTTCATTCAAGAAACCACAATACCTTTACGATCTATTTGGAAATTAAATAAAAAGGAAGTTTAATAGAAAAGTAAATTGAATAAAAATGGAAGTCGAATAAAAATAAAAATGGAAGTTGCAGAAAATTAAAAATGGATGTTCATTCAAGAAACCACTATACCTTAACGATCCATTTGAAAATTAAATAAAAAAGAAGTTTAATAGAAAAGTAAATTGAATAAAAATGGAAGTGGAATAAAATTAAAAATAAAAGTTGCATAAAATAAAAAATGGAAGTTCAATCCAGAAACCATTAGACCTTAACGATCTATTTGGAAATTAAATAAAAAAGGAAGTTGAATAGAAAAAACAAATTTGAATAAAAAAAGTAGTCGAATGGAAATAAAAATGGAAGTTGCAGAAAATTAAAATTGGAATTTCATTCAAGAAACCATTATACCTTAACGATCTATTTGGAAATTAATTAAAAAAGGAAGTTGACTAGAAAAATGACTTGAATAAAAATGGAAGTCGAATAAAAATAAAAATTGAAGTTGCAGAAAATTAAAAATGTAAGTTCATTCAAGAAACCACTATACCTTAACGATCTTTTTGGAAATTAAATAAAAAAGGAAGTTTAATAGAAAAGTAAATTGAATAAAAATGGAAGTCGAATAAAAATTAAAATGAAAGTTGCATGAAATTAAAAATGGAAGTTCAATCCAGAAACCACAACACCTAAACGATCTATTTGGAAATTAAATAAAAAAGAAAGTTGAGTAGAAAAATGACTTGAATAAAAATGGAAGTCGAATAAAAATAAAAATGGAAGTTGCAGAAAATTAAAAATGGAAGTTCATTCAAGAAACCACTATACCTTAACGTTCTATTTGGAAATTAAACAAAAAATGAAGTGGAATAGAAAAGTAAATTGAATAAAAATGGAAGTCGAATAACAATAAAAATGAAAGTTGCATGAAATTAAAAATGGAAGTTCAATCTAGAAACCAATATACATAAACGATCTATTTGGAAATTAAATAAAAAAGGAAGTTGAGTAGAAAAATGACTTGAATAAAAATGGAAGTCAAATAAAAATAAAAATGGAAGTTGCAGAAAATTAAAAATGGAAGTTCATTCAAGAAACCATTATACCTTAACGATCTATTTGGAAATTAGATAAAAAAGGAAGTTGAATAGAAAAATGACTTGAATAAAAATGGAAGTCGAACAAAAATAAAAATGGAAGTCGCAGAAAATTAAAAATGGAAGTTCATTCAAGAAACCACTATACCTTAACGATCTATTTGGAAATTAAATAAAGAAAGAAGTTGAATAGAAAAATGACTTGAATAAAAATGGAAGACGAATAAAAATAAAAATGAAAGTTACAGAAAATTAAAAATGTAAGTTCATTCAAGAAATCAATATACCTTAACGATCTATTTGGAAATTAAATAAAAAAGGAAGTTGAATAGAAAAATGACTTGAATAAAAATGGAAGTCGAATAAAAATAAAAATGGAAGTTGCAGAAAATTAAAAATGGAAGTTCCATCCAAAAACCACTATACCTTAACGAACTATTTGGAAATTAAATAAAAAAGGAAGTTGAGTAGAAAAGAAACTTTAATAAAAAAGGAAATTTAATAAAAATAAAAATGGAAGTTGCAGAAAATTAAAAATGGAAGTTCATTAAAAAAACCACTATACCTTAACGATCTATTTGGAAATTAAATAAAAATGGAATTTTAATAGAAAAGTAAATTGAATAAAAATCGAAGTTGAATAAAAATAAAAATGAATGTTGCATAAAATTAAAACTGGAACTTCAATCCAGAAACCACTATACCTTAACGATCTATTTGGAAATTAAATAAAAAAGGAAGTTGAGTAGGAAAGAAAGATGAATAAAAAAAGAAGTTGAATAGAAATAAAAATGGAAGTTGAAGAAAATTAAAATTAGAAGTTCATTCAAGAAACCACTATACCTTAACGATGTATTTGGAAATTAAAAAAAAAAAGGAAGTTGAATAGAAAAATAACTTGCATAAAAATGGAAGTTGAATAAAAATAAAAATGGAAGCTACAGAAAATTAAAAATAGAAGTTCATTCAAGAAACCACAATACCTTTACGATCTATTTGGAAATTAAATAAAAAAGGAAGTTTAATAGAAAAGAAAATTGAATAAAAATGGAAGTCGAATAAAAATAAAAATGGAAGTTGCAGAAAATTAAAAATGGAAGTTCATTAAAGAAACCACTCTACCTTAACGATCTATTTGAAAATTAAATAAAAAATGAAGTTTAATAGAAAAGTAAATTGAATAAAAATGTAAGTGGAATAAAATTAAAAATAAAAGTTGCATAAAATATAAAATGGAAGTTCAATCCATAAACCACTATACCTTAACAATCTATTTGGAAATTAAATTAAAAAGGAAGTTGAATAGAAAAATAAAATTGAATAAAAAAAGTAGTCGAATGGAAATAAAAATGGAAGTTGCAGAAAATTAAAATTGGAAGTTCATTCAAGAAACCAATATACCTTAACGATCTAATTGGAAATTAAATAAAAAAGGAAGTTGAATAGAAAAATAACTTGAATAGAAATTGAAGTGGAATAGAAATAAAAATGGAAGTTGCAGAAAATTAAAAATGAAAGTTCATTCAAAAAAGCACTATACCTTAACGATCTATTTGGAAATTAAATAAAAAAGGAAGTTGAATAGAAAAATGACTTGAATAAAAATGGAAGTTGCAGAAAATTAGAAATTGAAGTTCCATCCAGAAACCACTATACCTTAACGATCTATTTGAAAATTAAATAAAAAAGTAAGGTTGATAGAAAAGTGATTTGAATAAAAATGGAAGTCAAATAAATATAAAAATGGAAGTTGCAGAAAATTAAAAATGAAAGTTCATTCAAGAAATCACTATACCTTAACGACCTATGTGGAAATTAAATAAAGAAGAAAGTTTAATAGAAAAGTAAATTGAATAAAAATGGAAGTCGAATAAAAATTAAAATGAAAGTTGCATGAAATTAAAAATAGAAGTTCAATTCAGAAACCACTATACCTAAACGATCTATTTGGAAATTAAATAAAAAAAGGAAGTTGAATAGAAAAATGACTTGAATAAAAATGGAAGTCAAATAAAAATAAAAATGGAAGTTGCAGAAAATTAAAAATGGAAGTTCATTCAAGAAACCACTATACCTTAACGATCTACTTGGAAATTAAATAAAAAAGGAAGTTGAATAGAAAAATAACATGAATAAAAATGGAAGTCGAACAAAAATAAAAATGGAAGTTGCAGAAAATTAAAAATGAAAGTTCATTCAAGAAAGCACTATACCTTAACGATCTATGTGGAAATTAAATAAAAAAGGAAGTTTAATAGAAAAGTAAATTGAATAAAAATGGAAGTCGAATAAGAATAAAAATGAAGGTTGCATGAAATTAAAAATGGAAGTTCCATCCAGAAACCACCATACCTTAACGATCTATTTGGAAATTAAATAAAAAAGGAAGTTTAATAGAAAAGTAAATTAAATAAAAATGGAAGTTGAATAAAAATAAAAATGAAAGTTGCATAAAATTAAAAATGGAAGTTCAATCAAGAAACCATTATACATTAACGATCTATTAGGAAATTAAATAAAAAAGGAAGTTGAGTAGAAAAGAAACTTGAATAAAAAAGGCAGTTCAACAAAAATAAAAAAGGAAGTTGCAGAAAATTAAAAATGGAAGTTCATTAAAGAAACCACTATACCTTAACGATCTATTTGGAAATTAAATAAAAATGGAAGTTTAATAGAAAAGTAAATTGAATAAAAATGAAAGTTGAATAAAAATAAAAATGAAAGTTGCTTGAAATTAAAACTGGAAGTTCAATCCAGAAACCACTATGCCTTAACGATCTATTTGGAAATTAAATAAAAAAGGAAGTTGAGTAGAAAAGAAACGTGAATAAAAAAAGAAGTTGAATAGAAATAAAAATGGAAATTGCAGAAAATTAAAATTGAGAGTTCATTCAAGAAACCACTATTCCTTAACGATCTATTTGGAAATTAAAAAAAAAAAGAAAGTCGAATAGAAAAATAACTTCAATAAAAATGGAAGTCGAATAAAAATAAAAATGGAAGTTGCAGAAAATTAAAAATGAAAGTTCATTCAAGAAACCACTATACCTTTACGATCTCTTTGGAAATTAACTGAAAAAGCAAGTATAATATAAAAGTAAATTGAATAAAAATGGAAGTTGAAAAAAAATAAAAATGAAAGTTGGATAAAATTAAAAATGGAAGTTCCATCCAGAAACCACTATACCTTAACGATCTATTTGGAAATTAAATGAAAAAGGAAGTTGAATAGAAAAGTAAATTGAATAAAAGTTGAAGTCGAATAAAACAAAAAATGAAAATTGAAGAAAATTAAAAATGGAAGTTCATTCAAGAAACCACTATACCTTAACGATCTATTTGGAAATTAAATAAAAAAAGGAAGTTTAATAGAAAAGTAAATTGAATAAAAATGGAAGTCGAATAAAAATAAAAATGAAAGTTGCATTACATTAAAAACGGAAGTTCAATCCAAGAACCAATATACCTAAACGATCTATTTGGAAATTAAATAGAAAAGGAAGTTGAATAGAAAAATGACTTGAATAAAAATGGAAGTCAAATAAAAATAAAAACGGAAGTTGCAGAAAATTAAAAATGGAAGTTCATTCAAGAAACCACTATACCTTAATGATCTATTTGGAAATTAAACAAAAAATGAAGTTGAATAGAAAAATGACTTGAATAAAAATGGAAGTCGAATAAAAATAAAAATGGAAGTTGCAGAAAATTAAAAATGGAAGTTCATTCCAGAAACCACTATACCTTAACGATCTATTTGGAAATTAAATAAAAAAGGAAGTTGATTAGAAAAATGGCTTGAATAAAAATGGAAGCCGAATAAAAATAAAAATGAAAGTTGCAGAAAATTAAAAATGTAAGTTCATTCAAGAAACCACTATACCTTAACGATCTGTTTGGAAATTACATAAAAAAGGAAGTTGAATAGAAAAATGACTTGAATAAAAAATGGAAGTTGAATGAAAATAAAAATTGAAGTTGCAGAAAATTAAAAATGAAAGTTCCATCCAGAAACCACTATACCTTAACGATCTATTTGGAAATTAAATAAAAAAGGAAGTTTAATAGAAAAGTATATTGAATAAAAATGGAAGTTGAATAAAAATAAAAATGAAAGTTGCATAAAATTAAAACTGGAAGTTCAATCCAGAAACCACTATACCTTAACGATCTATTTGGAATTTAAATAAAAAAGAAAGTTGAGTAGGAAAGAAACGTGAATAAAAAAAGAAGTTGAATAGAAATAAAAATGGAAGTTACAGAAAATTAAAATTGGTAGTTCATTCAAGAAACAACTATACCTTAACGATCTATTTGGAAATTAAAAAAAAAAAAGAAGTTTAATAGAAAAATAACTTGAATGAATATGGAAGTCGAATAAAAATAAAAATGGAAGTTGCAGAAAATTAAAAATGGCAGTTCATTCAACAAACCACTATACCTTTACGATCTATTTGGAAATTAAATAAAAAAGGAAGTTTAATAGAAAAGTAAATTGAATAAAAATGGAAGTTAAATAAAAATAAAAATGGAAGTTACAGAAAATTAAAAATGAAAGTTCATTCAAGAAAGCACTATACCTTAACGATCTATGTGGAAATTAAATAAACAAGGAAGTTTAATAGAAAAGTAAATTGAATAAAAATGGAAGTCGAATAAAAATTAAAATGAAAGTTGCATGAAATTAAAAATGGAAGTTCAATTCAGAAACCACTATACCTAAACGATCTATTTGGAAATTAAATAAAAAAGGAAGTTGAATAGAAAAATGACTTGAATAAAAATGGAAGGCAAATAAAAATAAAAATGGAAGTTGCAGAAAATTAAAAATGGAAGTTCATTCAAGAAACCACTATACCTTAACGATCTATTTGGAAATTAAATAAAAAAGGAAGTTGAATAGATAAATGACTTAAATAAAAATGGAAGTCGAATAAAAATAAAAATGGAAGTTGCCGAAAATAAAAAATGTAAGTTCATTCAAGAAAGTACTATACCTTAACGATTTGTTTGGAAATTAAATAAAAAAGGAAGTTGAATAGAAAAATGACTTGAATAAAAATGGAAGGCGAATAAAAATAAAAATGGAAGTTGCAGAAAATTAAAAATTGAAGTTCCATCCAGAAACCACTATACCTTAACGATCTATTTGGAAATTAAATAAAAAAGGAAGTTTAATAGAAAAGTAAATTTAATAAAAATGGAAGTTGAATAAAAATAAAAATCAAAGTTGCATAAAATTAAAAATGGAAGTTCAATTCAGAAACCACTATACCTTAACGATCTATTTGGAAATTAAATAAAAAAGGAAGTTTAATAGAAAAATAACTTGAATAAAAATGGAAGTTGTATAGCGATCGCGGTTTTTCCCTTGGTTGTTTAACTGTAATCCAAACTCGGTTCTGTGGTTGTGTTGTCGTTTTATTCTCGTTTCTATCCTTTACTCTTAGTGTTTGCGTTTTAGGATGTGTTGAGCATGTTCTGAACAGGTAGATTGAGTTTTGGTCTCTAGTGTTATTGCCTAGATTTTTGGTGTTACACTCGAGCGGGTCATTCCACGCTCGAGCGGAGTTTGGCTTTTGGTTGTCCGCTCGAGTGGGGTTTACACCCTTCCAGTATTTCGTGGCCCTGCAAAACTTCTGCAGGTGTGTTTTCTACGCTCGAGTAGGTTTCTTGCGCTCGAGCGAGTCGAGCTCGAGCAGGATTGTTGGCGCTCGAGCGGGTAGTTCTTTTTCTGAAAAGTTCTGGGAGATGAAAATCTGCGCTCGAGCGGACTGGTTCTTCACGCTCGAGCGGATGTGTTTTGCTTTTGTTTCTTGGCGCGCTCGAGCGGTGCCAGATATTTGTACTTGACGCTCGAGCGTTCTATTCTCAGCTCGAACGGGTCGTGCGTATATGAGTTATCCGCTGGGTGATTTTAAATCACTTTTCACTTTTCTTTCTCTCTCCTACTTTTTCAAAAACTCATTTTTGAGAGCTCCTCTCTCTAGAATCTCCCTTCTCTCTAGGGTTTGATCTAGCTAGAGTGTTCTCCTTACCATTGGTCTTTGTAAAAGTTGGGTTGATCGTCATGGGCTATCTTTTGATCCGAAAATATTGAGTTTTGGAGCACGTTGAGTTTCTTCGTCTTCTCCGTTGAGTGTCATCTTTTGAGGTAGGGATATCCTACTCTTCCTTATGGATTTTGTCTTTAAATTTTAGCATTTTGATATGTTGGGTGTTGTTGGGTAGATTTGAGAAAGTTTGGATCTTTTGTGTAATTTTACAAAAGTTGGGGTTTTGTTTGAAATAGACCTATATGCAAGTTTGGTATGAAAGAAAATGAGTTGGATGATGGATCGTGGATGAAAATGAAACCTTAGAGTTGTTTTGTTAATTAAGGTAATTTGCCCTAATTGTTTTAATTAATTAATGTATATAATTGATTAAAGGGAATGAGGAATCGAATTGGAAATGTTGAAATTGGGAATGTATGGGACTAAAGGGTATAGTTAAATCATTTATTGCTCACCTAATTGAAATGTTGATATATTATCCATTTGTGCATTTATTTCCTGTTTAGAAATAATTGCTTTGGGCTACCGGTGGAGGGTAGTATTGATTGTTGTAGACAATGCATGATGATTAGGCAAACTAAAACTAATCAATCGGATGTGTCATAGAGTATGACGGTTGATAGAATACATTAACTTTACGTATTGATTGATTGTGTATATGACCAATGTGTTTATATGCATTATGTGTAGACGGTTGATAGAATACATTAACTTTATGTATTGATCGATTATGCATATGATTCTGTGTTTATATGCATTGCTTGTGTATGGGAGGAGATGAGGGATGTACTCCACGGTTTAGGAAAAGATGGGGGATGTACCTCTAAACCGGTTAATGGTTAAGGGAAGATGGGGGATGGACCCGGGGATGCAGCTCATATGCTCTCCCATTGAAGTGTTGATACAGCTCATATGCTTATTTAGTTGAAGTGTTGATACAGCTCATATGCTTATCTATTGGAATGTTGATACAGCTCATATGCTTATCTGTTGTAGTCTTGATATAGCTCATATGCTTATCTGTTGAAGTATTGATATAGCTCATATGCTTATCTGTTGTAGTAGTGATATAGCTCATATGCTTATCTATTGAAATGTTGTTTAATTTGATATAGCATTAAAATGTATATCATCATCGTTTGCGAAGTATGGAAGTAAGTTATGTGTTTTTGGTACAACACCAAAATGTGTATCCACCTTGAATTTCGAAAGTGTTCTAGTGATGAACTATAATCTCATCAAATGTTTTGGCCAGAGTGCTGAGCCTTGTTTTCAAACTCAAAGTTGAATAAGAAATGGAAAGTGAATTGTAACATAGACTTGGCTGTCATGGAATTGTAATAAGATGTAAATGGAAGTGTAAGTATTGACCATCTATCAGTTGCTAATCTTTTAGGCATTGTTCATAGTCGGTTTAGTATGTTTCTACTGGGCTGTGGCTCACCCTATATGGGAACATCATTTTCAGGTACAGGTAGCATGCCACCTCCAAGGACATAGCTTGGGAGGCTAGAGACGGATAGACTTTTGTTGTCTTATTCCCTTTTGATGTATTACCTGTAAATTCAAGCCAAGGGCTTAATGTGTAATTGAGTTAGTACTCTCTTTTATAACCAAGTGTTAACTTGGAAAGCTGTAAGCCCGTAGGGCATTTGCTTTTGTTGTTAACATGTAATACTTTTGTAATGAAATACTCTGATGAGTTGAAGAATATGGATCTTTTATATATAAATGCATGTTAATATTGTTGGGTTTAATGTTATTATTTTGAGGGCGTGACAAGTTGAATAAAAATAAAAATGAAAGTTGCAGAAAATTAAAAATGGAAGTTCAATCCAGAAACCACTATACCTTAACGATCTATTTGGAAATTAAATAAAAAAGGAAGTTGAATAGAAAAAAAACTTGAATAAAAAAAGAAGTTGAATAGAAATAAAAATGGAAGTTGCAGAAAATTAAAATTGGAAGTTCATTCAAGAAACCACTATACCTTAACGATCTATTTGGAAATTAAATAAAAAAGGAAGTTTAATAGAAAAGTAACTTGAATAAAAATGGAAGTTGAATAAAAATAAAAACGGAAGTTGCAGAAAATTAAAAATGGAAGTTCAATCCAGAAACCACTATATTTAACGATTTATTTGGAAATTAAAGAAAAAAGGAAGTTGAGTAGAAAAGAAACTTGAATAAAACAGGAAGTTAAATAAAAATAAAAATGGAAGTTGCAGAAAATTAAAAATGGAAGTTCATTCAAGAAACCACTATACCTCAACGATCTATTTGGAAATTAAATAAAAAAAGAAGTTGAATAGAAAAATAACTTGAATTAAAATGGAAGTTGAATAAAAATTAAAATGGAAGTTGCATAAAATTAAAAATGGAAGTTCATTAAAGAAACCACTATACCTTAACGATCTATTTGTAAATTAAATAAAAAAGGAAGTTTAATAGAAAAGTAAATTGAATAAAAATGGAAGTTGAATAAAAATGGAAGTGAAATTTCCATAAAATTAAAAACGGAAGTTCAATCCAGAAACCACTATACCTTAACAATCTATTTGGAAATTAAATAAAAAAGAAAGTTGGATATAAAAGAAACTTGAATAAAAAAAAGAAGTTTAATAGAAATAAAAATGGAAGTTGCAGAAAATTAAAATTGGAAGTTCATTCAAGAAACCACTATACCTTAACGATCTATATGGAAATTAAATAAAAAAGGAAGTTGAACAGAAAAAAAACTTGAATAAAAAAAGAAGTTGAATAGAAATAAAAATGGAAGTTGCAGAAAATTAAAATTGGATGTTCATTCAAGAAACCACTATACCTTAACGATCTATTTGGAAATTAAATAAAAAAGGAAGTTTAACAGAAAAATAACTTGAATAAAAATGGAAGTTGAATAAAAATAAAAATGGAAGTTTCAGAAAATTAAAAATGGAAGTTCAATCCAGAAACCGCTATACCTTAACGATCTATTTGGAAATTAAAGAAAAAAGGAAGTTGAATAGAAAAGAAACTTGAAGAAAAAAGGAAGTTAAATAAAAATAAAAATGAAAGTTGCAGAAAATTAAAAATGGAAGTTCATTGAAGAAACCACTATACCTTAATGATCTATTTGGAAATTAAATAAAAAAGGAAGTTGAATAGAAAAATAACTTGAATAAAACTGGAAGTCGAATAAAAATAAAAATGGAAGTTGCAGAAAATTAAAAATCTAAATTCAGTCAAGAAACCACTATACCTCAATGATCTGTTTCGAAATTAAATAAAAAAGGAAGTTTAATAGAAAAGTAAATTGAATAAAAATGGAAGTCGAATAAAAATAAAAATGAAAGTTGCATAAAATTAAAAATGGAAGTTCAATCCAAAAACCACTATACGTTAATGATCTATTTGGAAATTATATAAAAAAGGAAGTTGAATAGAAAAGTAACATATGAAAATTCATTTAAGAAACCACTATACCTTAACGATCTATTTGGAAATTAAATAAAAAAGGAAGTTCAATAAAAATAAAAATAAAAGTTGCAGAAAATTAAAAATGGAAGTACATTAAAGAAACCACTATACCTTAACGATCTATTTGGAAATTAAATAAAAAAAGAAGTTTAATAGAAAAGTAAATTGAATAAAAATGGAAGTTGAATAAAAATAAAAATGAAAGTTGCATAAAATTAAAAATGGAAGTTCAATCCAGAAACCACTATACCTTAACGATCTATTTGGAAATAAAATAAAAAAGGAAGTTGAGTAGAAAAGAAATTTGAATAAAAAAGGAAGTTCAATAAAAATAAAAATGGAAGTTGCAGAAAATTAAAAATGGAAGTTCATTAAAGAAACCACTATACCTTAACGATCTATTTGGAAATTAAATAAAAAAGGAAGTTTAATAGAAAAGTAAATTGAATAAAAATGGAAGTTGAATAAAAATAAAAATGAAAGTTGCATAAAATTGAAACTGGAAGTTCAATCTAGAAACCACTATACCTTAACAATCTATTTGGAAATTAAATAAAAAAGAAAGTTGAATATAAAAGAAACTTGAATAAAAAAAGAAGTTGAGTAGAAATAAAAATGGAAGTTGCAGAAAATTAAAATTGGAAGTTCATCCAAGAAACCACTACATCTTAACGATCTATTTGGAAATTGTTAGGTTTTATTTCTTGGCAATCCCGTTTGACAAAACTCCTTTGAGTTGTAATTTTATTCGCACTTTTTATTTCAGTGAGGCTATGAGTGTTTAGATGCGAATCCAACCCGAATTGTGCTTTTCAGAGAAGTTTGTGATGATAAAGCGTTCAAGATTGCCACTTCGCTGATTATGACGGGGATCGAGCTGCCCGGTCAGCTCGCGGGGGTCCAGGGGGCAGCGCCCCTTGGCGGGTCCGGGGCAGCGCCACGGCGGGGTCGAGGGGCAGCGCCCCCGAAGCAAAATGCAAAAATGCATTCAAAGTTGCCTGTTCGATCATGTTTTATTTTTCCAGTTTTTCCAGTTTTGGCCTGTCCGCTCGAGCGGGGAAACGGGCGCTCGAGCGGGGATTGGAAGCTCTCAGCATCTCTGCAGTCGCCTGAAAAAATACTGGATGGTGTGATTCGCCGCTCGAGCGGCAAAACCGACGCTCGAGCGTGGAGCCTGTATGAAATCACAGAATTTGTAGTCTCCGCTCGAGCGGGGAAAAGGGCGCTCGAGCGGACCGCGCGATCCCAGATTTCCAGATTCGTTAAAGAGTTGGTTTTCTTCTGAAACTTGGATTGCTTTTGTTTTCTATAAATACTTGGTTTTCTCCCAAACCTAGGTGACGATTTTTGGACTTCTCCAGATCTTCTTTTTGGATCTAAAGGTTTATATCTAGAGAGATTTTGCTAGTTTTCTTTGATGTTTTATTGAGTATTCAACTCATGTTCTAAAAAGAGTACATCAAAGGTTGTGTTTTGTTCTACAAAAGAGAGTGTTGTTCTTCAGTTGTGTATTCTGAAGAATTCGAGCCTGAAGCTGTGGTGGAATCCAGAGTGGCTCATCAGAAAGACAATTCCGTGGTGAAGATGGGGTTGGAAGAGGCACATAGAGGTTGGTTCAATTAGGCGTTGTGGATTCGCTAGGTAATTGAGAGTATACCTGTGTAATTCCTTAATTCTTCTTAGTGGATTGTTCTTGTGGCTGTTGCCCGTGGTTTTTTGATCACAGTTGGAGGTGTCCAATTGTGGTTTTTTCCACGTTAAATCGTTGTGTCTCTTTGTCTTGATTGTTTGATTGTTTGATTGGGATTGTTATATTCTGCTTAAAATTGATACATAATCACAAATCAACATCTAGGGGATTTCTAGTTTTTTCAGAAATGAAATAAAAAAGGAAGTTGAACAGAAAAATAATTTGAATAAAAATGGAATTCGAATAAAAATAAAAATGTAAGTTGCAGAAAATTAAAAATGGAAGTTCATTCAAGAAACCACTATACCTTAACGATCTATTTGGAAATTAAATAAAAAAAGAAGTTTAATAGAAAAATAGATTGAATAAAAATGGAAGTTGAATAAAAATAAAAATAAAAACTGCATAAAATTAAAAATGGAAGTTCAATCCAGAAACCACTATACCTTAACGATCTATTTGGAAATGAAATAAAAAAGGAAGTTGAGTAGAAAAGAAACTTAAATAAAAAAGGAAGTTCAATAAAAATAAAAATGGAAGCTGCAGAAAATTAAAAATGGAAGTTCATTAAAGAAACCACTATACCTTAACGATCTATTTGGAAATTAAATAAAAAAGGAAGTTCAATAGAAAAGTAAATTGAATAAAAATGAAAGTTGAATAGAAATAAAAATGAAAGTTGCATAAAAATAAAATTGGAAGTTCAATCCAGAAACCACTATACCTTAACAATCTATTTGGAAATTAAATAAAAAAGAAAGCTGAATATAAAAGAAACTTGAATAAAAAAAGAAGTTGAATGGTAATAAAAATGGAAGTTGCAGAAAATTAAAATTGCAAGTTCATTCAAGAAACCACTATACCTTAACGATCTATTTGGAAAATAAATAAAAAAGGAAGTTGAACAGTAAAAAAACTTGAATAAAAAAAGAAGTTGAATAGAAATAAAAATGGAAGTTGCAAAAAATTAAAATTAGAAGTTCATTCAAGAAACCACTATACTTTAACGATCTATTTGTAAATTAAATAAAAAAGGAAGTTTAATAGAAAAGTAAATTGAATAAAAATGGAAGTTAAATAAAAATAAAAGTGAAATTTTCATAAAATTAAAAACGGAAGTTCAATCCAGAAACCACTATACTTTAACAATCTATTTGGAAATTAAATAAAAAAGAAAGTCGAATATAAAAGAAACTTGAGTAAAAAAAGAAGTTGAATAGAAATAAAAATGAAAGTTGCAGAAAATTAAAATTGGAAGTTCATTCAAGAAACCACTATACCTTAACGATCTATATGGAAATTAAATAAAAAAGGAAGTTGAACAGAAAAAAAACTTGAATAAAAAAAGAAGTTGAATAGAAATAAAAATGGAAGTTGCAGAAAATTAAAATTGGATGTTCATTCAAGAAACCACTATACCTTAACGATCTATTTGGAAATTAAATAAAAAAGGAAGTTTAATAGAAAAATAACGTGAATAAAAATGGAAGTTGAATAAAAATAAAAATGGAAGTTTCAGAAAATTAAAAATGAAAGTTCAATCCAGAAACCACTATACCTTAACGATCTATTTGGAAATTAAAGAAAAAAGGAAGTTGAGTAGAAAAGAAACTGGAATAAAAAAGGAAGTTAAATAAAAATAAAAATGGATGTTGCAGAAAATTAAAAATGGAAGTTCATTCAAGAAACCACTATACCTTAACGACCTATTTGGAAATTAAATAAAAAAGGAAGTTGAATAGAAAAATAACTTGAATAAAAATGGAAGTCGAATAAAAACAAAAATGGAAGTTGCAGAAAATTGAAAATCTAAATTCATTCTAGAAACCACTATACCTTAACGATCTATTTGGAAATTAAATAAAAAAGGAAGTTTAATAGAAAAGCAAATTGAATAAAAATGGAAGTCGTATAAAAATAAAAATGAAAGTTGCATAAAATTAAAAATGGAAGTTCAATCCAGAAACCACTATACGTTAACGATCTATTTGAAAAATATATAAAAAAGGAAGTTGAATAGAAAAATAACTTGAACAAAAATGGAAGTTACTTAAAAATAAAAATGAAAATTCATTCAAGAAACCACTATACCTTAACGATCTATTTGGAAATTAAATAAAAAAAGGAAGTTGAATAGAAAAGTAATTTGAATAAAAATGGAAGTCGAATAAAAATAAAAATAAAAGTTGCAGAAAATTAAAAATGGAAGTTCATTAAAGAATCCACTATACCTTAACGATTTATTTGAAAATTAAATAAAAAATGAGGTTTAATAGAAATAAAAATTAAAGTTGCATAAAATTAAAAATGGAAGTTCAATCCAGAAACCACTATACCTTAACGATCTATTTGAAAATAAAATAAAAAAGGAAGTTGAGTGGAAAAGAAACTTGAATAAAAAAGGAAGTTCAATAAAAATAAAAATGGAAGTTGCAGAAAATTAAAAATGGAAGTTCATTAAAGAAACCACTATACCTTAACGATCTATTTGGAAATTAAATAAAAAAGGAAGTTTAATAGAAAAGTAAATTGAATAAAAATGGAAGTTGAATAAAAATGGAAGTGAAATTTCCATAAAATTAAAAACGGAAGTTCAATCCAGAAACCACTATACCTTAACAATCTATTTGGAAATTAAATAAAAAAGAAAGTTGGATATAAAAGAAACTTGAATAAAAAAAGAAGTTTAATAGAAATAAAAATGGAAGTTGCAGAAAATTAAAATTGGAAGTTCATTCAAGAAACCACTATACCTTAACGATCTATATGGAAATTAAATAAAAAAGGAAGTTGAACAGAAAAAAAAACTTGAATAAAAAAAGAAGTTGAATAGAAATAAAAATGGAAGTTGCAGAAAATTAAAATTGGATGTTCATTCAAGAAACCACTATACCTTAACGATCTATTTGGAAATTAAATAAAAAAGGAAGTTTAATAGAAAAATAACTTGAATAAAAATGGAAGTTGAATAAAAATAAAAATGGAAGTTTCAGAAAATTAAAAATGGAAGTTCAATCCAGAAACCACTATACCTTAACGATCTATTTGGAAATTAAAGAAAATAGGAAGTTGAATAGAAAAGAAACTTGAAGAAAAAAGGAAGTTAAATAAAAATAAAAATGAAAGTTGCAGAAAATTAAAAATGGAAGTTCATTCAAGAAACCACTATACCTTAACGATCTATTTGGAAATTAAATAAAAAAGGAAGTTGAATAGAAAAATAACTTGAATAAAACTGGAAGTCGAATAAAAATAAAAATGGAAGTTGCAGAAAATTAAAAATCTAAATTCAGTCAAGAAACCACTATACCTTAATGATCTATTTGGAAATTAAATAAAAAAGGAAGTTTAATAGAAAAGTAAATTGAATAAAAATGGAAGTCGAATAAAAATAAAAATGAAAGTTGCATAAAATTAAAAATGGAAGTTCAATCCAGAAACCACTATACGTTAATGATCTATTTGGAAATTATATAAAAAAGGAAGTTGAATAGAAAAGTAACTTGAATAAAAATGGAAGTTACTTAAAAATAAAAATGAAAATTCATTTAAGAAACCACTATACCTTAACGATCTATTTGGAAATTAAATAAAAAAAGGAAGTTGAATAGAAAAGTAAATTGAATAAAAATGGAAGTTGAATAAAAATAAAAATAAAAGTTGTAGAAAATTAAAAATGGAAGTACATTAAAGAAACCACTATACCTTAACGATCTATTTGGAAATTAAATAAAAAAAGAAGTTTAATAGAAAAGTAAATTGAATAAAAATGGAAGTTGAATAAAAATAAAAATGAAAGTTGCATAAAATTAAAAATGGAAGTTCAATCCAGAAACCACTATACCTTAACGATCTATTTGGAAATAAAATAAAAAAGGAAGTTGAGTAGAAAAGAAATTTGAATAAAAAATGAAGTTCAATAAAAATAAAATTGGAAGTTGCAGAAAATTAAAAATGGAAGTTCATTAAAGAAACCACTATACCTTAACGATCTATTTGGAAATTAAATAAAAAAGGAAGTTTAATAGAAAAGTAAATTGAATAAAAATGGAAGTTGAATAAAAATAAAAATGAAAGTTGCATAAAATTGAAACTGGAAGTTCAATCTAGAAACCACTATACCTTAACAATCTATTTGGAAATTAAATAGAAAAGGAAGTTGAATAGAAAAATAACTTGAATAAAAATGGAAGTTGAATAAAAATAAAAATGGAAGTTGCATAAAATTAAAAATGGAATTTCATTAAAGAAATTACTATACCTTAACGATTTATTTGGAAATTAAATAAAAAAGCAAGTTTAATAGAAAAGTAAATTGAATAAAAATGGAAGTTGAATAAAAATAAAAGTAAAATTTCCATAAAATTAAAAATGGAAGTTCAATACAGAAACCACTATACCTTAACAATCTATTTGGAAATTAAATAAAAAAAAATGTTGAATAAAAAAGTAAATTGAATAAAAATGGAAGTCGAATAAAAATAAAAATGGAAGTTGCAAAAAATTAAAAATGGAAGTTCATTCGAGAAACCACTCTACCTTAACGATCTATTTGGAAATTAAATAAAAAATGAAGTTGAATAGAAAAATAACTTGAATAAAAATGGAAGTTGAGTAAAAATAAAAATGGAAGTTGCATAAAATTAAAAATGGAAGTTCATTAAAGAAATCACTATACCTTAACGATTTATTTGGAAATTAAATAAAAAAGCAAGTTTAATAGAAAAGTAAATTGAATAAAAATGGAAATTGAATAAAAATAAAAGTGTAATGCCCTCAAAAAAATAACATTAAACCCATCAATGTATACATACATTTATATATAAAAGATCCACATCCTTCACTTCATTAGAGTATTTCATTACAAAAGTATTACATGTTAACAACAAAAACAAATGCCTTACGGGCTTACAGCTTTCCAAGTTAACACTTGGTTACAAAAGTGAGTACTAACTCAAATACACATTTAGCTCTTGGCTTGAATTTACATGTACTACATCAAAAGGAAATAAGACAACAAAAGTCTGTCCGCCTCTTGCCTCCCAAGCTATGTCCTTGGAGGTAGCATACTACCTGTACCTGAAAATGATGTTCCCATATAGGGTGAGCTACAGCCCAGCAGAAATATACTAAACCAACTATGAACAATGACAAAAAGATTAGCAATTGATAGATGGCCAACACTGATACATCCGCATATATCACATCACAATTTCATAACATACATGTTTATGTCACTTTTCATTCTCCACCGTTATTTAATAGATAAGCATATTAGCTATACCAACACATCAACAGATAAGCATATTACACATCAACAGATAAGCATATTAGCTGTATCCACACTTCACTAGACAAGCGTATGAGCTGTGTCTACTCTTCTCAAAGATAAGCCTATGAGCTGTATCTTCACTTCTCTAGACAAGCATATGAGCTGTATCTACGGAGTTCATCCCCCATCTCCTTCCAACACTATCCGGTTTAGAGGTTCAATCCCCATCTTCCCCTAAACCGTGGAGTACATCCCTCATCTCCTCCTTTACACACAATGCATATAAACACAAAGGTTCTATACACAATTAATCAATACATAAAATTAATGTATTCTATCCACCGTCATACTCTATGACACGTTCAATCGATTAGTTTTAGTTTGCCTAATCGTCATGCATTGTCTACAACAATCAAGACTATCCTCCACCGATAGCCCAAAGCAGTTATTTCTAAACAGAAAATAAATGCACAAAATGGATATTAAATCAACATTTCAACTTGGTGAGCGATAAATGATCCAACTACACCCTCTAATCCCTTCCCTTTCCAATTTCCTCATTCTTAATTCAATCCCTCATTTCCAACAATTAATTGTACAAATTAATCAATCAATGTAATTAGGGCATTTTCCATAATTAACATTTCAACCCCCACGATTTCACTTTCATTAATGTTTCAACATTAATATCATTCCTTCATGCCAAACATGCATTTAGGTTTTATATAATTAAAAGTCCCAACTTTTGTAAAATTACACAAAGGCCCAAACTCTCTCAAAATTACCCAACAACCCCAACATATCGAAATGCTAAAATTTAAAGACAAAGCTCATAAAGAGGAGTAGGATATCTCTACCTCGAAGTTAGAGCTCGGATGGAGAAGAGACCAAAACCAAGGTGCTCTAAAAGCCAAGATTTTCTGATCAAAACTACGCCCTCGACGATCAACACAACTTTTGTGAAGACCAAAGGTGAGGAAAACACCCTAGCTAGATCAAACCCTAGAGAGAAGGGAGTTTCTAGAGAGAGGGGCTCTCAAAAATGGGTTTTAGAAAAAGTAGGAGAGAGAAAGGAAAGTAAAAAGTGATTTAAAATCACCCAACAGATAACTCATATACGCGTGACCCGCTCGAGCGTAGAATAGAGAGCTCGAGCGTAAAGCACAAACGTTTGGTCCTGCTCGAGCGCCAAGAAACAAAAGCAAATCATATCCGCTCGAGCGTGAAAACCAGTTCGCTCGAGCGCAGATTTTCATCTCCCAGAACTTACACCAAAAAGGTATTACCCGCTCGAGCGCCAACAAACCCGCTCGAGCGCTACCGCTAGAGCGTAAAGAAACCCGCTCGAGCGTAAAAATCACACCTACAGAAGTTTTGCAGGGACACGAAATACTGGGGGTGTGCAAACCCCGCTCGAGCGCAAGAAGACCCGCTCGAGCGGACAGCCTAAAAACTGGGCAACAAGGAATTGAAACCAAGGCCTAACCAACCTGTAACAACCCTGCCCAAAACATCCTAAAACTCAATCAAGCGGAATTAAAGGACGACAACAAGATAGATACAACTACCAACTACACGGAACCGAGTCCGGAATACAATAGAACAGTAAAGGGACAACCAGGATCGCTATAACCTCCCCTCCTTAAAGAATTTCATCCCCGAAATTAAACACAAGTTTTTCAAAAACAGGTTTTCTCCATTCTCAACAATATTACAACATAATATTAAACAACCCGACCCATTACCGGTCAATCCCATCTCTTTTCAAGAGGCATTTCACATTATACGTAACAACCTGTATTATCAACATGCATTCCTTTGAAATCTACCAATTTCAACCTGTTTCTCATAGTTTCTTAACACATGCAACATTAATATTATGCTTGCATTTCCACAATATACTTAACATACGCAATGTTAAAACAAACTTCCATTAACCAAAACATTCACAATATTTTACAACTTAAGACATATACAATGCTCTTAAAGTTCAACAATATTACAGAATTTCATTACAAAATTACACGTCAACAAACAAGTCCGGATAATTCTCACGGACATCCACCTCACGTTCCCAAGTGGCTTCCTCCACTTCGTGATGTTTCCACAAAACCTTTACTAAGGGGATGGTCTTGCCTCGCAGGACTTGATCCCGCCTATCTAAGACCCGAACCAGTCTCTCCTCATACGAGGCATCCTCATCTACCTCCAAGTCGGTCCAATCCAACACATGGGACGGATCCGGCTCATACTTCCGAAGCATACTCACATGAAACACGTCACGCACTCCCGACAACTGCGGCGGTAAAGCTAAACGATAAGCAACCTCGCCTACCCTCTCAAGGATTTCAAAGGGACCAATAAACCGAGGGGACAACTTCCCACTCTTCCCGAACCTCATCAAACCTCGCCTAGGTGATATTTTCAAGAAGACATGATCACCTACCTCAAACGCCAAAGGTCTCCTCCTACGGTCGGCATAACTCTTTTGGCGACTCTGGGCTGTAACAAGCCTCCTACGGATAAGCTCAACTTTCTCCGTCGTCTCCCTAACCAACTCCAGACCCAACAAAGGTGCATCACCCACCTCGGCCCAACAAACTGGAGACCTACACGGTCGGCCATACAAGGCCTCAAACGGTGCCATACCGATGCTAGACTGAAAGCTGTTATTGTAGGCAAACTCCACCAATGGCAAGTGCCTCTCCCACGTCCCACTGAAGTCCAGGACACAACCTCGAAGCATATCCTCAAGGATCTGAGTAGTACGCTCGGACTACCCGTCAGTTTGAGGATGATAGGCCGTACTAAATGTCAACTTAGTGCCCAAGGCACTCTGCAAACTCTGCCACAACCTAGCAGTAAAACGAGGGTCTCTATCTGAGACGATCGTCACTGGGACCCCATGCAATCTCACTACGTCCCGAATATACAAGTCGGCGAGATGATCTACCGAATCTCTCACGTGCATAGGAATGAAGTGCGCCGACTTAGTCAACCGGTCTACGACCACCCAATTGGCATCACTACCCCGCTGAGTCCTCGGAAGACCTACAACGAAGTCCATAGTGACATGCTCCCACTTTCACTCGGCAATAGGCAAGGGTTGCAACAAACCCGTTGGCCTCTGATGCTCGGCCTTCACTTGCTGGCAAGTGAGGCACTTTGACACGAAAACAGCCACATCTCTCTTCATACCCCGCCACCAAAACTGGCGACCCAAATCCCGATACATCTTAGTGCCTCCCGAGTGCACCGCAAGGCGTGAATGATGGAACTCTCGGAGTACTTCCTCTCAGCAAGACTCCGGCACAAACAAACGGTCTTGGTATCTCATACTCCGGTCGGGATACACCGTCAAACCCTTCTCAACTTTTCCACTGGAGATCTTCTCTCGGAAGGACTCTACCTCAAGGTCACCTCTATGTGTCTCTAACACTCTAGTCACAAGTGTAGGCTGCGCAACAACAGAAAACAAGGCCGCAGCCTCAACGGATTCGCCCAGAAGCAAATCAAACTCGCCAAGCGCACCTAACATCTCCCATTCCCGGATGGCTATACAAGCTACATCACTAATGGATTTCCTACTAAGGGCATCGGCCACAACATTGGCCTTTCCCGGGTGATAGTGCAACTCAAAATCATAGTCCTCTATGAACTCTATCCACCTTCTCTGCCTCAAATTCAAGTCCCTCTGTGTAAACAGATACTTCAAACTCTTGTGGTCCGAGAACACCTGGAACCTCTCACCATAAAGGTAGTGCCTCCAAATCTTCAAGGCAAAGATCACTGCTGCTAACTCTAGGTCGTGTGTAGGGTAGTTCTTCTCGTGTATTCTCAACTGACGTGAGCTATAGGCAACTACTTTCCCCTCTTGCATCAACACACAACCCAAACCCTTTCGTGAGGCATCACAATAGACTGCATAACCCAACCCTCTCTCCGGAATAATCAAGATCGGAGCAGTGGTCAATCTAACCTTCAACTCTTGGAATGACTTTTCGCAAGTCTCACTCCACACAAACTTGACCCCTTTCCGCGTCAATCTAGTCAATGGCGAAGCTAGCCTGGAGAAATCTTTCACAAACCGACGGTAATACCCAGCTAATCCTAGAAAACTGCGGATCTCAAACACACTCTTAGGCTGTGCCCAATCTTGCACTGCCTCTACCTTGGATGTATCAATAGACACCCCTTCCCCGGATACCACATGGCCTAAGAATTTGACTTCCCCTAGCCAGAACTCACACTTCCCAAACTTGGCATGCAGCCTATGGGCTCTAAGTAACTCAAGCACCACTCTCAAGTGTTCCTCGTGCTCCTCCTCTGAAGGCGAATAGATAAGAATGTCGTCCACGAAAACGACCACAAATCGGTCTAAGAATTCCTGAAAAATCTGGTTCATCAGATCCATAAAGACTGCCAGTGCATTGGTAAGCCCGAATGGCATCACCAAAAACTCATAATGGCCATACCGCGTACGGAATGCCGTCTTAGGAATATCCTCCTTCCTGACCCTCAACTGGTGGTAACCCGATCTCAAGTCTATCTTAGAGAAACAACGGGAACCCTTCAACTGGTCAAACAGATCATCTATACGGGGCATAGGGTACTTATTCTTGGCCGTAGCCCGATTCAACTTCCGGTAGTCTATACACAATCTCAAGGCACCATCTTTCTTTTTAGCAAAGAGGGTCGGTGCTCCCCACGGCGAAACACTAGGGCGAACAAAACCCTTATCTAGCAATTCCTGGAGCTGAATCTTCAACTTACTCAACTCGGCTGGCGCAAAACGATAAGGTGCCATCGAAATCGGCGCTGTGCCGGGCACTAAATCAATAGAGAACTCTATCTCTCGGTGAGGTGGCAAACTAATGAGGTCCTCGGAAAAAACATCCGAATACTCACAAACCATCCTCGGCAAAACAATCTGGGTCTCATCACACTCACCACTCATAAAGCTGGCAAGTAGACCACTACGCTCATTCCGCCCTTGCGGATCATACAACGGTGGCAACACACTACCGACCCGATCCCCCAAGAAATGGAAACACTCCCCGCTCAAGGTACAAACCGTGACCCTCTGGCGGTAGCAATCAATAACAGCCCGGTATGACGATAACCAGTCCATACCCAAAATAACATCAAAACCCTTCATGGGCATGACAACAAAAGGAAAAGGAAGCCTATGGTCGGCGACCTCTATATCACAACCTCTAACACCTTGTTTCAAGATCAACTCACCACCAACAGGCGATACTACACATATAGGAGATGCCAATAGTGCTAACTCCAACTCCAACACAGATGCAAATGCAGCAGATACAAAAGAATGAGATGCACCCGTATCAATCAACACGCTAGCAACCGAGTTGCAAAACAGAAAAGTACCTCTCACTACCGATGGAGCTGGTACTAGATCCTGCGCGGTAACAGCATACACGCGCCCTGTAGGCCCCTGATCCAGCTGCTCACCTCTGGGAGCAAAAGACTGCTGCACAGACTGGGATGACGAAGCTCCCGGATTAGTCCTCGAGGCCTGCGCAGATTGAGCTGGCTGAAAACTCTACGTTTGCCTAGAACCTGACGCTCCCGAAGTGGCACTCAACTGCGGGCAAAACCTATTCAGGTGCCCGGGCTGACCACACTGATAGCAAGACAAGGACTGGCCCCTGCCCTGACTCTGGCCCTAAGGTCTAGCTGATGAAGAAGCAGCTCGCTGACCCCCTCCCTTCTGCGGGCAAACCGAAACCTTGTGACCCAGCTGGCCACACTTGTAACAGGTGAAATCCCCCTAACTACCTCTCCCGGAGCCTGTAATCGGCATTGGAAAGGTCGACCTAGCCAAACCACCCTGAGACTGCTGAGGGTTAGGACCCCTCTGTCTCCTACCATCACCCTGACCATCTTGGCTCTTCTTGGAGCCTCTCTGCCCCTCGTCTTCGTCCTGCATCATAATCTCCATATGAGCTGCAGCATCCACCAAACGCCTATACTCTCGGATGAAAGATCCACCAACCCTCAACTTGAGGTCTCGCCTCAACTTCCGCTCAAACTCAAAGCAACAGCGTTCTTCGGACGCCACCAGTTCAGGTGCAAACCTAGACAGACTAGTAAAAGTAGCCTCAAACTCTGCCACTGACAAGCCCTGCTGTTTAAGCTGGCAAAACTGTTCCCTCAGCTTCTCCCTTGCAGCTGAAGATAAAAACTTCTCCTGGAAGGCATTCACAAACGCCTTCATGCACCACCAACACTGCCCTTCTCGTACTTCCACCATTGACCCGCATCTCCCTTCAGCTGGAAGGATGCCAGGGTCACCTTCAAAGCCCCGTCCTCGATGCCAAGCATCTCGAACGTCTTCTCCATTTGTTCCAACCACTCGTCAGCCTTAAGTGGCTCTTTCGGATCCCCAACAAACTCGTCCGGATTAGACCGGAAGAATTCCCTCTTCAAGAAAGAAGGCCCTGCCTCAGCAACCTGATTCTCAGCTCTGAGAATACCCAAAGCCCCCGCTATCTCTCGGGCCAAGGTGCCCATAGCCTGCTGACTTGCTGGCTCGGCCACGTTGGCCTGACCAACTCCCTCCTGCACTGCCGGAACGTCATTCGGTAAAGGTACCTCCTGCCTACCATGCCTGCCACGCCTACCACGCTCTCGTCCTGACATCCTAATAAAGGTAACCAAGACTATTAGCACATTCACAAATGTGCCGAAGCTATAACACTCGACAACTGTAATTCATTCCACGTAAGCACATAAACACATAAGCACTTACGAATTTCATTTCTGGATAATGATAGTCCCGAGGCGTTACTAGAGTTCCGGTTAGAAACGGCATTGATCAAGTGCCATTCTAACAAGACTCCCAGAAACCCAAGGATCCAATCAACATCCTAGAAATTAAATCCCATACCCATATAAACACATAAGCATGTTATCAATTAAGCACATAGCATATAACACTACATCTAAGTCTCTATCAAGCGAGACAAACCCATTGTGATACTAATCACTTCCCACGTACCCGAAGTATTCGAACCCGGTACGCTCTAATACCAAGTTGTAACACCCTCAAAATAATAACATTAAACCCATCAACATAGACATGCATTGATATATAAAAGCTTCAAATTTTACTATTCATCAGAGTTCCATTACCAAAAGGTATTACATGTTAACAACAAAAGTAAATGCCTTACGGGCTTACAGCTTTCCAAGTTAACACTTGGTTACAAAAAAGAGTACTAACTCAATTACATATTAAGCCCTTGGCTTGAATTTACATGTAATACATCAAAAGAAATAAGACAACAAAAGTATGCCCGCCTCTAGCCTCCCAAGCTACGTCCTTGGAGGTGGCATGCTACCTGTACCTGAAAATGATATTCCCATATAGGGTGAGCCACAACCCAGTAGAAGTACACTAAACCAAATATGAACAATGACTAAAAGATTAGCAGTTGATAGATGGCCAACACTGATACTTTCCCTCATTACACTTTACAGTTTCATGACATATAAGTCCATGTTACAATCCATTTTCCAATTCTGTTCAATTCTCAATTTACAACCATGGCTCAGAACCTGGCCAAACAACTCATATGAGGCAATAACTCATATTAAGCACTTTCCCATTTCATAATAGATAAGCATACTAGCTATATCACACACCAACAGATAAGCATACAAGCTATATCATCACTTCCATAGATATGCATAAGAGCACTATCACACTTCCAAAGACAAGCATATGAGCTCTGTCTGCACATTAATAGATAAGCATATGAGCTCTATCTATGGAGTCCATCCCCTATCTCCTCCCAACAACATCCGATTTAGAGGTCCATTCCCTATCTTCCCCTAAACCGTGGAGTACATCCCCTATCTCCTCCAACACAACACAATGCATATAAACATTAATTATACACATCATCACACAACACATAAATTTAATGTATTCTTTCAACCGTCATACTGAATGACACGTTCCAGTGATTAGTTCCAGTTTGCCTAATCATCATGCATTGTCTACAACAATCAAGACTATCCTCCACCGATAGCCCAAAGCAGTTATTTCTATACAGAAAATAAATGCAACAATGGATATATAATCAACATCTCAACTAGGTGAGTGATAAATGATCCAACTACACCCTTTAACCCCCTCCCTTTCCAATTTCCACATTTTCAAATCAATCCCTTATTTCCAACAATTAATTATACAAATTAATCAATCAATGAAATTAGGGCATTTTCCATAATTAACATTACAACCCTTCGGTTCCATTTTCATTAATGTTTCTATATCAATTCCACTTTTCCATGCCAAACATGCATTTAGGTTTTATATGAATAAAAACCCTAACTTTTGTAAAATTACACAAAGGCCCAAACTCTTTCAAAATTTCCCAACAACCCCCAACATATCAAAATGCAAAAATTTAAAGACAAATCTCATAAAGAGGAGTAGGATATCTCTACCTCAAAGTTAGAGCTCGGATGGAGAAGAGACCAAAACCAAAGTGCTCCAAAGACCAAGATTCTCGGATCAAAACGACGCCCTCGACGATCAACACAACTTTTATAAAGGTCGAAGGTGAGGAACTCACTCCTACTAGATCAATACCTAAAGAGAAGTCAAGGTTTTAGAGAAAGGATCTCTCAAAATGGGTTTTAGAAAAAGTAGGAGAGAGAAAGGAAAGTAAAAAGTTATTTAAAATCACCAAGCGGATAACTCATATACGCATGACCCGCTCAAGCGGAGAACACAAGAATAAAGCACTTCCGCTCGAGCGCGAAAACCAGTCCGCTCGAGCGTAGATTTCGCCCTCCCAAAACTTATACCCAGAAGGTATTACCTGCTCGAGCGCCACCAAACCCGCTCGAGCGCCACCGCTCGAGCGTAAACAAACCCGCTCGAGCGTAAAAATCACATCTGCAGAAGTTTTGCAGGAACACGAAATACTGGGGGTGTGCAATCCCCGCTCGAGCGCAAGGAGACCTGCTCAAGCGGATCGCCTAAAAACTGAACAACAAGGAATTGAAACCAAGGCTAACCAACCTATAACAACCCTGCTCAAAACATCCTAAAACTCAATCAAGTGGAATTAAAAGACGACAACAAGATAGATACCACTACCAACTTCACGGAACCGAGTCTGGAATACAACAGAACAGTAAAAGGACAACCGGGTTCGCTATAACCTCCCCCCCTTAAAGAATTTCATCCCCGAAATTATACACAAGTTTTTCAAAAACAGGTTTTCTCCATTCTCAACAATATTACGACATAATATTAAACACTTCGACCCATTACCGGTCAATTCCATCTCTTTTCAAGAGGCATTTTACAACATATATTACAAGTGTATTATCAACATGCAATTTTCTTCCATTTCCAACATACATGGTTCACAGTTCATATCATAATCAATATACATGATACAACTCCAATTCTACAATATAGCCAACATATGCAATATCATAATTAACCCCCATATCAAGGCAAGTTCTACAACATACTTCCATTAATACCAAAACATTACTAATGTTTCACGACTTAAGACATATATAAAGCTCTTAAGTCCAACAACATTACAAAATCTAAATACAAGATTACTCATCAACAAACAAGTCCGGATATTTCTCGCGGACTTCCAATTCACGTTCCCAAGTGGCTTCATCCACTCCGTGACGTTTTCACAAAACCTTTACCAAAGGAATGGTCTTGCCACGCAGGACTTGATCCCGCCTATCCAAGACCCGAACCGGTCTCTCCTCATACGAGGCATCCTCATCTACCTCTAAGTCGGTCCAATCTAACACATGCGATGGATCCGGCTCATACTTCCGAAGCATACTCACATGAAACACGTCATGAACTCCGGACAACTGCGGCGGTAAGGCTAAACGATAAGCAACCTCGCCAATCCTCTCAAGGATCTCAAAAGGCCCAATAAATCGAGGGGATAACTTCCCACTCTTCCCAAACCTCATCAACCCCCGTCTAGGTGATATTTTCAAAAAGACATAATCACATACCTCGAACGCCAAAGGCCTCCTCCTACGGTCGGCATAACTCTTTTGGCGACTCTGGGCTGTAACAAGCCTCCTACGGATAAGCTCAACTTTCTCCGTCGTCTCTTTAACCAATGCTGGACCCAACAAAGGTGCGTCACCCACCTCGGCCCAACAAACCGGAGACCTGCACGGTCGGCCATACAAGGCCTCAAACGGTGCCAAACCGATGCTAAACTGAAAACTGTTATTGTAGGCAAAATCCACCAATGGTAAGTGCCTCTCCCACGTCCCACCAAAGTCAAGTAAATCGAATAAAAATGGAAGTCGAATAAAAATAAAAATGGAAGTTGCAGAAAATTAAAAATGGAAGTTCATTCAAGAAACCACTATACCTTAACGATCTATTTGGAAATTAAATAAAAAAGGAAGTTTAATAGAAAAGTAAATTGAATAAAAATGGTAGTCGAATAAAAATAAAAATAAAACTTGCATGAAATTAAAAATAGAAGTTCAATCCAGAAACCACTATACCTAAACAATATATTTGGAAATTAAATAAAAAAGGAAGTTGAATAGAAAAATGACTTGAATAAAAATGAAAGTCAAAGAAAAATAAAAATGGAAGTTGCAGAAAATTAAAAATGGAAGTTCATTCAAGAAACCACTATACCTTAACGATCTATTTGGAAATTAAATAAAAAAGGAAGCTGAATAGAAAAATGACTTGAATAAAAATGGAAGTCGAATAAAAATAAAAATGGAAGTTGCAGAAAGTTAAAAATGTAAGTTCATTCAAGAAACCACTATACCTTAACGATCTATTTGGAAATTAAATAAAAAAGGAAGTTTAATAGAAAAGTAAATTAAATAAAAATGGAAGTTGAATAAAAATAAAAATGAAAGTTGCATAAAATTAAAACTGGAAGTACAATCCAGAAATCACTATACCTTAACAATCTACTTGGAAATTAAATAAAAAAAAAGTTGAATATAAAAGAAACTTGAACAAAAAAAGAAGTTGAATAGAAATAAAAATGGAAGTTGCAAAAAATTAAAATTGGAAGTTCATTCAAGAAACCACTATACCTTA
The DNA here is from genome assembly GCF_055761805.1 of Camellia sinensis. Classification (NCBI taxonomy): domain Eukaryota; kingdom Viridiplantae; phylum Streptophyta; class Magnoliopsida; order Ericales; family Theaceae; genus Camellia; species Camellia sinensis. The sequence continues at coordinate 47,418,302 of NW_028128987.1, read as the reverse complement.
ACGATCTATTTGGAAATTAAATAAAAAAGGAAGTTGAATAGAAAAATAACTTGAATAAAAATGGAAATCGAATAAAAATAAAAATGGAAGTTGCAGAAAATTAAAAATGGAAGTTCATTCAAGAAACCACTATACTTAACGATCTATTTGCAAATTAAATAAAAAAAGAAGTTTAATAGAAAAATAAGTTGAATAAAAATGGAAGTTGAATAAAAATAAAAATAAAAATTGCATAAAATTAAAAATGAAAGTTCATTCAAGAAACCACTATACCTTAACGTTCTATTTGGAAATGAAATAAAAAAAGAAGTTGAATAGACAAATAACTTTAATAAAAATGGAAGTTGAATAAAAATAAAAATGGAAGTTGCAGAAAATTAAAAAAGGAAGTTCATTCAAGAAACCACTATACCTTAACGATCTATTTGGAAATTAAATAAAGAAGAAGTTTACCAGAAAAGTAACTTCAATAAAAATGGAAGTTGAATAAAAATAAAAATGAAAGTTGCATAAAATTAAAAATGGAAGTTCAATCCAGAAACGACTATACCTTAACGATCTATTTGGAAATTAAATAAAAAAGGAAGTTGAGTAGAAAAGAAACTTGAATAAAAAAGAAGTTGAATAGAAATAAAAATGGAAGTTGCAGAAAGTTAAAAATGGAAGTTCATTCAAGAAACCACTATACCTTAACGATCTATTTGGAAATTAAATAAAAAAGGAAGTTGAATAGAAAAATGACTTGAATAAAAATGGAAGTCGAATAAAAAAAAAATGGAAGTTGCAAAAAATTAAAAATGTAAGTTCATTCAAGAAACCACTATACCTTAACGATCTATTTTGGAATTAAATAAAAAAGAAAGTTTAATAGAAAAGTAAATTGAATAAAAATGGAAGTCGTATAAAAATAAAAATGAAAGTTGCATAAAATTAAAAATGGAAGTTCAATCCAGAAACCACTATACGTTAACGATGTATTTGGAAATTAAATAAAAAAGGAAGTTGAATAGAAAAGTAACTTGAATAAAAATGGAAGTTACTTAAAAATAAAAATGGAAATTCATTCAAGAAACCACTATACCTTAACGATCTATTTGGAAATTAAATAAAAAAGGAAATTGAATAGAAAAGTAAATTGAATAAAAATGGAAGTTGAATAAAAATAAAAATAAAAGTTGCAGAAAATTGAAAATGTAAGTTCATTAAAAAAACCACTATACCTTAACGATCTGTTTGGAAATTAAATAAAAAAGGAAGTTGAGTAGAAAAGAAACTTGAATAAAAAAGGAAGATCAATAAAAATAAAAATGGAAGTTGTAGAAAATTAAAAATGGAAGTTCATTAAAGAAACCACTATATCTTAACGATCTATGTGGAAATTAAATAAAAAACGAAGTTTAATAGAAAAGTAAATTGAATAAAAATGGAAGTTGAATAAAAATAAAAATGAAAGTTGCATAAAATTAAAACTGTAAGTTCAATCCCGAAACCACTATACCTTAAAAATCTATTTGGAAATTAAATAAAAAAGAAAGTTGAATATAAAACAAACTTGAATAAAAAAAGAAGTTGAATAGAAATAAAAATGGAAGTTACAGAAAATTAAAATTGGAAGTTCATTCAAGACACCACTATACCTTAACGATCTATTTGGAAATTAAATAAAAAAGGAAGTTGAATAGAAAAATAACTTGAATAAAAATGGAAGTCGAATAAAAATAAAAATGGAAGTTGCAGAAAATTAAAAATGGAAGTTCATTCAAGAAACCACTATACCTTAACTATCTATTTGGAAATTAAATAAAAAAAGAAGTTCAATAGAAAAATAAATTGAATAAAAATGGAAGTCGAATAAAAATAAAAATAAAAATTGCATAAAATTAAAAATGGAAGTTCAATCCAGAAACCACTATACCTTAACGATCTATTTGGAAATTAAATAAAAAAGGAAGTTTAATAGAAAAATAACTAGAATAAAAATGGATGTTGAATAAAAATAAAAATGGAAGTTGCAGAAAATTAAAAATGTAAGTTCATTCAAGAAACCACTATACCTTAATGATCTATTTGGAAATTAAATAAAAAAGGAAGTTTAATAGATAAGTAAATTGAATAAAAATGGAAGTCGAATAAAAATAAAAATGAAAGTTGCATGAAATTAAAAATGGAAGGTCAATCCAGAAATCACTATACCTAAACGATCTATTTGGAAATTAAATAAAAAAGGAAGTTGAAAAGAAAAATGACTTGAATAAAAGTGGAAGTCAAATAAAAAATAAAATGGAAGTTGCAGAAAATTAAAAATGGAAGTTCATTCAAGAAACCACTATACCTTAACGATCTATTTGGAAATCAAATAAAAAAGGAAGTTGAATAGAAAAATGACTTGAATAAAAATGTATAGCGACCCCGGTCTTTTCCCATTTGATTATTGTATCCGGACATAGGATCCGTAGGTTCTGTCATTGCATAATGGTTGTTGTTGTCCCTTTTTTTTCTCATTTGGAATTATAGGATGTGTTGGGCAGGTCTATTTCAGGTTGGTTGGGTTTAGAAACCAAGTGTTGCTGTCCAGAATTTTGGATCTTCGCTCGAGCGAGGAGTTTGTCGCTCGAGCGAGATGTTGTTTTTGGTTCTTCGCTTGAGCCGGAGTTTGGTAGCTCGAGCGAGAGGTGGCGTCCAGTTTGGACCTGTAGCTTTGCGTTCTTGGCTCGAGCGAGATTTTCTTCGCTCGAGCGAGTTAGTTCGTTCTTCGCTCGAGCAATAGTTCCTTCGCTCGAGCGTGTGTCTGGTTGCAGACCTGAGGGTTTGAGTTCTTCGCTTGATCGAGTTTTCTTTCGCTCGAGCGAGCCTTTGGGTTGTTGGCTCGAGCAAGGCTTCCTTGGCTCGAGCGTAGTTTCTCTGTGTCTGGTCGCTCGAGCGACCAAGTCTTCGTTCGAGCGAGCCTGTCCAGTTTATATACGCAGCAGCGGGTTTTGATCAGTCTTTTTCATATTCTTTTTGGTTCCAAACCCTAGGTCCGACTTCTCTCTCTCCCTACTCACCTTCTCTCTTAGATTTGATCCACTTAGGGAGTGTTTCTACCCTAGATCCTTCATTAAAAAGATAGAGTGAGTCAAGGGCTTCCATTTAATCTGAATAGTTGGCGATTTGGAGCACTTTGGTATTTGGGTATCATCTCTGTCTTCTCCTTTTGGGTTGTTTTCTTCGAGGTAGGGATTTCCTACTCCATTTTATAGGTTTTGTTCTAAGTTTTGGTATATTGATATGTTGGGGATACTTTGGTAATTTTTGGGAAAAACCCTAGTTGTAATATTAAATTAATTTGTATAATTGATTTAAGGGAATTGAGGAATTTGGTTAAATTCATGAAATTGGGAAATTTATTGATTAAATGGTGTTGTTGGATAATGTAAATTACACGCCCATTGAATTGTTGATATATTTATTTCCAGTCTAGAAATAACTGTTTTGGGCTATCGGTGGAGGATAGTCGTGATTGTTGTAGACACTGCATGTGGATTAGGAATAACTGAAACTAATCACATTGGTTAAGTCATTAATTTTGACTATTGCATTGTTACAGAAAATACATGTATTGATTGAGCATTGCATTTGCATACATTGTTTTGTGTGGGAGGAGATAGGGGATGTACTCCACGGTTTAGGGAAAGATAGGGGATGGACCTCTAAACCGGATTTTGTTTGGGAGGAGATAGGGGATGGACTCCATTAGCATCACTTTTATGTGTGCTTATTATATTGAAGTGTTTTGTTGATACAGCACTAAAATGTGTATCAATCTGGAAGTATGAAGTGTTTGATTTGAGCTTGAGTCTCAATTGTTTGTTGATATTGGAAGAATGTGAATATGATATATATATAATTCACTGTTGTAAGTTGGGCCAGGTTCTGAGCCATGTTGATAAAGTTGGAAAGTAAAACGTATCTTAGAAGTGTCATGAGACTGTAAAATGAAGTAATTGATTATCCTGGTTAACCATCTGTTGAATGCTATTGCTTTATTCATTGCTTATATGTGGTTTAGTATACCTCTACTGGGCTGTGGCTCAACCTTTATGGGAACATCATTTTCAGGTTCAGGTGATAAGCTACCTCCAAGGACTTAGCTTGGAAGGACTTGGACTTTGAAGATTGTCTCTAGTTATTAGTTTTATTTTATTGTTGTTACATGTAAACATTTAAGCCTAGGGCTTTATTTATATTTGAGTTAGAACTCATACTTTTGTGTCCAAGTGTTGGCTTGGAAAGATGTAAGCCGTTAGGGCATTTAATTTGATGTTACATGTAATGTTTTGTTTAGTAAGACTCGGATGAATATTATAAGGAATTATTGAAATGTTTTCTTTAAATAATGCATGTCATTGATATATATAATATGGGTTAATTTTGAGGGTGTTACAAAATGGAAGTCGAATAAAAATAAAAATGGAAGTTGCAGAAAATTAAAAATGTAAGTTCATTCAAGAAACCACTATACCTTAACGATCTATTTGGAAATTAAATAAAAAAGGAATTTTAATAGAAAAGTAAATTGAATAAAAATGGAAGTCGAATAAAAATAAAAATGAAAGTTGCAGAAAATTAAAAATGGAAGTTCAATCCAGAAACCACTATACGATAACGATCTATTTGGAAATTAAATACAAAATGAAGTTGAATAGAAAAGTAACTTGAATAAAAATGGAAGTTACTTAAAAATAAAAATGGAAATTCATTCAAGAAACCACTATACCTTAACGATCTATTTGGAAATTAAATAAAAAAGGAAGTTGAATAGAAAAGTAAATTGAATAAAAATGGAAGTTGAATAAAAATAAAAATAAAAGTTGCAGAAAATTAAAAATGGAAGTTCGTTAATGAAACCACTATACCTTAACGATCTATTTGGAAATTAAATAAAAACGAAAGTTTAACAGAAAAGTAAATTGAATAAAAATGGAAGTTGAATAAAAATAAAAACGAAAGTTGCATAAAATTAAAAATGGAAGTTCAATCCAGAAACCACTATACCTTAACGATCTATTTGGAAGTTAAATAAAAAAGGAAGTTGAGTAGAAAAGAAACTTGAATAAAAAAGGAAGTTCAATAAAAATAAAAATGAAAGTTGCGGAAAATTAAAAATGGAAGTTCATTAAAGAAACACTATACCTTAATGATCTATTTGGAAATTAAATAAAAAAGGAAGTTTAATAGAAAAGTAAATTGAATAAAAATGGAAGTTGAATAAAAATAAAAATGAAAGTTGCATAAAATTAAAACTGGAAGTTCAATCCAGAAACCACTATACCTTTACAATCTATTTGGAAATTAAATAAAAAAAGAAAGTTGAATATAAAAGAAAGTTGAATAAAAAAAGAAGTTGAATAGAAATAAAAATGGAAGTTACAGAAAATTAAAATTGGAAGTTCATTCAAGAAACCCCTATACCTTAACGATCTAATTGGAAATTAAATAAAATAGAAAGTTGAATAGAAAAATAACTTGAATAAAAATGGAAGTCGAATAAAAATAAAAATGGAAGTTGCAGAAAGTTAAAAATGGAAGTTCATTCAAGAAACCACTATACCTTAACGATCTATTTGGAAATGAAATAAAAAAAAGAAGTTGAATAGAAAAATAAATTGAAAAAAAATGGAAGTTGGATAAAAATAAAAATAAAAATTGCATAAAATTAAAAATGGAAGTTCAATCCAGAAACCACTATACCTTAATGATCTATTTGGAAATTAAATAAAAAAGAAGTCTAATAGAAAAATAACTTGAATAAAAATGGAAGTTGAATAAAAATAAAAATGGAAGTTGCAGAAAATTAAAAATGTAAGTTCATTCAAGAAACCACTATACCTTAACGATCTATTTGGAAATTAAATACAAAAGGAAGTTTAATAGAAAAGTAAATTGAATAAAAATGGAAGTCGAATAAAAATAAAAACGAAAGTTGCATGAAATTAAAAATGGAAGTTCAATCCAGAAACCACTATACCTAAACGATCTATTTGGAAATTAAATAAAAAAGGAAGTTGAATAGAAAAATAACCTGAATAAAAACGGAAGTCAATTAAAAATAAAAATGGAAGTTGCAGAAAATTAAAAATGGAAGTTCATTCAAGAAACCACTATACCTTAACGATCTATTTGGAAATTAAATAAGAAAGGAAGTTGAATAGAAAAATGACATGAATAAAAATGGAAGTCGAATAAAAATAAAAATGGAAGTTGCAGAAAGTTAAAAATGTAAGTTCATTCAAGAAACCACTACACCTTAACGATCTATTTGGAAATTAAATAAAAAAGGAAGTTTAGTAGAAAAGTAAATTAAATAAAAATGGAAGTCGAATAAAAATAAAAATGAAAGTTGCATAAAATTAAAACTGGAAGTTCAATCCAGAAATCACTATACCTTAACAATCTATTTGGAAATTAAATAAAACAGAAAGTTAAATATAAAAGAAAGTTGAATAAAAAAAGAAGTTGAATAGAAATAAAAATGGAAGTTGCAGAAAATTAAAATTGGAAGTTCATTCAAGAAACCCCTATACCTTAACGATCTATTTGGAAATTAAATAAAAAAGGAAGTTGAATAGAAAAATAACTTGAATAAAAATGGAAGTCGAATAAAAATAAAAATTAAAATTGCATAAAATTAAAAATGGAAGTTCAATCCAGAAACCACTATAGCTTAACGATCTATTTGGAAATTAAATAAAAAAGGAAGTTTAATAGAAAAATAACTTGAATAAAAATGGATGTTGAATAAAAATAAAAATGGAAGTTGCAGAAAATTAAAAATGTAAGTTCATTCAAGAAACCACTATACCTTAACGATCTATTTGGAAATTAAATAAAAAAGGAAGTTTAATAGAAAAGTAAATTGAATAAAAATGGAAATCGAATAAAAATAAAAATGAAAGTTGCATGAAATTAAAAATGGAAGTTCAATCCAGAAACCACTATATCTAAACGATCTATTTGGAAATTAAATAAAAAAGGAAGTTGAAAAGAAAAATGACTTGAATAAAAGTAGAAGTCAAATAAAAAATAAAATGGAAGTTGCAGAAAATTAAAAATGGAAGTTCATTCAAGAAACCACTATACCTTAACGATCTATTTGGAAATCAAATAAAAAAGGAAGTTGAATAGAAAAATGACTTGAATAAAAATGGAAGTCGAATAAAAATAAAAATGGAAGTTGCAGAAAATTAAAAATGCAAGTTCATTAAAGAAACCACTATACCTTAACGATCTAATTGGAAATTAAATAAAAAAGGAATTTTAATAGAAAAGTAAATTGAATAAAAATGGAAGTCGAATAAAAATAAAAATAAAAGTTGCAGAAAATTAAAAATGGAAGTTTAATCCAGAAACCACTATACGATAACGATCTATTTGGAAATTAAATAAAAAATGAAGTTGAATAGAAAAGTAACTTGAATAAAAATGGAAGTTACTTAAAAATAAAAATGGAAATTCATTCAAGAAGCCACTATACCTTAACGATCTATTTGGAAATTAAATAAAAAAGGAAGTTGAATAGAAAAAGTAAATTGAATAAAAATGGAAGCTGAATAAAAATGAAAATAAAAGTTGCAGAAAATTAAAAATGGAGGTTCGTTGAAGAATCCACTATACCTTAACGATCTATTTGGAAATTAAATAAAAACGGAAGTTTAATAGAAAAGTAAATTGAATAAAAATGGAAGTTGAATAAAAATAAAAACGAAAGTTGCATAAAATTAAAAATGGAAGTTCAATTCAGAAACCACTATACCTTAACGATCTATTTGGAAGTGAAATAAAAAAGGAAGTTGAGTAGAAAAGAAACTTGAATAAAAAAGGAAGTTCAATAAAATTAAAAATAGAAGTTCATTAAAGAAACCGCTATACCTTAATGATCTATTTGGAAATTAAATAAAAAAGGAAGTTTAATAGAAAAGTAAATTGAATAAAAATGGAAGTTGAATTAAAATAAAAATGGAAGTTGCATAAAATTAAAACAGGAAGTTCAATCCAGAAACCACTATACCTTTAGAAACTATTTGGAAATGAAATAAAAAAGAAAGTTGAATATAAAAGAAAGTTGAATAAAAAAAGAAGTTGAATAGAAACAAAAATGGAAGTTGCAGAAAATTAAAATTGGAAGTTCATTCAAGAAACCCCTATAACTTAACGATCTAATTGGAAATTAAATAAAAAAGGAAGTTGAATAGAAAAATAACTTGAATAAAAATGGAAGTCGAATAACAATAAAAATGGAAGTTGCAGAAAATTAAAAATGGAAGTTCATTCAAGAAACCACTATACCTTAACGATCTATTTGGAAATTAAATAAAAAAAGAAGTTGAATAGAAAAATAAATTGAAAAAAAAATGGAAGTTGGATAAAAATAAAAATAAAAATTGCATAAAATTAAAAATGGAAGTTCAATCCAGAAACCACTATACCTTAATGATCTATTTGGAAATTAAATAAAAAAGAAGTCTAATAGAAAAATAACTTGAATAAAAATGGAAATTGAATAAAAATAAAAATGAAAGTTGCAGAAAATTAAAAATGTAAGTTCATTCAAGAAACCACTATACCTTAACGATCTATTTGAAAATTAAATACAAAAGGAAGTTTAATAGAAAAGTAAATTGAATAAAAATGGAAGTCGAATAAAAATAAAAATGAAAGTTGCATGAAATTAAAAATGGAAGTTCAATCCAGAAACCACTATACCTAAACGATCTATTTGGAAATTAAATAAAAAAGGAAGTTGAATAGAAAAATAACTTGAATAAAAATGGAAGTCAATTAAAAATAAAAATGAAAGTTGCAGAAAATTAAAAATGGAAGTCCATTCAAGAAACCACTATACCTTAACGATCTATTTGGAAATTAAATAAGAAAGGAAGTTGAAGAGAAAAATGACTTGAATAAAAATGGAAGTTGCAGAAAGTTAAAAATGTAAGTTCATTCAAGAAACCACTACACCTTAACGATCTATTTGGAAATTAAATAAAAAAGGAAGTTTAGTGGAAAAGTAAATTAAATAAAAATGGAAGTCGAATAAAAATAAAAATGAAAGTTGCATAAAATTAAAATTGGAAGTTCAATCCAGAAATCACTATACCTTAACAATCGATTTGGAAATTAAATAAAAAAGAAAGTTGAATATAAAAGAAAGTTGAATAAAAAAAGAAGTTGAATAGAAATAAAAATGGAAGTTCATTCAAGAAACCCCTATACCTTAACGATCTATTTGGAAATTAAATAAAAAAGAAAGTTGAATAGAAAAATAACTTGAATAAAAATGGAAGTCGAATAAAAATAAAAATAAAAATTGCATAAAATTAAAAATGAAAGTTCAATCCAGAAACCACTATAGCTTAACGATCTATTTGGAAATTAAATAAAAAAGGAAGTTTAATAGAAAAATAACTTGAATAAAAATGGATGTTGAATAAAAATAAAAATGGAAGTTGCAGAAAAATAAAAATGTAAGTTCATTCAAGAAACCACTATACCTTAAAGATCTATTTGGAAATTAAATAAAAAATGAAGTTTAATGGAAAAGTAAATTGAATAAAAATGGAAGTCGAATAAAAATAAAAATGAAAGTTGCATGAAATTAAAAATGGAAGTTCAATCCAGAAACCACTATATCTAAACGATCTATTTGGAAATTAAATAAAAAAGGAAGTTGAAAAGAAAAATGACTTGAATAAAAGTGGAAGTCAAATAAAAAATAAAATGGAAGTTGCAGAAAATTAAAAATGGAAGTTCATTCAAGAAACCACTATACCTTAACGATCTATTTGGAAATCAAATAAAAAAAGAAGTTGAATAGAAAAATGACTTGAATAAAAATGGAAGTCGAATAAAAATAAAAATGGAAGTTGCAGAAAATTAAAAATGTAAGTTCATTAAAGAAACCACTATACCTTAACGATCTAATTGGAAATTAAATAAAAAAAGAATTTTAATAGAAAAGTAAATTGAATAAAAATGGAAGTCGAATAAAAATAAAAATAAAAGTTGCAGAAAATTAAAAATGGAAGTTTAATCCTGAAACCACTATACGATAACGATCTATTTGGAAATTAAATAAAAAATGAAGTTGAATAGAAAAGTAACTTGAATAAAAATGGAAGTTACTTAAAAATAAAAATGGAAATTCATTCAAGAAACCACTATACCTTAACGATCTATTTGGAAATTAAATAAAAAAGGAAGTTGAATAGAAAAGTAAATTGAATAAAAATGGAAGCTGAATAAAAATGAAAATAAAAGTTGCAGAAAATTTAAAATGGAGGTTCGTTGAAGAATCCACTATACCTTAACGATCTATTTGGAAATTAAATAAAAACGGAAGTTTAATAGAAAAGTAAATTGAATAAAAACGGAGGTTGAATAAAAATAAAAACGAAAGTTGCATAAAATTAAAAATGGAAGTTCAATTCAGAAACCACTATACCTTAACGATCTATTTGGAAGTGAAATAAAAAAGGAAGTTGAGTAGAACAGAAACTTGAATAAAAAAGGAAGTTCAATAAAAATAAAAATGGAAGTTGCGAAAAATTAAAAATGGAAGTACATTAAAGAAACCGCTCTACCTTAATGATCTATTTGGAAATTAAATAAAAAAGGAAGTTGAATAAAAATAAAAATGAAAGTTGCATAAAATTAAAACTGGAAGTTCAATCCAGAAACCACTATACCTTTAGAAACTATTTGGAAATGAAATAAAAAAGAAAGTTGAATATAAAAGAAAGTTGAATAAAAAAAGAAGTTGAATAGAAACAAAAATGGAAGTTGCAGAAAATTAAAATTGGAAGTTCATTCAAGAAACCCCTATAACTTAACGATCTAATTAGAAATTAAATAAAAAAGGAAGTTGAATAGAAAAATAACTTGAATAAAAATGGAAGTCGAATAACAATAAAAATGGAAGTTGCAGAAAATTAAAAATGGAAGTTCATTCAAGAAACCACTATACCTTAACGATCTATTTGGAAATTAAATAAAAAAAGAAGTTGAATAGAAAAATAAATTGAAAAAAAAATGGAAGTTGGATAAAAATAAAAATAAAAATTGCATAAAATTAAAAATGGAAGTTCAATCCACAAACCACTATACCTTAATGATCTATTTGGAAATTAAATAAAAAAGAAGTCTAATAGAAAAATAACTTAAATAAAAATGGAAGTTGAATAAAGATAAAAATGGAAGTTGCAGAAAATTAAAAATGTAAGTTCATTCAAGAAACCACTATACCTTAACGATCTATTTGGAAATTAAATACAAAAGGAAGTTTAATAGAAAAGTAAATTGAATAAAAATGGAAGTTGAATAAAAATAAAAATGAAAGTTGCATGAAATTAAAAATGGAAGTTCAATCCAGAAACCACTATACCTAAACGATCTATTTGGAAATTAAATAAAAAAGGAAGTTGAATAGAAAAATAACTTGAATAAAAACGGAAGTCAATTAAAAATAAAAATGGAAGTTGCAGAAAATTAAAAATGGAAGTTCATTCAAGAAACCACTATACCTTAACGATCTATTTGGAAATTAAATAAGAAAGGAAGTTGAATAGAAAAATGACTTGAATAAAAATAAAAATAAAAATGGAAGTTGCAGAAAGTTGAAAATGTAAGTTCATTCAAGAAACCGCTACACCTTAACGATCTATTTGGAAATTAAATAAAAAAGGAAGTTTAATAGAAAAGTAAATTAAATAAAAATGGAAGTCGAATAAAAATACAAATGAAAGTTGCATAAAATTAAAACTGGAAGTTCAATCCAGAAATCACTATGCCTTAACAATCTATTTGGAAATTAAATAAAAAAGAAAGTTGAATATAAAAGAAAGTTGAATAAAAAAAGAAGTTGAATAGAAATAAAAATGGAAGTTGCAGAAAATTAAAATTGGAAATTAATTCAAGAATCCACTATACCATAACGACCTATTTGGAAATTAAATAAAAAATGCAGTTTAATAGAAAAATAACTTGAATAAAAATGGAAGTTGAAAAAAAATAAAAATGGAAGATGCGGAAAATTAAAAATGGAAGTTCAATCCAGAAACCAATATAGCTTAACGATCTATTTGGAAATTAAATAAAAAAGGAAGTTAAATAGAAAAATTACTTGAATAAAAATGGAAGTTAAATAAAAATAAAAATGGAAGTTGCAGAAAATTAAAAATGGAAGTTCATACAAGAAACCACTATACATTAACGATCTATTTGGAAATTAAATAAAAAAGGAAGTTGAATAGAAAAATAACTTGAATAAAAATGGAAGTCGAATAAAAATAAAAATGGAAGTTGCAGAAAATTAAAAATGGAAGTTCATTCAAGAAACCACTATAGCTTAACGATCTATTTGGAAATTAAATAAAAAAAGAAGTTGAAAAGAAAAATAAATTGAAAAAAAATGGAAGTTGGATAAAAATAAAAATAAAAATTGCATAAAATTAAAAATAAAAGTTCAATCCAGAAACCACTATACCTTAATGATCTATTTGGAAATTAAATAAAAAAGAAGTCTAATAGAAAAATAACTTGAATAAAAATAAAAATGGAAGTTGCCGAAAATTAAAAATGTAAGTTCATTCAAGAAACCACTATACCTTAACGATCTATTTGGAAATTAAATACAAAAGGAAGTTTAATAGAAAAGTAAATTGAATAAAAATGGAAGTCGAACAAAAATAAAAATGAAAGTTGCATGAAATTAAAAATGGAAGTTCAATCCAGAAACCACTATACCTAAACGATCTATTTGGAAATTAAATAAAAAAGGAAGTTGAATAGAAAAATAACTTGAATAAAAACGGAAGTCAATTAAAAATAAAAATGGAAGTTGCAGAAAATTAAAAATGGAAGTTCATTCAATAAACCACTATACCTTAACGATCTATTTGGAAATTAAATAAGAAAGGAAGTTGAATAGAAAAATGACTTGAATAAAAATGGAAGTCGAATAAAAATAAAAATGGAAGTTGCAGAAAGTTAAAAATGTAAGTTCATTCAAAAACCGCTACACCTTAACGATCTATTTGGAAATTAAATAAAAAAGGAAGTTTAATAGAAAAGTAAATTAAATAAAAATGGAAGTCGAATAAAAATAAAAATGAAAGTTGCATAAAATTAAAACTGGAAGTTCTATCCAGAAATCACTATACCTTAACAATCTATTTGGAAATTAAATAAAAAAAAAAAAGTTGAATATAAATGAAGCTTGAATAAAGAAAGAAGTTGAATAGAAATAAAAATGGAAGTTGCAAAAAATTAAAATTGGAAGTTCATTCAAGAAACCACTATACCTTAACGATCTATTTGGAAATTAAATAAAAAAAGAAGTTGAATAGAAAAATAAATTGAAAAAAAATGGAAGTTGGATAAAAATAAAAATAAAAATTGCATAAAATTAAAAATGGAAGTTCAATCCAGAAACCACTATACCTTAATGATCTATTTGGAAATTAAATAAAAAAGAAGTCTAATAGAAAAATAAGTTGAATAAAAATGGAAGTTGAATAAAAATAAAAATGGAAGTTGCAGAAAATTAAAAATGTAAGTTCATTCAAGAAACCACTATACCTTAACGATCTATTTGGAAATTAAATACAAAAGGAAGTTTAATAGAAAAGTAAATTGAATAAAAATGGAAGTCGAATAAAAATAAAAATGAAAGTTGCATGAAATTAAAAATGGAAGTTCAATCCAGAAACCACTATACCTAAACGATCTATTTGGAAATTATAGCGATCCCGGGTTTACCCTTGTTGTACAGTGATCCGGACATGTGTCCGTGGATGTTGGTAGTTGTTTATTATCTTGTTTGCATCCTTTTTACTTTGTATATTGAGTTATAGGATGTGTTGGGCAGGTTTGTTACAGGGTGGTTGTGTTTGGGAGCCTAGTGCTGCTGCCCAGATTTTTGGACCTTCGCTCGAGCGAGGAGTTGGTCGCTCGAGCGAGAGTTGAGTTCGTGTCTGGTGGATCGAGCCAGAGTGGCTTCGCTCGAGCGAGCGATTGCGTCTGGTTCTGGACCTGAGAGTTGCATTTCTTGGCTCGAGCGAGCTTTCTTCGCTCGAGCGGTCTGTTTGTTCTTCGCTCGAGCGAGAAGTCTGTCGCTCGGGCGTGCTTCTGGTTTCAGACCTGAGGGTTTGAGTTTTTGGCTCGAGCGAGAACTTCTTGGCTCGAGCGAGAGTTTTCTGTGTCTGGTCGCTCGAGCGACAAAGTCTTCGCTCGAGCGAGCGTGTTTTATATCAGCGGACAGTAGCGTTTTTGAACATCAGTTTTTCACTTTCTTTTTCTTTCAAACCCTAGATCCGAGACTCTCTCTCTCTAAACCTACACTCTCTCTAAGAATTGATTTCCCTAGAGTGTGAATCTAGCCTAGGGCCTTTGTTAAAAAGATAGAGGGCGTTGAGAGCTTCGACTTAATCTGAAAAAGTTTGGATTTGGAGCACGTTGATCTTCGAGTCTTCATCTCCTTTTTGGCTCAAACTTCGAGGTAGGGATATCCTACTCCTCTCTATGGGTTTTGTCTTTAAATTTTAGTATTTTGAGATGTTGGGGTTGGTTTGGTAATTTTGTGAAAGTTCGGGGCTTTTGTGTAATTTTACAAAAGTTGGGGTTTTATTCATAATAAACCTAAATGCATGTTTGGCATAGAGAAATGGAATAAATGTTGAATCATTGATGAAAATGGGACCTAAGGGTTGTAATGTTAATTATGGGAATTGACCTAATTACATTGTTTGATTAATTGGGATAATTAATTGGGAGAAATGAAGAAATGAAATGTTGATTGAATATCCATTTGTGCATTTCTTTTCTGTTTAGAAATAACTGCTTTGGGCTATCGGTGGAGGATAGTCGTGATTGTTGTAGACAATGCATGATGATTAGGCAAACAGAAACTAATCAATGGAATGTGTCATGGAATTTGACGGTTGATAGAATACATTAACTGTATGTATTGAGTGATTGTATATAGAACCAATGTGTTTGTATACGTTATGTGTAGAGGAGGAGATGGGGCATGTACTCCGCGGTTTAGGGGAAGATAGGGGATGTACCTCTAAACCGGATAGTGTTGGGAGAAGATAGGGGATGAACTCCGTAGATACAGCTCATATGCTTGTCTAGAGAAGTGAAGATAGAGCTTATATGCTTATCTTTGTGAAGTGTGGATACAGCTTATATGCTTATCTGTGAATGTGGGATATTGTTGTTATACATATCTGTTGGGAATGTGGATATAGCTTATATGCTTATCTGTGAATGTGGGATATAGTCTTTGTACATATCTGTTGAAGAAATGATAGAGCTAATATGCTCATCTGTTGAAAAAGGGAAAATGAAAAGTAACTTGGACTCATAAGTCGTATGACATAAATTTGTGATTTATGTGAATGTATCAGTGTTGGCCATCTATCAATTGCTAATCTTTTAGTCATTGTTCATGGTTGGTTTAGTGTATTTCTACTGGGCTGTGGCTCACCCTATATGGGAATATCATTTTCAGGTACAGGTAGCATGCCACCTCCAAGGACATAGCTTAGGAGGCTAGAGGCGGACATACTTTTGTCGTTTTACTTTTGATGTATTACATGTAAATTCAAGCCAAGGGCTTAATGTGTAAACGAGTTAGTACTCTTTTGTTGTAACCAAGTGTTAACTTGGAAAGCTGTAAGCCCATAGGGCATTTGCTTTTGTTGTTAACATGTAATACTTTTTGTAATGAAACTCTGAGAGAAATGGAAGAATGTGGAGCTTTTACATATCAATGCATGTCTTATTTGATGGGTTTAATGTTATTATTTTGAGGGCGTTACAACTTGGTATCAGAGCGTACCGGGTTCGAATACTTTGGGTACGTGGGAAGTGATTAGGATCACAATGGGTTTGTCTCGCTTGATAGAGACTTAGATGTAGTGTCATATGCTATGTGCTTAATTGATAACATGCTTATGTGACTATGTGGGTATGGGATTTAGTTTCCAAGATGTTGATTGGATCCTTGGGTTTCTAGGAGTCTTGTTGGAAAGGCACTTGATCAATGCTGTTTCTAACCGGAACTCTAGTAACGCCTCGGGACTATCATTATCCGGAAATGAAATTCGTAAGTGCTTATGTGTTTATGTGCTTACGTGGAGTGAATTATAGTTGTCCATGCATTAGGACGTGAGTGTTTAGTTTTGGCACATTTGTGAATGTGCTAACGTTCTGTATTACCTTTATTAGGATGTCAGGACGAGGAAGAGGTGCTAGGCGTGGTAGACCTGCGAGACAGGAAGTACCGTTACCGAGTGAGATTCCGGCAGTGCAGGTGGGAGTTGGCCAGGCCAATGTGGCCGAGCCGGCAGGTCAGCAGGCTATGGGTGCCTTGGCCAGAGAGATAGCAGGAGCTTTGGGTATTCTTAGAGCTGGGAATCAGGCAGCTGAGGCAGGGCCTTCTTTCTTGAAGAGGGAGTTTTTCCGGTCTAATCCGGATGAGTTTATCGGAGATCCGAAGGAGCCACTGAAGGCTGATGAGTGGCTAGAGCAAATGAGTAAGACGTTCGAGATGCTTGGCATCGAGGACGGAGCACTGAAAGTGACCTTGGCATCCTTCCAGCTGAAGGGAGATGCGGGTCAATGGTGGAAGTACGAGAAGACTCGTGTTGGTGGTACCTGGGAGGCATTTGTGAATGCTTTTCAGGAGAGGTTTTTGTCTGCAGCAGCTAGGGAGAAGCTGAGGGACCAGTTCAGTCGGCTTAAACAGCAGGGCTTGTCAGTGGCCGAGTTTGAGGCTACTTTTACCAGTCTGTCCAAGTTTGCACCGGAACTGGTGGGGTCTGAGGAACGCCGTTGCTATGAGTTTGAGCGGAAGTTGAGGCGGGGCCTCAAGTTGAGAGTTGGTGGGTCTTACATTCGAGAGTATAGACACCTGGTAGATGCTGCTGCTCATATGGAAATTATGATGCAGGAAGAGGAGGAAGAACAGAGGGGCTCCAAGAGGAGCCAGGATGGTCAGAGTGATGGCAGGAAGCAGAGGGGTTATAACCCTCAGCAGTCTCAGGGAGCAGTTTCTAGATCGACCTTTCCAGTGCCGAGTGCAGGCTCGGGGAGAGGCAATCAGGGGGAGTTTGCTTGTTACAAGTGTGGCCAGCTGGGTCACAAGGTTTCAGTTTGCCCGCAGAAGGGTGGGGGTCAGAGAGCTGCTTCTTCTTCAGCTAGACCGCAGAGTCAGAGTTTGAGCAGGGGGCAGCCCTTGTCTTGTTATCAGTGTGGACAGCCTGGGCACCTAAAGAGGTTTTGCCCGTAGTTGAGTGCCACTTCGGGAGCGTCTGGTTCTAGGCAGACGCAGGGTTTTCAGCCAGCTCAGTCTGTGCAGGCCTCAAGGGCCAATCCGGGAGCTTCGTCGTCCCAGTCTGTGCAGCAGTCTTTTGCTCCGAGAGGTGAGCAGGTAGACCAGGGGCCTACGGGGCGCGTGTATGCTGTTACCGCGCAGGATTTAGTACCGGCTCCATCAGTAGTGAGAGGTACTTTTCTGTTTTGCAACTCGGTTGCTAATGTGTTGATAGACACGGGTGCATCTCATTCTTTTGTATCTGCTGCATTTGCATCTGTTTTGGAATTGGAGTTAGCACAGTTAGCATCTCCTATTTGTGTGGTATCGCCTTTGGGTGGTGAGTTGATTCTGAAACAGGGTGTTCGGGGCTGTGATATAGAGGTCACCGACTATAGGCTTCCTTTCCCGTTTGTCGTCATGCGCATGAAGGGCTTTGATGTTATTTTAGGTATGGACTGGTTATCGTCATACCGGGCTGTTATCGATTGCTACCGCCAGAGGGTCACGTTATGCACCTTGAGCGGGGAGTGGTTCCATTTCTTGGGAGACCGGGTTGGTTGTGTGTTGCCACCGGGGTATGATTCGCGAGGGCGAAGTGAGCTTAGTAGTCTACTTGCCAGCTTTGAGAGTGGTGAGAGTGGTGAGACCCAGCTTGTGTTGCCGAGGGTGGTTTGTGAGTATTCGGATGTCTTTCCCGAAGATCTTGTTAGTTTGCCACCTCACCGAGAGATAGAGTTCTCTATTGATTTAGTGCCTGGCACGGCGCCGATTTCTATGGCACCTTATCGTTTTGCTCCAGCAGAGTTGGTTGAGTTGAAAGTTCAGCTCCGGGAATTGCTAGATAAGGGTTTTGTTCGCCCTAGTGTTTCACCGTGGGGAGCGCCGGCCCTCTTTGTTAAAAAGAAAGATGGTGCCTTGAGATTGTGTATAGACTACCGGAAGTTGAATCGAGCTACGGTTAAGAATAAGTACCCTATGCCCCGTATAGATGACCTGTTTGACCAGTTGAAGGGTTCCCGTTGTTTCTCTAAAATAGACTTGAGATCGGGTTACCACCAGTTGAGGGTCAGGGAGGAAGATATTCCTAAGATGGCATTCCGTACGCGGTATGGCCATTACGAGTTTCTGGTGATGCCATTCGGGCTTACCAATGCACCGGCAGTCTTTATGGACTTGATGAACCGGATCTTTCGGGAATTCTTGGATCGGTTTGTAGTCGTTTTTGTGGACGACATTCTTATCTATTCGTCTTCTGAGGAGGAGCACGAGGCACACTTGAGAGTGGTGCTTGAGTTACTTAGAGCCCATAGGCTGTATGCCAAGTTTGGGAAGTGTGAGTTCTGGCTGAGGGAAGTCAAATTCTTAGGCCACGTGGTATCCGGGGAAGGGGTGTCTGTTGATACATCCAAGGTTAAGGCAGTGCAAGACTGGGCACAGCCTAAGAGTGTGTTTGAGATCCGCAGTTTTCTGGGATTAGCTGGGTATTACCGTCAGTTTGTGAAAGATTTCTCCAGGTTAGCGTCACCGTTGACTAGACTGACTCGGAAAGGAGTCAAGTTTGTGTGGAGTGAGACTTATGAAAAGTCGTTCCAAGAGCTGAAAGTTAGATTGACCACCGCTCCAGTGTTGATTATTCCGGAGAGAGGGTTGGGTTATGCGGTTTATTGTGATGCCTCACGAGAGGGTTTGGGTTGTGTGTTGATGCAAGAGGGGAAAGTGGTAGCTTATGGCTCACGTCAGTTGAAAATACACGAGAAGAATTACCCCACACACGACTTAGAGTTAGCAGCAGTGATCTTTGCCTTGAAAATCTAGAGGCACTACCTTTATGGTGAGAAGTTCGAGGTGTTCTCGGACCACAAGAGTTTGAAGTATCTGTTTACACAGAGAGACTTGAATCTGAGGCAGAGGAGATGGATGGAGTTCATCGAGGATTATGATTTTGAGTTGCACTATCATCTGGGAAAGGCCAATGTTGTGGCCGATGCCCTTAGTAGGAAGTCCATTAGTGATGTAGCTTGTATAGCCATCCGAGAATGGGAGATGTTGGGAGCACTTGGCGAGTTTGATTTGCTACTAGGCGAATCTGTTGAGGCTGCGGCCTTGTTTTCTGTTGTTGCACAGCCTACGCTTGTGACTAGAGTGTTAGAGGCACAGAGAGGTGACCTTGAGGTAGAATCCCTCCGAGAGAAGATCTCCAGTGGGAAGGTTGAGAAGGGTTTGACGGTGTATCCCGACCTGAGTGTGAGATACCGAGACCGTTTGTTTGTACCGGAGTCTTGCCGAGAGGAAGTACTCCGAGAGTTTCACCATTCGCGCCTTGCGGTGCATCCGGGAGGTACTAAGATGTATCGGGATTTGGGTCGTCAGTTTTGGTGGCGGGGTATGAAGAGAGATGTGGCTGTTTTCGTATCGAAGTGCCTTACTTGCCAGCAAGTGAAGGCCGAGCATCAGAGGCCAGCGGGTTTGTTGCAACCCTTGCCTATTGCGGAGTGGAAGTGGGAGCATGTCACTATGAACTTCGTTGTAGGTCTTCCGAGGACTCAGCGGGGTAGTGATGCTATTTGGGTGGTGGTAGACCGGTTGACTAAGTCGGCGCACTTTATTCCTATGCGCGTGAGAGATTCGGTAGATCATCTTGCCGACTTGTATATTCGGGACATAGTGAGATTGCACGGGGTCCCAGTGACGATCGTCTCAGATAGAGATCCTCGTTTTACCGCCAGGTTATGGCAGAGTTTGCAGAGTGCCTTGGGCACTAAGTTGACCTTTAGTACAGCCTATCATCCTCAGACTGACGGGCAGTCCGAGCGTACTATTCAGATCCTTGAGGATATGCTTCGGGGTTGTGTCCTTGACTTTAGCGGGACGTGGGAGAGGCACTTGCCATTGGTAGAGTTTGCCTACAACAACAGTTTTCAGTCTAGCATCGGTATGGCACCGTTTGAGGCCTTGTATGGCCGACCGTGTAGGTCTCCAGTTTGTTGGGCCGAGGTAGGTGATACACCTTTGTTGGGTCCGGAGTTGGTTAGGGAGATGACGGAGAAAGTTGAGCTTATCCGTAGGAGGCTTGTTACAGCCCAGAGTCGTCAGAAATCTTATGCTGATCGTAGGAGGAGGCCTTTGGCGTTTGAGGTAGGTGATCATGTCTTTCTGAAGATATCACCTAGGCGAGGCTTGATGAGGTTTGGGAAGAGTGGGAAGTTATTCCCTCGGTTTATTGGTCCTTTTGAGATCCTTGAGAGGATAGGCGAGGTTGCTTATCGGTTAGCCTTACCGCCGCAGTTGTCTAGAGTGCATGACGTGTTTCATGTGAGTATGCTTTGGAAGTATGAGCTAGATCCATCACATGTGTTGGATTGGACCGATTTAGAGGTAGATGAGGATGCCTCGTATGAGGAGAGACCGGTTCGGGTCTTGGATAGGCGGGATCAGGTCCTGCGTGGCAAGACCATTCCTTTGGTGAAAGTCTTGTGGAAACATCACGGAGTGGAGGAAGCCACTTGGGAACGTGAGTTGGAAGTCCGTGAGAAATATCCGGACTTGTTTGTTGACATGTAATCTTGTATTTCAATTTTGAACTATTGTTGCACTTAAGAGCTTTTATATATGTCTTAAGTTGTGAAACATTGAAAATGTTTTGGTTTATTGGAAGTATGTTTTGGAACTTGCCTCATATGGAAGTTGAATGTAACATTATATATGTTGAATATATTGTTGAAATTGGAAAGATAGTGCATAATGTTGTTGCATGTTGAAAGTACATATGTTGTTTACATATTGTGAAATGCCTCTTGTTAAAGGGATGGGATGACCGGTAATGGGTCGAATTGTTGAATGTTAAAATGTAACATCGTCTAAAATGGAGGAAAACCTGTTTTTAGAAAACTTGTGCTTAATTTCGGGGACGAAATTCTTTAAGGGGGGAGGTTATAGCGATCCCGGGTTTACCCTTGTTGTACAGTGATCCGGACATGTGTCCGTGGATGTTGGTAGTTGTTTATTATCTTGTTTGCATCCTTTTTACTTTGTATATTGAGTTATAGGATGTGTTGGGCAGGTTTGTTACAGGGTGGTTGTGTTTGGGAGCCTAGTGAGATTTTTGGACCTTCGCTCGAGCGAGGAGTTGGTCGCTCGAGCGAGAGTTGAGTTCGTGTCTGGTGGATCGAGCCAGAGTGGCTTCGCTCGAGCGAGCGATTGCGTCTGGTTCTGGACCTGAGAGTTGCATTTCTTGGCTCGAGCGAGCTTTCTTCGCTCGAGCGGTCTGTTTGTTCTTCGCTCGAGCGAGAAGTCTGTCGCTCGAGCGTGCTTCTGGTTGCAGACCTGAGGGTTTGAGTTTTTGGCTCGAGCGAGAACTTCTTGGCTCGAGCGAGAGTTTTCTGTGTCTGGTCGCTCGAGCGACAGTAGCGTTTTTGAACATCAGCGGACAGTAGCGTTTTTGAACATCAGTTTTTCACTTTCTTTTTCTTTCAAACCCTAGATCCGAGACTCTCTCTCTCTAAACCTACACTCTCTCTAAGAATTGATTTCCCTAGAGTGTGAATCTAGCCTAGGGTCGTTGTTAAAAAGATAGAGGGCGTTGAGAGCTTCGACTTAATCTGAAAAAGTTTGGATTTGGAGCACGTTGATCTTCGAGTCTTCATCTCCTTTTTGGCTCAAACTTCGAGGTAGTGATATCCTACTCCTCTCTATGGGTTTTGTCTTTAAATTTTAGTATTTTGAGATGTTGGGGTTGGTTTGGTAATTTTGTGAAAGTTCGGGGCTTTTGTGTAATTTTACAAAAGTTGGGGTTTTATTCATAATAAACCTAAATGCATGTTTGGCATAGAGAAATGGAATAAATGTTGAATCATTGATGAAAATGGGACCTAAGGGTTGTAATGTTAATTATGGGAATTGACCTAATTACATTGTTTGATTAATTGGGATAATTAATTGGGAGAAATGAAGAAATGAAATGTTGATTGAATATCCATTTGTGCATTTATTTTCTGTTTAGAAATAACTGCTTTGGGCTATCGGTGGAGGATAGTCGTGATTGTTGTAGACAATGCATGATGATTAGGCAAACAGAAACTAATCAATGGAATGTGTCATGGAATTTGACGGTTGATAGAATACATTAACTGTATGTATTGAGTGATTGTATATAGAACCAATGTGTTTGTATACGTTATGTGTAGAGGAGGAGATGGGGGATGTACTCCGCGGTTTAGGGGAAGATAGGGGACGTACCTCTAAACCGGATAGTGTTGGGAGAAGATAGGGGATGAACTCCGTAGATACAGCTCATATGCTTGTCTAGAGAAGTGAAGATAGAGCTTATATGCTTATCTTTGTGAAGTGTGGATACAGCTTATATGCTTATCTGTGAATGTGGGATATTGTTGTTATACATATCTGTTGGGAATGTGGATATAGCTTATATGCTTATCTGTGAATGTGGGATATAGTCTTTGTACATATCTGTTGAAGAAATGATAGAGCTAATATGCTCATCTGTTGAAAAAGGGAAAATGAAAAGTAACTTGGACTCATAAGTCGTATGACATAAATTTGTGATTTATGTGAATGTATCAGTATTGGCCATCTATCAATTGCTAATCTTTTAGTCATTGTTCATGGTTGGTTTAGTGTATTTCTACTGGGTTGTGGCTCACCCTATATGGGAATATCATTTTCAGGTACAGGTAGCATGCCACCTCCAAGGACATAGCTTAGGAGGCTAGAGGCGGACATACTTTTGTCGTTTTACTTTTGATGTATTACATGTAAATTCAAGCCAAGGGCTTAATGTGTAAACGAGTTAGTACTCTTTTGTTGTAACCAAGTGTTAACTTGGAAAGCTGTAAGCCCATAGGGCATTTGCTTTTGTTGTTAACATGTAATACTTTTTGTAATGAAACTCTGAGAGAAATGGAAGAATGTGGAACTTTTACATATCAATGCATGTCTTATTTGATGGGTTTAATGTTATTATTTTGAGGGCGTTCAATCCAGAAACCACTATACGTTAACGATCTATTTGGAAATTAAATAAAAAAGGAAGTCGAATAGAAAAGTAACTTGAATAAAAATGGAAGTTACTTAAAAATAAAAATGGAAATTCATTCAAGAAACTACTATACCTTAACGATCTATTTGGAAATTAAATAAAAAAGGAAATTGAATAGAAAAGTAAATTGAATAAAAATGGAAGTTGAATAAAAATAAAAATAAAAGTTGTAGAAAATTAAAAATTTAAGTTCATTAAAAAAATTACTATACCTTAACGATCTATTTGGAAATTAAATAAAAAAGGAAGTTTAATAGAAAAGTAAATTGAATAAAATTGAAAGTTGAATAAAAATAAAAATGAAAGTTGCATAAAATTAAAAATGGAAGTTCAATCCAGAAACCACTATACCTTAACGATCTGTTTGGAAATTAAATAAAAAAGGAAGTTGAGCAGAAAAGAAACTTGAATAAAAAAGGAAGATCAATAAAAATAAAAATGGAAGTTGCAGAAAATTAAAAATGGAAGTTCATTAAAAAAACCATTATACCTTAACGATCTATTTGGAAATTAAATAAAAAATGAAGTTTAATAAAAATGTAAATTGAATAAAAATGGAAGTTGAATAAAAATAAAAATGAAAGTTGCATAAAATTAAAATCATAAGTTCAATCCAAAAACCACCATACCTTAACAATCTATTTGGAAATTAAATAAAAAAGAAAGTTGAATATAAAAGAAACTTGAATAAAAAAAGAAGTTGAATAGAAATAAAAATGGAAGTTGCAGAAAATTAAAATTGGAAGTTCATTTAAGACACCACTATACCTTAACGATCTATTTGGAAATTAAATAAAAAAGGAAGTTGAATAGAAAAATAACTTAAATAAAAATGAAAGTCGAATAAAAATAAAAACGGAAGTTGCAGAAAATTAAAAATGGAAGTTCATTCAAGAAACCACTATACCTTAACGATCTATTTGGAAATTAAATAAAAAAAGAAGTTCAATAGAAAAATAAATTGAATAAAAATGGAAGTCGAATAAAAACAAAAATGGAAGTTGCAGAAAATTAAAAATGGAAGTTCATTCAAGAAACCACTATACCTTAATGCTCTATTTGGAAATTAAATAAAAAATGAAGTTCAATAGAAAAATAAATTGAATAAAAATGGATGTTGAATAAAAATAAAAATGGAAGTTGTAGAAAATTAAAAATGTAAGTTCGTACAAGAAACCACTATACCTTAACGATCTATTTGGAAATTAAATAAAAAAGGAAGTTTAATAGAAAAGTAAATTGAATAAAAATGGAAGTCGAATAAAAATAAAAATGAAAGTTGCAGAAAATTAAAAATGGAAGTTCAATCCAGAAACCACTATACCTAAACGATCTATTTGGAAATTAAATAAAAAAGGAAGTTGAAAAGAAAAATGACTTGAATAAAAGTGGAAGTCAAATAAAAAATAAAATGGAAGTTGCAGAAAATTAAAAATGGAAGTTCATTGAAGAAACCACTATACCTTAACGATCTATTTGGAAATTAAATAAAAAAGGAAGTTGAATAGAAAAATGACTTGAATAAAAAGGGAAGTCGAATAAAAATAAAAATGGAAGTTGCAGAAAATTAAAAATGTAAGTTCATTCAAGAAACCAATATACCTTAACGATCTATTTGGAAATTAAATAAAAAAGGAATTTAATAGAAAAGTAAATTGAATAAAAATGGAAGTTGAATAAAAACAAAAATGAAAGTTGCAGAAAATTAAAAATGGAAGTTCAATCCAGAAACAAGTATACGATAACGATCTATTTGGAAATTAAATAAAAAAGGAAGTTGAATAGCAAAGTAACTTGAATAAAAATGGAAGTTGAATAAAAATAAAAATAAAAGTTGCAGAAAATTAAAAATGGAAGTTCATTAAAGAAACCACTATACCTTAACGATCTATTTGGAAATTAAATAAAAACGGAAGTTCAATAGAAAGGTAAATTGAATAAAAATGGAAGTTGAATAAAAATAAAAACGAAAGTTGCATAAAATCAAAAATGGAAGTTTAATCCAGAAACCACTATACCTTAACGATCTATTTGGAAGTTAAATAAAAAAGGAAGTTGAGTAGAAAAGAAACTTGAATAAAAAAGGAAGTTCAATAAAAATAAAAATGGAAGTTGCGGAAAATTAAAAATGGAAGTTGATTAAAGAAACCACTATACCTTAATGATCTATTTGGAAATTAAATAAAAAATGAAGTTTAATAGAAAAGTAAATTGAATAAAAATGGGAGTTGAATAAAAATAAAAATGAAAGTTGCATAAATTTAAAACTGGAAGTTCAATCCAGAAACCACTATATCTTAACAATCTATTTGGAAATTAAATAAAAAAGAAAGTTGAATATAAAAGAAATTTGAATAAAAAAAGAAGTTGAATAGAAATAAAAATGGAAGTTGCAGAAAATTAAAATTGGAAGTTCATTCAAGAAAGCCCTATACCTTAACGATCTATTTGGAAATTAAACAAAAAAGGAAGTTGAATAGAAAAATAACTTGAATAAAAATGGAAGTCGAATAAAAATAAAAATAGAAGTTGCAGAAAATTAAAAATGGAAGTTCATTCAAAAAACCACTATACCTTAACGATCTATTTGGAAATTAAATAAAAAAAGAAGTTCAATAGAAAAATAAATTGAATAGAAATGGAAGTCGAATAAAAATAAAAATAAAAATTGCATAAAATTAAAAATGGAAGTTCAATCCATAAACCACTATACCTTAACGATCTATTTGGAAATTAATTAAAAAAGGAAGTTTAATAGAAAAATAACTTGAATAAAAATGGATGTTGAATAAAAATAAAAATGGAAGTTGCAGAAAATTAAAAATGTAAGTTTATTCAAGAAACCACTATACCTTAACGATCTATTTGGAAATTAAATAAAAAATGAAGTTGAATAGAAAAATAACTTGAATAAAAACGGAAATCGAATAAAAATAAAAATGGAAGTTGCAGAAAATTAAAAATGGAAGTTCAATCCAGAAACCACTATACCTAAACGATCTATTTGGAAATCAAATAAAAAAGGAAGTTGAAAAGAAAAATGACTTGAATAAAAGTGGAAGTCAAATAAAAAATAAAATGGAAGTTGCAGAAAATTAAAAATGGAAGTTCGTTCAAGAAACCACTATACCTTAACGATCTATTTGGCAATTAAATAAAAAATGAAGCAGAATAGAAAAATGACTTGAATAAAAAGGGAAGTCGAATAAAAATAAAAATGGAAGTTGCAGAAAATTAAAAATGTAGGTTCATTCAAGAAACCACTATACCTTAACGATCTATTTGGAAATTAAATAAAAAAGGAATTTTAATAGAAAAGTAAATTGAATAAAAATGGAAGTCGAATAAAAATAAAAATGAAAGTTGCAGAAAATTAAAAATAGAAGTTCAATCTAGAAACCACTATACGATAACGATCTATTTGGAAATTAAATAAGAAAGGAAGTTGAATAGCAAAGTAACTTGAATAAAAATGGAAGTTGAATAAAACTAAAAATAAAGTTGTAGAAAATTAAAAATGGAAGTTCATTAAAGAAACCACTATACCTTAACGATCTATTCGGAAATTAAATAAAAACGGAAGTTTAATAGAAAAGTAAATTGAATAAAAATGGAAGTTGAATAAAAATAAAAACGAAAGTTACATAAAATTAAAAATGGAAGTGCAATCCAGAAACCACTATACCTTAACGATCTATTTGGAAGTTAAATAAAAAAGGAAGTTGAGTAGAAAAGAAACTTCAATAAAAAAGGAAGTTCAATAAAAATAAAAATGGAAGTTGCGGAAAATTAAAAATGGAAGTTCATTAAAGAAACCACTATACCTTAATGATCTATTTAGAAATTAAATAAAAAAGGAAGTTTAATAGAAAAGTAAATTGAATAAAAATGGAAGTTGAATAAAAATAAAAATGAAAGTTGCATAAATTTAAAACTGGAAGTTCAATTCAGAAACCACTATACCTTAACAATCTATTTGGAAATTAAATAAAAAAGAAAGTTGAATATAAAAGAAATTTGAATAAAAAAAGAAGTTGAATAGAAATAAAAATGGAAGTTGCAGAAAATTAAAATTGGAAGTTCATTCAAGAAACCCCTATACCTTAACGATCTATTTGGAAATTAAATAAAAAAGGAAGTTGAATAGAAAAATAACTTGAATAAAAATGGAAGTCGAATAAAAATAAAAATGGAAGTTGCAGAAAATTAAAAATGGAAGTTCATTCAAGAAACCACTGTACCTTAACGATCTATTTGGAAATTAAATAAAAAAAGAAATTTAATAGAAATATAAATTGAATAAAAATGGAAGTTGGATAAAAATAAAAATAAAAATTGCATAAAATTAAAAATGGAAGTTCAATCCAGAAACCACTATACCTTAATGATCTATTTGTAAATTAAATAAAAAAGAAGTTTAATAGAAAAATAACTTGAATAAAAATGGAAGTTGAATAAAAATAAAAATGGATGTTGAATAAAAATAAAAATGGAAGTTGCAGAAAATTAAAAATGTAAGTTCATTCAAGAAACCACTATACCTTAACGATCTATTTGGAAATTAAATACAAAAAGAAGTTCAATAGAAAAGCAAATTGAATAAAAATGGAAGTCGAATAAAAATAAAAATGAAAGTTGCAAGAAATTAAAAATGGAAGTTCAATCCAGAAACCACTATACCTAAACGATCTATTTGGAAATTGAATAAAAAAGGAAGTTGAATAGAAAAATAACTTTAATAAAAACGGAAGTCAAATAAACATAAAAATGGAAGTTCATTCACAAAACCACTATACCTTAACGATCTATTTGGAAATTAAATAAAAAAGGAACTTGAATAGAAAAATGACTTGAATAAAAATGGAAGTCGAATAAAAATAAAAATGGAAGTTGCAGAAAATTGAAAATGAAAGTTCCTTCAAGAAACCACTATACGTTAACGATCTATTTAGATATTAAATAAAAAAGGAAGTAAAATAGAAAAGTAACCTGAATAAAAATGGAAGTTACTTAAAAATAAAAATTGAAATTCATTCAAAAAACCACTATACCTTAACTATGTATTTGGAAATTAAATACAAAAGGAAGTTGAATAGAAAAGTAAATTGAATAAGAATGGAAGTTGAATGAAAAGAAAAATAAAAGTTGCAAAAAATTAAAAATAAATGTTCATTAAAAAACCACTATACCTTAACGATCTATTTGGAAATTAAATAAAAAAGGAAGTTTAATAAAAATAAAAATGAAAGTTGCATAAAAGTAAAAATGGAAGTTCAATCCAGAAACCACTATACCTTAACGATCTGTTTGGAAATTAAATAAAAAAGGAAGTTGAGCAGAAAAGAAACTTGAATAAAAAAGGAAGATCAATAAAAAATAAAAATGGAAGTTGCAGAAAATTAAAAATGGAAGTTCATTAAAAAAACCACTATACCTTAACGATCTACTTGGAAATTAAATAAAAAAAGAAGTTTAATAGAAATATAAATTGAATAAAAATGGAAGTTGGATAAAAATAAAAATAAAAATTGCATAAAATTAAAAATGGAAGTTCAATCCAGAAACCACTATACCTTAATGATCTATTTGGAAATTAAATAAAAAAGAAGTTTAATAGAAAAATAACTTGAATAAAAATAGAAGTTGAATAAAAATAAAAATGGAAGTTGCAGACAATTAAAAATGTAAGTTCATTCAAGAAACCACTATACCTTAACGATCTATTTGGAAATTAAATACAAAAAGAAGTTCAATAGAAAAGCAAATTGAATAAAAATGGAAGTCGAATAAAAATAAAAATAAAAATGAAAGTTGCAAGAAATTAAAAATGGAAGTTCAATCCAGAAACCACTATACCTAAACGATCTATTTGGAAATTAAATAAAAAAGGAAGTTGAATAGAAAATAACTTTAATAAAAACGGAAGTCAAATAAACATAAAAATGGAAGTTCATTCACAAAACCACTATACCTTAACGATCTATTTGGAAATTAAATAAAAAAGGAAGTTGAATAGAAAAGTAAATTGAATAAGAATGGAAGTTGAATAAAAAGAAAAATAAAAGTTGCAAAAAATTAAAAATAAATGTTCATTAAAAAACCACTATACCTTAGCGATCTATTTGGAAATTAAATAAAAAAGGAAGTTTAATAGAAAAGTAAATTGAATAAAAATGGAAGTTGAATAAAAATAAAAATGAAAGTTGCATAAAAGTAAAAATGGAAGTTCAATCCAGAAACCACTATACCTTAACGATCTGTTTGGAAATTAAATAAAAAAGGAAGTTGAGCAGAAAGAAACTTGAATAAAAAAGGAAGATCAATAAAAAATAAAAATGAAAGTTGCATAAATTTAAAACTGGAAGTTCAATTCAGAAACCACTATACCTTAACGATCTACTTGGAAATTAAATAAAAAAAAAGTTTAATAGAAATATAAATTGAATAAAAATGGAAGTTGGATAAAAATAAAAATAAAAATTGCATAAAATTAAAAATGGAAGTTCAATCCAGAAACCACTATACCTTAATGATCTATTTGGAAATTAAATAAAAAAGAAGTTTAATAGAAAAATAACTTGAATAAAAATGGAAGTCGAATAAAAATAAAAATAGAAGTTGCAGAAAATTAAAAATGGAAGTTCATTCAAAAAACCACTATACCTTAACGATCTATTTGGAAATTAAATAAAAAAGAAGTTCAGTAGAAAAATAAATTGAATAAAAATGGAAGTCGAATAAAAATAAAAATAAAAATTGCATAAAATTAAAAATGGAAGTTCAATCCAGAAACCACTATACCTTAACGATCTATTTGGAAATTAATTAAAAAAGGAAGTTTAATAGAAAAATAACTTGAATAAAAATGGATGTTGAATAAAAATAAAAATGGAAGTTGCAGAAAATTAAAAATGTAAGTTTATTCAAGAAACCACTATACCTTAACGATCTATTTGGAAATTAAATAAAAAAGGAAGTTGAATAGAAAAATAACTTGAATAAAAACGGAAATCGAATAAAAATTAAATGGAAGTTGCAGAAAATTAAAAATGGAAGTTCAATCCAGAAACCACTATACCTAAACGATCTATTTGGAAATCAAATAAAAAAGGAAGTTGAAAAGAAAAATGACTTGAATAAAAGTGGAAGTCAAATAAAAAATAAAATGGAAGTTGCAGAAAATTAAAAATGGAAGTTCGTTCAAGAAACCACTATACCTTAATGATCCATTTGGAAATTAAATAAAAAATGAAGCTGAATAGAAAAATGACTTGAATAAAAAGGGAAGTCGAATAAAAATAAAAATGGAAGTTGCAGAAAATTAAAAATGTAAGTTCATTCAAGAAACCACTATACCTTAACGATCTATTTGGAAATTAAATAAAAAAGGAATTTTAATAGAAAAGTAAATTGAATAAAAATGGAAGTCGAATAAAAATAAAAATGAAAGTTGCAGAAAATTAAAAATAGAAGTTCAATCTAGAAACCACTATACGATAACGATCTATTTGGAAATTAAATAAGAAAGGAAGTTGAATAGCAAAGTAACTTGAATAAAAATGGAAGTTGAATAAAACTAAAAATAAAGTTGTAGAAAATTAAAAATGGAAGTTCATTAAAGAAACCACTATACCTTAACGATCTATTCGGAAATTAAATAAAAATGGAAGTTTAATAGAAAAGTAAATTGAATAAAAATGGAAGTTGAATAAAAATAAAAACGAAAGTTACATAAAATTAAAAATGGAAGTGCAATCCAGAAACCACTATACCTTAACGATCTATTTGGAAGTTAAATAAAAAAGGAAGTTGAGTAGAAAAGAAACTTGAATAAAAAAGGAAGTTCAATAAAAATAAAAATGGAAGTTACGGAAAATTAAAAATGGAAGTTCATTAAAGAAACCACTATACCTTAATGATCTATTTGGAAATTAAATAAAAAAGGAAGTTTAATAGAAAAGTAAATTGAATAAAAATGGAAGTTGAATAAAAATAAAAATGAAAGTTGCGTAAATTTAAAACTGGAAGTTCAATTCAGAAACCACTATACCTTAACAATCTATTTGGAAATTAAATAAAAAAGAAAGTTGAATATAAAAGAAATTTGAATAAAAAAAGAAGTTGAATAGAAATAAAAATGGAAGTTGCAGAAAATTAAAATTGGAAGTTCATTCAAGAAACCCCTATACCCTAACGATCTATTTGGAAATTAAATTAAAAAGGAAGTTGAATAGAAAAATAACTTGAATAAAAATGGAAGTCGAATAAAAATAAAAATGGAAGTTGCAGAAAATTAAAAATGGAAGTTCATTCAAGAAACCACTATACCTTAACGATCTATTTGGAAATTAAATAAAAAAAGAAGTTTAATAGAAATATAAATTGAATAAAAATGGAAGTTGGATAAAAATAAAAATAAAAATTGCATAAAATTAAAAATGGAAGTTCAATCCAGAAACCACTATACCTTAATGATCTATTTGGAAATTAAATAAAAAAGAAGTTTAATAGAAAAATAACTTGAATAAAAATGGAAGTTGAATAAAAATAAAAATGGAAGTTGCAGAAAATTAAAAATGTAAGTTCATTCAAGAAACCACTATTCCTTAACGATCTATTTGGAAATTAAATACAAAAAGAAGTTCAATAGAAAAGCAAATTGAATAAAAATGGAAGTCGAATAAAAATAAAAATGAAAGTTGCAAGTAATTAAAAATGGAAGTTCAATCCAGAAACCACTATACCTAAACGATCTATTTGGAAATTAAATAAAAAAGGAAGTTGAATAGAAAAATAACTTTAATAAAAACGGAATTCAAATAAGCATAAAAATGGAAGTTCATTCACAAAACCACTATACCTTAACGATCTATTTGGAAATTAAATAAAAAAGGAACTTGAATAGA
The DNA here is from genome assembly GCF_055761805.1 of Camellia sinensis. Lineage (NCBI taxonomy): Eukaryota > Viridiplantae > Streptophyta > Magnoliopsida > Ericales > Theaceae > Camellia > Camellia sinensis. The sequence goes on along the minus strand of NW_028128987.1, from coordinate 47,385,982 downwards.
AAAATGACTTGAATAAAAATGGAAGTCGAATAAAAATAAAAATGGAAGTTGCCGAAAATTGAAAATGAAAGTTCCTTCAAGAAACCACTATACGTTAACGATCTATTTGGATATTAAATAAAAAAGGAAGTAGAATAGAAAAGTAACCTGAATAAAAATAGAAGTTACTTAAAAATAAAAATTGAAATTCATTCAAAAAACCACTATACCTTAACTATGTATTTGGAAATTAAATACAAAAGGAAGTTGAATAGAAAAGTGAATTAAATAAGAATGGAAGTTGAATAAAAAGAAAAATAAAAGTTGCAAAAAATTAAAAATAAATGTTCATTAAAAAACCACTATACCTTAACGATCTATTTGGAAATTAAATAAAAAAGGAAGTTTAATAGAAAAGTAAATTGAATAAAAATGGAAGTTGAATAAAAATAAAAATGAAAGTTGCATAAAAGTAAAAATGGAAGTTCAATCCAGAAACCACTATACCTTAACGATCAGTTTGGAAATTAAATAAAAAAGGAAGTTGAGCAGAAAAGAAACTTGAATAAAAAAGGAAGATCAATAAAAAATAAAAATGGAAGTTGCAGAAAATTAAAAATGGAAGTTCATTAAAAAAACCACTATACCTTAACGATCTACTTGGAAATTAAATAAAAAAGGAAGTTTAATAGAAAAGTAAATTGAATAAAAATGGAAGTTGAATAAAAATAAAAATGAAAGTTGCATAAAATTAAAACTGGAAGTTCAATCCAGAAACCACTATCCCTTAACAATCTATTTGGAAATTAAATAAAAAAGAAAGCTGAATATAAAAGAAACTTGAATAAAAAAAGAAGTTGAATAGAAATAAAAATTGAAGTTGCAGAAAATTAAAATTGGAAGTTCATTCAAGAAACCACTATACCTTAACGATCTATTTGGAAATTAAATAAAAAAGGAAGTTGAATAGAAAAATAACTTTAATAAAAATGGAAGTCGAATAAAAATGAAAATGGAAGTTGCAGAAAATTAAAAATGGAAGTTCATTCAAGAAACCACTATACCTTAACGATCTATTTGGAAATTAAATAAAAAAAGAAATTTAATAGAAAAATAAATTGAATAAAAATGGATGTCGAATAAAAATAAAAATAAAAATTGCATAAAATTAAAAATGGAAGTTCAATCCAGAAACCACTATACCTTAACGATCTATTTAGAAATTAAATAAAAAAGGAAATTAAATAGAAAAATTACTTGAATAAAAATGGAAGTTGAATAAAAATAAAAATGGAAGTTGCAGAAAATTAAAAATGTAAGTTCATTCAAGAAACCACTATACCTTAACGATCTATTTGGAAATTAAATAAAAAAGGAAGTTTAATGGAAAAGTAAATTGAATAAAAATGGAAGTCGAATAAAAATAAAAATAAAAGTTGCCGAAAATTAAAAATGGAAGTTCATTCAAAAAACCACTATACCTTAACGATCTATTTGGAAATTAAATGAAAAAGGAAGTTGAATAGAAAAATGTCTTCAATAAAAATGGAAGTCGAATAAAAATAAAAATGGAAGTTGCAGAAAATTAAAAATGTAAGTTCATTCAAGAAACCACTATACCTTAACGATCTATTTGGAAATTAAATAAAAAAGGAATTTTAATAGAAAAGTAAATTGAATAAAAATGGAAGTCGAATAAAAATAAAAATGAAAGTTGCATAAAATTGAAAATGGAAGTTCAATCCAGAAACCACTATACGTTAACGATCTATTTGGAAATTAAATAAAAAAGGAAGTTGAATAGAAAAGTAACTTGAATAAAAATGGAAGTTACTTAAAAATAAAAATGGAAATTCATTGAAGAAACCACTATACCATAACTATCTATTTGGAAATTAAATAAAAAAGGAAGTTGAATAGAAAAGTAAATTGAATAAAAATGGAAGTTGAATAAAAATAAAAATAAAAGTTGCAGAAAATTAAAAATGGAAGTTCATTAAAAAAATCACTATACCTTAACGATCTATTTGGAAATTAAATAAAAAAAGAAGTTCAATAGAAAAATAAATTGAATAAAAATGGAGGTCGAATAAAAATAAAAATAAAAATTGCATAAAATTAAAAATGGAAGTTCAATCCAGAAACCACAATACCATAACGATCTATTTGGAAATTAAATAAAAAAGGAAGTTTAATAGAAAAAAAACTTGAATAAAAATGGATGTTGAATAAAAATAAAAATGGAAGTTGCAGAAAATTAAAAATGTATGTTCGTTCAAAAAACCACTATACCTTAACGATCTATTTGGAAATTAAATATAAAAGGAAGTCTAATAGAAAAGTAAATTGAATAAAAATGGAAGTCGAATAAAAATAAAAATGAAAGTTGAATGAAATTAAAAATGGAAGTTCAATCCAGAAACCATTATACCTAAACGATCTATTTGGAAATTAAATAAAAAAGGAAGTTGAAAAGAAAAATGACTTGAATAAAAGTGGAAGTCAAATAAAAAATAAAATGGAAGTTGCAGAAAATTAAAAATGGAAGTTCATTCAAGAAACCACAATACCTTAACGATCTATTTGGAAATTAAATAAAAAGGAAGTTGAATAGAAAAATGACTTGAGTAAAAATGGAAGTCGAATAAAAATAAAAATGGAAGTTGCAGAAAATTAAAAATGTAAGTTCATTCAAGAAACCACTATACCTTAACGATCTATTTGGAAATTAAATAAAAAAGGAATTTTAATAGAAAAGTAAATTGAATAAAAATGGAAGTCGAATAAAAATAAAAATGAAAGTTGCAAAAAATTAAAAATAGAAGTTCAATCTAGAAACCACTATACGATAACGATCTATTTGGAAATTAAATAAGAAAGGAAGTTGAATAGCAAAGTAACTTGAATAAAAACGGAAGTTGAATAAAACTAAAAATAAAGTTGTAGAAAATTAAAAATGGAAGTTCATTAAAGAAACCACTATATCTTAACGATCTATTCGGAAATTAAATTAAAACGGAAGTTTAATAGAAAAGTAAATTGAATAAAAATGGAAGTTGAATAAAAATAAAAACAAAAGTTGCATAAAATTAAAAATGGAAGTGCAATCCAGAAACCACTATATCTTAACGATCTATTTGGAAGTTAAATAAAAAAGGAAGTTGAGTAGAAAAGAAACTTGAATAAAAAAGGAAGTTCAATAAAAATAAAAATAAAAATTGCAGAAAATTAAAAATGGAAGTTCATTAAAGAAACCACTATACCTTAATGATCTATTTGGAAATTAAATAAAAAAGGAAGTTTAATAGAAAAGTAAATTGAATAAAAATGGAAGTTGAATAAAAATAAAAATGAAAGTTGCATAAATTTAAAACTGCAAGTTCAATTCAGAAACCACTATACCTTAACAATCTATTTGGAAATTAAATAAAAAAGAAAGTTGAATATATAAGAAAGTTGAATAAAAAAAGAAATTGAATAGAAATAAAAATGGAAGTTGCAGAAAATTAAAATTGGAAGTTCATTCAAGAAACCCTATACCTTAACGATCTATTTGGAAATTAAATAAAAAAGGAAGTTGAATAGACAAATAACTTGAATAAAAATGGAAGTCGAATAAAAAAAAAATGGAAGTTGCAGAAAATTAAAAATGGAAGTTCATTCAAGAAACCACTATACCTTAACGATCTATTTGGAAATTAAATAAAAAAAGAAGTTTAATAGAAATATAAATTGAATAAAAATGGAAGTTGAATAAAAATAAAAATAAAAATTGCATAAAATTAAAAATGGAAGTTCAATCCAGAAACCACTATACCTTAATGATCTATTTGGGAATTAAATAAAAAAGAAGTTTAATAGAAAAATAACTTGAATAAAAATGGAAGTTGAATAAAAATAAAAATGGAAGTTGCAGAAAATTAAAAATGTAAGTTCATTCAAGAAACCACTATACCTTAACGATCTATTTGGAAATTAAATACAAAAAGAAGTTTAATAGAAAAGCAAATTGAATAAAAATGGAAGTCGAATAAAAATAAAAATGAAAGTTGCATGAAATTAAAAATGGAAGTTCAATCCAAAAACCACTATACCTAAACGATCTATTTGGAAATTAAATAAAAAAGGAAGTTGAATAGAAAAATAACTTTAATAAAAACGGAAGTCAAATAAACATAAAAATCGAAGTTCATTCAAAAAACCACTATACCTTAACGATCTATTTGGAAATTAAATAAAAATGGAACTTGAATAGAAAAATGACTTGAATAAAAATGGAAGTCGAATAAAAATAAAAATGGTAGTTGCAGAAAATTGAAAATGAAAGTTCTTTCAAGAAACCACTATACGTTAACGATCTATTTGGATATTAAATAAAAAAGGAAGTAAAACAGAAAGAGTAACTTGAATAAAAATGGAAGTTACTTAAAAATAAAAATGGAAATTCATTCAAGAAACCACTATACCTTAACGATCTATTTGGAAATTGAATAAAAAAGGAAGTTGAATAGAAAAATAAATTGAATAAGAATGGAAGTTGAATAAAAATAAAAATAAAAGTTGCAGAAAATTAAATTTGAAGTTCATTAAAGAAACCACTATACCTTAACGATATATTTGGAAATTAAGTAAAAAAGGAAGTTTAGTAGAAAAGTAAATTGAATAAAAATGAAGTCGAATAAAAATAAAAATAAAAGTTGCATAAAATTAAAAATGAAAGTTCCATCCAGAAACCATTATACCTTAACGATCTGTTTGGAAATTAAATAAAAAAGGAAGTTGAGTAGAAAAGAAACTTGAACAAAAAAGGAAGATCAATAAAAATAAAAATGCAAGTTGCAGAAAATTAAAAATGGAAGTTCATTAAAAAAACCACTATACCTTAACAATCTATTTGGAAATTAAATAAAAAAGGAAGTTGAATAGAAAAATGACTTGAATAAAAATGGAAATTACTTAAAAATAAAAATTGAAATTCATTCAAGAAACCACTATACCTTAACTATCTATTTGGAAATTAAATACAAAAGGAAGTTGAATAGAAAAGTAAATTGAATAAGAATGGAAGTTGAATAAAAAGAAAAATAAAAGTTGCAAAAAATTAAAAATAAATGTTCATTAAAAAACCACTATACCTTAACGATCTATTTGGAAATTAAATAAAAAATGAAGTTTAATAGAAAAGTAAATTGAATAAAAATGGAAGTTGAATAAAAATAAAAATGAAAGTTGCATAAAAGTGAAAATGGAAGTTCAATCCAGAAACCACTATACCTTAACGATCTGTTTGGAAATTAAATAAAAAAGGAAGTTGAGCAGAAAAGAAACTTGAATAAAAAAGGAAGATCAATAAAAAATAAAAATGGAAGTTGCAGAAAATTAAAAATGGAAGTTCATTAAAAAAACCACTATACCTTAACGATCTACTTAGAAATTAAATAAAAAAAGAAGTTTAATAGAAAAGTAAATTGAATAAAAATGGAAGTTGAATAAAAATAAAAATGAAAGTTGCATAAAATTAAAACTGGAAGTTCAATCCAGAAACCACTATCCCTTAACAATCTATTTGGAAATTAAATAAAAAAGAAAGTTGAATATAAAAGAAACTTGAATAGAAATAAAAATTGAAGTTGCAGAAAATTAAAATTGGAAGTTCATTCAAGACACCACTATACCTTAACGATCTATTTGGAAATTAAATAAAAAAGGAAGTTGAATAGAAAAATGTCTTCAATAAAAATGGAAGTCGAATAAAAATAAAAATGGAAGTTGCAGAAAATTAAAAATGTAAGTTCATTCAAGAAACCACTATACCTTAACGATCTATTTGGAAATTAAATAAAAAAGTAATTTTAATAGAAAAGTAAATTGAATAAAAATGGAAGTCGAATAAAAATAAAAATGAAAGTTGTATAAAATTGAAAATGGAAGTTCAATCCAGAAACCACTATACGTTAACGATCTATTTGGAAATTAAATAAAAAAGGAAGTTGAATAGAAAAGTAAATTGAATAAAAATGGAAGTTACTTAAAAATAAAAATGGAAATTCATTGAAGAAACCACTATACCATAACTATCTATTTGGAAATGAAATAAAAAAGGAAGTTGAATAGAAAAGTAAATTGAATAAAAATGGAAGTTGAATAAAAATAAAAATAAAAGTTGCAGAAAATTAAAAATGGAAGTTCATTAAAGAAACCACTATACCTTAACGATCTATTTGGAAATTAAATAAAAAAGGAAGTTTAATAGAAAAGTAAATTGAACAAAAATGGAAGTTGAATAAAAATAGAAATGAAAGTTGCATAAAATTAAAACTGGAAGTTTAATCCAGAAACCACTATTCCTTACGATCTATTTGGAAATTAAATAAAAAACGAAGTTGAATAGAAAAGTAAATTGAATAAAAATGGAAATTGAGTAAAAATAAAAATAAAAGTTGCAGAAAGTTAAAAATGGAAGCTCATTAAAGAAACCACTATACTTTAACGATCTAGTTGAAAATTAAATAAAAAAGGAAGTTTAATAGAAAAGTAAATTGAACAAAAATGGAAGTTGAATAAAAATAAAAATGAAAGTTGCATAAAATTAAAACTGGAAGTTTAATCCAGAAACCACTATACCTTAACAATCTATTTGGAAATTAAATAAAAAAGAAAGTTGAATATAAAAGAAACTTGAATAAAAAAAGAAGTTAAATAGTAATAAAAATGGAAGTTTCAGAAAAATAAAATTGGAAGTTCATTCAAGAAACCCCTATAGCTTAACGATCTATTTGGAAATGAAATAAAAAATGAAGTTGAATAGAAAAATAACTTAATAAAAATGGAAGTCGAATAAAAATAAAAATGAAAGTGGCAGAAAATTAAAAATGAAAGTTCATTCAAGAAACCACTATACCTTAACGATCTATTTGGAAATTAAAAAAAAAAGGAAGTTTAATAGAAAAGTAAATTGAACAAAAATGGAAGTTGAATAAAAATAAAAATGAAAGTTGCATAAAATTAAAACTGGAAGTTTAATCCAGAAACCACTATACCTTAACAATCTATTTGGAAATTAAATAAAAAAGAAAGTTGAATATAAAAGAAACTTGAATAAAAAAAGAAGTTGAATAGAAATAAAAATGGAAGTTTCAGAAAATTAAATTTGGAAGTTCATTCAAGAAACCCCTATACCTTAACGATCTATTTGGAAATTAAATAAAAAAGGAAGTTGAATAGAAAAATAACTTGAATAAAAATGGAAGTCGAATAAAAAAAAAAATGGAAGTTGCAGAAAATTAAAAATGGAAGTTCATTCAAGAAACCACTATACCTTAACGATCTATTTGGAAATTAAACAAAAAAAGAAGTTTAATAGAAAAATAAATTGAATAAAAATGGAAGTTGAATAAAAATAAAAATAAAAATTGCATAAAATTAAAAATGAAAGTTCAATCCAGAAACCACTATACCTTTACGATCTATTTGGAAATTAAATAAAAAAGGAAATTGAATAGAAACGTAAATCGAATAAAAATGGAAGTTGAATAAAAATAAAAATAAAAGTTGCAGAAAATTAAAAATGGAAGTTCATTAAAGAAGCCACTATACCTTAACGATGTACTTGGAAATTAAATAAAAAAGGAAGTTTAATAGAAAAGTAAATTGAACAAAAATGGAAGTTGAATAAAAATAAAAATGAAAGTTGCATAAAATTAAAACTGGAAGTTTAATCCAGAAACCACTATACCTTCACAATCTACTTGGAAATTAAATAAAAAAGAAAGTTGAATATAAAAGAAACTTGAATAAAAAAAGAAGTTGAATAGAAATAAAAATGGAAGTTTCAGAAAATTAAAATTGGAAGTTCATTCAAGAAACCCCTATACCTTAACGATCTATTTGGAAATTAAATAAAAAAGGAAGTTGAATTGAAAAATAACTTGAATAAAAATGGAAGTCGAATAAAAATAAAAATGGAAGTTGCATAAAATTAAAAATGGAAGTTCATTCAAGAAACCACTATACCTTAACGATCTATTTGGAAATTAAACAAAAAAAGAAGTTTAATAGAAAAATAAATTGAATAAAAATGGAAGTTGAATAAAAATAAAAATAAAAATTGCATAAAATTAAAAATGGAAGTTCAATCCAGAAACCACTATACCTTTACGATCTATTTGGAAATTAAATAAAAAAGGAAATTGAATAGAAACGTAAATCGAATAAAAATGGAAGTTGAATAAAAATAAAAATAAAAGTTGCAGAAAATTAAAAATGGAAGTTCATTAAAGAAGCCACTATACCTTAACGATCTACTTGGAAATTAAATAAAAAAGGAAGTTTAATAGAAAAGTAAATTGAACAAAAATGGAAGTTGAATAAAAATAAAAATGAAAGTTGCAAGAAATTAAAACTGGAAGTTTAATCCAGAAACCACTATACCTTCACAATCTACTTGGAAATTAAATAAAAAAGAAAGTTGAATATAAAAGAAACTTGAATAAAAAAAGAAGTTGAATAGAAATAAAAATGGAAGTTTCAGAAAATTAAAATTGGAAGTTCATTCAAGAAACCCTTATACCTTAACGATCTATTTGGAAATTAAATAAAAAAGGAAGTTGAATAGAAAAATAACTTGAATAAAAATGGAAGTCGAATAAAAATAAAAATGGAAGTTGCAAAAAATTAAAAATGAAAGTTCATTGAAGAAACCACTATACCTTAACGATCTATTTGGAAATTAAATAAAAAAAGAAGTTTAATAGAAAAGTAAATTGAATAAAAATGGAAGTCGAATAAAAATAAAAATTAAAGTTGCATGAAATTAAAAATGGAAGTTCAATCCAGAAACCATTATACCTAAACGATCTATTTGGAAATTAAATAAAAAAGGAAGTTGAATAGAAAAATGACTTGAATAAAAAAGGAAGTCAAATAAAAATAAAAATGGAAGTTGCAGAAAATTAAAAATGGAAGTTCATTCAAGAAACCACTATACTTAACGATCTATTTGGAAATTAAATAAAAAAGGAAGTTTAATAGAAAAATTACTTGAATAATGTAACGCCCTCAAAATAATAACATTAAACCTATCAAATAAGGCATGCATTGACATATAAACTAACCACATTCTTTTATTCATTAGAGTTTCATTACAAGAGTATTACATGTTAACAACAAAAGCAAATGCCCTATGGGCTTACAGCTTTCCAAGTTAACACTTGGTTACAACAAAAGAGTAATAACTCGTTTACACATTAAGCCCTTGGCTTGAATTTACATGTAATACATCAAAAGTAAAACGACACAAAAGTATGTCCGCCTCTAGCCTCCCAAGCTATGTCCTTGGAGGTGGCATGCTACCTGTACCTGAAAATGATATTCCCATATAGGGTAAGCCACAGCCCAGTAGAAATACACTAAACCAACCATGAACAATGACTAAAAGATTAGCAATTGATAGATGGCCAACACTGATACATTCACATAAATCACATATTTTTGTCATACGACTTATGAGTCCAAGTTACCATTCATTTTCCCTTTTTCAACAGATAAGCATGTTAGCTCAATCATTATTCAACAGATATGTATAAAAACTATATCCCACATTCACAGATAAGCATATAAGCTGTACCCACATTCCCAACAGATATGTATAACAACAATATCCCACATTCACAGATAAGCATATAAGCTGTATCCACATTTCACAAAGATAAGCATATAAGCTCTATCTTCACTTCTCTAGACAAGCATATAAGCTGTATCTACGGAGTTCATCCCCTATCTTCTCCCAACACTATCCGGTTTAGAGGTACATCCCCTATCTTCCCCTAAACCGCGGAGTACATCCCCCATCTCCTCCTCTACACATAACGTATACAAACACATTGGTTTTATATACAATCACTCAATACATATAGTTAATGTATTCTATCAACCGTCAAATTCCATGACACATTCCATTGATTAGTTTCCGTTTGCCTAATCATCATGCATTGTCTACAACAATCACGACTATCCTCCACCGATAGCCCAAAGCAGTTATTTCTAAACAGAAAATAAATGCACAAATGGATATTCAATCAACATTTCATTTCCTCATTTCTCCCAATTAATTATCCCAATTAATCAAACAATGTAATTAGGCCAATTCCCATAATTAACATTACAACCCTTAGGTCCCATTTCCATCAATGATTCAACATTTATTCCATTTCTCTATGCCAAACATGCATCTAGGTTTATTATAAATAAAACCCCAACTTTGTAAAATTACACAAAAGCCCCAAACTTTCACAAAATTACCAAACCAACCCCAACATCTCAAAATACTAAAATTTAAAGACAAAACCCATAGAGAGGAGTAGGGTATCCCTACCTCGAAGTTTGAGCCCGAAAGGAGATGAAGACTCGAAGATCAACGTGCTCCAAATCCAAACTTTTTCAGATTAAATCGAAGCTCTCAACGCCCTCTATCTTTTTAACAAAGGCCCTAGGCTAGATTCACACTCTAGGGAGATCAAATCTTAGAGAGAATGTAAGTTTAGAGAGAGAGGGTCTCGGATCTAGGGTTTGAAAGAAAAAGGAAGTGAAAAAGTGATGTTCAAAAACGCTACTGCCCGCTGATATAAAACACGCTCGCTCGAGCGAAGACTTTGTCGCTCGAGCGACCAGACACAAAAAACTCTCGCTCGAGCCAAGAAGTTCTCGCTCGAGCCAAAAACTCAGAAGTGCGCTCGAGCGAAAGAATGCTCGCTCGAGCCAACAACTCAAACCCTCAGGTCTGCAACCAGCACGCTCGAGCGACAGACCTCTCGCTCGAGCGAAGAACAAACCTAGACCGCTCAAGCGAAGGAAGCTCGCTCGAGCCAAGAAAGGCAACTCTCAGGTCCAGAACCAGACACAATCGCTCGCTCGAGCGAAACCACTCTGGCTCGATCCACCAGACACGAACTCAACTCTCGCTCGAGCGACCAACTCCTCGCTCGAGCGAAGGTCCAAAAATCTGGGCAGCAGCACTAGGCTCCCAAACACAACCAACCTGTAACAAACCTGCCCAACACATCCTACAACTCAATATACAAAGTAAAAAGGATGCAAACAAGATAATAAACAACTACCAACATCCACGGACACATGTCCGGATCACTGTACAACAAGGGTAAACCCGGGATTGCTATAACCTCCCCCCCTTAAAGAATTTCGTCCCCGAAATTAAACACAAGTTTTCAAAAACAGGTTTTCCTCCATTTTAGACAATGTTACACTTTAACATTAAACAATTCGACCCATTACCGGTCATCCCATCCCTTTAACAAGAGACATTTCACAATATGTAAACAACATATGTACTTTCAACATGCATCGTCATTATGCATTATCTTTCCAATTTCAACAATATATTTAACATATATAATGTCACATTCAACTTCCATATGAGGCAAGTTCCAAAACATATTTCCAATAACCAAAACATTTTCAATGTTTCACAACTTAAGACATATATAAAAGCTCTTAAGTTCAACAATAGTTAACTACAAAGTTACATATCAACAAACAAGTCCGGATATTTCTCATGGACTTCTAACTCACGTTCCCAAGTGGCTTCCTCCACTCCGTGATGTTTCCACAAGACTTTCACCAAAGGAATGGTCTTGCCACGCATGACCTGATCCCGCCTATCCAAGACCCGAACCGGTCTCTCCTCATACGAGGCATCCTCATCTACCTCTAAATCGGTCCAATCCAACACATGTGATGGATCTGGCTCATACTTCCGAAGCATACTCACATGAAACACGTCATGCACTCCGGACAACTGCGGCGGTAAGGCTAACCGATAGGCAACCTCGCCAATCCTCTCAAGGATCTCAAAAGGACCAATAAACCGAGGGGATAACTTCCCACTCTTCCCAAACCTCATCAAGCCTCGCCTAGGTGATACCTTCAGAAAGACATGATCACCTACCTCAAACGCCAAAGGCCTCCTCCTACGGTCAGCATAAGATTTCTGACGACTCTGGGCTGTAACAAGCCTCCTACGGATAAGCTCAACTTTCTCTGTCGTCTCCCTAACCAACTCTGGACCCAACAAAGGTGCATCACCTACCTCGGCCCAACACATTGGAGACCTACACGGTCAGCCATACAAGGCCTCAAACGGTGCCATACCGATGCTAGACTGAAAACTGTTGTTGTAGGCAAACTCTACCAAGGGTAAGTGCCTCTCCCACGTCCCACTGAAGTCCAGGACACAACCCCGAAGCATATCCTCGAGGATCTGAATAGTACGCTCGGACTGCCCGTCAGTCTGAGGATGATAGGCCGTACTAAAGGTCAACTTAGTGCCCAAGGCACTCTGCAAACTCTGCCACAACCTAGCAGTAAAACAAGGATCTCTATCTGAGACGATCGTCACTGGGACCCCGTGCAATTTCACTACGTCCCGAATATACAAGTCGGCAAGATGATCTACCGAATCTCTCACGCGCATAGGAATGAAGTGCGCCGACTTAGTCAACCGGTCTACAACCACCCAAATAGCATCACTACCCCGCTGAGTCCTCGGAAGACCTACAACGAAGTCCATAGTGACATGCTCCCACTTCCACTCCGCAATAGGTAAGGGTTGCAACAAACCCGCTGGCCTCTGATGCTCGGCCTTCACTTGCTGGCAAGTAAGGCACTTCGATACGAAAACAGCCACATCTCTCTTCATACCCCGCCACCAAAACTGGCGACCCAAATCCCGATACATCTTAGTACCTCCCGGATGCACCGCAAGGCGCGAATGGTGAAACTCTCAGAGTACTTCCTCTCGGCAAGACTCCGGTACAAACAAACGGTCTCGGTATCTCACACTCAGGTCGGGATACACCGTCAAACCCTTCTCAACCTTCCCACTGGAGATCTTCTCTCGGAGGGATTCTACCTCAAGGTCACCTCTCTGTGCCCTTAACACTCTAGTCATAAGCGTAGGCTGTGCAACAACAGAAAACAAGGCCGCAGCCTCAACAGATTCGCCCAGTAGCAAATCAAACTCGCCAAGTGCTCCCAACATCTCCCATTCCCAGATGGCTATACAAGCTACATCACTAATGGATTTCCTACTAAGGGCATCGGCCACAACATTGGCCTTTCCCGGATGATAATGCAACTCAAAATCATAATCCTCGATGAACTCCATCCATCTCCTCTGCCTCAGATTCAAGTCTCTCTGTGTAAACAGATACTTCAAACTCTTGTGGTCCGAGAACACCTCGAACTTCTCACCATAAAGGTAGTGCCTCCAGATTTTCAAGGCAAAGATCACTGCTGCTAACTCTAGGTCATGTGTGGGGTAATTTTTCTCGTGTATTTTCAACTGACGTGAGCCATAAGCTACCACTTTCCCCTCTTGCATCAACACACAACCCAAACCCTCTCGTGAGGCATCACAATAAACCACATAACCCAACCCTCTCTCCGGAATAATCAACACTAGAGCGGTGGTCAATCTAACTTTCAGCTCTTGGAACGACTTTTCACAAGTCTCACTCCACACAAACTTGACTCCCTTCCGAGTCAGTCTAGTCAACGGTGACGCTAACCTGGAGAAATCTCTCACAAACCGACGGTAATACCCAGCTAATCCCAGAAAACTGCGGATCTCAAACACACTCTTAGGCTGTGCCCAATCTTGCACTGCCTCAACCTTGGATGTATCAACAGACACCCCTTCCCCGGATACCACGTGGCCTAAGAATTTGACTTCCCTCAGACAGAACTCACACTTCCCAAACTTGGCATACAACCTATGGGCTCTAAGTAACTCAAGCACCACTCTCAAGTGTGCCTCGTGCTCCTCCTCAGAAGACGAATAGATAAGAATGTCGTCCACAAAAACGACTACAAACCGATCCAAGAATTCCCGGAAGATCCGATTCATCAAGTCCATAAAGACTGCCGGTGCATTGGTAAGCCCGAATGGCATCACCAGAAACTCGTAATGGCCATACCGCGTATGGAATGCCGTCTTAGGAATATCTTCCTCCCTGACCCTTAACTGGTGGTAACCCGATCTCAAGTCTATTTTAGAGAAACAACGAGAACCCTTCAACTGGTCAAACAAATCATCTATACGGGGCATAGGGTACTTATTCTTAACCGTAGCCCGATTCAATTTCCGGTAGTCAATACACAATCTCAAGGCACCATCTTTCTTTTTAACAAAGAGGGCCGGCGCTCCCCATGGTGAAACACTAGGGCGAACAAAACCCTTATCTAGCAATTCCTGGAGCTGAACTTTCAACTCAACCAACTCTGCTGGAGCAAAACGGTAAGGTGCCATAGAAATCGGCGCTGTGCCGGGCACTAGATCAATAGAGAACTCTATCTCTCGGTGAGGTGGCAAACTAACAAGATCTTCGGGAAAGACATCCGAATACTCACAAACCACCCTCGGCAACACAAGCTGGGTCTCACCACTCTCACCACTCTCAAAGCTGGCAAGTAGACTACTAAGCTCACTTCGCCCTCGCGAATCATACCCCGGTGGCAACACACAACCAACCCGGTCTCCCAAGAAATGGAACCACTTCCCGCTCAAGGTACATAACGTGACCCTCTGGCGGTAACAATCGATAATAGCCCGGTATGACGATAGCCAGTCCATACCTAAAATAACATCAAAACCCTTCATGGGCATGACAACAAACGGAAAAGGAAGCCTATAGTCGGCGACCTCTATATCACAGCCTCTAACACCCTGTTTCAGAATCAACTCACCACCCAAAGGCGATACCACACAAATAGGAGATGCTAACTGTGCTAACTCCAATTCCAAAACAGATGCAAATGCAGCAGATACAAAAGAATGAGATGCACCCGTGTCTATCAACACATTAGCAACCGAGTTGCAAAACAGAAAAGTACCTCTCACTACAGATGGAGCCGATACTAAATCCTGCGCGGTAACAGCATACACGCGCCCCGTAGGCCCCTGGTCTACCTGCTCACCTCTCGGAGCAAAAGACTGCTGCACAGACTGGGATGACGAAGCTCCCGGATTGGCCCTCGAGGCCTGCACAGACTGAGCTGGCTGAAAACCCTGCGTCTGCCTAGAACCAGACGCTCCCGAAGTGGCACTCAACTGCGGGCAAAACCTCTTCAGGTGCCCAGGCTGTCCACACTGATAACAAGACAAGGGCTGCCCCCTGCCCAAACTCTGACTCTGCGGCCTAGCTGAAGAAGAAGCAGCTCTCTGACCCCCACCCTTCTGTGGGCAAACTGAAACCTTGTGACCCAGCTGGCCACACTTGTAACAAGAAAACTCCCCCTGATTGCCTCTCCCTGAGCCTGCACTCGGCACTGGAAAGGTCGATCTAGAAACTGCTCCCTGAGACTGCTGAGGGTTATAACCCCTCTGCCTCTTGCCATCATTCTGACCATCCTGGCTCCTCTTGGAGCCCCTCTGTTCTTCCTCCTCTTCCTGCATCATAATTTCCATATGAGCAGCAGCATCTACCAGGTGTCTATACTCTCAAATGTATGACCCACCAACTCTCAACTTGAGGTCCCGCCTCTACTTCCGCTCAAACTCAAAGCAACGGCGTTCCTCAGACGCCACCAGTTCCGGTGCAAACCTGGACAGACTGGTAAAAGTAGCCTCAAACTCGGCCACTGACAAGCCCTGCTGTTTAAGCCGGCTAAACTGGTCCCTCAGCTTCTCCCTAGCTACAGCAGACAAAAACCTCTCCTGAAAAGCATTCACAAACGCCTCCCAAGTACCACCAACACGAGCCTTCTCGTACTTCCACCATTGACCCGCGTCTCCCTTCAGTTGGAAGGATGCCAAGGTCACTTTCAGTGCTCCGTCCTCGATGCCAAGCATCTCGAACGTCTTACTCATTTGCTCTAGCCACTCATCAGCCTTCAGTGGCTCCTTCGGATCCCCGACAAACTCATCCGGATTTGACCGGAAAAACTCCCTCTTCAAGAAAGAAGGCCCTGCCTCAGCTGCCTGATTCCCAGCTCTAAGAATACCCAAAGCTCCTGCTATCTCTCTGGCCAAGGCACCCATAGCCTGTTGACCCGCTGGCTCGGCCACATTGGCCTAACCAACTCCCTCCTGTACTGCCGGAACCTCCTCCGGTAACGGTACTTCCTGCCTCGTAGGTCTACCACGCCTAGCACCTCTTCCTCGTCCTGACATCCTAATAAAGGTAACACAGAACATTAGCACATTCATAAATGTGCCGAAACTAAACACTCACGTCCTAATGCATGGACAACTGTAATTCACTCCACATAAGCACATAAACACATAAGCACTTACGAATTTCATTTCCGGATAATGATAGTCCCGAGGCGTTACTAAAGTTCCGGTTAGAAACAGCATTGATCAAGTGCTTTTCCAACAAGACTCCCAGAAACCCAAGGATCCAATCAACATCCTAGAAATTAAATCCCATACCCACGTAGTCACATAAGCATGTTATCAATTAAGCACATAGCATATAACACTACATCTAAGTCTCTTATCAAGCGAGACAAACCCATTGTGATACTAATCACTTCCCACGTACCCAAAGTATTCGAACCCGGTACGCTCTGATACCAAGTTGTAACGCCCTCAAAATAATAACATTAAACCCATCAAATAAGGCATGCATTGACATATAAACTAACCACATTCTTTTATTCATTAGAGTTTCATTACAAGAGTATTACATGTTAACAACAAAAGCAAATGCCCTATGGGCTTACAGCTTTCCAAGTTAACACTTGGTTACAACAAAAGAGTACTAACTCATTTACACATTAAGCCCTTGGCTTGAATTTACATGTAATACATCAAAAGTAAAACGACACAAAAGTATGTCCGCCTCTAGCCTCCCAAGCTATGTCCTTGGAGGTGGCATGCTACCTATACCTGAAAATGATATTCCCATATAGGGTGAGCCACAGCCCAGTAGCAATACACTAAACCAACCATGAACAATGACTAAAAGATTAGCAATTGATAGATGGCCAACACTGATACATTCACATAAATCACATATTTATGTCATACGACTTATGAGTCCAAGTTACCATTCATTTTCCCTTTTTCAACAGATAAGCATGTTAGCTCAATCATTATTCAACAGATATGTATAAAAACTATATCCCACATTCACAGATAAGCATATAAGCTGTACCCACATTCCCAACAGATATGTATAACAATAATATCCCACATTCACAGATAAGCATATAAGCTGTATCCACATTTCACAAAGATAAGCATATAAGCTCTATCTTCACTTCTCTAGACAAGCATATGAGCTGTATCTACGGATTTTATCCCCTATCTTCTCCCAACACTATTCGGTTTAGAGGTACATCCCCTATCTTCCCCTAAACCGCGGAGTACATCCCCCATCTCCTCCTCTACACATAACGTATACAAACACATTGGTTCTATATATAATCACTCAATACATACAGTTAATGTATTCTATCAACCGTCAAATTCCATGACACATTCCATTGATTAGTTTCCGTTTGCCTAATCATCATGCATTGTCTACAACAATCACGACTATCCTCCACCGATAGCCCAAAGCAGTTATTACTAAACAGAAAATAAATGCACAAATGGATATTCAATCAACATTTCATTTCCTCATTTCTCCCAATTAATTATCCCAATTAATCAAACAATGTAATTAGGCCAATTCCCATAATTAACATTACAACCCTTAGGTCCCATTTCCATCAATGATTCAACATTTATTCCATTTCTCTATGCCAAACATGCATCTAGGTTTATTATAAATAAAACCCCAACTTTTGTAAAATTACACAAAAGCCCCAAACTTTCACAAAATTACCAAACCAACCCCAACATCTCAAAATACTAAAATTTAAAGACAAAACCCATAGAGAGGAGTAGGGTATCCCTACCTCGAAGTTTGAGCCCAAAAGGAGATGAAGACTCGAAGATCAACGTGCTCCAAATCCAAACTTTTTCAGATTAAATCGAAGCTCTCAACGCCCTCTATCTTTTTAACAAAGGCCCTTGGCTAGATTCACACTCTAGGGAGATCAAATCTTAGAGAGAATGTAAGTTTAGAGAGAGAGGGTCTCGGATCTAGGGTTTGAAAGAAAAAGGAAGCGAAAAAGTGATGTTCAAAAACGCTACTGCCCGCTGATATAAAACACGCTCGCTCAAGCGAAGACTTTGTCGCTTGAGCGACCAGACACAGAAAACTCTCGCTCGAGCCAAGAAGTTCTCACTTGAGCCAAAAACTCAAAAGTGCGCTCGAGCGAAAGAATGCTCGCTCGAGCCAACAACTCAAACCCTCAGGTCTGCAACCAGCACGCTCGAGCGACAGACCTCTCGCTCGAGCGAAGAACAAACCTAGACTGCTCGAGCGAAGGAAACTCGCTCGAGCCAAGAAAGGCAACTCTCAGGTCCAGAACCAGACACAATCGCTCGCTCGAGCGAAACCACTCTGGCTCGATCCACCAGACACGAACTCAACTCTCGCTCGAGCGACCAACTCCTCGCTCGAGCGAAGGTCCAAAAATCTGGGCAGCAGCACTAGGCTCCCAAAACAACCAACCTGTAACAAACCTGCCCAACACATCCTATAACTCAATATACAATGTAAAAAGGATGCAAACAAGATAATAAACAACTACCAACATCCACGGACACATGTCCGGATCACTGTACAACAAGGGTAAACCCGGGATCGCTATAAATAAAAATGGAAGTTGAATAAAAATAAAAATGGAAGTTGCAGAAAATTAAAAATGTAAGTTCATTCAACAAACCACTATACCTTAACGATCTATTTGGAAATTAAATAAAAAATGAAGTTTAATAGAAAAGTAAATTGAATAAAAATGGAAGTCGAATAAAAATAAAAATTAAAGTTGCATGAAATTAAAAATGGAAGTTCAATCCAGAAACCACTATACCTCAACGATCTATTTGGAAATTAAATAAAAAAGGAAGTTGAATAGAAAAATGACTTGAATAAAAATGGAAGTCAAATAAAAATAAAAATGGAAGTTGCAGAAAATTAAAAATAGAAGTTCATTCAAGAAACCACTATACCTTAACGATCTATTTGAAAATTAAATGAAAAAGGAAGTTGAATAGAAAAATATCTTCAATAAAAATGGACGTCGAATAAAAATAAAAATGGAAGTTGCAGAAAATTAAAAATGTAAGTTCATTCAAGAAACCACTATACCTTAACGATCTATTTGGAAATTAAATAAAAAAAGAATTTTAATAGAAAAGTAAATTGAATAAAAATGGAAGTCGAATAAAAATAAAAATGAAAGTTGCATAAAATTAAAAATGGAAGTTCAATCCAGAAACCACTATACGTTAACGATCTATTTGGAAATTAAATAAAAAAGGAAGTTGAATAGAAAAGTAACTTGCATAAAAATGGAAGTAACTTAAAAATAAAAATGGAAATTCATTCAAGAAACCACTATACCTTAACTATCTATTTGGAAATTACATAAAAAAGGAAGTTGAATAGAAAAGTAAATTGAATAAAAATGGAAGTTGAATAAAAATAAAAATAAAAGTTGCAGAAAATTAGAAATGGAAGTTCATTAAAGAAACCACTATACCTTAACGATCTATTTGGAAATTAAATAAAAAATGATGTTTAATAGAAAAATAACTTGAATAAAAGTGGAAGTCGAATAAAAATAAAAATGGAAGTTGCAGAAAATTAAAAATGGAAGTTCATTCAAGAAACCACTATACCTTAACGATCTATTTGGAAATTAAATAAAAAAAGAAGTTTAATAGAAAAATAAATTGAATAAAAATGGAAGTTGAATAAAAATAAAAAAAAATTGCATGTAATTAAAAATGGAAGTTCAATCCAGAAACCACTATACCTTTACGATCTATTTGGAAATTAAATAAAAAACGAAGTTGAATAGAAAAGTAAATTGAATAAAAATGGAAGTTGAATAAAAATAAAAATAAAAGTTGCAGAAAGTTAAAAATGGAAGTTCATTAAAGAAACCACTATACGTTAACGATCTATTTGGAAATTAAATAAAAAAGGAAGTTTAATAGAAAAGTAAATTGAACAAAAATGGAAGTTGAATAAAAATAAAAATGAAAGTTGCATAAAATTAAAACTGGAAGTTTAATCCAGAAACCACTATACCTTAACAATCTATTTCGAAATTAAATAAAAAAGAAAGTAGAATATAAGAGAAACTTGAATAAAAAAAGAAGTTGAATAGAAATAAAAATGGAAGTTTCAGAAAATTAAAATTGGAAGTTCATTCAAGAAATGCCTATACCTTAACGATCTATTTGGAAATTAAATAAAAAAGGAAGTTGAATAGAAAAATAACTTGAATAAAAATGGATGTCGAATAAAACTAAAATGGAAGTTGCAAAAAATTAAAAAAGAAAGTTCATTCAAGAAAACCACTATACCTTAATGATCTATTTGAAATTAAATAAAAAAAGAAGTTTAATAGAAAAATAAATTGAATAAAAATGGAAGTTGAATAAAAAAAAAAAATTTGCATGTAATTAAAAATGGAAGTTCAATCCAGAAACCACTATACCTTTACGATCTATTTGGAAATTAAATAAAAAAGGAAGTTGAATAGAAAAATGACTTGAATAAAAATGGAAGTTAAATAAAAATAAAAATGGAAGTTGCAGAAAATTAAAAATGGAAGTTCATTCAAGAAACCACTATACCTTAACGGTCTATTTTAAATTAAATAAAAAAGGAAGTTCAATAGAAAAGTAAATTTAATATAAATGGAAGTCGAATAAAAATAAAAATTAAAGTTGCATGAAATTAAAAATGGAAGTTCAATCCAGAAACCACTATACCTAAACGATCTATTTGGAAATTAAATAAAAAAGGAAGTTGAATAGAAAAATGACTTGAATAAAAATGGAAGTCAAATAAAAATAAAAATGGAAGTTGCAGAAAATTAAAAATGGAAGTTCATTCAAGAAACCACTATACCTTAACGATATATTTGGAAATTAAATGAAAAAGGAAGTTGAATAGAAAAATGTCTTCAATAAAAATGGAAGTCGAATAAAAATAAAAATGGAAGTTGCAGAAAATTAAAAATGTAAGTTCATTCAAGAAACCACTATACCTTAACGATCTATTTGGAAATTAAATAATAAAGGAATTTTAATAGAAAAGTAAATTGAATAAAAATGAAAGTCGAATAAAAATAAAAATTAAAGTTGCATAAAATTAAAAATGGAAGTTCAATCCAGAAACCACTATACGTTAACGATCTATTTAGAAATTAAATAAAAAAGTAAGTTGAATAGAAAAGTAACTTGAATAAAACTGGAAGTTACTTAAAAATAGAAATAGAAATTCATTCAAGAAACCACTATACCTTAACTATCTATTTGGAAATTAAATAAAAAAGGAAGTTGAATAGAAAAGTAAATTGAATAAAAATGGATGTGGAATAAAAATAAAAATAAAAGTTGCCGAAAATTAAAAATGGAAGTTCATTAAAGAAACCACTATACCTTAGCGATCTATTTGGATATTAAATAAAAAATCAAGTTTAATAGACAAGTAAATTGAACAAAAATGAAAGTTGAATAAAAATAAAAATGAAAGTTGCATAAAATTAAAACTGGAAGTTTAATCCAGAAACCACTATACCTTAACAATCTATTTGGAAATTAAATTATAGCGATCCCGGGTTTACCCTTGTTATACAGTGATCCGGACATGTGTCCGTGGATGTTGGTAGTTGTTTATTATCGTGTTTACATTCCTTTTACTTCATATTTGAGTTATAGGATGTGTTGGGCAGGTTTGTTACAGGTTGGTTGTGTTTGGGAGCCAAGTGTTGCTGCCCAGAATTTTGGGTCTTCGCTCGAGCGAGGAGTGGTCGCTCGAGCGAGAGTTGAGTTCGTGTCTGGTTCTGGACCTGAGAGTTGCCATTCTTGGCTCGAGCGAGCTTCCTTCGCTCGAGCGGTCTGGGTTTTTCTTCGCTCGATCGAGAACTTCTTGGCTCGAGCGAGAGTTTCTGTGTCTGGTCGCTCGAGCGACTAAGGCTTCGCTCGAGCGAGCGTGTTTTATATCAGCGGACAGCAGCGATTTTGAACTGCAGTTTTTCACTTCTTTTTTCTTCCAAAACCTAAATCCGAGACTCTCTCACTCTAAACTTATACTCTCTATAAGATTTGATCTCCCTAGGGTGTGAATCTAGCCTAGGGCCTTTGTTAAAAAGATAGAGGGCGTTGAGGGCTTCGATTTAATCTGAAAAAGGTGGGATTTGGAGCACGTTGATCTTCGAGTCTTCATCTCCTTTTTGGCTAAAACTTCAAGGTAGGGATATCCTACTCCTCTCTATGGGTTTTGTCTTTAAATTTTGGTATTTTGAGATGTTGGGGTTGGTTTGGTAATTTTGTGAAAGTTTGGGGCTTTTGTGTAATTTTACAAAAGTTGGGGTTTTATTCATAATAAACCTAGATGCATGTTTGGAATAGAGGAATGGACTTATTGTTGAATCATTGATGAAAATGGAACCTAAGGGTCGAAATGGTAATTATGGAAAATGGCCTAATTACATGGTTTAATTAATTGGGATAATTAATTGTGAGAAATGAGAAAATGAAATGTTGATTGAATATCCATTTGTGCATTTATTTTCTGTTTAGAAATAACTGCTTTGGGCTATCGGTGGAGGATAGTCGTGATTGTTGTAGACAATGCATGATGATTAGGCAAACTGAAACTAATCAATGGAATGTGTCATGGAATTTGACGGTTGATTGAATACATTAATTGTATGTATTGAAGGATTGTATATAGAACCAATGTGTTTGTATACGTTATGCGTAGAGGAGGAGATAGGAGATGTACTCCGCGGTTTAGGGGAAGATAGGGGATGTACCTCTAAACCGGATAGTGTTGGGAGAAGATAGGGGATTAACTCCGTAGATACAGCTCATATGCTTGTCTAAAGAAGTGATGATAGAGCTCATATGCTTATCTGAATGTGGGATATTGTTGTTATACATATCTGTTGTGAAATGTGGATAGAGCTCTTATGCTTATCTGAATGTGGGATATTGTTGTTATACATATCTGTTGTGAAATGTGGATATAGCTTATATGCTTATCTGTAAATGTGAGATATAGTTTTTATACTTATCTGTTGAAATAATGATAGAGCTGACATACTTGTCTGTTGAAAAAGGGAAAATGAAAAGTAACTTGGACTCTTAAGTCGTATGACATAAAATGTGATTTATGTGAATGTATCAGTGTTAGCCATCTATCAATTGCTAATATTTTAGTCATTGTCCATGGTTGGTTTAGTGTATTTCTACTGGGCTGTGGCTCACCCTATATGGGAATATCATTTTCAGGTGCAGGTAGCAGGCCACCTCCAAGGATATAGCTTGGGAGGCTAGTGGCGGACACACTTTTGTCGTTTTACTTTTGATGTATTACATGTAACTTCAAGCCAAGGGCTTAATGTGTAAACGAGTTAGTACTCTTTTGTTGTAACCAAGTGTTAACTTGGAAAGCTGTAAGCCCGTAGGGCATTTTGTTTTGATGTTAACATGTAATACTTATGTAATGAAACTCTAATAAATAAAAGAGTGTGGTTAGTTTATATGTCAATGCATGTCTTATTTGATGGGTTTAATGTTATTATTTTGAGGGCGTTACATAAATAAAAAAGAAAGTTGAATATAAAAGAAACTTGAATAAAAAAAGAAGTTGAATAGAAATAAAAATGGAAGTTTCAGAAAATTAAAATTGGAAGTTCATTCAAGAAACCCCTATACCTTAACGATCTACTTGGAAATTAAATAAAAGAGGAAGTTGAATAGAAAAATAATTTGAATAAAAATGGAAGTCGAATAAAAATAAAAAATGGAAGTTGCAGAAAATTAAAAATGAAAGTTCATTCAAGAAACCACTATACCTTAACGATCTATTTGGAAATTAAATAAAAAAGGAAGTTTGATAGAAAAGTAAATTGAACAAAAATGGAAGTTGAATAAAAATAAAAATGAAAGTTTCATAAAATTAAAACTGGAAGTTTAATCCAGAAACCACTATACCTTAACAATCTACTTGGAAATTAAATATAAAAGAGGAAGTTGAATAGAAAAATAATTTGAATAAAAATGGAAGTCGAATAAATATAAAAAATGGAAGTTGCAGAAAATTAAAAATGGAAGTTCATTCAAGAAACCACTATACCATAACGATCTATTTGGAAATTAAATAGAAAAGGAAGTTTAATAAAAAAGTAAATTAAATAAAAATGGAAGTCAAATAAAAATAAAAATGAAAGTCCATAAAATTAAAAATGGAAGTTCAATCCAGAAACCACTATACGTTAACGATCTATTTGGAAATTAAACAAAAAAGGAAGTTGAATAGAAAAGTAACTTGAATAAAAGTGGAAGTTACATAAAAATAAAAATGGAAATTCATTCAAGAAACCACTATACCTTAACGATCTATTTGGAAATTAAATAAAAAAGGAAATTGAATAGAAAAGTAAATTGGATAAAAATGGAAGTTGAATAAAAATAAAAATGAAAGTTGCATTAAATTAAAACTGGAAGTTTAATCCAGAAACCACTATACCTTAACAATCTACTTGGAAATTAAATATAAAAGAGGAAGTTGAATAGAAAAATAATTTGAATAAAAATGGAAGTCGAATAAATATAAAAAATGGAAGTTGCAGAAAATTAAAAATGGAAGTTCATTCAAGAAACCACTATACCATAACGATCTATTTGGAAATTAAATAGAAAAGGAAGTTTAATAAAAAAGTAAATTAAATAAAAATGGAAGTCAAATAAAAATAAAAATGAAAGTCCATAAAATTAAAAATGGAAGTTCAATCCAGAAACCACTATACGTTAACGATCTATTTGGAAATTAAACAAAAAAGGAAGTTGAATAGAAAAGTAACTTGAATAAAAGTGGAAGTTACTTAAAAATAAAAATGGAAATTCATTCAAGAAACCACTATACCTTAACGATCTATTTGGAAATTAAATAAAAAAGGAAATTGAATAGAAAAGTAAATTGAATAAAAATGGAAGTTGAATAAAAATAAAAATGAAAGTTGCATTAAATTAAAAATTGAAGTTCAATCTAGAAACCACTATACCTTAACGATCTATTTTGAAATTAAATAAAAAAGGAAGTTTAATAGAAAAGTAAATCGAATAAAAATGGAAGTTGAATAAAAGTAAAAATGAAAGTTGGATAAAATTAAAAATGGAAGTTCCATCCAGAAACCACTATACCTTAACGATCTGTTTGGAAATTAAATAAAAAAGGAAGTTTGAATAGAAAAGTAAATTGAATAAAAATGGAAGTCGAATAAAAATAAAAAAGAAGTTGCAGAAAATTAAAAATGGAAGTTCATTCAAGAAACCACTATACCTTAACGATCAATTTGGAAATTAAGTAAAAAGGGAAGTTTAATAGAAAAGTAAATTGAACAAAAATGGAAGTTGAATAAAAATACAAATGAAAGTTGCATAAAATTAAAACTGAAAGTTTAATCCAGAAACCACTATACCTTAACAATCTATTTGGAAATTAAATAAAAAAGAAAGTTGAATATAAAAGAAACTTGAATAAAAAAAGAAGTTGAATAGAAATAAAAATGGAAGTTTCAGAAAATTAAAATTGGAAGTTCATTCAAGAAACTCCTATACCTTAACGATCTATTTGGAAATTAAATAAAAAAGGAAGTTGAATAGAAAAATAACTTGAATAAAAATGGAAGTCGAATAAAAATAAAAATGGAAGTTGCAAAAAATTAAAAATGAAAGTTCATTCAAGAAACCACTATACCTTAACGATCTATTTGGAAATTAAATAAAAAAGGAAGTTTGATAGAAAAGTAAATTGAACAAAAATGGAAGTTGAATAAAAATAAAAATGAAAGTTGCATAAAATTAAAACTGGAAGTTTAATCCAGAAACCACTATACCTTAACAATCTATTTGGAAATTAAATATAAAAGAGGAAGTTGAATAGAAAAATAATTTGAATAAAAATGGAAGTCGAATAAATATAAAAAATGGAAGTTGCAGAAAATTAAAAATGGAAGTTCATTCAAGAAACCACTATACCATAATGATCTATTTGGAAATTAAATAGAAAAGGAAGTTTAATAAAAAAGTAAATTAAATAAAAATGGAAGTCAAATAAAAATAAAAATGAAAGTCCATAAAATTAAAAATGGAAGTTCAATCCAGAAACCACTATACGTTAACCATCTATTTGGAAATTAAACAAAAAAGGAAGTTGAATAGAAAAGTAACTTGAATAAAAGTGGAAGTTACTTAAAAATAAAAATGGAAATTCATTCAAGAAACCACTATACCTTAACGATCTATTTGGAAATTAAATAAAAAAGGAAATTGAATAGAAAAGTAAATTGAATAAAAATGGAAGTTGAATAAAAATAAAAATGAAAGTTGCATAAAATTAAAACTGGAAGTTTAATCCAGAAACCACTATACCTTAACAATCTATTTGGAAATTAAATAAAAAAGAAAGTTGAATATAAAAGAAACTTGAATAAAAAAAGAAATTGAATAGAAATAAAAATGGAAGTTTCAGAAAATTAAAATTGGAAGTTCATTCAAGAAACCCCTATACCTTAACGATCTATTTGGAAATTAAATAAAAAAGAAAGTTGAATAGAAAAATAACTTGAATAAAAATGGAAGTCGAATAAAAATAAAAATGGAAGTTGCAAAAAATTAAAAATGAAAGTTCATTCAAGAAACTACTATACCTTAACGATCTATTTGGAAATTAAATAAAAAAAGAAGTTTAATAGAAAAATAAATTGAATAAAAATGGAAGTTGAATAAAAATAAAAATGAAAGTTGCATGAAATTAAAAATGGAAGTTCAATCCAGAAACCACTATACCTAAACGCTTTATTTGGAAATTAAATAAAAAAGGAAGTTGAATAGAAAAATGACTTGAATAAAAATGGAAGTTGCAGAAAATTAAAAATGGAAGTTCATTCAAGAAACCACTACACCTTAACGATCTATTTGGAAATTAAATAAAAAAGGAAGTTGAATAGAAAAATGACTTGAATAAAAATGGAAGTCGAACAAAAATAAAAATGAAAGTTGCAGAAAATTTAAAATGTGAATTCATTCAGGAAACCACTATACCATAACGATCTATTTGGAAATTAAATAGAAAAGGAAGTTTAATAAAAAAGTAAATTAAATAAAAATGGAAGTCGAATAAAAATAAAAATGAAAGTCCATAAAATTAAAAATGGAAGTTCAATCCAGAAACCACTGTACGTTAACGATCTATTTGGAAATTAAACAAAAAAGGAAGTTGAATAGAAAAGTAACTTGAATAAAAGTGGAAGTTACTTAAAAATAAAAATGGAAATTCATTCAAGAAACCACTATATCTTAAAGATCTATTTGGAAATTAAATAAAAAAGGAAATTGAATAGAAAAGTAAATTGAATAAAAATGGAAGTTGAATAAAAATAAAAATGAAAGTTGCATAAAATTAAAAATTGAAGTTCAATCTAGAAACCACTATACCTTAACGATTTATTTGGAAATTAAATAAAAAAGGAAGTTTAATAGAAAAGTAAATTGAATAAAAATGGAAATTGAATAAAAATAAAAATGAAAGTTGCATAAAATTAAAATTGGAAGTTCAATCCAGTAACCACTATACCTTAACAATCTATTTGGAAATTAAATAAAAAAGAAAGTTGAATATAAAAAAAGTTGAATAAAAAAAGAAGTTGAATAGAAATAAAAATGGAAGTTGCAGATAATTAAAAATGGAAGTCCATTCAAGAAACCACTATACCTTAACGATCTATTTGGAAATTAAATAAAAAAAGAAGTTCAATAGAAAAATAACTTGAAAAAAATCGAAGTCGAATAAAAATAAAAGTGAAATTTCCATAAAATTGAAAACAGAAGTTCAATCCAGAAACCACTATACCTTAACACTCTATTTGGAAATTAAATAAAAAAGAAAGTTGAATATAAAATAAACTTGAATAAAAAAAGAAGTTTAATAGAAATAAAAATAGAAGTTTCAGAAAATTAAAATTAGAAGTTTATTCAAGAAACCACTATACCTTAACGATCTATATGGAAATTAAATAAAAAAGGAAGTTGAATAGAAAAAAAAACTTGAAGAAAAAAAGAAGTTGAATAGAAATAAAAAAAGGAAGTTGCAGAAAATTAAAATTGGATGTTCATTCAAGAAACCACTATACCTTAACGATCTAATTGCAAATGAAATAAAAAAGGAAGTTTAATAGAAAAATAACTTGAATAAAAATGGAAGTTACATAAAATTAAAAATGGTAGTTCATTAAAAAAACCACTATACCTTAACGACCTATTTGGAAATTAAATAAAAAAGGAAGTTTAATAGAAAAGTAACTTGAATAAAAATGGAAGTTCAATCCAGAAATCACTATTCCTTAATATTCTATTTTGAAATTAAATAAAAAAGAAAGTTGAATATAAAAGAAACTTGGATAAAAAAAGAAGATGAATAGAAATAAAAATGGAAGTTGCAGAAAATTAAAAATTGAAGTTCAATCCAGAAACCACTATACCTTAACGATCTATTTGGAAATTAAATAAAAAAGGAAGTTGAGTAGAAAAGAAACCTGAATAAAAGAGGAAGTTAAATAAAAATAAAAATGGAAGTTGCAGAAAATTAAAACTGGAAGTTCATTAAAGAAACCGCTATACCTTAACGATCTATTTGGAAATTAAATAAAAAAGGAAGTTTAATAGAAAAGTAAATTGAATAAAAATGGAAGTTGAATAAAAATAAAAATGAAAGTAGCATAAAATTAAAAATGGAAGCTCAATCTAGAAACCACTATACCTTAACGATCTGTTTGGAAATTAAATAAAAAAGGAAGTTGAGTAGAAAAGAAACTTGAATAAAAAAGGAAGATCAATAAAAATAAAAGTGGAAGTTGCAGAAAATTAAAAATGGAAGTTCATTAAAAAACCACTATACCTTAACGATCTATTTGGAAATTAAATAAAAAAGAAAGTTGAATATAAAAGAAACTTGAATAAAAATGGAAGTTGAATAAAAATAAAAATGAAAGTTGCATAAAATTAAAACTGGAAGTTCAATCAAGAAACCACTATACCTTATCAATCAATTTGGAAATTAAAAAAAAAAAAAAAGTTGAATAGAAAAGTAAATTGAATAAAAATTGAAGTCGAATAAAAATAAAAATGGAAGTTCATTCAAGAAACCACTATACCTTAACGATCTATTTGGAAATTAAATAAAAAAGAAGTTGAATAGAAAATTAACTTTAATAAAAATGGAAGTTGAATAAAAATAAAAATAAAAGTTGCCTAAAATTAAAAATGGAAGTTCATTAAAAAAATCACTATACCTTAACGACCTATTTTGAAATTAAATAAAAAATGAAGTTTAATAGAAAAGTAAATTGAATAAAAATGGAAGTTGAATAAAAATAAAAGTGAAATTTCCATAAAATTAAAAATGGAAGTTCAATCCAAAAACCACTATACCTTAACAATCTATTTTGAAATTTAATAAAAAAGAAAGTTGAATATAAAAGAAACTTGAACAGAAAAAGAAGTTGAATAGAAATAAAAATGGAAGTTGCAGAAATTTAAAAATTGAAGTTCAATCCAGAAATCACTATATCTTAACGATCTATTTGGAAATTAAATAAAAAAGGAAGTTGAGTAGAAAAGAAACTTGAATAAAAAAGGAAGTTAAAAAAAAATAAAAATGGAAGTTGCAGAAATTTAAAAATGGAAGTTCATTAAAAAACCACTATCCCTTAACGATCTATTTGGAAATTAAATAAAAAAGGAAGTTTAATTGAAAAGTAAATTGAATAAAAATGGAAGTTGAATAAAAATAAAAATGAAAGTTCCATAAAATTAAAAATGGAAGTTCAATCCAGAAACCACTATACCTTAGCGATCTGTTTGGAAATTAAATAAAAAGGGAAGTTGAGTAGAAAAGAAACTTGAATAAAAAAGGAAAATCAATAAAAATAAAAATGAAAGTTGCAGAAAATTAAAAATGGAAGTTCATTAAAGAAACCATTATACCTTAACGATCTATTTGGAAATTAAATTAAAAAGGATGTTTAATAGAAAAGTAAATTGAATAAAAATGGAAGTTGAATAAAAATAAAAATGAAAGTTGTATAAAATTAAAAATGGAAGTTCAATCCAGAAACCAGTATACCTTATCAATCTATTTGGAAATTAAATAAAAAAGAAAGTTGAATATAAAAGAAACTTGAATAAAAAAAGAAGTTGAATAGAAATAAAAATGGAAGTTGCAGAAAATTAAAAATGGAAGTTCATTCAAGAAACCACTATACCTTAACGATCTATTTGGAAATTAAATAAAAAATGAAGTTTAAAAGAAAAATAAATTGAACAAAAATGGAAGTTGAATAAATATAAAAATAAAAATTTCATAAAATTAAAAATGGAAGTTCAATCCAGAAACCACTATACTTTAACGATCTATTTGGAAACTAAATAAAAAAGGAAGTTTAATAAAAAAATAACTTGAATAAAAATGAAAGTTGAATAAAAAAAAAAATGGAAGTTGCAGAAAATTAAAAATGGAAGTTCATTCAAGAAACCACTATACCTTAACGATCAATTTGGAAATTAAATAGAAAAGGAAGTTTAATAGAAAATTAAATTGAATAAAAATGGAAGTCGAATAAAAATATAAATGAAAGTTGCATAAAATTAAAAATGGAAGTTCAATCCGAAAACCACTATACGTTAACGATCTATTTGAAAATTAAATAAAAAAGAAAGTTGAATAGAAAAGTAACTTGAATAAAAATGGAAGTTACTTAAAAATAAAAATGGAAATTCATTCAAGAAACCACTATACCTTAACGATCTATTTGGAAATTAAATGAAAAAGGAATTTGAATAGAAAAGTAAATTGAATAAGAATGGAAGTTGAATAAAAATAAAAACAAAAGTTGCAGAAAATTAAAAATGGAAGTTTATTAAAGAAACCACTATACCTTAACGATCAATTTGGAAATTAAATAAAAAATGAAGTTTAATAGAAAAATAACTTGAATAAAAATGGAAGTTGAATAAAAATAAAAATACCTTCCATTTTTAATTTTATGCAACTTTCATTTTAATTTTTATTCAACTTCCATTTTTATTAAATTTACATTTCTATTAAACTTCCTTTTATATTTAATTTCCAAATAGATCGTTAAGGTATAGTGGTTTCTTGAATGAACTTCAATTTTTAATTTTCTGCAACTTCCATTTTTATTTTTATTAAACTTCCATTTTTATTGAAGTTATTTTTCTATTCAACTTCCTTTTTTATTTAATTTCCAAATAGATCGATAAGGTATAGTGGTTTCTTGTATGAACTTCCATTTTTAATTTTCTGCAACTTCCATTTTTATTTTTATTCTACTTCCGTTTTTATTCAAGTTATTTTTCTATTCAACTTCCTTTTTTATTTAATTTCCAAATAGATAGTTAAGGTATAGTGGTTTCTTGAATGAACTTGCATTTTTAATTTTTTGCAACTTCCATTTTAATTTTTATTCAACTTCCATTTTTATTCAAGTTATTTTTCTATTCAACTTCTTTTTTTATTTAATTTCCAAATAGATCGTAAAGGTATAGTGGTTTCTGGTAAGAACTTCCATTTTTAATTTTCTGCAACTTTCATTTTTATTTTTATTGAACTTCCGTTTTTATTCACGTATTTCTCTATTCAACTTCCTGTTTTATTTAATTTCCAAATAGATCGATAAGATATAGTGGTTTCTTGAATGAACTTTCATTTTTAATTTTCCGCAACTTCTATTTTTATTTTTATTCAACTTCCATTTTTATTCAAGTTATTTTTCGATTCAACTTCCTTTTTTATTTAATTTCCAAATAGAACGTTAAGGTATAGTGGTTTCTTGAATGAACTTCCAATTTTAATTTTCTGCAACTTCCATTTTTATTTTTATTTAACTTCCCGTTTTATTCAAGTTTTTTTTCGGCTCAACTTCCTTTTTTATTTAATTTCCAAATAGATCGTTAAGGTATATTGGTTTTTTGAATGAACTTCCATTTTTAATTTTCTGCAACTTCCATTTTTATTTTTATTCGACTTCCATTTTTGTTCAAGTTATTTTTCTCTTCAACTTCCTTTTTTATTTAATTTCCAAATAGATCGTTATGGCATAGTGGTTTCTTGAATGAACTTCCAATTTTAATTTTCAGCAACTTCCATTTCTATTTTTATTCAACTTCTTTTTTTATTCAAGTTTGTTTTCTATTTGACTTCCTTTTTTATTTAATTTCCAAATAGATTGTTAAGGTATAGTGGTTTCTGGATTGACCTTCCATTTTTAATTTTATGCAATTTTCATTTTTATTTTTATTCAACTTCCATTTTTATTAAATTTACTTTTCTATAAAACTTCCTTTTTTATTTAATTTCCAAATAGATCGTTAACGTATAGTGGATTCTTGAATGAACTTCCATTTTCAATTTTCTGCAACTTCCATTTTTATTTTTATTCTACTTCCGTTTTTATTCAAATTATTTTTCTATTCAACTTCCTTTATTATTTAATTTCCAAATAGATCGTTAAGGTGTAGTAGTTTCTTGAAAGAATTTCCATTTTTAATTTTCTGCAACTTCCATTTTTATTTTTATTCAACTTCCATTTTTATTCAAGTTATTTTTCAATTCAACTTCCTTTTTTATTTAATTTCCAAATAGATCGGTAAGGTATAGTGGTTTCTTGAATGAACGTCCATTTTTAATTTTCTGCAACTTCTATTTTTATTTTTATTCAACTTCCGTTTTTATTCTACTTATTTTTCTATTCAACTTTCTTTTTTATTTAATTTCCAAATAGATCGTTAATGTATAGTGGTTTCTTGTATGAACTTCCATTTTTAATTTTCTGCAACTTCCATTTTGATTCAAGTAATTTTTCTATTTAACTTCCTTTTTTATTTAATTTACAAATAGATCGTTAAGGTATAGTGGTTTCTTGAATGAACTTCCATTTTTATTTTTATTTAACTTCCTTTTTTATTCAAGTTTCTTTTCTACTCAACTTACTTTTTTATTTAATTTCCAAATAGATCGTTAAGGTATAGTGGTTTCTGGATTGAATTTCCATTTTTAATTTTATGCAACTTTCATTTTTATTTTTATTCAACTTCCATTTTTATTCCAATTACTTTTCTGTTAAACAACTTTTTTATTTAATTTCCAAATAGATCGTTAAGGTATAGTGGTTTCTTGAATGAACTTCCATTTTTAATTTTCTGCAACTTCCATTTTTATTTTTATTCAACTTCCATTTTTATTCAAGTTACTTTTCTGTTAAACTTCTTTTTTATTTAATTTCCAAATAGATCATTAAGGTACAGTGGTTTCGTGAATGAACTTCCATATTTAATTTTCTGCAACTTCCATTTTTATTATAGTTATTTGTCTATTCGACTTCCTTTTTTATTTCATCTCCAAATAGATCGTTAAGGTAGAGTGGTTTCAAGAATGAACTTCCATTTTTAATTTTCTGCAACTTTCATTTTTATTTTTATTTAACTTCCTTTTTTATTCAAGTTTCTTTTCTACTCAACTTCCTTCTTCTGTTAATTTCCAAATAGATCATTAAGGTATAATGGTTTCTGGATTGAACTTCCATTTTTTATTTTATTCAACTTCCGTTTTTATTCAAGTTACTTTTCTATTAAACTTCTTTTTAATTTAATTTCCAAATATATCGTTAAGGTATAGTGGTTTCTTGAATGAATTTCCATTTTTAATTTTCTGCAACTTCCATTTTTATTTTTATTCGACTTCCATTTTTATTCAAGTTATTTTTCTATTCAACTTCCTTTTTTATTTAATTTCCAAATAGATCGTTAAGATGTAGTGGTTTCTTGAATGAACTTCCAACTTTAATTTTCTGCAACTTCCATTTTAATTCAAGTTACTTTTCTATTAAACTTCCTTTTTTTTTTTTTTAAATTTCCAACTAGATCGTTAAGGTATAGTGGTTTTTTGAATGAACTTCCATTTTTATTTTTATTCGACTTCTATTTTTATTCAAGTTATTTTTCTATTCAACTTCCTTTTTTATTTAATTTCCAAATAGATCGTTAAGATATAGTGGTTTCTTGAATGAACTTCCATTTTTATTTTTATTCGACTTCTATTTTTATTCAAGTTATTTTTCTATTCAACTTCCTTTTTTATTTAATTTCCAAATAGATCATTAAGATATAGTGGTTTCTTGAATGAACTTCCAATTTTAATTTTCTGAAACTTCCATTTTAATTCAAGTTACTTTCTATTAAACTTCCTTTTTTTTTTAAATTTCCAAATAAATCGTTGAGGTATAGTGGTTTTTTGAATGAACTTCCATTTTTATTTTTATTCGACTTCCATTTTTATTCAAGTTATTTGTCTATTCAACTTCCTTTTTTATTTCCTTTCCAAATAGATCGTTACGTTATAGTGGTTTCGTGAATGTACTTCCATTTTTGAATTTCTGCAACTTCCATTTTTATTTTTATTCGACTTCCATTTTTATTCAAGTTATTTTTCGACTCAACTTCTTTTTTTATTTAATTTCCAAATAGATCGTTAAGGTATAGTGGTTTCTTGAATGAACTTTCAATTTTAATTTTCGGCAACTTCCATTTTTATTTTTATTTAGCTTCCCGTTTTATTCAAGTTTCTTTTCTACTCAACTTCCTTTTTTATTTAATTTCCAAATAGATCGTTAAGGTATAGTGGTTTCTTGAATGAACTTCCATTTTTCATTTTCTGCAACTTCCGTTTTTATTTTTATTTAACTTCCATTTTTATTCAAGTCATTTTTCTATTCAACTTCCTTTTTTATTTAATTTCCAAATAGATCGTTAAGGTATAATGGTTTCTTGTATGAACTTCCATTGTTAATTTTCTACAACTTCCATTTTTATTTTTATTTAACTTCCATATTTATTCAAATTATTTTTCTATTCAACTTCCTTTTTTATTTAAATTCCAAATAGATCGTTAAGGTATAGTGGTTTCTTGAATGAACTTCCATTTTTAATTTTCGGCAACTTCCATTTTTATTTTTATTTAACTACTTTTTTATTCAAGTTATTTTTCTATTCAACTTCCTTTTTTATTTAATTTCCAAATAGATCGTTAAGGTATAGTGGTTTTTTGAATGAACTTCCATTTTTCATTTTCTGCAACTTCCGTTTTTGTTTTTTTCAACTTACATTTTTATTAAAGTTATTTGTCTATTCAACTTCCTTTTTTATTTCCTTTCGAAATAGATCGTTAAGTTATAGTGGTTTCTTGACTGAACTTCCATTTTTCATTTTCTGCAACTTCCGTTTTTGTTTTTTTCAACTTACATTTTTATTAAAGTTATTTGTCTATTCAACTTCCTTTTTTTATTTCCTTTCCAAATAGATCGTTAAGTTATAGTAGTTTCTTGTATGAACTTCCATTTTTAATTTTCTGGAACTTCCATTTTTCTTTTTATTCGACTTCCAATTTTATTCAAGTT
This sequence comes from Camellia sinensis, assembly GCF_055761805.1. Classification (NCBI taxonomy): domain Eukaryota; kingdom Viridiplantae; phylum Streptophyta; class Magnoliopsida; order Ericales; family Theaceae; genus Camellia; species Camellia sinensis. The sequence goes on along the minus strand of NW_028128987.1, from coordinate 47,350,372 downwards.
ATTTTTCGATTCAACTTCCTTTTTTTTAAATTTCCAAATAGATCATTAAGGTATAGTGGTTTCTTGAATGAACTTCCAATTTTAATTTTCGGAAACTTCCATTTTTATTTTTATTTAGCTTCCCGTTTTATTCAAGTTTCTTTTCTACTCAACTTCCTTTTTTATTTAATTTCCAAATAGATCGTTAAGGTATAGTGGTTTCTTGAATAAACTTCCATTTTTAATTTTCTGCAACTTTCATTTTTATTTTTTTCAACTTATATTTTTATTCAAGTTATTTTTCTATTCAACTTCCTTTTTTATTTAATTTCCAAATAGATCGTTAAGGTATAGTGGTTTCTTGAATGAACAACCAATTTTAATTTTCTGCAACTTCCATTTTTATTCAAGTTACTTTTCTATTCAACATCATTTTTTATTTAATTTCCAAATAGAACGTTAAGGTATAGTGGTTTCTTGAATGAACATCCAATTTTAATTTTCTGCAACTTCCATTTTTATTCAAGTTACTTTTCTATTAAACTTCCTTTTTTTTTTTTTTTGCTTTCCAAATAAATCGTTACTGTAACGCCCTCAAAATATAAGCATTAAACCCATTAGATAAGACATGCATTTATATACAAACTATCCACATTCCTTTATTCATTAGAGTTTCATATACATATGTATTACATGTTAACATCAAAACAAAATGCCCTACGGGCTTACAGCTTTCCAAGTTAACACTTGGTTACAACGAAGAGTTCTAACTCGTTTACACATTAAGCCCTTGGCTTGAAGTTACATATAATACATCAAAAGTAAAACGACAAAACTATGCCCGCCACTAGCCTCCCAGCTATGTCCTTGGAGGTGGCATGCTTCCTGTACCTGAAAATGATATTCCCATATAGGGTGAGCCACAGCCCAGTAGAAATACACTAAACCAACCATGGACATTGACTAAAACATTAGCATTTGATAGTTGGTCAACACTGATACAATCACATAAATTACATATTTATGTCAACGACTTACAAGTCCCATTTACTTTTCATTTTCCCTTTTTCAACAGATAAGCATGCTAGCTCTATCTTCATCTCCACAGATATGTATAAAAACTATATCTCACATTCAGATAAGCATAAAAGCTATATCCACATTCTCAACAGATATGTTTATCAACAATCTCCACAGATAAGCATACAAGCTGTATCCACATTCTATAACAGATATGTATATCAACAATATCCACAGATAAGCATACAAGCTGTATCCACACTTCACAAAGATAAGCATATGAGCTCTATCTTCACTTCTCTAGACAAGCATATGAGCTCTGTCTACGGAGTTCATCCCCTATCTCCTCCAAATACCTATCCGGTTTAGAGGTACATCCCCTATCTTCCCCTAAACCGCGGAGTACATCCCCTATCTCCTCCTCTACACATAACGTATATAAACACATTGGTTCTATATACAATCACACAATACACACAATTAATGTATTCTATCAACCGTCAAGTTCCATGACACATTCCATTGATTAGTTTCCGTTTACCTAATCATCATGCATTGTCTACACAATCTCGACTATCCTCCACCGATAGCCCAAAGCAGTTATTTCTAAAACAGAAAATAAATGCACAAATGGATATTCAATCAACATTTCATTTCCTCATTTCTCACCAATTAATTATCCCAATTAATTAAACAATGTAATTAGGCCATTTTCCATAATTACTATTTCAACCCTTAGGTCCCATTTTCACCAATGATTCAACAATCATTCCATTTCTCTATGCCAAACATGCATCTTGGTTTATTATGAGTAAAACCCCAACTTTTGTAAAATAGCACAAAAGCCCCAAACTCTCACAAAATGACCAAACCAAGCCCAACATCTCAAAATACCAAAATTTAAAGACAAAATCCATAGAGAGGAGTAGGTTATCCCTACCTCAAATTCGGAGTCCCAAAGGAGAAGACGACAAAACCCAACGTGCTCCAAAACCCGAGATTTTCAGATTAAAATGAAGCCCTCGACGATCAACAACTTTTTTGTAAAGGCCAAAGGTGAGTAAATCACTCTTACTAGATCAAAACCTAGAGAGAAGGTAGTATCTAGAGTGAGAGGCTCAACAATGGTGATTTTGGAAAAGTAAGAGAGAGAAGAGAAAGCAAAAAGTGATTTGGAAAGTCACAACTTCGGGTCTTTAACCCAGGTCTCCGCTCGAGCGTAAAACACCCCGCTCGAGCGGCCACTCACAGACTTACGCTCGAGCGGCCAACCTCCCGCTCGAGCGCAGAATGCACTCGCTCAGCACTTTTGCAGAAACAGACCTACGCTCGAGCTGCCAACCCTACGCTCGAGCGTACAACACTGCACAACAAATACTGGATGGGTGTATTCCCCGCTCGAGCGCCAACACCTCCGCTCGAGCGTACAGGCCAAAATCTGGGCAACTAGTTTTGGTTTCTAAACTCATCCAACCTGTAACAAACCCGCTCAACACATCCTATAACTCAATTATGAAGTAAAAAGGATGCAAACAAAATAATAAACAACTACCAACATCCACGGACACATGTCCGGATCACTGTACATCAAGGGTAAACCCGGGATCGCTATAACCTCCCCCCCTTAAAGAATTTCGTCCCCGAAATTAAACACAAGTTTTCAAAAATAAGTTTTCCTCCATTTTAAACAATGTTACATTTTAACATTCAACAATTCGACCCATTACCGGTCATCCCATCCCTTTAACAAGAGACATATCACAATATGTAAACAACATATGTATTATTAACATGCACCAACATTATGCACTAACTTTCCAATGTCAACAATATAGTCAATATATATAGTGTTACATCCAACTACCATATGAGGCAAGTTCCAAAACATGCTTCCAATAATCAAAACATTCTCAATGTTTTACAACTTAAGACATATATAAAAGCTCTTAAGTTCAACATAATGTAAAATTTAAATACAAGATCACATATCAATAAACAAGTCCGGATATTTCTCTCGGACTTCCAACTCACGTTCCCAAGTGGCTTCCTCCACTCCGTGATGTTTCCACAAGACTTTCACCAAAGGAATAGTCTTACCACGCAGGACCTGATCCCGCCTATCCAAGACCTGAACCGGTCTCTCCTCATACGAGGCATCCTCATCTACCTCTAAATCGCTCCAATCCAGCACATGTGATGGGTCTGGCTCATACTTCCGAAGCATACTCACATGAAACACGTCATGCACTCCGGACAACTGCGGCGGTAAGGCTAACCGATAAGCAACCTCACCTATCCTCTCAAGGATCTCAAAAGGACCAATAAACCGAGGGGATAATTTCCCACTCTTCCCAAACCTCATCAGGCCTCGCCTAGGTGATATCTTCAGAAAGACATGATCACCTACCTCAAACGCCAAAGGCCTCCTCCTACGGTCAGCATATGATTTCTGCCGACTCTGGGCTGTAACAAGCCTCCTACGGATAAGCTCAACTTTCTCCGTCGTCTCCCTAACCAACTCTGGACCCAACAAAGGTGCATCACCCACCTCGGCCCAACAAACTGGAGACCTACACGGTCGGCCATACAAGGCCTCAAACGGTGCCATACCGATGCTAGACTGAAAACTGTTGTTGTAGGCAAACTCTACCAATGGCAAGTGCCTCTCCCACGTCCCACTGAAATCCAGGACACAACCCCGAAGCATATCCTCGAGGATCTGAATAGTACGCTCGGACTGCCCGTCAGTCTGAGGATGATAAGCCGTACTAAAGGTCAACTTAGTGCCCAAGGCACTCTGCAAACTCTGCCACAACCTAGCAGTAAAACGAGGATCTCTATCTGAGACGATCGTCACTGGGACCCCGTGCAATCTCACTACATCCCGAATGTACAAATCGGCAAGATGATCTACCGAATCTCTCACGCGCATAGGAATAAAGTGCGCCGACTTAGTCAACCGGTCTACAACCACCCAAATAGCATCACTACCCCGCTGAGTCCTCGGAAGACCTACAACGAAGTCCATAGTGACATGCTCCCACTTCCACTCGGCAATAGGCAAGGGTTGTAACAAACCCGCTGGCCTCTGATGCTCGGCCTTCACTTGCTGGCAAGTAAGGCACTTCGATACGAAAACAGCCACATCTCTTTTCATACCCCGCCACCAAAACTGGCGACCCAAATCCTGATACATCTTAGTACCTCCCGGATGCACCGCAAGGCGCGAATGGTGAAACTCTCGGAGTACGTCCTCTCGGCAAGACTCCGGTACAAATAAACGATCTCGGTATCTCACACTCTGGTCAGGATACACCGTTAAACCCTTCTCAATTTTCCCACTGGAGATCTTCTCTCGGAGGGATTCTACCTCAAGGTCACCTCTCTGTGCCTCTAACACTCTAGTCACCAGTGTAGGCTGCGCAACAACAGAAAACAAGGCCGCAGCCTCGACAGATTCGCCCAGTAGCAAATCAAACTCGCCAAGTGCTCCCAACATCACCCATTCTCGGATGGCTATACAAGCTACATCACTAATGGTTTTCCTACTAAGGGCATCGGCCACAACATTGGCCTTCCCCGGATGATAATGCAACTCAAAATCATAATCCTCGATGAACTCCATCCATCTCCTCTGCCTCAAATTCAAGTCTTTCTGTGTAAACAGATACTTCAAACTCTTGTGGTCCGAGAATACCTTGAACTTCTCACCATAAAGGTAGTGCCTCCAGATTTTCAAGGCAAAAATCACAGCTGCTAACTCTAGGTCGTGTGTGGGGTAATTCTTCTCGTGTATTTTCAACTGACGTGAGCCATAAGCTACTACTTTCCCTTCTTGCATCAACACACAACCCAAACCCTCTCGTGAAGCATCACAATAAACCGCATAACCCAACCCTCTCTCCGGAATAATTAACACCGGAGCGGTGGTCAATCTAACTTTCAACTCTTGGAACGACTTTTCACAAGTTTCACTCCACACAAACTTGACTCCCTTCCGAGTCAGCCTAGTCAATGGTGACGCTAGCCTGGAGAAATCTTTCACAAACCGACGGTAGTACCCAGCCAATCCCAGAAAACTGCGGATCTCAAACACACTCTTAGGCTGTGCCCAATCTTGCACTGCCTCAACCTTGGATGTATCAACAGACACCCCTTCCCCGGATACCACGTGGCCTAAGAATTTGACTTCCCCCAGCCAGAACTCACACTTCCCAAACTTAGCATACAGCCTATGGGCTCTAAGCAACTCAAGCACCACTCTCAAGTGTGCCTCATGCTCCTCCTCGGAAGACGAATAGATAAGGATATCGTCCACGAAAACAACCACAAATCGGTCTAAGAACTCCCGGAAAATCCGGTTCATCAAGTCCATAAAGACTGCCGGTGCATTGGTAAGCCCAAATGGCATCACCAGAAACTCATAATGGCCATACCGCGTACGGAATGCCGTCTTAGGAATATCTTCCTCCCTGACCCTCAACTGATGGTAACCCGATCTCAAGTCTATCTTAGAGAAACAACGGGAACCCTTCAACTGGTCAAACAAATCATCTATACGGGGCATAGGGTACTTATTCTTAACCGTAGCCCGATTCAACTTCCGGTAGTCTATACACAATCTCAAGGCACCATCTTTCTTTTTAACAAAGAGGGCCGGTGCTCCCCACGGTGAAACACTAGGGCGAACAAAGCCCTTATCAAGCAATTCCTGGAGCTGAACTTTCAACTCAACCAACTCTGCTGGAGCAAAACGGTAAGGTGCCATAGAAATCGGCGCCGTACCAGGCACTAAATCAATAGAGAACTCTATCTCTCGGTGAGGTGGCAAACTAACAAGATCTTCGGGAAAGACATCCGAATACTCACAAACCACCCTCGGTAACACAATCTGAGTCTCACCACTCTTACCACTCTCAAAGCTGGCAAGTAGACTACTAAGCTCACTTCGCCCTCGCGAATCATACCCCGGTGGCAAAACACTACCAACCCGGTCTCCCAAGAAATGGAACCACTCCCCGCTCAAGGTACACAATGTAACCCTCTGGCGGTAGCAATCAATAACAGCCCGGTATGACGATAACCAGTCCATACCCAAAATAACATCAAAACCCTTCATGGGCATGACAACAAACGGAAAAGGAAGCCTATAGTCGGCGACCTCTATATCACATCCTCTAACACCCTGTTTCAGGATCAACTCACCACCCAAAGGCGATACCACACAAATAGGAGATGCTAACTGTGCTAACTCCAATTCCAAAACAGATGCAAATGCAGCAGATACAAAAGAATGAGATGCACCCGTGTCTATCAACACATTAGCAACTGAGTTGCAAAACAGAAAAGTACCTCTCACCACCGATGGAGCTGGTACTAAATCCGGCGCGGTAACAGCATACACGCGCCCCGTAGGCCCCTGGTCTACCTGCTCACCTCTCGGAGCAAAAGACTGGTGCACAGACTGGGATGACGAAGCTCCCGGATTGGCCCTCGAGGCCTGCACAGACTGAGCTGGCTGAAAACCCTGCGTCTGCCTAGAACCAGACGCTCCCGAAGTGGCACTCAACTGTGGGCAAAACCTCTTCATGTGCCCAGGTTGTCCACACTGATAACAAGTCAAGAGCTGCCCCCTGCCCAAACTCTGACTCTGCGGTCTAGCTGAAGAAGAAGCAGCTTTCTGACCCCCACCCTTCTGCGGGCAAACAGATACCTTGTGACCCAGCTGGCCACACTTGTAACAGGTGAAATCCCCCTGACCACCTCTCCCGGAGCCTGCACTCGGCACTGGGAAGGTCGATCTAGCAACACCACCCTGCGACTGCTGAGGGTTAGAACCCCTCTGCCTCTTGCCATCACCCTGGCTATCCTGGCTCCTCTTGGAGCCTCTCTGACCCTCATCCTCCTCCTGCATCATAAGCTCCATATGAGCTGCAGCGTCCACTAAGTGTCTATACTCTCGAATATAAGACCCACCAATTCTCAACTTGAGGCCCCGCCTCAACTTCCGCTCAAACTCATAGCAACGGCGTTCCTCAGACGCCACCAGTTCAGGTGCAAACCTAGACAGACTGGTAAAAGTAGCCTCAAACTCGGCCACTGACAAGCCCTGCTGATTAAGCCGGCTAAACTGATCCCTCAGCTTTTCCCTAGCTGCTGCTGATAAAAACCTCTCCTGAAAAGCATTCACAAACGCCTCCCAAGTACCACCAACACGAGCTTTCTCGTACTTCCACCATTGACCCGCATCTCCCTTCAGTTGGAAGGATGCCAAGGTCACTTTCAGTGCTCCGTCCTCGATGCCAAGCATCTCAAACGTCTTCGTTGTCTGTTCGAGCCATTCATCTGCCTTAAGCGGCTCTTTAGGATCCCCGATAAACTCGTCCGGATTACACCGGAAGAACTCCCTCTTCAAGAAGGAAGGCCCTGTCTCAGCTGCCTGATTCCCAGCTCTAAGAATACCCAAAGCTCCCGCTATCTCTCTGGCCAAGGCACCCATAGCCTGCTGACCTACTGGCTCGGCCACATTGGCCTGCCCAACTCCCTCCTGCACTGCCGGAATCTCACCCTGTAACGGTACTTCCTGCCTCGCAGGTCTACCACGTCTAGCACCTCTTCCTCGTCCTGACATCCTAATAAAGGTAACACAGAACGTTAGCACATTCACAAATGTGCCGAAACTGAACACTCACGTCCTAATGCATTGACAACTGTAATTCACTCCACATAAGCACATAAACACATAAGCACTTACGAATTTCATTTCCGGATAATGATAGTCCCGAGGCGTTACTAGAGTTCCGGTTAGAAATAGCATTGATCAAGTGCTTTTCCAACAAGACTCCCAGAAACTCAAGGATCCAATCAACATCCTAGAAATTAAATCCCATACCCACATAGTCACATAAGCATGTTATCAAATAAACACATAGCATATGGTACTACATCTAAGTCTCTATCAAGCGAGACAAACCCATTGTGATCCTAATCACTTCCCACGTACCCAAAGTATTCGAACCCGGTACGCTCTGATACCAAGTTGTAACGCCCTCAAAATATAAGCATTAAACCCATTAGATAAGACATGCATTTATATACAAACTATCCACATTCCTTTATTCATTAGAGTTTCATATACATATGTATTACATGTTAACATCAAAACAAAATGCCCTACGGGCTTACAGCTTTCCAAGTTAACACTTGGTTACAACGAAGAGTTCTAACTCGTTTACACATTAAGCCCTTGGCTTGAAGTTACATATAATACATCAAAAGTAAAACGACAAAACTATGCCCGCCACTAGCCTCCCAGCTATGTCCTTGGAGGTGGCATGCTTCCTGTACCTGAAAATGATATTCCCATATAGGGTGAGCCATAGCCCAGTAGAAATACACTAAACCAACCATGGACATTGACTAAAACATTAGCATTTGATAGTTGGTCAACACTGATACAATCACATAAATTACATATTTATGTCAACGACTTACAAGTCCCATTTACTTTTCATTTTCCCTTTTTCAACAGATAAGCATGCTAGCTCTATCTTCATCTCCACAGATATGTATAAAAACTATATCTCACATTCAGATAAGCATAAAAGCTATATCCACATTCTCAACAGATATGTTTATCAACAATCTCCACAGATAAGCATACAAGCTGTATCCACATTCTATAACAGATATGTATATCAACAATATCCACAGATAAGCATACAAGCTGTATCCACACTTCACAAAGATAAGCATATGAGCTCTATCTTCACTTCTCTAGACAAGCATATGAGCTCTGTCTACGGAGTTCATCCCCTATCTCCTCCAAATACCTATCCGGTTTAGAGGTACATCCCCTATCTTCCCCTAAACCGCGGAGTACATCCCCTATCTCCTCCTCTACACATAACGTATATAAACACATTGGTTCTATATACAATCACACAATACACACAATTAATGTATTCTATCAACCGTCAAGTTCCATGACACATTCCATTGATTAGTTTCCGTTTACCTAATCATCATGCATTGTCTACACAATCTCGACTATCCTCCACCGATAGCCCAAAGCAGTTATTTCTAAAACAGAAAATAAATGCACAAATGGATATTCAATCAACATTTCATTTCCTCATTTCTCACCAATTAATTATCCCAATTAATTAAACAATGTAATTAGGCCATTTTCCATAATTACTATTTCAACCCTTAGGTCCCATTTTCACCAATGATTCAACAATCATTCCATTTCTCTATGCCAAACATGCATCTTGGTTTATTATGAGTAAAACCCCAACTTTTGTAAAATAGCACAAAAGCCCCAAACTTTCACAAAATGACCAAACCAAGCCCAACATCTCAAAATACCAAAATTTAAAGACAAAATCCATAGAGAGGAGTAGGTTATCCCTACCTCAAATTCGGAGTCCCAAAGGAGAAGACGACAAAACCCAACGTGCTCCAAAACCCGAGATTTTCAGATTAAAATGAAGCCCTCGACGATCAACAACTTTTTTGTAAAGGCCAAAGGTGAGTAAATCACTCTTACTAGATCAAAACCTAGAGAGAAGGTAGTATCTAGAGTGAGAGGCTCAACAATGGTGATTTTGGAAAAGTAAGAGAGAGAAGAGAAAGCAAAAAGTGATTTGGAAAGTCACAACTTCGGGTCTTTAACCCAGGTCTCCGCTCGAGCGTAAAACACCCCGCTCGAGCGGCCACTCACAGACTTACGCTCGAGCGGCCAACCTCCCGCTCGAGCGCAGAATGCACTCGCTCAGCACTTTTGCAGAAACAGACCTACGCTCGAGCTGCCAACCCTACGCTCGAGCGTACAACACTGCACAACAAATACTGGATGGGTGTATTCCCCGCTCGAGCGCCAACACCTCCGCTCGAGCGTACAGGCCAAAATCTGGGCAACTAGTTTTGGTTTCTAAACTCATCCAACCTGTAACAAACCCGCTCAACACATCCTATAACTCAATTATGAAGTAAAAAGGATGCAAACAAAATAATAAACAACTACCAACATCCACGGACACATGTCCGGATCACTGTACATCAAGGGTAAACCCGGGATCGCTATAACCTCCCCCCCTTAAAGAATTTCGTCCCCGAAATTAAACACAAGTTTTCAAAAACAAGTTTTCCTCCATTTTAAACAATGTTACATTTTAACATTCAACAATTCGACCCATTACCGGTCATCCCATCCCTTTAACAAGAGACATATCACAATATGTAAACAACATATGTATTATTAACATGCACCAACATTATGCACTAACTTTCCAATGTCAACAATATAGTCAATATATATAGTGTTACATCCAACTACCATATGAGGCAAGTTCCAAAACATGCTTCCAATAATCAAAACATTCTCAATGTTTTACAACTTAAGACATATATAAAAGCTCTTAAGTTCAACATAATGTAAAATTTAAATACAAGATCACATATCAATAAACAAGTCCGGATATTTCTCTCGGACTTCCAACTCACGTTCCCAAGTGGCTTCCTCCACTCCGTGATGTTTCCACAAGACTTTCACCAAAGGAATAGTCTTACCACGCAGGACCTGATCCCGCCTATCCAAGACCTGAACCGGTCTCTCCTCATACGAGGCATCCTCATCTACCTCTAAATCGCTCCAATCCAGCACATGTGATGGGTCTGGCTCATACTTCCGAAGCATACTCACATGAAACACGTCATGCACTCCGGACAACTGCGGCGGTAAGGCTAACCGATAAGCAACCTCACCTATCCTCTCAAGGATCTCAAAAGGACCAATAAACCGAGGGGATAATTTCCCACTCTTCCCAAACCTCATCAGGCCTCGCCTAGGTGATATCTTCAGAAAGACATGATCACCTACCTCAAACGCCAAAGGCCTCCTCCTACGGTCAGCATATGATTTCTGCCGACTCTGGGCTGTAACAAGCCTCCTACGGATAAGCTCAACTTTCTCCGTCGTCTCCCTAACCAACTCTGGACCCAACAAAGGTGCATCACCCACCTCGGCCCAACAAACTGGAGACCTACACGGTCGGCCATACAAGGCCTCAAACGGTGCCATACCGATGCTAGACTGAAAACTGTTGTTGTAGGCAAACTCTACCAATGGCAAGTGCCTCTCCCACGTCCCACTGAAATCCAGGACACAACCCCGAAGCATATCCTCGAGGATCTGAATAGTACGCTCGGACTGCCCGTCAGTCTGAGGATGATAAGCCGTACTAAAGGTCAACTTAGTGCCCAAGGCACTCTGCAAACTCTGCCACAACCTAGCAGTAAAACGAGGATCTCTATCTGAGACGATCGTCACTGGGACCCCGTGCAATCTCACTACATCCCGAATGTACAAATCGGCAAGATGATCTACCGAATCTCTCACGCGCATAGGAATAAAGTGCGCCGACTTAGTCAACCGGTCTACAACCACCCAAATAGCATCACTACCCCGCTGAGTCCTCGGAAGACCTACAACGAAGTCCATAGTGACATGCTCCCACTTCCACTCGGCAATAGGCAAGGGTTGTAACAAACCCGCTGGCCTCTGATGCTCGGCCTTCACTTGCTGGCAAGTAAGGCACTTCGATACGAAAACAGCCACATCTCTTTTCATACCCCGCCACCAAAACTGGCGACCCAAATCCTGATACATCTTAGTACCTCCCGGATGCACCGCAAGGCGCGAATGGTGAAACTCTCGGAGTACGTCCTCTCGGCAAGACTCCGGTACAAATAAACGATCTCGGTATCTCACACTCTGGTCAGGATACACCGTTAAACCCTTCTCAACTTTCCCACTGGAGATCTTCTCTCGGAGGGATTCTACCTCAAGGTCACCTCTCTGTGCCTCTAACACTCTAGTCACCAGTGTAGGCTGCGCAACAACAGAAAACAAGGCCGCAGCCTCGACAGATTCGCCCAGTAGCAAATCAAACTCGCCAAGTGCTCCCAACATCACCCATTCTCGGATGGCTATACAAGCTACATCACTAATGGTTTTCCTACTAAGGGCATCGGCCACAACATTGGCCTTCCCCGGATGATAATGCAACTCAAAATCATAATCCTCGATGAACTCCATCCATCTCCTCTGCCTCAAATTCAAGTCTTTCTGTGTAAACAGATACTTCAAACTCTTGTGGTCCGAGAATACCTTGAACTTCTCACCATAAAGGTAGTGCCTCCAGATTTTCAAGGCAAAAATCACAGCTGCTAACTCTAGGTCGTGTGTGGGGTAATTCTTCTCGTGTATTTTCAACTGACGTGAGCCATAAGCTACTACTTTCCCTTCTTGCATCAACACACAACCCAAACCCTCTCGTGAAGCATCACAATAAACCGTATAACCCAACCCTCTCTCCGGAATAATTAACACCGGAGCGGTGGTCAATCTAACTTTCAACTCTTGGAACGACTTTTCACAAGTTTCACTCCACACAAACTTGACTCCCTTCCGAGTCAGCCTAGTCAATGGTGACGCTAGCCTGGAGAAATCTTTCACAAACCGACGGTAGTACCCAGCCAATCCCAGAAAACTGCGGATCTCAAACACACTCTTAGGCTGTGCCCAATCTTGCACTGCCTCAACCTTGGATGTATCAACAGACACCCCTTCCCCGGATACCACGTGGCCTAAGAATTTGACTTCCCCCAGCCAGAACTCACACTTCCCAAACTTAGCATACAGCCTATGGGCTCTAAGCAACTCAAGCACCACTCTCAAGTGTGCCTCATGCTCCTCCTCGGAAGACGAATAGATAAGGATATCGTCCACGAAAACAACCACAAATCGGTCTAAGAACTCCCGGAAAATCCGGTTCATCAAGTCCATAAAGACTGCCGGTGCATTGGTAAGCCCAAATGGCATCACCAGAAACTCATAATGGCCATACCGCGTACGGAATGCCGTCTTAGGAATATCTTCCTCCCTGACCCTCAACTGATGGTAACCCGATCTCAAGTCTATCTTAGAGAAACAACGGGAACCCTTCAACTGGTCAAACAAATCATCTATACGGGGCATAGGGTACTTATTCTTAACCGTAGCCCGATTCAACTTCCGGTAGTCTATACACAATCTCAAGGCACCATCTTTCTTTTTAACAAAGAGGGCCGGTGCTCCCCACGGTGAAACACTAGGGCGAACAAAGCCCTTATCAAGCAATTCCTGGAGCTGAACTTTCAACTCAACCAACTCTGCTGGAGCAAAACGGTAAGGTGCCATAGAAATCGGCGCCGTACCAGGCACTAAATCAATAGAGAACTCTATCTCTCGGTGAGGTGGCAAACTAACAAGATCTTCGGGAAAGACATCCGAATACTCACAAACCACCCTCGGTAACACAATCTGAGTCTCACCACTCTTACCACTCTCAAAGCTGGCAAGTAGACTACTAAGCTCACTTCGCCCTCGCGAATCATACCCCGGTGGCAAAACACTACCAACCCGGTCTCCCAAGAAATGGAACCACTCCCCGCTCAAGGTACACAATGTAACCCTCTGGCGGTAGCAATCAATAACAGCCCGGTATGACGATAACCAGTCCATACCCAAAATAACATCAAAACCCTTCATGGGCATGACAACAAACGGAAAAGGAAGCCTATAGTCGGCGACCTCTATATCACATCCTCTAACACCCTGTTTCAGGATCAACTCACCACCCAAAGGCGATACCACACAAATAGGAGATGCTAACTGTGCTAACTCCAATTCCAAAACAGATGCAAATGCAGCAGATACAAAAGAATGAGATGCACCCGTGTCTATCAACACATTAGCAACTGAGTTGCAAAACAGAAAAGTACCTCTCACCACCGATGGAGCTGGTACTAAATCCGGCGCGGTAACAGCATACACGCGCCCCGTAGGCCCCTGGTCTACCTGCTCACCTCTCGGAGCAAAAGACTGGTGCACAGACTGGGATGACGAAGCTCCCGGATTGGCCCTCGAGGCCTGCACAGACTGAGCTGGCTGAAAACCCTGCGTCTGCCTAGAACCAGACGCTCCCGAAGTGGCACTCAACTGTGGGCAAAACCTCTTCATGTGCCCAGGTTGTCCACACTGATAACAAGTCAAGAGCTGCCCCCTGCCCAAACTCTGACTCTGCGGTCTAGCTGAAGAAGAAGCAGCTTTCTGACCCCCACCCTTCTGCGGGCAAACAGATACCTTGTGACCCAGCTGGCCACACTTGTAACAGGTGAAATCCCCCTGACCACCTCTCCCGGAGCCTGCACTCGGCACTGGGAAGGTCGATCTAGCAACACCACCCTGCGACTGCTGAGGGTTAGAACCCCTCTGCCTCTTGCCATCACCCTGGCTATCCTGGCTCCTCTTGGAGCCTCTCTGACCCTCATCCTCCTCCTGCATCATAAGCTCCATATGAGCTGCAGCGTCCACTAAGTGTCTATACTCTCGAATATAAGACCCACCAATTCTCAACTTGAGGCCCCGCCTCAACTTCCGCTCAAACTCATAGCAACGGCGTTCCTCAGACGCCACCAGTTCAGGTGCAAACCTAGACAGACTGGTAAAAGTAGCCTCAAACTCGGCCACTGACAAGCCCTGCTGATTAAGCCGGCTAAACTGATCCCTCAGCTTTTCCCTAGCTGCTGCTGATAAAAACCTCTCCTGAAAAGCATTCACAAACGCCTCCCAAGTACCACCAACACGAGCTTTCTCGTACTTCCACCATTGACCCGCATCTCCCTTCAGTTGGAAGGATGCCAAGGTCACTTTCAGTGCTCCGTCCTCGATGCCAAGCATCTCAAACGTCTTCGTTGTCTGTTCGAGCCATTCATCTGCCTTAAGCGGCTCTTTAGGATCCCCGATAAACTCGTCCGGATTACACCGGAAGAACTCCCTCTTCAAGAAGGAAGGCCCTGTCTCAGCTGCCTGATTCCCAGCTCTAAGAATACCCAAAGCTCCCGCTATCTCTCTGGCCAAGGCACCCATAGCCTGCTGACCTACTGGCTCGGCCACATTGGCCTGCCCAACTCCCTCCTGCACTGCCGGAATCTCACCCTGTAACGGTACTTCCTGCCTCGCAGGTCTACCACGTCTAGCACCTCTTCCTCGTCCTGACATCCTAATAAAGGTAACACAGAACGTTAGCACATTCACAAATGTGCCGAAACTGAACACTCACGTCCTAATGCATTGACAACTGTAATTCACTCCACATAAGCACATAAACACATAAGCACTTACGAATTTCATTTCCGGATAATGATAGTCCCGAGGCGTTACTAGAGTTCCGGTTAGAAATAGCATTGATCAAGTGCTTTTCCAACAAGACTCCCAGAAACTCAAGGATCCAATCAACATCCTAGAAATTAAATCCCATACCCACATAGTCACATAAGCATGTTATCAAATAAACACATAGCATATGGTACTACATCTAAGTCTCTATCAAGCGAGACAAACCCATTGTGATCCTAATCACTTCCCACGTACCCAAAGTATTCGAACCCGGTACGCTCTGATACCAAGTTGTAACGCCCTCAAAATATAAGCATTAAACCCATTAGATAAGACATGCATTTATATACAAACTATCCACATTCCTTTATTCATTAGAGTTTCATATACATATGTATTACATGTTAACATCAAAACAAAATGCCCTACGGGCTTACAGCTTTCCAAGTTAACACTTGGTTACAACGAAGAGTTCTAACTCGTTTACACATTAAGCCCTTGGCTTGAAGTTACATATAATACATCAAAAGTAAAACGACAAAACTATGCCCGCCACTAGCCTCCCAGCTATGTCCTTGGAGGTGGCATGCTTCCTGTACCTGAAAATGATATTCCCATATAGGGTGAGCCACAGCCCAGTAGAAATACACTAAACCAACCATGGACATTGACTAAAACATTAGCATTTGATAGTTGGTCAACACTGATACAATCACATAAATTACATATTTATGTCAACGACTTACAAGTCCCATTTACTTTTCATTTTCCCTTTTTCAACAGATAAGCATGCTAGCTCTATCTTCATCTCCACAGATATGTATAAAAACTATATCTCACATTCAGATAAGCATAAAAGCTATATCCACATTCTCAACAGATATGTTTATCAACAATCTCCACAGATAAGCATACAAGCTGTATCCACATTCTATAACAGATATGTATATCAACAATATCCACAGATAAGCATACAAGCTGTATCCACACTTCACAAAGATAAGCATATGAGCTCTATCTTCACTTCTCTAGACAAGCATATGAGCTCTGTCTACGGAGTTCATCCCCTATCTCCTCCAAATACCTATCCGGTTTAGAGGTACATCCCCTATCTTCCCCTAAACCGCGGAGTACATCCCCTATCTCCTCCTCTACACATAACGTATATAAACACATTGGTTCTATATACAATCACACAATACACACAATTAATGTATTCTATCAACCGTCAAGTTCCATGACACATTCCATTGATTAGTTTCCGTTTACCTAATCATCATGCATTGTCTACACAATCTCGACTATCCTCCACCGATAGCCCAAAGCAGTTATTTCTAAAACAGAAAATAAATGCACAAATGGATATTCAATCAACATTTCATTTCCTCATTTCTCACCAATTAATTATCCCAATTAATTAAACAATGTAATTAGGCCATTTTCCATAATTACTATTTCAACCCTTAGGTCCCATTTTCACCAATGATTCAACAATCATTCCATTTCTCTATGCCAAACATGCATCTTGGTTTATTATGAGTAAAACCCCAACTTTTGTAAAATAGCACAAAAGCCCCAAACTTTCACAAAATGACCAAACCAAGCCCAACATCTCAAAATACCAAAATTTAAAGACAAAATCCATAGAGAGGAGTAGGTTATCCCTACCTCAAATTCGGAGTCCCAAAGGAGAAGACGACAAAACCCAACGTGCTCCAAAACCCGAGATTTTCAGATTAAAATGAAGCCCTCGACGATCAACAACTTTTTTGTAAAGGCCAAAGGTGAGTAAATCACTCTTACTAGATCAAAACCTAGAGAGAAGGTAGTATCTAGAGTGAGAGGCTCAACAATGGTGATTTTGGAAAAGTAAGAGAGAGAAGAGAAAGCAAAAAGTGATTTGGAAAGTCACAACTTCGGGTCTTTAACCCAGGTCTCCGCTCGAGCGTAAAACACCCCGCTCGAGCGGCCACTCACAGACTTACGCTCGAGCGGCCAACCTCCCGCTCGAGCGCAGAATGCACTCGCTCAGCACTTTTGCAGAAACAGACCTACGCTCGAGCTGCCAACCCTACGCTCGAGCGTACAACACTGCACAACAAATACTGGATGGGTGTATTCCCCGCTCGAGCGCCAACACCTCCGCTCGAGCGTACAGGCCAAAATCTGGGCAACTAGTTTTGGTTTCTAAACTCATCCAACCTGTAACAAACCCGCTCAACACATCCTATAACTCAATTATGAAGTAAAAAGGATGCAAACAAAATAATAAACAACTACCAACATCCACGGACACATGTCCGGATCACTGTACATCAAGGGTAAACCCGGGATCGCTATAACCTCCCCCCCTTAAAGAATTTCGTCCCCGAAATTAAACACAAGTTTTCAAAAACAAGTTTTCCTCCATTTTAAACAATGTTACATTTTAACATTCAACAATTCGACCCATTACCGGTCATCCCATCCCTTTAACAAGAGACATATCACAATATGTAAACAACATATGTATTATTAACATGCACCAACATTATGCACTAACTTTCCAATGTCAACAATATAGTCAATATATATAGTGTTACATCCAACTACCATATGAGGCAAGTTCCAAAACATGCTTCCAATAATCAAAACATTCTCAATGTTTTACAACTTAAGACATATATAAAAGCTCTTAAGTTCAACATAATGTAAAATTTAAATACAAGATCACATATCAATAAACAAGTCCGGATATTTCTCTCGGACTTCCAACTCACGTTCCCAAGTGGCTTCCTCCACTCCGTGATGTTTCCACAAGACTTTCACCAAAGGAATAGTCTTACCACGCAGGACCTGATCCCGCCTATCCAAGACCTGAACCGGTCTCTCCTCATACGAGGCATCCTCATCTACCTCTAAATCGCTCCAATCCAGCACATGTGATGGGTCTGGCTCATACTTCCGAAGCATACTCACATGAAACACGTCATGCACTCCGGACAACTGCGGCGGTAAGGCTAACCGATAAGCAACCTCACCTATCCTCTCAAGGATCTCAAAAGGACCAATAAACCGAGGGGATAATTTCCCACTCTTCCCAAACCTCATCAGGCCTCGCCTAGGTGATATCTTCAGAAAGACATGATCACCTACCTCAAACGCCAAAGGCCTCCTCCTACGGTCAGCATATGATTTCTGCCGACTCTGGGCTGTAACAAGCCTCCTACGGATAAGCTCAACTTTCTCCGTCGTCTCCCTAACCAACTCTGGACCCAACAAAGGTGCATCACCCACCTCGGCCCAACAAACTGGAGACCTACACGGTCGGCCATACAAGGCCTCAAACGGTGCCATACCGATGCTAGACTGAAAATTGTTGTTGTAGGCAAACTCTACCAATGGCAAGTGCCTCTCCCACGTCCCACTGAAATCCAGGACACAACCCCGAAGCATATCCTCGAGGATCTGAATAGTACGCTCGGACTGCCCGTCAGTCTGAGGATGATAAGCCGTACTAAAGGTCAACTTAGTGCCCAAGGCACTCTGCAAACTCTGCCACAACCTAGCAGTAAAACGAGGATCTCTATCTGAAACGATCGTCACTGGGACCCCGTGCAATCTCACTACATCCCGAATGTACAAATCGGCAAGATGATCTACCGAATCTCTCACGCGCATAGGAATAAAGTGCGCCGACTTAGTCAACCGGTCTACAACCACCCAAATAGCATCACTACCCCGCTGAGTCCTCGGAAGACCTACAACGAAGTCCATAGTGACATGCTCCCACTTCCACTCGGCAATAGGCAAGGGTTGTAACAAACCCGCTGGCCTCTGATGCTCGGCCTTCACTTGCTGGCAAGTAAGGCACTTCGATACGAAAACAGCCACATCTCTTTTCATACCCCGCCACCAAAACTGGCGACCCAAATCCTGATACATCTTAGTACCTCCCGGATGCACCGCAAGGCGCGAATGGTGAAACTCTCGGAGTACGTCCTCTCGGCAAGACTCCGGTACAAATAAACGATCTCGGTATCTCACACTCTGGTCAGGATACACCGTTAAACCCTTCTCAACTTTCCCACTGGAGATCTTCTCTCGGAGGGATTCTACCTCAAGGTCACCTCTCTGTGCCTCTAACACTCTAGTCACCAGTGTAGGCTGCGCAACAACAGAAAACAAGGCCGCAGCCTCGACAGATTCGCCCAGTAGCAAATCAAACTCGCCAAGTGCTCCCAACATCACCCATTCTCGGATGGCTATACAAGCTACATCACTAATGGTTTTCCTACTAAGGGCATCGGCCACAACATTGGCCTTCCCCGGATGATAATGCAACTCAAAATCATAATCCTCGATGAACTCCATCCATCTCCTCTGCCTCAAATTCAAGTCTTTCTGTGTAAACAGATACTTCAAACTCTTGTGGTCCGAGAATACCTTGAACTTCTCACCATAAAGGTAGTGCCTCCAGATTTTCAAGGCAAAAATCACAGCTGCTAACTCTAGGTCGTGTGTGGGGTAATTCTTCTCGTGTATTTTCAACTGACGTGAGCCATAAGCTACTACTTTCCCTTCTTGCATCAACACACAACCCAAACCCTCTCGTGAAGCATCACAATAAACCGCATAACCCAACCCTCTCTCCGGAATAATTAACACCGGAGCGGTGGTCAATCTAACTTTCAACTCTTGGAACGACTTTTCACAAGTTTCACTCCACACAAACTTGACTCCCTTCCGAGTCAGCCTAGTCAATGGTGACGCTAGCCTGGAGAAATCTTTCACAAACCGACGGTAGTACCCAGCCAATCCCAGAAAACTGCGGATCTCAAACACACTCTTAGGCTGTGCCCAATCTTGCACTGCCTCAACCTTGGATGTATCAACAGACACCCCTTCCCCGGATACCACGTGGCCTAAGAATTTGACTTCCCCCAGCCAGAACTCACACTTCCCAAACTTAGCATACAGCCTATGGGCTCTAAGCAACTCAAGCACCACTCTCAAGTGTGCCTCATGCTCCTCCTCGGAAGACGAATAGATAAGGATATCGTCCACGAAAACAACCACAAATCGGTCTAAGAACTCCCGGAAAATCCGGTTCATCAAGTCCATAAAGACTGCCGGTGCATTGGTAAGCCCAAATGGCATCACCAGAAACTCATAATGGCCATACCGCGTACGGAATGCCGTCTTAGGAATATCTTCCTCCCTGACCCTCAACTGATGGTAACCCGATCTCAAGTCTATCTTAGAGAAACAACGGGAACCCTTCAACTGGTCAAACAAATCATCTATACGGGGCATAGGGTACTTATTCTTAACCGTAGCCCGATTCAACTTCCGGTAGTCTATACACAATCTCAAGGCACCATCTTTCTTTTTAACAAAGAGGGCCGGTGCTCCCCACGGTGAAACACTAGGGCGAACAAAGCCCTTATCAAGCAATTCCTGGAGCTGAACTTTCAACTCAACCAACTCTGCTGGAGCAAAACGGTAAGGTGCCATAGAAATCGGCGCCGTACCAGGCACTAAATCAATAGAGAACTCTATCTCTCGGTGAGGTGGCAAACTAACAAGATCTTCGGGAAAGACATCCGAATACTCACAAACCACCCTCGGTAACACAATCTGAGTCTCACCACTCTTACCACTCTCAAAGCTGGCAAGTAGACTACTAAGCTCACTTCGCCCTCGCGAATCATACCCCGGTGGCAAAACACTACCAACCCGGTCTCCCAAGAAATGGAACCACTCCCCGCTCAAGGTACACAATGTAACCCTCTGGCGGTAGCAATCAATAACAGCCCGGTATGACGATAACCAGTCCATACCCAAAATAACATCAAAACCCTTCATGGGCATGACAACAAACGGAAAAGGAAGCCTATAGTCGGCGACCTCTATATCACATCCTCTAACACCCTGTTTCAGGATCAACTCACCACCCAAAGGCGATACCACACAAATAGGAGATGCTAACTGTGCTAACTCCAATTCCAAAACAGATGCAAATGCAGCAGATACAAAAGAATGAGATGCACCCGTGTCTATCAACACATTAGCAACTGAGTTGCAAAACAGAAAAGTACCTCTCACCACCGATGGAGCTGGTACTAAATCCGGCGCGGTAACAGCATACACGCGCCCCGTAGGCCCCTGGTCTACCTGCTCACCTCTCGGAGCAAAAGACTGGTGCACAGACTGGGATGACGAAGCTCCCGGATTGGCCCTCGAGGCCTGCACAGACTGAGCTGGCTGAAAACCCTGCGTCTGCCTAGAACCAGACGCTCCCGAAGTGGCACTCAACTGTGGGCAAAACCTCTTCATGTGCCCAGGTTGTCCACACTGATAACAAGTCAAGAGCTGCCCCCTGCCCAAACTCTGACTCTGCGGTCTAGCTGAAGAAGAAGCAGCTTTCTGACCCCCACCCTTCTGCGGGCAAACAGATACCTTGTGACCCAGCTGGCCACACTTGTAACAGGTGAAATCCCCCTGACCACCTCTCCCGGAGCCTGCACTCGGCACTGGGAAGGTCGATCTAGCAACACCACCCTGCGACTGCTGAGGGTTAGAACCCCTCTGCCTCTTGCCATCACCCTGGCTATCCTGGCTCCTCTTGGAGCCTCTCTGACCCTCATCCTCCTCCTGCATCATAAGCTCCATATGAGCTGCAGCGTCCACTAAGTGTCTATACTCTCGAATATAAGACCCACCAATTCTCAACTTGAGGCCCCGCCTCAACTTCCGCTCAAACTCATAGCAACGGCGTTCCTCAGACGCCACCAGTTCAGGTGCAAACCTAGACAGACTGGTAAAAGTAGCCTCAAACTCGGCCACTGACAAGCCCTGCTGATTAAGCCGGCTAAACTGATCCCTCAGCTTTTCCCTAGCTGCTGCTGATAAAAACCTCTCCTGAAAAGCATTCACAAACGCCTCCCAAGTACCACCAACACGAGCTTTCTCGTACTTCCACCATTGACCCGCATCTCCCTTCAGTTGGAAGGATGCCAAGGTCACTTTCAGTGCTCCGTCCTCGATGCCAAGCATCTCAAACGTCTTCGTTGTCTGTTCGAGCCATTCATCTGCCTTAAGCGGCTCTTTAGGATCCCCGATAAACTCGTCCGGATTACACCGGAAGAACTCCCTCTTCAAGAAGGAAGGCCCTGTCTCAGCTGCCTGATTCCCAGCTCTAAGAATACCCAAAGCTCCCGCTATCTCTCTGGCCAAGGCACCCATAGCCTGCTGACCTACTGGCTCGGCCACATTGGCCTGCCCAACTCCCTCCTGCACTGCCGGAATCTCACCCTGTAACGGTACTTCCTGCCTCGCAGGTCTACCACGTCTAGCACCTCTTCCTCGTCCTGACATCCTAATAAAGGTAACACAGAACGTTAGCACATTCACAAATGTGCCGAAACTGAACACTCACGTCCTAATGCATTGACAACTGTAATTCACTCCACATAAGCACATAAACACATAAGCACTTACGAATTTCATTTCCGGATAATGATAGTCCCGAGGCGTTACTAGAGTTCCGGTTAGAAATAGCATTGATCAAGTGCTTTTCCAACAAGACTCCCAGAAACTCAAGGATCCAATCAACATCCTAGAAATTAAATCCCATACCCACATAGTCACATAAGCATGTTATCAAATAAACACATAGCATATGGTACTACATCTAAGTCTCTATCAAGCGAGACAAACCCATTGTGATCCTAATCACTTCCCACGTACCCAAAGTATTCGAACCCGGTACGCTCTGATACCAAGTTGTAACGCCCTCAAAATATAAGCATTAAACCCATTAGATAAGACATGCATTTATATACAAACTATCCACATTCCTTTATTCATTAGAGTTTCATATACATATGTATTACATGTTAACATCAAAACAAAATGCCCTACGGGCTTACAGCTTTCCAAGTTAACACTTGGTTACAACGAAGAGTTCTAACTCGTTTACACATTAAGCCCTTGGCTTGAAGTTACATATAATACATCAAAAGTAAAACGACAAAACTATGCCCGCCACTAGCCTCCCAGCTATGTCCTTGGAGGTGGCATGCTTCCTGTACCTGAAAATGATATTCCCATATAGGGTGAGCCACAGCCCAGTAGAAATACACTAAACCAACCATGGACATTGACTAAAACATTAGCATTTGATAGTTGGTCAACACTGATACAATCACATAAATTACATATTTATGTCAACGACTTACAAGTCCCATTTACTTTTCATTTTCCCTTTTTCAACAGATAAGCATGCTAGCTCTATCTTCATCTCCACAGATATGTATAAAAACTATATCTCACATTCAGATAAGCATAAAAGCTATATCCACATTCTCAACAGATATGTTTATCAACAATCTCCACAGATAAGCATACAAGCTGTATCCACATTCTATAACAGATATGTATATCAACAATATCCACAGATAAGCATACAAGCTGTATCCACACTTCACAAAGATAAGCATATGAGCTCTATCTTCACTTCTCTAGACAAGCATATGAGCTCTGTCTACGGAGTTCATCCCCTATCTCCTCCAAATACCTATCCGGTTTAGAGGTACATCCCCTATCTTCCCCTAAACCGCGGAGTACATCCCCTATCTCCTCCTCTACACATAACGTATATAAACACATTGGTTCTATATACAATCACACAATACACACAATTAATGTATTCTATCAACCGTCAAGTTCCATGACACATTCCATTGATTAGTTTCCGTTTACCTAATCATCATGCATTGTCTACACAATCTCGACTATCCTCCACCGATAGCCCAAAGCAGTTATTTCTAAAACAGAAAATAAATGCACAAATGGATATTCAATCAACATTTCATTTCCTCATTTCTCACCAATTAATTATCCCAATTAATTAAACAATGTAATTAGGCCATTTTCCATAATTACTATTTCAACCCTTAGGTCCCATTTTCACCAATGATTCAACAATCATTCCATTTCTCTATGCCAAACATGCATCTTGGTTTATTATGAGTAAAACCCCAACTTTTGTAAAATAGCACAAAAGCCCCAAACTTTCACAAAATGACCAAACCAAGCCCAACATCTCAAAATACCAAAATTTAAAGACAAAATCCATAGAGAGGAGTAGGTTATCCCTACCTCAAATTCGGAGTCCCAAAGGAGAAGACGACAAAACCCAACGTGCTCCAAAACCCGAGATTTTCAGATTAAAATGAAGCCCTCGACGATCAACAACTTTTTTGTAAAGGCCAAAGGTGAGTAAATCACTCTTACTAGATCAAAACCTAGAGAGAAGGTAGTATCTAGAGTGAGAGGCTCAACAATGGTGATTTTGGAAAAGTAAGAGAGAGAAGAGAAAGCAAAAAGTGATTTGGAAAGTCACAACTTCGGGTCTTTAACCCAGGTCTCCGCTCGAGCGTAAAACACCCCGCTCGAGCGGCCACTCACAGACTTACGCTCGAGCGGCCAACCTCCCGCTCGAGCGCAGAATGCACTCGCTCAGCACTTTTGCAGAAACAGACCTACGCTCGAGCTGCCAACCCTACGCTCGAGCGTACAACACTGCACAACAAATACTGGATGGGTGTATTCCCCGCTCGAGCGCCAACACCTCCGCTCGAGCGTACAGGCCAAAATCTGGGCAACTAGTTTTGGTTTCTAAACTCATCCAACCTGTAACAAACCCGCTCAACACATCCTATAACTCAATTATGAAGTAAAAAGGATGCAAACAAAATAATAAACAACTACCAACATCCACGGACACATGTCCGGATCACTGTACATCAAGGGTAAACCCGGGATCGCTATAACCTCCCCCCCTTAAAGAATTTCGTCCCCGAAATTAAACACAAGTTTTCAAAAACAAGTTTTCCTCCATTTTAAACAATGTTACATTTTAACATTCAACAATTCGACCCATTACCGGTCATCCCATCCCTTTAACAAGAGACATATCACAATATGTAAACAACATATGTATTATTAACATGCACCAACATTATGCACTAACTTTCCAATGTCAACAATATAGTCAATATATATAGTGTTACATCCAACTACCATATGAGGCAAGTTCCAAAACATGCTTCCAATAATCAAAACATTCTCAATGTTTTACAACTTAAGACATATATAAAAGCTCTTAAGTTCAACATAATGTAAAATTTAAATACAAGATCACATATCAATAAACAAGTCCGGATATTTCTCTCGGACTTCCAACTCACGTTCCCAAGTGGCTTCCTCCACTCCGTGATGTTTCCACAAGACTTTCACCAAAGGAATAGTCTTACCACGCAGGACCTGATCCCGCCTATCCAAGACCTGAACCGGTCTCTCCTCATACGAGGCATCCTCATCTACCTCTAAATCGCTCCAATCCAGCACATGTGATGGGTCTGGCTCATACTTCCGAAGCATACTCACATGAAACACGTCATGCACTCCGGACAACTGCGGCGGTAAGGCTAACCGATAAGCAACCTCACCTATCCTCTCAAGGATCTCAAAAGGACCAATAAACCGAGGGGATAATTTCCCACTCTTCCCAAACCTCATCAGGCCTCGCCTAGGTGATATCTTCAGAAAGACATGATCACCTACCTCAAACGCCAAAGGCCTCCTCCTACGGTCAGCATATGATTTCTGCCGACTCTGGGCTGTAACAAGCCTCCTACGGATAAGCTCAACTTTCTCCGTCGTCTCCCTAACCAACTCTGGACCCAACAAAGGTGCATCACCCACCTCGGCCCAACAAACTGGAGACCTACACGGTCGGCCATACAAGGCCTCAAACGGTGCCATACCGATGCTAGACTGAAAACTGTTGTTGTAGGCAAACTCTACCAATGGCAAGTGCCTCTCCCACGTCCCACTGAAATCCAGGACACAACCCCGAAGCATATCCTCGAGGATCTGAATAGTACGCTCGGACTGCCCGTCAGTCTGAGGATGATAAGCCGTACTAAAGGTCAACTTAGTGCCCAAGGCACTCTGCAAACTCTGCCACAACCTAGCAGTAAAACGAGGATCTCTATCTGAGACGATCGTCACTGGGACCCCGTGCAATCTCACTACATCCCGAATGTACAAATCGGCAAGATGATCTACCGAATCTCTCACGCGCATAGGAATAAAGTGCGCCGACTTAGTCAACCGGTCTACAACCACCCAAATAGCATCACTACCCCGCTGAGTCCTCGGAAGACCTACAACGAAGTCCATAGTGACATGCTCCCACTTCCACTCGGCAATAGGCAAGGGTTGTAACAAACCCGCTGGCCTCTGATGCTCGGCCTTCACTTGCTGGCAAGTAAGGCACTTCGATACGAAAACAGCCACATCTCTTTTCATACCCCGCCACCAAAACTGGCGACCCAAATCCTGATACATCTTAGTACCTCCCGGATGCACCGCAAGGCGCGAATGGTGAAACTCTCGGAGTACGTCCTCTCGGCAAGACTCCGGTACAAATAAACGATCTCGGTATCTCACACTCTGGTCAGGATACACCGTTAAACCCTTCTCAACTTTCCCACTGGAGATCTTCTCTCGGAGGGATTCTACCTCAAGGTCACCTCTCTGTGCCTCTAACACTCTAGTCACCAGTGTAGGCTGCGCAACAACAGAAAACAAGGCCGCAGCCTCGACAGATTCGCCCAGTAGCAAATCAAACTCGCCAAGTGCTCCCAACATCACCCATTCTCGGATGGCTATACAAGCTACATCACTAATGGTTTTCCTACTAAGGGCATCGGCCACAACATTGGCCTTCCCCGGATGATAATGCAACTCAAAATCATAATCCTCGATGAACTCCATCCATCTCCTCTGCCTCAAATTCAAGTCTTTCTGTGTAAACAGATACTTCAAACTCTTGTGGTCCGAGAATACCTTGAACTTCTCACCATAAAGGTAGTGCCTCCAGATTTTCAAGGCAAAAATCACAGCTGCTAACTCTAGGTCGTGTGTGGGGTAATTCTTCTCGTGTATTTTCAACTGACGTGAGCCATAAGCTACTACTTTCCCTTCTTGCATCAACACACAACCCAAACCCTCTCGTGAAGCATCACAATAAACCGTATAACCCAACCCTCTCTCCGGAATAATTAACACCGGAGCGGTGGTCAATCTAACTTTCAACTCTTGGAACGACTTTTCACAAGTTTCACTCCACACAAACTTGACTCCCTTCCGAGTCAGCCTAGTCAATGGTGACGCTAGCCTGGAGAAATCTTTCACAAACCGACGGTAGTACCCAGCCAATCCCAGAAAACTGCGGATCTCAAACACACTCTTAGGCTGTGCCCAATCTTGCACTGCCTCAACCTTGGATGTATCAACAGACACCCCTTCCCCGGATACCACGTGGCCTAAGAATTTGACTTCCCCCAGCCAGAACTCACACTTCCCAAACTTAGCATACAGCCTATGGGCTCTAAGCAACTCAAGCACCACTCTCAAGTGTGCCTCATGCTCCTCCTCGGAAGACGAATAGATAAGGATATCGTCCACGAAAACAACCACAAATCGGTCTAAGAACTCCCGGAAAATCCGGTTCATCAAGTCCATAAAGACTGCCGGTGCATTGGTAAGCCCAAATGGCATCACCAGAAACTCATAATGGCCATACCGCGTACGGAATGCCGTCTTAGGAATATCTTCCTCCCTGACCCTCAACTGATGGTAACCCGATCTCAAGTCTATCTTAGAGAAACAACGGGAACCCTTCAACTGGTCAAACAAATCATCTATACGGGGCATAGGGTACTTATTCTTAACCGTAGCCCGATTCAACTTCCGGTAGTCTATACACAATCTCAAGGCACCATCTTTCTTTTTAACAAAGAGGGCCGGTGCTCCCCACGGTGAAACACTAGGGCGAACAAAGCCCTTATCAAGCAATTCCTGGAGCTGAACTTTCAACTCAACCAACTCTGCTGGAGCAAAACGGTAAGGTGCCATAGAAATCGGCGCCGTACCAGGCACTAAATCAATAGAGAACTCTATCTCTCGGTGAGGTGGCAAACTAACAAGATCTTCGGGAAAGACATCCGAATACTCACAAACCACCCTCGGTAACACAATCTGAGTCTCACCACTCTTACCACTCTCAAAGCTGGCAAGTAGACTACTAAGCTCACTTCGCCCTCGCGAATCATACCCCGGTGGCAAAACACTACCAACCCGGTCTCCCAAGAAATGGAACCACTCCCCGCTCAAGGTACACAATGTAACCCTCTGGCGGTAGCAATCAATAACAGCCCGGTATGACGATAACCAGTCCATACCCAAAATAACATCAAAACCCTTCATGGGCATGACAACAAACGGAAAAGGAAGCCTATAGTCGGCGACCTCTATATCACATCCTCTAACACCCTGTTTCAGGATCAACTCACCACCCAAAGGCGATACCACACAAATAGGAGATGCTAACTGTGCTAACTCCAATTCCAAAACAGATGCAAATGCAGCAGATACAAAAGAATGAGATGCACCCGTGTCTATCAACACATTAGCAACTGAGTTGCAAAACAGAAAAGTACCTCTCACCACCGATGGAGCTGGTACTAAATCCGGCGCGGTAACAGCATACACGCGCCCCGTAGGCCCCTGGTCTACCTGCTCACCTCTCGGAGCAAAAGACTGGTGCACAGACTGGGATGACGAAGCTCCCGGATTGGCCCTCGAGGCCTGCACAGACTGAGCTGGCTGAAAACCCTGCGTCTGCCTAGAACCAGACGCTCCCGAAGTGGCACTCAACTGTGGGCAAAACCTCTTCATGTGCCCAGGTTGTCCACACTGATAACAAGTCAAGAGCTGCCCCCTGCCCAAACTCTGACTCTGCGGTCTAGCTGAAGAAGAAGCAGCTTTCTGACCCCCACCCTTCTGCGGGCAAACAGATACCTTGTGACCCAGCTGGCCACACTTGTAACAGGTGAAATCCCCCTGACCACCTCTCCCGGAGCCTGCACTCGGCACTGGGAAGGTCGATCTAGCAACACCACCCTGCGACTGCTGAGGGTTAGAACCCCTCTGCCTCTTGCCATCACCCTGGCTATCCTGGCTCCTCTTGGAGCCTCTCTGACCCTCATCCTCCTCCTGCATCATAAGCTCCATATGAGCTGCAGCGTCCACTAAGTGTCTATACTCTCGAATATAAGACCCACCAATTCTCAACTTGAGGCCCCGCCTCAACTTCCGCTCAAACTCATAGCAACGGCGTTCCTCAGACGCCACCAGTTCAGGTGCAAACCTAGACAGACTGGTAAAAGTAGCCTCAAACTCGGCCACTGACAAGCCCTGCTGATTAAGCCGGCTAAACTGATCCCTCAGCTTTTCCCTAGCTGCTGCTGATAAAAACCTCTCCTGAAAAGCATTCACAAACGCCTCCCAAGTACCACCAACACGAGCTTTCTCGTACTTCCACCATTGACCCGCATCTCCCTTCAGTTGGAAGGATGCCAAGGTCACTTTCAGTGCTCCGTCCTCGATGCCAAGCATCTCAAACGTCTTCGTTGTCTGTTCGAGCCATTCATCTGCCTTAAGCGGCTCTTTAGGATCCCCGATAAACTCGTCCGGATTACACCGGAAGAACTCCCTCTTCAAGAAGGAAGGCCCTGTCTCAGCTGCCTGATTCCCAGCTCTAAGAATACCCAAAGCTCCCGCTATCTCTCTGGCCAAGGCACCCATAGCCTGCTGACCTACTGGCTCGGCCACATTGGCCTGCCCAACTCCCTCCTGCACTGCCGGAATCTCACCCTGTAACGGTACTTCCTGCCTCGCAGGTCTACCACGTCTAGCACCTCTTCCTCGTCCTGACATCCTAATAAAGGTAACACAGAACGTTAGCACATTCACAAATGTGCCGAAACTGAACACTCACGTCCTAATGCATTGACAACTGTAATTCACTCCACATAAGCACATAAACACATAAGCACTTACGAATTTCATTTCCGGATAATGATAGTCCCGAGGCGTTACTAGAGTTCCGGTTAGAAATAGCATTGATCAAGTGCTTTTCCAACAAGACTCCCAGAAACTCAAGGATCCAATCAACATCCTAGAAATTAAATCCCATACCCACATAGTCACATAAGCATGTTATCAAATAAACACATAGCATATGGTACTACATCTAAGTCTCTATCAAGCGAGACAAACCCATTGTGATCCTAATCACTTCCCACGTACCCAAAGTATTCGAACCCGGTACGCTCTGATACCAAGTTGTAACGCCCTCAAAATATAAGCATTAAACCCATTAGATAAGACATGCATTTATATACAAACTATCCACATTCCTTTATTCATTAGAGTTTCATATACATATGTATTACATGTTAACATCAAAACAAAATGCCCTACGGGCTTACAGCTTTCCAAGTTAACACTTGGTTACAACGAAGAGTTCTAACTCGTTTACACATTAAGCCCTTGGCTTGAAGTTACATATAATACATCAAAAGTAAAACGACAAAACTATGCCCGCCACTAGCCTCCCAGCTATGTCCTTGGAGGTGGCATGCTTCCTGTACCTGAAAATGATATTCCCATATAGGGTGAGCCACAGCCCAGTAGAAATACACTAAACCAACCATGGACATTGACTAAAACATTAGCATTTGATAGTTGGTCAACACTGATACAATCACATAAATTACATATTTATGTCAACGACTTACAAGTCCCATTTACTTTTCATTTTCCCTTTTTCAACAGATAAGCATGCTAGCTCTATCTTCATCTCCACAGATATGTATAAAAACTATATCTCACATTCAGATAAGCATAAAAGCTATATCCACATTCTCAACAGATATGTTTATCAACAATCTCCACAGATAAGCATACAAGCTGTATCCACATTCTATAACAGATATGTATATCAACAATATCCACAGATAAGCATACAAGCTGTATCCACACTTCACAAAGATAAGCATATGAGCTCTATCTTCACTTCTCTAGACAAGCATATGAGCTCTGTCTACGGAGTTCATCCCCTATCTCCTCCAAATACCTATCCGGTTTAGAGGTACATCCCCTATCTTCCCCTAAACCGCGGAGTACATCCCCTATCTCCTCCTCTACACATAACGTATATAAACACATTGGTTCTATATACAATCACACAATACACACAATTAATGTATTCTATCAACCGTCAAGTTCCATGACACATTCCATTGATTAGTTTCCGTTTACCTAATCATCATGCATTGTCTACACAATCTCGACTATCCTCCACCGATAGCCCAAAGCAGTTATTTCTAAAACAGAAAATAAATGCACAAATGGATATTCAATCAACATTTCATTTCCTCATTTCTCACCAATTAATTATCCCAATTAATTAAACAATGTAATTAGGCCATTTTCCATAATTACTATTTCAACCCTTAGGTCCCATTTTCACCAATGATTCAACAATCATTCCATTTCTCTATGCCAAACATGCATCTTGGTTTATTATGAGTAAAACCCCAACTTTTGTAAAATAGCACAAAAGCCCCAAACTTTCACAAAATGACCAAACCAAGCCCAACATCTCAAAATACCAAAATTTAAAGACAAAATCCATAGAGAGGAGTAGGTTATCCCTACCTCAAATTCGGAGTCCCAAAGGAGAAGACGACAAAACCCAACGTGCTCCAAAACCCGAGATTTTCAGATTAAAATGAAGCCCTCGACGATCAACAACTTTTTTGTAAAGGCCAAAGGTGAGTAAATCACTCTTACTAGATCAAAACCTAGAGAGAAGGTAGTATCTAGAGTGAGAGGCTCAACAATGGTGATTTTGGAAAAGTAAGAGAGAGAAGAGAAAGCAAAAAGTGATTTGGAAAGTCACAACTTCGGGTCTTTAACCCAGGTCTCCGCTCGAGCGTAAAACACCCCGCTCGAGCGGCCACTCACAGACTTACGCTCGAGCGGCCAACCTCCCGCTCGAGCGCAGAATGCACTCGCTCAGCACTTTTGCAGAAACAGACCTACGCTCGAGCTGCCAACCCTACGCTCGAGCGTACAACACTGCACAACAAATACTGGATGGGTGTATTCCCCGCTCGAGCGCCAACACCTCCGCTCGAGCGTACAGGCCAAAATCTGGGCAACTAGTTTTGGTTTCTAAACTCATCCAACCTGTAACAAACCCGCTCAACACATCCTATAACTCAATTATGAAGTAAAAAGGATGCAAACAAAATAATAAACAACTACCAACATCCACGGACACATGTCCGGATCACTGTACATCAAGGGTAAACCCGGGATCGCTATAGTTACAGTATAGTGGTTTTTTGAATGAACTTCCATTTTTAATTTTCTGCAACTTCCATTTTTATTTTTATTCGACTTCCGTTTTTATTCAAGTTATTTTTCTCTTCAACTTCCTTTTTTATTTAATTTCCAAATAGATCGTTATGATATAGTGGTTTCTTGAATGAACTTCCATTTTTAATTTTATGCAACTTTCATTTTTATTTTTATTCAACTTCCATTTTTATTAAATTTACTTTTCTATAAAACTTCCTTTTTTATTTAATTTCCAAATAGATCGTTAAGGTATAGTGGATTCTTGAATGAACTTCCATTTTTAATTTTCTACAAATTCCATTTTTATTTTTATTCTACTTCCGTTTTTATTCAAGTTATTTTTCTATTCAACTTCCATTTTTATTTAATTTCCAAATAGATCGTTAAGGTGTAGTGGTTTCTTGAATGAATTTCCATTTTTAATTTTCGGCAACTTCCATTTTTATTTTTATTCAACTTCCATTTTTATTCAAGTTATTTTTCAATTCAACTTCCTTTTTTATTTAATTTCCAAATAGATCGATAAGGTATAGTGGTTTCTTGAATGAACTTCCATTTTTTATTTTCTACAACTTTCATTTTTATTTTTATTCAACTTCCGTTTTTATTCAAGTTATTTTTCTATTCAACTTCCTTTTTTATTTAATTTCCAAATAGATCGTTAATGTATAGTGGTTTCTTTTATGAACTTCCATTTTTAATTTTCTGCAACTTCCATTTTTATTCAAGTAATTTTTCTATTTAACTTCCTTTTTTATTTAATTTCCATATAGATCGTTAAGGTATAGTGGTTTCTTGAAGGAACTTCCATTTTTATTTTTATTTAACTTCCTTTTTTATTCAAGTTTCTTTTCTACTCCACTTACTTTTTTATTTAATTTCCAAATAGATCGTTAAGGTATAGTGGTTTCTGGAATGAATTTCCATTTTTAATTTTATGCAACTTTCATTTGTATTTTTATTCAACTTCTATTTTTATTCCAGTTACTTTTCTGTTAAACATCTTTTTTATTTAATTTCCAAATAGATCGTTAAGGTATAGTGGTTTCTTGAATGAACTTCCATTTTTAATTTTCTGCAACTTCCATTTTTATTTTTATTCAACTTCCATTTTTATTCAAGTTACTTTTCTATTAAACTTCTTTTTTATTTAATTTCCAAATAGATCATTAAGGTATAGTGGTTTCATGAATGAACTTCCATTTTTGATTTTCTGCAACTTCCATTTTTATTATTGTTATTTGTCTATTCGACTTCCTTTTTTATTTATCTCCAAATAGATCGTTAAGGTATAGTGGTTTCAAGAATGAACTTCCATTTTTAATTTTCTGGAACTTTCATTTTTATTTTTATTTAACTTCCTTTTTTATTGAAATTTCTTTTCTACTCAACTTCCTTCTTCAGTTAATTTCCAAATAGATCGTTAAGGTATAATGGTTTCTGGATTGAACTTCCATTTTTTATTTTATTCAACTTCCGTTTTTATTCAAGTTACTTTTCTATTAAACTTCTTTTTTATTTAATTTCCAAATATATCGTTAAGGTATAGTTGTTTCTTGAATGAATTTCCATTTTTAATTTTCTGCAACTTCCATTTTTATTTTTATTCGACTTCCATTTTTATTCAAGTTATTTTTCGATTCAACTTCCTTTTTTATTTAATTTCCAAATAGATCGTTAAGATATAGGGGTTTCTTGAATGAACTTTCAACTTTAATTTTCTGCAACTTCTATTTTAATTCAAGTTACTTTTCTATTAAATTTCCTTTTTTTTTTAAATTTCCAACTAGATCGTTAAGGTATAGTGATTTTTTGAATGAACTACCATTTTTATTTTTATTCGACTTCCATTTTTATTCAAGTTATTTTTCTATTCAACTTCCTTTTTTATTTAATTTCCAAATAGATCGTTAATATATAGTGGTTTCTTGAATGAACTTCCAATTTTAATTTTCTGCAACTTCAATTTTAATTCAAGTTACTTTCTATTAAACTTCCTTTTTTTTTTCTAAATTTCCAAATAGATCGTTAATGTATAGTGGTTTTTTTAATGAACTTCCATTTTTATTTTTATTCGACTTCCATTTTTATTCAAGTTATTTGTCTATTCAACTTCCTTTTTTATTTCCTTTCCAAATAGATCGTTAAGTTATAGTGGTTTCGTGAATGTACTTCCATTTTTAAATTTCTGAAACTTCCATTTTTATTTTTATTCGACTTCCATTTTTATTCAAGTTATTTTTCGATTCAACTTCCTTTTTTATTTAATTTCCAAATAGATCGTTAAGGAATAGTGGTTTCTTGAATGAACTTCCAATTTTAATTTTCGGCAACTTTCATTTTTATTTTTATTTAGCTTCCCGTTTTATTCAAGTTTCTTTTCTACTCAACTTCCTTTTTTATTTAATTTCCAAATAGATCGTTAAGGTATAGTGGTTTCTCGAATGAACTTCCAATTTTAATTTTCTGCATTTCCATTTTTATATTCATTTAACTTCCCGTTTTATTCAAGTTTTTTTTTGACTCAACTTCCTTTTTTATTTAATTTCCAAATAGATCGTTAAGGTATAGTGGTTTCTTGAATGAACATCGAATTTTAATTTTCTGCAACTTCCATTTTTATTCAAGTTACTTTTCAATTAAACTTCCCTTTTTTTTTTTTTACTTTCCAAATAGATCGATACGGTATAGTTGTTTTTTGAATGAACTTCCATTTTTAATTTTCTGCAACTTCCATTTTTATTTTTATTCGACTTCCGTTTTTATTCAAGTTATTTTTCTCTTCAACTTCCTTTTTTATTTAATTTCCAAATAGATCGTTATGATATAGTGGTTTCTTGAATGAACTTCCATTTTTAATTTTATGCAACTTTCATTTTTATTTTTATTCAACTTCCATTTTTGTTAAATTTACTTTTCTATAACACTTCCTTTTTTATTTAATTTCCAAATAGATCGTTAAGGTATAGTGGATTCTTGAATGAACTTCCATTTTTAATTTTCTGCAACTTTCATTTTTATTTTTATTCTACTTCCGTTTTTATTCAAGTTATTTTTCTATTTAACTTCCTTTTTTATTTAATTTCCAAATAGATCGTTAAGGTGTAATGGTTTCTTGAATGGATTTCCATTTTTAATTTTCTGCAACTTCCATTTTTATTTTTATTCAACTTCCATTTTTATTCATGTTATTTTTCAATTCAACTTCCTTTTTTATTTAATTTCCAAATAGATCGACAAGGTATAGTGGTTTCTTGAATGAACTTCCATTTTTAATTTTCTGCAACTTCCATTTTTATTTTTATTCAACTTTCGTTTTTATTCAAGTTATTTTTCTATTGAACTTCCTTTTTTATTTAATTTCCAAATAGATCGTTAATGTATAGTGGTTTCTTGTATGAACTTCCATTTTTAATTTTCTGCAACTTTCATTTTTATTCAAGTAATTTTTCTATTTAACTTCCTTTTTTATTTAATTTCCAAATAGATCGTTAAGGTATAGTGGTTTCTTGAATGAGCTTCCATTTTTATTTTTATTTAACTTCCTTTTTTATTCAAGTTTCTTTTCTACAAAACTTACTTTTTTATTTAATTTCCAAATAGATCGTTAAGGTATAGTGGCTTCTGGATTGAATTTCCATTTTTAATTTTATGCAACTTTCATTTTTATTTTTATTCAACTTCCATTTTTATTCCATTTACTTTTCTGTTAAACATCTTTTTTATTTAATTTCCAAATAGATCGTTAAGGTACAGTGGTTTCTTGAATGAACATCCAATTTTAATTTTCTGCAACTTCCATTTTATTCAAGTTACTTTTCTATTAAGCTTCTTTTCTTTTTTTTTTACTTTCCAAATAGATCGTTACGGTATAGTGGTTTTTTGAATGAACTTCCATTTTTAATTTTCGGCAACTTCTATTTTTATTTTTATTCGACTTCCGTTTTTATTCCAGTTATTTTTCTCTTCAACTTCCTTTTTTATTTAATTTCCAAATAGATCAATATGATGTAGTTGTTTCTTGAATGAACTTCCATTTTTAATTTTATGCAACTTTCATTTTTATTTTTTTTCAACTTCCATTTTTATTAAATTTACTTTTCTATAAAACTTCCTTTTTTATTTAATTTCCAAATAGATCGTTAAGGTATAGTGGATTCTTGAATGAACTTCCATTTTTAATTTTCTGTAACTTTCATTTTTATTTTTATTCTACTTTCGTTTTTATTCAAGTTATTTTTCTATTCAA
The DNA here is from genome assembly GCF_055761805.1 of Camellia sinensis. Lineage (NCBI taxonomy): Eukaryota > Viridiplantae > Streptophyta > Magnoliopsida > Ericales > Theaceae > Camellia > Camellia sinensis. The sequence goes on along the minus strand of NW_028128987.1, from coordinate 47,313,572 downwards.
CTTCCTTTTTTATTTAATTTCCAAATAGATTGTTAAGGTATAGTGGATTCTTGAATGAACTTCCATTTTTAATTTTCTGCAACTTTCATTTTTATTTTTATTCTACTTTCGTTTTTATTCAAGTTATTTTTCTATTCAACTTCCTTTTTTATTTAATTTCCAAATAGATTGTTAAGGTGTAGTGGTTTCTTGACTGAATTTCCTTTTTTAATTTTCGGCAACTTCCATTTTTATTTTTATTCAACTGCCATTTTTATTCAAGTTATTTTTCAATTCAACTTCCTTTTTTATTTAATTTCCAAATAGATCGATAAGGTATAGTGGTTTCTTGAATGAACTTCCATTTTTAATTTTCTGCAACTTTCATTTTTATTTTTATTCAACTTCCGTTTTTATTCAAGTTATTTTTCTATTTAACTTCCTTTTTTATTAAATTTCCAAATAGATCGTTAATGTATACTGGTTTCTATTATGAACTTCGATTTTTAATTTTCTGCAACTTCCATTTTTATTCAAATAATTTTTCTATTTAACTTCCTTTTTAATTTAATTTCCAAATAGATCGTTAAGGTATAGTGGTTTCTTGAATGAACTTCCATTTTTATTTTTATTTAACTTCCTTTTTTATTCAAGTTTCTTTTCTACTCAACTTACTTTTTTATTTAATTTCCAAATTGATCGTTAAGGTATAGTGGTTTCTGGATTGAATTTCCATTTTTAATTTAATGCAACTTTCATTTTTATTTTTATTCAACTTCCATTTTTATGCAGTTACTTTTCTGTTAAACATCTTTTTTATTTAATTTCCAAATAGATCTTTAAGGTATAGTGGTTTCTTGAATGAACATCCAATTTTAATTTTCTGCAACTTCCATTTTTATTCAAGTTACTTTTCTATTAAACTTCCTTTTTTTTTTTTTTCCTTTCCAAATAGATCGTTACGGTATAGTGGTTTTTTGAATGAACTTCCATTTTTAATTTTCTGCAACTTCCATTTTTATTTTTATTCGACTTCCGTTTTTATTCAAGTTATTTTTCTCTTCAACTTCCTTTTTTATTTAATTTCCAAATAGATCGTTATGATATAGTGGTTTCTTGAATGAACTTCCATTTTTAATTTTATGCAACTTTCATTTTTATTTTTATTCAACTTCCATTTTTATTAAATTTACTTTTCTATAAAACTTCCTTTTTTATTTAATTTCCAAATAGATCGTTAAGGTATTGTGGATTCTTGAATGAACTTCCATTTTTAATTTTTTGCAACTTCCATTTTTATTTTTATTCTACTTCCGTTTTTATTCAAGTTATTTTTCTATTCAACTTCCTTTTTTATTTAATTTCCAAATAGATCGTTAAAGTGTAGTGGTTTCTTGAATGAATTTCCATTTTTAATTTTCTGCAACTTCCATTTTTATTTTTATTCAACTTCCATTTTTATTCAAGTTATTTTTCAATTCAGCTTCCTTTTTTATTTAATTTCCAAATAGATCGATAAGGTATAGTGGTTTCTTGAATGAACTTCCATTTTTAATTTTCTGCAACTTCCATTTTTATTTTTATTCAACTTTCGTTTTTATTCAAGTTATTTTTCTATTCAACTTCCTTTTTTATTTAATTTCCAAATAGATCGTTAATGTATAGTGGTTTCTTATACGAACTTCCATTTTTAATTTTCGGCAACTTCCACTGTTATTTTTATTTAGCTTCCCGTTTTATTCAAGTTTCTTTTCTACTCAACTTCCTTTTTATTTAATTTCCAAATAGATCGTAAAGGTATAGTGGTTTTTTGAATGAACTTCCATTTTTCATTTTCTGCAACTTCCGTTTCTATTTTTATTTAACTTCCATTTTTACTGAAGTCATTTTTCTATTCAACTTCCTTTTTTATTTAATTTCCCAATAGATCGTTAAGGTATAGTGTTTTCTTGTATGAACTTCCATTTTTAATTTTCTACAACTTCCATTTTTATTTTTATTTAACTTCCGTATTTATTCAAGTTATTTTTCTATTCTACTTCCTTTTTTATTTAAATTCCAAATAGATCGTTAAGGTATAGTGGTTTCTTGAATGAACTTCCATTTTTAATTTTCGGCAACTTCCATTTTTATTTTTATTTAACTTCTTTTTTATTCAAGTTATTTTTCTATTCAACTTCCTTTTTTATTTAATTTCCAAATAGATCGTTAAGGTATAATGGTTTCTTGAATGAACTTTCATTTTTCATTTTCTGCAACTTCCGCTTTTATTTTTTTCAACATACATTTTTATTAAAGTTATTTTTCTATTCGACTTCTTTTTTTATTTCCTTTCCAAATAGATCGTTAAGTTATAGTGGTTTCTTGTATGAACTTCCATTTTTAATTTTCTGCAACTTCCATTTTTCTTTTTATTCGACTTCCATTTTTATTCAAGTTATTTTTCGATTCAACTTCCTTTTTTATTTAATTTCCAAATAGATCATTAAGGTATAGTGGTTTCTTGAATGAACATCCAACTTTAATTTTCGGCAACTTCCATTTTTATTTTTATATAGCTTCCCGTTTTATTCAAGTTTCTTTTCTACTCAACTTCTTTTTTTATTTAATTTCCAAATAGATCGTTAAGGTATAGTGGTTTCTTGAATGAACTTCCATTTTTCATTTTCTGCAACTTCCGTTTTTATTTTTATTTTACTTCCTGTTTTATTCAAGTTTCTTTTCTACTCAAATCCAAGTAGATCGTTAAGGTATAGTGGTTTCTTGAATGAACTTCCATTTTTAATTTTCTGCAACTTTCATTTTTATTTTTTTCAACTTATATTTTTATTCAAGTTATTTTTCTATTCAACTTCCTTTTTTATTTAATTTCCAAATAGATCGTTAAGGTATAGTGGTTTTTTGAGTGAACAACCAATTTTAATTTTCTGCAACTTCCATTTTTATTCAAGTTACTTTTCTATTCAACATCCTTTTTTATTTAATTTCCAAATAGACCGTTAAGGTATAGTGGTTTCTTGAATGAACATCCAATTTTAATTTTCTGCAACTTCCATTTTTATTCAAGTTACTTTTCTATTAAACTTCCTTTTTTTTTTTTTACTTTCCAAATAGATCGTTACGGTATAGTGGTTTTTTGAATGAACTTCCATTTTTAATTTTCTGCAACTTCCATTTTTATTTTTATTCGACTTCCGTTTTTATTGAAGTTATTTTTCTCTTCAACTTCCTTTTTTATTTAATTTCCAAGTAGATCGTTATGATATAGTGGTTTCTTGAATGAACTTCCAGTTTTAATTTTCCGCAACTTCCATTTCTATTTTTATTCAACTTCTTTTTTTATTCAAGTTTCTTTTCTATTTAACTTCCTTTTTTATTTAATTTCCAAATAGATCGTTAAGGTATAGTGGTTTCTGGATTGACCTTCCATTTTTAATTTTGTGCAACTTTCATTTTTATTTATATTCAACTTCCATTTTTATTAAATTTACTTTTCTATTAAACTTCATTTTTTATTTAATTTCCAAATAGATCGTTAAGGTATAGTGGTTTCTTGAATGAACTTCCATTTTTATTTTTATTCTACTTCCGTTTTTATTCAAGTTATTTTTCTATTCAACTTCCTTTTTTATTTAATTTCCAAATAGATCGTTAAGGTATAGTGGTTTCTTGAATGAATTTCCATTTTTAATTTTCTACAACTTCCATTTTTTATTTTTATTCAACTTCTTTTTTTATTCAAGTTTCTTTTCTGTTTAACTTCCTTTTCTATTTAATTTCCAAGTAAATCGTTAAGGTATATTGGATTCTGGATTGACCTTCCATTTTTTATAATATGCAACTTTCATTTTTATTTTTTTTCATGTTCCATTTTTAATTAAATTTACTATTCTATTAAACTTCCTTTTTTATTTAATTTCCAAATAGATCGTTAAGGTATAGTGATTTTTTGACTGAATTTCCATTTTTAATTTTTTGCAACTTCCACTTTTATTTTTATTCAACTTCCATTTTTATTCAAGTTATTTTTTTATTAAACTTCATTTTTTATTTAATTTCCAAACAGATCGTTAAGGTGTAGTGTTTTCTTGTATGAACTTCCATTTTTATTTTTATTCAACTCCCATTTTTATTCAAGTTATTTTTCTATTCAACTTCCTTTTTTATTTAATTTCCAAATAGATCGTTATGATATAGTGGTTTCTTGAATGAACTTCCATTTTTAATTTTCTGCAACTTCCATTTTTATTTTTATTTAACTTCTTTTTTATTGAAGTTTCTTTTCTATTCAACTTCCTTTTTTATTTAATTTCCAAATAGATCGTTAAGGTATAGTGGTTTCTGGATTGAACTTCCATTTTTAATTTTATGCAATTTTCATTTTTATTTTTATTCAACTTCCATTTTTATTCAAGTTACTTTTCTGTTAGACTTCTTTTTTATTTAATTTCCAAATAGATCGTTAAGGTATAGTGGTTTCTTGAATGAACTTCCAATTTTAATTTTCTGCAACTTCCATTTTTATTTTTATTCAACTACTTTTTTTATTCAAGTATCTTTTCTATTTAACTTCCTTTTTAATTTAATTTCCAAATAGATCGTTAAGGAGTAGTGGTTTCTTGTATGAACTTTCATTTTTAATTTTCTGCAACTTTCATTTTTATTTTTATTTAACTTCCATTTTTATTCAAGTTATTTTTCTATTCAACTTCCTTTTTTATTTAATTTTCAAATAGATCGTTAAGGTATAGTGGTTTCTTGAATGAACTTCCATTTTTAATTTTCGGCAACTTCCATTTTTTTTTATTTAACTTCTTTTTTATTCAAGTTTCTTTTCTACTCAACTTCCTTTTTTCTTTAATTTCCAATTAGATCGTTAAGGTATAGTGGATTCTTGAATGAACTTCCATTTTTCATTTTCTGCAACTTCCGTTTTTGTTTTTTTCAACTTACATTTTTATTAAAGTTATTTGTCTATTCAACTTCCTTTTTTATTTCCTTTTCAAATAGATCGTTAAGTTATAGTGGTTTCTTGAATGAACTTCCATTTTTAATTTTCTGCAACTTCCATTTTTATTTTTATTCGACTTCCATTTTTATTCAAGTTATTTTTCGATTCAATTTCCTTTTTTATTTAATTTCCAAATAGATCGTTAAGGTATAGTGGTTTCTTGAATGAACTACCAATTTTAATTTTCGGCAACTTCCATTTTTATTTTTATTTAGCTTCCTGTTTTATTCAAGTTTCTTTTCTACTCAACTTCTTTTTTTATTTAATTTCCAAATAGATCGTTAAGGTAAAGTGGTTTCTTGTATGAACTTCCATTTTTAATTTTCTACAACTTCCATTTTTATTTTTTTTAACTTCCATTTTTATTCAAGTTAATTTTCTATTCAACTTCCTTTTTTATTTAATTTCCAAATAGATCGTCAAGGTATAGTGGTTTCGTGTGTGACCTTCCATTTTTAATTATCGGCAACTTCTATTTTTATTTTTATTAAACTTCTTTTTTATTCAAGTTTCTTTTCTACTCAACTTCCTTTTTTATTTAATTTCCAAATAGATCGTTAAGGTATAGTGGTTTCTGGATTGAACTTCCATTTTCAATTTTATGCAACTTTCATTTTTATTTTTATTTAACTTCCATTTTTATTCCAGTTACTTTTCTGTTAAACATCTTTTTTATTTAATTTCCAAATAGATCGTTAAGGTATAGTGGTTTCTTGAATGAACTTCCATTTTTAATTTTCTGCAACTTCCATTTTTATAGCGATCCCGGGTTTACCCTTGTTGTACAGTGATCCGGACATGTGTCCGTGGTTGTTGGTAGTTGTTTATTATCCGGTTTGCATCCTTTTTTACTTTGTATATTGAGTTATGGGATGTGTTGGGCAGGTTTGTTACAGGTTGGTTGTGTTTGGGAGCCTAGTGTTGCTGCCCAGAATTTTGGGTCTTCGCTCGAGCGAGGAGTTGGTCGCTCGAGCGAGAGTGGGGTTCGTGTCTGGTGGGTCGAGCCAGAGTGGCTCGCTCGAGCGAGCGGTTGCACCTGGTTCTGGACCTGAGAGTTGCCTTTCTTGGCTCGAGCGAGCTTCCTTCGCTCGAGCGGTCTGGGTTTTTCTTCGCTCGATCGAGAACTTCTTGGCTCGAGCGAGAGTTTCTGTGTCTGGTCGCTCGAGCGACGAAGGCTTCGCTCGAGCGAGCGTGTTTTATATCAGCGGACAGTAGTGATTTTGAACTGCAGTTTTTCATTTCTTTTTTCTTCCAAAACCTAAATCCGAGACTCTCTCTCTCTACACTTGCACTCTCTCTAAGATTTGATCTCCCTAGTGTGTGAATCTAGCCTAGGGCCTTTGTTAAAAAGATAGAGGGTGTTGAGAGCTTCGTTTTAATCTGAAAAAGTTTGGATTTGGAGCACGTTGATCTTCGAGTCTTCATCTCCTTTTTGGCTAAAATTTCAAGGTAGGGATATCCTACTCCTCTCTATGGGTTTTGTCTTTAAATTTTGGTATTTTGAGATGTTGGGGTTGGTTTGGTAATTTTGTGAAAGTTTGGGGCTTTTTTGTAATTTTACAAAAGTTGGGGTTTTATTTATAATAAACCTAAATGCATGTTTGGAGTAGAGAAATGGAATTAATGTCGAATCATTGATGAAAATGGGACCTAAGGGTCGAAATGGTAATTATGGAAAATGGCCTAATTACATGGTTTAATTAATTGGGATAATTAATTGTGAGAAATGAGAAAATGAAATGTTGATTGAATATCCATTTGTGCATTTATTTTCTGTTTAGAAATAACTGCTTTGGGCTATCGGTGGAGGATAGTCGTGATTGTTGTAGACAATGCATGATGATTAGGCAAACTGAAACTAATCAATGGAATGTGTCATGGAATTTGACGGTTGATTGAATACATTAATTGTATGTACTGAAGGATTGTATATAGAACCAATGTGTTTGTATACGTTATGTGTAGAGGAGGAGATAGGGGATGTACTCCGCGGTTTAGGGGAAGATAGGGGATGTACCTCTAAACCGGATAGCGTTGGGAGAAGATAGGGGATGAACTCCGTAGATACAGCTTATATGCTTGTCTAGAGAAGTGAAGATAGAGCTCATATGCTTATCTTGTGAAATGTGGGATATTGTTGTTATACATATCTGTTGAGAATGTGGATATAGCTTATATGCTTATCTGAATGTGGGATATAGTTTTTATACTTATCTGTTGAAATGATGATAGAGCTGACATGCTTATCTGTTGAAAAAGGGAAAATGAAAAGTAACTTGGACTCTTAAGTCGTATGACATAATATGTGATTTATGTGAATGTATCAGTGTTAGCCATCTATCAATTGCTAATGTTTTAGTCATTATCCATGGTTGGTTTAGTGTATTTCTACTGGGCTGTGGCTCACCCTATATGGGAATATCATTTTCAGGTACAGGTAGCATGCCACTTCCAAGGACATAGCTTGGAAGGCTAGGGGCGGACATACTTTTGTCGTTTTACTTTTGATGTATTACATATAACTTCAAGCCAAGGGCTTAATGTGTAAACGAGTTAGTACTCTTTTGTTGTAACCAAGTGTTAACTTGGAAAGCTGTAAGCCCGTAGGGCATTTTGTTTTGATGTTAACATGTAATGCTTATGTAATGAGACACTAATGAATAAAAGAATGTGGCTAGTTTATATGTCAATGCATGTCTTAGTTGATGGGTTTAATGTTATTATTTTGAGGGCGTTACAATTTTTATTTTTATTCAACTTCCATTTCTATTAAAGTTATTTTTCTATTCAACTTCCTTTTTTATTTCATTTCCATATAGATCGTTAAGGTATAGTGTTTTCTTGAATGAACTTCCATTTTTAATTTTCATCAACATTCATATTTATTATTAATTAACTTCCTTTTTCATTTAATTTCCAAATACATCGTGAAGGTATAGTGGTTTCTGGATTGAACTTCCATTTTTAATTTTATGCAACTTCCATTTTTATTCAAGTCACTTTTCTATTAAACTTCTTTTCTATTTAATTTCCAAATATATCGCTAAGTTATAGTGGTTTCTTGAATGAACTTCCATTTTTAATTTTCTGCAACTTCCATTTTTATTTTTATTTAACTTCCATTTTTATTTAAGTTATTTTTCTATTCAACTTCCTTTTTTATTTAATTTCCAAATAGATCGTTAAGCTATAGTGGTTTCTTATATGAACTTTCATTTTTAATTTTCTCCAACTTCCATTTTTATTTTTATTTAACTTCCATTTTTATTCAAGTAATTTTTCTATTTAACTTCCTTTTTTATTTAATTTCCAAATAGATCGTTAAGCTATAGTGGTTTCTTATATGAACTTCCATTTTTAATTTTCTGCAACTTCTATAGTGGTTTCTTGAATGAACATCCAATTTTAATTTTCTGCAACTTCCATTTTTATTCAAGTTACATTTCTATTAAACTTCCTTTTTTTTTTAATTTCCAAATAGATCGTTAAGGTATAGTGGTTTTTTGAAAGAACTTCTATTTTTAATTTTCTGCAACTTTCATTTTTATTTTTATTCGACTTCCATTTTTATTCGTGTTATTTTTCTCTTCAACTTCCTTTTTTATATAATTTCCAAATAGATAGTTATCGTATAGTGGTTTCTTGAACGAACTTCCAATTTTAATTTTCTGCAACTTCCATTTCTATTTTTATTCAACTTCTTTTTTTATTCAAGTTTCTTTTCTATTTAACTTCCTTTTTTATTTAATTTCCAAATAGATCGTTAAGGTATAGGGGTTTCTTAAATGAACTTGCACTTTTAATTTTCTGCAACTTCCATTTTTATTTTTATTCAACTTCCATTTTTATTCAAGTTATTTTTCTGTTCAACTTCCTTTTTTATTTAATTTCCAAATAGATCGTTAAGGTATAGTGGTTTCTTGTATGAACTTCCATTTTTAATTTTCTGCAACTTCCATTTTTATTTTTATTCAACTTCCGTTTTTATTCACATTATTTTTCTATTCAATTTCCTTTTTTATTTAATTTCCAAATAGATCAATAAGGTATAGTTGTTTCTTGAATGAACTTTCATTTTTAATTTTCTGCAACTTCCATTTTTATTTTTATTCAACTTCCATTTTTATTCAAGTTATTTTTCTATTCAACGTCCTTTTTTATTTAATTTCCAAATAGATCGTTAAGGTATAGTGGTTTCTTGTATGAACTTCCATTTTTTATTTTCTGCAACCTCCATTTTTATTTTTATTTAACTTCCATTTTTAATCAAGTAATTTTTCTATTTAACTTCCTTTTTTATTTAATTTCCAAATAGATCGTTAAGGTATAGTGGTTTCTTGAATGAGCTTCCATTTATAATTTTCTGCAGCTTCCATTTTTATTTTTATTTGACTTCCTTTTTTATTCATGTTTCTTTTCTACTCAACTTCCTTTTTTATTTAATTTCCAAATAGATCGATAAGGTATAGTGGTTTCTTGAATGAACTTCCATTTTTAATTTTCTGCAACTTCCATTTTTATTTTTATTCAACTTCCATTTTTATTCAAGTTATTTTTCTATTCAACTTCCTTTTTTATTTAATTTCCAAATAGATCGTTAACGTATAGTGGTTTCTTGTATGAACTTCCATTTTTAATTTTTTGCAACTTCCATTTTTATTTTTATTTAACTTCCACTTTTATTCAAGTAATTTTTCTATTTAACTTCCTTTTTTATTTAATTTCCAAATAGATCGTTAAGGTATAGTGGTTTCTTGAATGAACTTCCATTTTTATTTTTATTTAACTTCCTTTTTTATTCAAGTTTCTTTGCTACTCAACTTACTTTTTTATTTAATTTCCAAATAGATCGTTAAGGTATAGTGGTTTTTGGATTGAACTTCCATTTTTAATTTTATGCAACTTTCATTTTTATTTTTATTCAACTTCAATTTTTATTCCAGTTACTTTTCTGTTAAACATCTTTTTTATTTAATTTCCAAATAGATCGTTAAGGTGTAATGGTTTCTTGAATGAACTTCCGTTTTTAATTTTCCGCAGCTTCCATTTTTATTTTTATTCAACTTCCATTTTTATTCAAATTACTTTTCTGTTAAATTTCTTTTTTATTTAATTTCCAAATAGATCATTAAGGTATAGTGGTTTCTTGAATGAATTTCCATTTTTGATTTTCTGCAACTTCCATTTTTATTTCTATTCAACTTCCATTTTTATTCAAGTTATTTTTCTATTCAACTTCCTTTTTTATTTAATTTCCAAATAGATCGTTAATGTATAGTGGTTTCTTGTATGAACTTCCATTTTTAATTTTCTGCAACTTCCATTCTTATTTTTATTTAACTTCCATTTTTATTCAAGTAATTTTTCTATTTAACTTCCTTTTTTATTTAATTTCCAAATAGATCGTTAAGGTATAGTGGTTTCTTGAATGAACTTCCATTTTTATTTTTATTTAACTTCCTTTTTTATTCAAGTTTCTTTTCTACTCAACTTACTTTTTTATTTAATTTCCAAATAGATCGTTAAGGTATAGTGGTTTCTGGATTGAACTTCCATTTTTAATTTTATGCAACTTTCATTTTTATTTTTATTCAACTTCAATTTTTATTCCAGTTACTTTTCTGTTAAACATCTTTTTTATTTAATTTCCAAATAGATCGTTAAGGTATAATAGTTTCTTGAATGAACTTCCATTTTTAATTTTCTGTAACTTCCATTTTTATTTTTATTCAACTTCCATTTTTATTCAAGTTACTTTTCTGTTAAACTTCTTTTTTATTTAATTTCCAAATAGATCATTAAGGTATAGTGGTTTCTTGAATGAATTTCCATTTTTGATTTTCTGCAACTTCCATTTTTATTATAGTTATTTGTCTATTCGACTTCCTTTTTTATTTCATCTCCAAATAGATCGTTAAGGTATAGTGGTTTCAAGAATGAACTTCCATTTTTAATTTTCTGCAAATGTCATTTTTATTTTTACTTAACTTCCTTTTTTATTCAAGTTTCTATTCTACTCAACTTCCTTCTTCAGTTATTTCCAAATAGATCGTTAAGGTATAGTGGTTTCTGGATTGAACTTCCATTTTTTATTTTATTGAACTTCCGTTTTTGTTCAATTTACTTTTCTATTAAACTTCTTTTTTATTTAATTTCCAAATATATCGTTAAGGTATAGTTGTTTCTTGAATGAATTTCCATTTTGAATTTTCTGCAACTTCCATTTTTATTTTTGTTCGACTTCCATTTTTATTCAAGTTATTTTTCTATTCAACTTCCTTTTTTATTTAATTTCCAAATAGATCGTTAAGAGATAGTGGTTTCTTGAATGAACTTCCAACATTAATTTTCTGCAACTTCCATTTTAATTCAAGTTACTTTTCTATTAAACTTCCTTTTTTTTTTTTAAATTTCCAAATAGATCGTTAAGGTATAGTGGTTTTTTGAATGAACTTCCATTTTTATTTTTATTCGACTTCTATTTTTATTCAAGTTATTTTTCTATTCAACTTCCTTTTTTATTTAATTTCCAAGTAGATCGTTAAGATATAGTGGTTTCTTGAATGAACTTCCAATTTTAATTTTCTGCAACTTCCATTTTAATTCAAGTTACTTTTCAATTAAACTTCCTTTTTTTTTTAAATTTCCAAATAGATCGCTAAGGTATAGTGGTTTTTTGAATGAACTTCCTTTTTCATTTTTATTCGACTTCCATTTTTATCCAAGTTATTTATCTCTTCAACATCCTTTTTTATTTAATTTCCAAATAGATCGTTATGGTATAGTGGTTTCTTGAATGAACTTCCAATTTTTATTTTCTGCAACTTCCATTTCTATTTTTATTCAACTTCTTTTTTTATTCAAGTTTTCTTTTCTATTTAACTTCCTTGTTTATTTAATTTCCAAATAGATCGTTAAGGTATAGTGGTTTGTGGATTGACCTTCCGTTTTTAATTTTATGCAACTTTCATTTTTATTTTTATTCAACTTCCATTTTTATTAAATTTACATTTCTATTAAACTTCCTTTTATATTTAATTTCCAAATAGATCGTTAAGGTATCGTGTTTTCTTGAATGAACTTCAATTTTTAATTTTCTGCAACTTCCATTTTTATTTTTATTAAACTTCCATTTTTATTGAAGTTATTTTTCTATTCAACTTCCTGTTTTATTTAATTTCCAAATAGATCGATAAGGTATAGTGGTTTCTTGTATGAACTTCCATTTTTAATTTTCTGCAACTTCCATTTTTATTTTTATTCTACTTCCGTTTTTATTCAAGTTATTTTTCTATTCAACTTCCTTTTTTATTTAATTTCCAAATAAATCGTTAAGGTATAGTGGTTTCTTGAATGAACTTGCATTTTTAATTTTCTGCAACTTCCATTTTAATTCTTATTCAACTTCCATTTTTATTCAAGTTATTTTTCTATTCAACTTCCTTTTTTATTTAATTTCCAAATAGATTGTTAAGCTATAGTGGTTTCTGGTATGAACTTCCATTTTTAATTTTCTGCAACTTCCATTTTAATTGTTATTCAACTTCCGTTTTCATTTCACGTATTTTTCTATTCAACTTCCTTTTTTATTTAATTTCCAAATAGATCGTTAAGGTATAGTGGTTTCAAGAATGAACTTCCATTTTTAATTTTCTGCAACTTTCATTTTTATTTTTATTTAACTTCCTTTTTTATTCAAGTTTCTTTTTCTACTCAACTTCCTTCTTCTGTTAATTTCCAAATAGATCGTTAAGGTATAGTGGTTTCTGGATTGAACTTCCATTTTTTATTTTATTCAACTTCCGTTTTTATTCAAGTTACTTTTCTATTAAACTTCTTTTTTATTTAATTTCCAAATATATCGTTAAGGTATAGTTGTTTCTTGAATGAATTTCCATTTTTAATTTTCTGCAACTTCCATTTTTATTTTTATTCGACTTCCATTTTTATTCAAGTTATTTTTCTATTCAACTTCCTTTTTTATTTAATTTCCAAATAGATCGTTAAGGTATAGTGGTTTCTTGAATGAACTTCCAACTGTAATTTTCTGCAACTTCCATTTTAATTCAAGTTACTTTTCTATTAAGCTTTTTTTTTTTTTTTAAAATTTCCAGCTAGATCGTTAAGGTATAGTGGTTTTTTGAATGAACTTCCATTTTTATTTTTATTCGACTTCCATTTTTATTCAAGTTATTTTTCTATTCAACTTCCTTTTTTATTTAATTTCCAAATAGATCGTTAAGATGTAGTGGTTTATTGAAAGAACTTCCAATTTTAATTTTCTGCAACTTCCATTTTAATTCAAGTTACTTTTCTATTAAACTTCTTTTTTATTTAATTTCCAAATATATCGTTAAGGTACAGTTGTTTCTTGAATGAATTTCCATGTTTAATTTTCTGCAACTTCCATTTTTATTTTTATTGAACTTCCATTTCTATTCAAGTTATTTTTCGATTCAACTTCCTTTTTTATTTAATTTGCAAATAGAACGTTAAGGTATAGTGGTTTCTAGAATGAACTTCCAATTTTAATTTTCTGCAACTTCCATTTTTATTTTTATTTAACTTCCCGTTTTATTCAAATTTTTTTTCGACTCAACTTCCTTTTTTATTTAATTTCCAAATAGATCGTTAAGGTATATTGGTTTTTTGAATGAACTTCCATTTTTAATTTTCTGCAACTTCCATTTTTATTTTTATTCGACTTCCATTTTTATTCAAGTTATTTTTCTCTTCAACTTCCTTTTTTATTTAATTTCCAAATAGATCGTTATGGCATAGTGGTTTCTTGAATGAACTTCCAATTTTAATTTTCAGCAACTTCCATTTCTATTTTTATTCAACTTCTTTTTTTATTCAAGTTTCTTTTCTATTTAACTTCCTTTTTTATTTAATTTCAAAATAGATCGTTAAGGTATAGTGGTTTCTGGACTGACCTTCCATTTTTAATTTTATGCAACTTTCATTTTTATTTTTATTCAACTTCCATTTTTATTAAATTTACTTTTCTATAAAACTTCCTTTTAAATTTAATCTCCAAATAGGTCGTTAAGGTATAGTGGATTCTTGAATGAAGTTCCATTTTTAATTTTCTGCAACTTCCATTTTTATTTTTATTCTACTTCCGTTTTTATTCAAGTTATTTTTCTGTTCAACTTCCTTTTTTATTTAATTTCCAAATAGATCGTTAAGGTGTAGTGGTTTCTTGAATGAATTTCCATTTTTAATTTTCTGCAACTTCCATTTTTATTTTTATTCAACTTCCATTTTTATTCAAGTTATCTTTCAATTCAACTTCCTTTTTTATTTAATTTCCAAATAGATCGTGAAGGTATAGTGGTTTCTTGAATGAACTTCCATTTTTAATTTTCTTCAACTTCCATTTTTATTTTTATTCTACTTCCGTTTTTATTCAAGTTATTTTTCTATTCAACTTCCTTTTTTATTTAATTTCCAAATAGATCGTTAAGGTATAGTGGTTTCTTGATTGAACTTCCATTTTTAATTTTCGGCAACTTCCATTTTTATTTTTATTTAACTTCCATTTTTATTCAAGTAATTTTTCTATTTAACTTCCTTTTTTTATTTAATTTCCAAATAGATCGTTAAGGTATAGTGGTTTCTTGAATGAACTTCCATTTTTATTTTTATTTAACTTCCTTTTTTATTCAAGTTTCTTTTCTACTCAACTTACTTTTTTATTTAATTTCCAAATAGATCGTTAAGGTATAGTGGTTTCTGGATTGAACTTCCGTTTTTAATTTTATGCAACTTTCATTTTTATTTTTATTCAACTTCCATTTTATTCCTGTTACTTTTCTGTTAAACATCTTTTTTATTTAATTTCCAAATAGATCGTTAAGGTATAGTGGTTTCTTGAATGAACTTCCATTTTTAATTTTCTGCAACTTCCATTTTTATTTTTATTCGACTTCCATTTTTATTCAAGTTACTTTTCTGTTAAACTGCTTTTTTATTTAATTTCCAAATAGATCATTAAGGTATAGTGGTTTCTTGAATGAACTTCCATTTTTGATTTTCTGCAACTTCCATTTTTATTATAGTTATTTGTCTATTCGACTTCCTTTTTTATTTCATCTCCAAATAGATCGTTAAGGTATAGTGGTTTCAAGAATGAACTTCCATTTTTAATTTTCTGCCACTTTCATTTTTATTTTTATTTAACTTCCTTTTTTATTCAAGTTTCTTTTCTACTCTACTTCCTTCTTCTGTTAATTTCCAAATAGATCGTTAAGGTATAGTGGTTTCTGGATTGAACTTCCATTTTTTATTTTATTCAACTTCCGTTTTTATTCAAGTTACTTTTCTATTGAACTTCTTTTTTATTTAATTTCCAAATATATCGTTAAGGTATAGTTGTTTCTTGAATGAATTTCCATTTTGAATTTTCTGCAACTTCCATTTTTATTTTTATTCAACTTCATTTTTTATTTAATTTCCAAATAGATCGTTAAGATATAGTGGTTTCTTGAATGAACTTCCAACTTTAATTTTCTGCAACTTCCATTTTAATTCAAGTTACTTTTCTATTAAACTTCGTTTTTTTTTTTAAATTTCCAAATAGATCGTTAAGGTATAGTGGTTTTTTGAATGAACTTCCATTTTTATTTTTATTCGACTTCCAATTTTATTCAAGTTATTTTTCTATTCAACTTCCTTTTTTATTTAATTTCCAAATAGATCGTTGAGATATAGTGGTTTATTGAATGAACTTCCAATTTTAATTTTCTGCAACTTCTATTTTAATTCAAGTTACTTTTCTATTAAACTTCCTTTTTTTTTTTTTAAATTTCCAAATAGATCGTTAAGGTATAGTGGTTTTTCGAAAGAACTTCCCTTTTCATTTTTATTCGACTTCAATTTTTATTTAAGTTATTTATCTCTTCAATATCCTTTTTTATTTAATTTCCAAATAGATCGTTATGGTATAGTGGTTTCTTAAATGAACTTCCAATTTTAATTTTCTGCCACTCCCATTTCTATTTTTATTCAACTTCTTTTTTTATTCATGTTTTCTTTTCTATTTAATTTCCTTTTTTATTTAATTTCCAAATAGATCGTTATGGTATAGTGGTTTCTGGATTGACCTTCCATTTTTAATTTTATGCAACTTTCATTTTTATTTTTATTCAACTTCCATTTTTATTAAATTTACATTTCTATTAAACTTCCTTTTATATTTAATTTCCAAATAGATCGTTAAAGTATAGTGGTTTCTTGAATGAAATTCCATTTTTAATTTTCTGCAACTTCCATTTTTATTTTTATTAAACTTCCATTTTTATTCAAGTTATTTTTCTATTCAACTTCCTTTTTCATTTAATTTCCAAATAGATCGATAAGGCATAGTGGTCTCTTGTATGAACTTCCATTTTTAATTTGCTGCAACTTCCATTTTTAATTTTATTCTACTTCCGTTTTTATTCAAGTTATTTTTCTATTCAACTTTCTTTTTTATTTAATTTCCAAATAGATCGTTAAGGTGTAGTGCTTTCTTGAATGAATTTCCATTTTAAGTTTTCTGCAACTTCCATTTTTATTTTTATTCAACTTCTATTTTTATTCAAGTTATTTTTCAATTCAACTTCCTCTTTTATTTAATTTCCAAATAGATCGATAAGGTATAGTGGTTTCTTGAATGAACTTCCATTTTTATTTTTATTCAACTTCCGTTTTTATTCAAGTTATTTTTCTATTCAACTTCCTTTTTTATTTAATTTCCAAATAGATCGTTAATGTATAGTGGTTTCTTGTATGAACTTCTATTTTTAATTTTCTGCAACTTCCATTTTTATTTTTATTTAACTTCCATTTTTATTCAAGTAATTTTTCTATTTAACTTCCTTTTTTAATCAAATAGATCGTTAAGGTATAGTGGTTTCTTTAATGAACTTCCATTTTTATTTTCTGCAACTTCCATTTTTATTTTTATTTAACTTCCCGTTTTATTCAAGTTTTTTTTCGACTCAACTTCTTTTTTTATTTAATTTCCAAATAGATCGTTAAGGTATATTGGTTTTTTGAATGAACTTCCATTTTTAATTTTCTGCAACTTCCATTTTTATTTTTGTTCGACTTCCGTTTTTATTCAAGTTATTTTTCTCTTCAACTTCCTTTTTTATTTAATTTCCAAATAGATCGTCATGGCATAGTCGTTTCTTGAATAAACTTCGAATTTTAATTTTCAGCAACTTCCATTTCTATTTTTATTCAACTTCTTTTTTTATTCAAGTTTCTTTTCTATTTAACTTCCTTTTTTGTTTAATTTCCAAATTGATCGTTAAGGTATAGTAGTTTCTGGATTGACCTTCCATTTTTAATTTTATGCAACTTTCATCTTTATTTTTATTCAACTTCCATTTTTATTAAATTTACTTTTCTATAAAACTTCCTTTTTTTATTTAATTTCCAAATAGATCGTTAAGGTATAGTGGATTCTTGAGTGAACTTCCATTTTTAATTTTCTGCAACTTCCATTTTTATTTTTATTCAATTTCCATTTTCATTCAAGTTATTTTTCTATTCAACTTCGTTTTTTATTTAATTTCCAAATAGATCGTTAAGGTATTGTGGTTTCTTGTATGAACTTCCATTTTTAATTTTCTGCAACTTCCATTTTTATTTTTGTTCAACTTCAGTTTTTATTCAAGTTATTTTTCTATTAAACTTCCTTTTTTATTTAATTTTCAAATAGATCGTTAAGGTATAGTTGTTTCTTGAATGAACTTCCATTTTTATTTTTATTTAACTTCCTTTTTTATTCAAGTTTCTTTTCTACTCAACATCCTTTTTTATTTAATTTCCAAATAGATGGTTAAGATATAGTGGTTTCTGGATTGAACTTCCATTTTTAATTTTATGCAACTATCATTTTTATTTTTATTCAACTTCCATTTTTATTCAAGTTACTTTTCTTTTAAAGTTCTTTTTTATTTAATTTTCAAATAGATCGTTAAGGTATAGTGGTTTCTTGAATGAACTTCCATTTTTAATTTTCTGCAACTTCCATTTTTATTTTAATTCAACTTCCATTTTTATTCAAGTTATTTTTCTATTCAACTTCCTTTTTTATTTAATTTCCAAATAGATCTTTATGGTATAGTGGTTTCTTGTATGAACTTTCATTTTTAATTTTCTGCAACTTCTATTTTTATTTTTATTTAACTTCCATTTTTATTCAAGTAATTTTTCTATTTAACTTCCTTTTTTGTTTAATTTCCAAATAGATCGTTAAGGTATAGTGGTTTCTTGAATGAACTACCATTTTTATTTTTATTTAACTTCCTTTTTATTCAAGTTTCTTTTCTACTCAACATCCTTTTTTATTTAATTTCCAAATAGATCGTTAAGGTATAGTGGTTTCTGGATTGAACTTCTATTTTTAATTTTATGCAACTTTCATTTTTATTTTTATTCAACTTCCATTTTTATTCAAGTTACTTTTCTTTTAAACTTCTTTTTTATTTAATTTTCGAATAGATCGTTAAGGTATAGTGGTTTCATGAATGAACTTCCATTTTTAATTTTCTGCAACTTCCATTTTTATTTTTATTCAACTTCCGTTTCTATTAAAGTTATTTTTCTATTCAGCTTCCTTTTTTATTTCATTTCCAAATAGATCGTTAAGGTATAGTGGTTTCTTGAATGAACTTCCATTTTTAATTTTCTGCAACTTTTATTTTTATTTTTAATTAACTTCCTCTTTTATTCAAGTTTCTTTTCTACTCAACTTCCTTTTTCATTTAATTTCCAAATAGATCGTTAAGGTATTGTGGCTTCTGGATTGAACTTCCATATGTAATTTTATGCAACTTCCATTTTTATTCAAGTTACTCTTCTATTAAACTTCTTTTCTATTTAATTTCGAAATATATCGGTAAGTTATAGTGGTTTCCTGAATGAACTTCCATTTTTAATTTTCTGCAACTTCCATTTTTATTTTTATTCGACTTCCATTTTTATTCAAGTTATTTTTATATTCAACTTCATTTTTTATATAATTTCCAAATAGATCGTTAAGGTATAGTGGCTTCTTGAATGAACTTCCAATTTTAATTTTCTGCAACTTCCTTTTTTATTCCAATTACTTTTCTGATAAACTTGCTTTTTTTTTTTAATTTACAAATAGATCGTTAAGGTATAGTGGTTTCTTGAAAGAACTTCCATTTTTAATTTTCTGCAACTTCCATTTTTATTTTTATTCGACTTCCATTTTTATTAAAGATATTTTTCTATTCAACTTCCTTTTTTATTAAATTTCCAAATAGATCGTTAAGGTATAGTGTTTTCCTGTATGAACTTCCATTTTTAATTTTCTGCAACTTCCATTTTTATTCAAGTTATTTTTCTATTCAACTTCCTTTTTTATTTAATTTCCAAATAGAACGTTAAGGTATTGTGGTTTTTTGAATGAAATTCCAATTTTAATTTTCTGCAACTTCCATTTTTATTTTTATTCAACTTCCATTTTTATTCAAGTTATTTTTCTATTCAATTTCCTTTTTTATTTAATTTCCAAATAGATCGTTAACCTATAGTGGTTTCTTATATGAACTTTCATTTTTAATTTTCTGCAACTTCCATTTTTATTTTTATTTAACTTCCATTTTTGTTCAAGTAATTTTTCTATTTAACTTCCTTTTTTATTTAATTTCCAAATAGATCGTTAAGCTATAGTGGTTTCTTGAATGAACTTCCATTTTTCATTTTCTGCAACTTCTATTTTTATTTTTTTCAACTTCCTTTTTTATTTAATTTCCAAATAGATCGTTAAGGTATAGTGGTTTCCTGAATGAACATCCAATTTCAATTTTCTGTAACTTCGATTTTTATTTCTATTCAACTTCGTTTTTTGTTCAAGTTTATCTATTCAACTTCTTTTTTTATTTAATTTCCAAATAGATCGTTAAGGTATAGTGGTTTCTGGATTGAAATTCCATTTTTAATTTTATGTAACTTTTATTTTTATTTTTATTCAAATTCCATTTTTATTTTTATTTACTTTTCTATTCAACTTCCTTTTTTATTTAATTTCCAAATAGATCGTTAAGGTATAGTGGTTTCTTGAATGAACTTCCATTTTTAATTTTCTGCAACTTCCATTTTTATTTTTATTGAACTTCAATTTTTATTCAAGTTTCTTTTCTACTCAACTTCCTTTTTTATTTAATTTCCAAATAGATCGTTAAGGTATAGTGGTTTCTAGATTGAACTTCCATTTTCAATTTCATGCAACTTTCATTTTTATTTTTATTCAGTTTACTTTTCTATTAAACTTCCTTTTTTATTTAATTTCCAAAAAGATCATTAAGGTATATTGGTTTCTTTAATGAACTACCATTTTTAATTTTCTGCAACTTTTATTTTTATTTTTATTCAACTTCCGTTTTTATTCAATTTACTTTTTTATACAACTTCCTTTTTTATTTAATTTCTAAATAGATCGTTAAGGTATAGTGGTTTCTTGAATGAATTTCCATTTTTATTTTTAAGTAACTTCTATTTTTATTCAAGTTACTTTTCTATTCAACTTCCTTTTTTATTTAATTTCCAAATAGATCGTTAACCTATATTGGTTTCTGGATTGAACTTCCATTTTTAATTTTATGCAACTTTCATTTATATTTTTATTTAATTTCCATTTTTATTCAATTTACTTTTCTATTAAACTTCCTTTTTTATTTAATTTCCAAATAGATCGTTAAGGTATAGTGGTTTTTTGAATGAACTAACATTTTTAATTTTCTGCAATGTCCATTTTTATTTTTATTCGACTTCCATTTTTATTCAAGTCATTTTTCTATTCAATTTCCATTTTTATTTAATTTCCGAATAGATCGTTAAGGTATAGTGGTTTTGTGAATGACCTTCCTTTTTTAATTTTCTGCAACTTCCATTTTTATTTTTATTTGACTTCCATTTTTATTCAAGTCATTTTTCTATTCAACTTCCTCTTTTATTTAATTTCCAAATAGATCGTTAAGGTATAGTGGTTTCTTGAATGAACTTCCAATTTTAATTTTCTGCTACTTTCATTTTTATTTCTATTCAACTTCGTTTCTTATTCAAGTTTTTTTTCTATTCAACTTCTTTTTTTATTTAATTTCCAAATAGATCGTTAAGGAATAGTGGTCTCTTGATTGAAATTCCATTTTTAATTTTATGTAACTTTTATTTTTATTTACTTTTCCATTAAACTTTATTTTTTATTTAATTTTCAAATAGATCGTTAAGGTATAGTGGTTTCTTGAATGAACTTCCATTTTTAATTTTCTGCAACTTGCAATTTTATTTTTATTCGACTTCCATTTTTATTCAAGTTGTTTATCTATTCAACTTCCCTTTTTATTTAATTTCCAAATAGATCGTTAAGGTATAGTGGTTTCTTGAATGAACTTCCAATTTTAATTTTCGGCAACTTCCATTTTTATTTCTATTCAACTACGTTTTTTATTCAAGTTTTTTTTCTATTCAACTTCTTTTTTTATTTAATTTCCAAATAGATCGTTAAGGTATAGTGGTTTCTGGATTGAAATTCCATTTTTAATTTTATGTAACTTCTATTTTTATTTTAATTCGACTTCAATTTTTATTTTTATTTACTTTTCTATTAAACTTCCTTTTTTATTTAATTTTCAAATAGCTCGTTAAGGTATAGTGGTTTCTTGAATGAACTTCCATTTTTAATTTTCTGCAACTTCCAATTTTATTTTTATTCGACTTCCATTTTTATTCAAGTTATTTTTCTATTCAACTTCATTTTTTATTTAATTTCCAAATTGATCGTAAAGGTATAGTCGTTTCTTGAATGAACTTCCATTTTTAATGTTCTGCAACTTCCATTTTTATTCAAGTTTCTTTTCTACTCAACTTCCTTTTTTATTTAATTTCCAAATAGAACGTTGAGGTATAGTGGTTTCTGGATTGAACTTCCATTTTTAATTTTATGCAACTTTCATTTAAATTTTTATTCAACTTCCATTTTTATTCAATTTACTTTTCTATTAAACTTCCTTTTTTATTTAATTTCCAAATAGTTCGTGAAGGTATAGTGGTATCTAGATTGAACTTCCAATTTTAATTTTCTGCAACTTCCCTTTTTATTTCTATTTAACTTCATTGTTTATTCATGTTTTTTTTCTATTCAACTTCTTTTTTTATTTAATTCCCAAATAGATCGTTAAGGTATAGTGGTTTCTGGATTGAACTTCCATTTTTAATTTTATGCAACTTTCATTTATATTTTTATTTAATTTCCATTTTTATTTAATTTCCATTTTTATTCAATTTACTTTTCTATTAAACTTCCTTTTTTATTTAATTTCCAAATAGATCGTTAAGGTATAGTGGTTTCTTGAATGAACTAACATTTTTAATTTTCTGCAACTTCCATTTTTATTTTTATTGAACTTCAATTTTTATTCAAGTTTCGTTACTACTCAACTTCCTTTTTCATTTAATTTCCAAATAGATCGTTAAGGTATAGTGGTTTCTTGAATGACCTTCCATTTTTAATTTTCTGCAACTTCCATTTTTATTTTTATTTGACTTCCATTTTTATTCAAGTCATTTTTCTATTCAACTTCCTCTTTTATTTAATTTCCAAATAGATCGTTAAGGTATAGTGGTTTCTTGAATGAACTTCCAATTTTAATTTTCTGCAACTTCCATTTTTATTTCTATTCAACTTCGTTTTTTATTCAAGTTTTTTTTCTATTCAACTTCTTTTTTTATTTAATTTCCAAATAGATCGTTAAGGAATAGTGGTTTCTGGATTGAAATTCCATTTTTAATTTTATGTAACTTTTATTTTTATTTACTTTTCTATTAAACTTCCTTTTTTATTTAATTTTCAAATAGATCGTTAAGGTATAGTGGTTTGTTGAATGAACTTCCAGTTTTAATTTTCTGCAACTTGCAATTTTATTTTTATTCTACTTCCATTTTTATTCAAGTTGTTTATCTATTCAACTTCCTTTTTTATTTAATTTCCAAATTGATCGTTAAGGTATAGTGGTTTCTTGAATGAACTTCCAATTTTAATTTTCGCCAACTTCCATTTTTATTTCTATTCAACTACATTTTTTATTCAAGTTTTTTTTCTATTCAACTTCTTTTTTTATTTAATTTCCAAATAGATCGTTAAGGTATAGTGGTTTCTAGATTGAAATTCCATTTTTAATTTAATGTAACTTCTATTTTTATTTTTATTCCACTTCAATTTTTATTTTTATTTACTTTTCTATTAAACTTCCTTTTTTATTTAATTTTCAAATAGCTCGTTAAGGTATAGTAGTTTCTTGAATGATCTTCCATTTTTAATTTTCTGCAACTTCCAATTTTATTTTTATTCGACTTCCATTTTTATTCATGTTATTTTTCTATTCAACTTCATTTTTTATTTAATTTCCAAATAGATCGTAAAGGTATAGTCGTTTCTTGAATGAACTTCCATTTTTAATTTTCTGCAACTTCCATTTTTTTTTATTGAACTTCCATTTTTATTCAAGTTTCTTTTCTACTCAACTTCCTTTTTTATTTAATTTCCAAATAGAACGATAAGGTATAGTGGTTTCTGGATTGAACTTCCATTTTTAATTTTATGCAACTTTCATTTAAATTTTTATTCAACTTCCATTTTTAGTCAATTTACTTTTCTATTAAACTTCCTTTTTTATTTAATTTCCAAATAGATCGTTAAGGTGTAGTGGTTTCTAGATTGAACTTCCAATTTTAATTTTCTGCAACTTCCATTTTTATTTCTATTTAACTTCGTTTTTTATTCATGTTTTTTTTCTATTCAACTTCTTTTTTTATTTAATTCCCAAATAGATCGTTAAGGTATAGTGGTTTCTGGATTGAAATTCCATTTTTAATTTTATGTAACTTCTATTTTTATTTTAATTCGACTTCAATTTTTATTTTTATTTACTTTTCTATTAAACTTCCTTTTTTATTTAATTTTCAAATAGCTCGTTAAGGTATAGTGGTTTCTTGAATGAACTTCCATTTTTAATTTTCTGCAACTTCCAATTTTATTTTTATTCGACTTCCATTTTTATTCAAGTTATTTTTCTATTCAACTTCATTTTTTATTTAATTTCCAAATTGATCGTAAAGGTATAGTCGTTTCTTGAATGAACTTCCATTTTTAATGTTCTGCAACTTCCATTTTTATTCAAGTTTCTTTTCTACTCAACTTCCTTTTTTATTTAATTTCCAAATAGAACGTTGAGGTATAGTGGTTTCTGGATTGAACTTCCATTTTTAATTTTATGCAACTTTCATTTAAATTTTTATTCAACTTCCATTTTTATTCAATTTACTTTTCTATTAAACTTCCTTTTTTATTTAATTTCCAAATAGTTCGTGAAGGTATAGTGGTATCTAGATTGAACTTCCAATTTTAATTTTCTGCAACTTCCCTTTTTATTTCTATTTAACTTCATTGTTTATTCATGTTTTTTTTCTATTCAACTTCTTTTTTTATTTAATTCCCAAATAGATCGTTAAGGTATAGTGGTTTCTGGATTGAACTTCCATTTTTAATTTTATGCAACTTTCATTTATATTTTTATTTAATTTCCATTTTTATTTAATTTCCATTTTTATTCAATTTACTTTTCTATTAAACTTCCTTTTTTATTTAATTTCCAAATAGATCGTTAAGGTATAGTGGTTTCTTGAATGAACTAACATTTTTAATTTTCTGCAACTTCCATTTTTATTTTTATTGAACTTCAATTTTTATTCAAGTTTCGTTACTACTCAACTTCCTTTTTCATTTAATTTCCAAATAGATCGTTAAGGTATAGTGGTTTCTTGAATGACCTTCCATTTTTAATTTTCTGCAACTTCCATTTTTATTTTTATTTGACTTCCATTTTTATTCAAGTCATTTTTCTATTCAACTTCCTCTTTTATTTAATTTCCAAATAGATCGTTAAGGTATAGTGGTTTCTTGAATGAACTTCCAATTTTAATTTTCTGCAACTTCCATTTTTATTTCTATTCAACTTCGTTTTTTATTCAAGTTTTTTTTCTATTCAACTTCTTTTTTTATTTAATTTCCAAATAGATCGTTAAGGAATAGTGGTTTCTGGATTGAAATTCCATTTTTAATTTTATGTAACTTTTATTTTTATTTACTTTTCTATTAAACTTCCTTTTTTATTTAATTTTCAAATAGATCGTTAAGGTATAGTGGTTTGTTGAATGAACTTCCAGTTTTAATTTTCTGCAACTTGCAATTTTATTTTTATTCTACTTCCATTTTTATTCAAGTTGTTTATCTATTCAACTTCCTTTTTTATTTAATTTCCAAATTGATCGTTAAGGTATAGTGGTTTCTTGAATGAACTTCCAATTTTAATTTTCGCCAACTTCCATTTTTATTTCTATTCAACTACATTTTTTATTCAAGTTTTTTTTCTATTCAACTTCTTTTTTTATTTAATTTCCAAATAGATCGTTAAGGTATAGTGGTTTCTAGATTGAAATTCCATTTTTAATTTAATGTAACTTCTATTTTTATTTTTATTCCACTTCAATTTTTATTTTTATTTACTTTTCTATTAAACTTCCTTTTTTATTTAATTTTCAAATAGCTCGTTAAGGTATAGTAGTTTCTTGAATGATCTTCCATTTTTAATTTTCTGCAACTTCCAATTTTATTTTTATTCGACTTCCATTTTTATTCATGTTATTTTTCTATTCAACTTCATTTTTTATTTAATTTCCAAATAGATCGTAAAGGTATAGTCGTTTCTTGAATGAACTTCCATTTTTAATTTTCTGCAACTTCCATTTTTTTTTATTGAACTTCCATTTTTATTCAAGTTTCTTTTCTACTCAACTTCCTTTTTTATTTAATTTCCAAATAGAACGATAAGGTATAGTGGTTTCTGGATTGAACTTCCATTTTTAATTTTATGCAACTTTCATTTAAATTTTTATTCAACTTCCATTTTTAGTCAATTTACTTTTCTATTAAACTTCCTTTTTTATTTAATTTCCAAATAGATCGTTAAGGTGTAGTGGTTTCTAGATTGAACTTCCAATTTTAATTTTCTGCAACTTCCATTTTTATTTCTATTTAACTTCGTTTTTTATTCATGTTTTTTTTCTATTCAACTTCTTTTTTTATTTAATTCCCAAATAGATCGTTAAGGTATAGTGGTTTCTGGATTGAAATTCCATTTTTAATTTTATGTAACTTTTATTTTTATTTTTATTCAACTTGCATTTTTATTTTTATTTACTTTTCTATTAAACTTCCTTTTTTATTTAAGTTTCAAATAGATCTTTAAGGTATAGTGGTTTCTTGAATGAACTTCCATTTTTAATTTTCTGCAACTTCCATTTTTATTTTTATTGAACTTCAATTTTTATTCAAGTTTCTTTTCTACTCAACCTCCTTTTTTATTTAATTTCCAAATAGATCGTTAAGGTATAGTGGTTTCTTGAATGACCTTCCATTTTTAATTTTCTGAAACTTCCATTTTTATTTTTATTTGACTTCCATTTTTATTCAAGTCATTTTTCTATTCAACTTCCTCTTTTATTTAATTTCCAAATAGATCGTTTAGGTATAGTGGTTTCTTGAATGAACTTCCAATTTTAATTTTCTGCAACTTCCATTTTTGTTTCTATTCAACTTCGTTTTTTATTCAAGTTTTTTTTCTATTCAACTTCTTTTTTTATTTAATTTCCAAATAGATCGTTAAGGAATAGTGGTTTCTGGATTGAAATTCCATTTTTAATTTTATGTAACTTTTATTTTTATTTACTTTTCTATTAAACTTCCTTTTTTATTTAATTTTCAAATAGATCGTTAAGGTATAGTGGTTTCTTGAATGAACTTCCATTTTTAATTTTCTGCAACTTGCAATTTTATTTTTATTCGACTTCCATTTTTATTCAAGTTGTTTATCTATTCAACTTCCTTTTTTATTTAATTTCCAAATTGATCGTTAAGGTATAGTGGTTTCTTGAATGAACTTCCAATTTTAATTTTTGCCAACTTCCATTTTTATTTCTATTCAACTACGTTTTTTATTCAAGTTTTTTTTCTATTCAACTTCTTTTTTTATTTAATTTCCAAATTGATCGTTAAGGTATAGTGGTTTCTAGATTGAAATTCCATTTTTAATTTAATGTAACTTCTTTTTTTATTTTTATTCAACTTCAATTTTTATTTTTATTTACTTTTCTATTAAACTTCCTTTTTTATTTAATTTTCAAATAGCTCGTTAAGGTATAGTGGTTTCTTGAATGAACTTCCATTTTTAATTTTCTGCAACTTCCAATTTTATTTTTATTCGACTTCCATTTTTATTCAAGTTATTTTTCTATTCAACTTCATTTTTTTATTTAATTTCCAAATAGATCGTAAAGGTATAGTCGTTTCTTGAATGAACTTCCATTTTTAATTTTCTGCAACTTCCATTTTTTTTTTATTGAACTTCCATTTTTATTCAAGTTTCTTTTCTACTCAACTTCCTTTTTTATTTAATTTCCAAATAGAACGTTAAGGTATAGTGGTTTCTGGATTGAACTTCCATTTTTAATTTTAGGCAACTTTCATTTAAATTTTTATTCAACTTCCATTTTTATTCATTACTTGTCTATTAAACTGGCTTTTTTATTTAATTTCCAAATAGATCGTTAAGGTATAGTGGTTTCTGGATTCAACTTCCGTTGTTAATTTTATGCAACTTTCATTTTTATTTTTATTCAACTTCCATTTTTATTCAATTTACTTTTCTATTGAACTTCCTTTTTTATTTAATTTCCAAAAAGATCGTTAAGGTTATAGCGATCCCGGGTTTACCCTTGTTGTACAGTGATCCGGACATGTGTCCGTGAATGTTGGTAGTTGTTTATTTCCTAGTTTGCATCCTCTTTACTTTGTATTTTGAGTTTTGGGTTGTGTTGGGCAGGTGTGTTACAGGTTGGTTGTGCTTGGGAACCAAGTGTTGCTGCCCAGAATTTTGGGCCTTCGCTCGAGCGAGGAGTGGTCGCTCGAGCGAGAGTAGTGTTGCCCCGGTTCTGGACCTGAGAGTTGTAGTTTCTGGCTCGAGCGAGCTTTTCGTGGCTCGAGCGGTCTGGGTTTTTCTTCGCTCGATCGAGAACTCCTTGGCTCGAGCGAGAGTTTTCTGTGTCTGGTCGCTCGAGCGACCAATCCTTCGCTCGAGCGAGCGTGTTTTATATCAGCGGACAGCAGCGTCTAAAACATCACTTTTTCACCCCTTTTCTTTGATTAAACCCTAAATCCGAGCCTCTCTCACTCTAAACTTACACTCTCTCTAAGATTTCATCTCCCTAGAGTGTGCATCTAGCCTAGGGCCTTTGTTAAAAAGATAGAGGGCGTTGAGAGCTTCAATTTAATCTGAAAAAGTTTGGATTTGGAGCAAGTTGATCTTGGAGTTTTCATCTCCTTTGTGGCTTAAACTTTGAGGTAGGGATAACCTACTCCTCTCTATGGGTTTTGTCTTTAAATTTTGGTATTTTGAGATGTTGGGCTTGGTTTGGTAATTTTGTAAAAGTTTGGGGCTTTTGTGCAATTTTACAAAAGTTGGGGTTTTACTCATAATAAACCTAGATGCATGTTTGGCATGGAAAATGGAATTAATGTTGAATCATTGATGAAAATGGGACCTAAGGGTTGAAATGTTAATTATGGGAATTGGCCTAATTACATTGTTTAATTAATTGGGATAATTAATTGGTGAGAAATGAGGAAATGAAATGTTGATTGAATATCCATTTGTGCATTTATTTTCTGTTTAGAAATAACTGCTTTGGGCTGTCGGTGGAGGATAGTCGTGATTGTTGTAGACAATGTATGTTGATTAGGCAAACTGAAACTAATCAATGAAATGTGTCATGGAACTTGACGGTTAATTGAATACATTAATTGTATGTATTGTGTGATTGTATATAGAACCAATGTGTTTATATATGTTGTGTGTAGAGGAGGAGATAGGGGATGTACTCCGCGGTTTAGGGGAAGATAGGGGATGTACCTCTAAACCGGATAGGTATTTGGAGGAGATAGGGGATGTACTCCGTAGACAGAGCTCATATGCTTGTCTAGAGAAGTGAAGATAGAGCTCATATGCTTATCTTTGTGAAGTGTGGATACAGCTTGTATGCTTATCTGTGGATATTGTTGATATACATATCTGTTGTAGAATATGGATACAGCTTGTATGCTTATCTGTGGATATTGTTGATATACATATCTGTCGAGAATGTGGATATAGCTTTTATGCTTATCTGAATGTGAGATATAGTTTTTATACATATCTGTGGAAATAATGATAGAGCTAGCATGCTTATCTGTTGAAAAAGGGAAAATGAAAAGTAATTGGGACTTGTAAGTCGTTGACATAAATATGTAATTTATGTGATTGTATCAGTGTTGACCAACTATCAATTGCTAATGTTTTAGTCATTGTCCATGGTTGGTTTAGTGTATTTCTACTGGGCTGTGGCTCACCCTATATGGGAACATCATTTTCAGGTGCAGGAAACATGCCACCTCCAAGGACATAGCTGGGAGGCTAGTGGCGGGCATAGTTTTGTCGTTTTACTTTTGATGTATTACATGTAATTTCAAGCCAAGGGCTTAATGTGTAAACGAGTTAGACCTCTTTGTTGTAACCAAGTGTTAACTTGGAAAGCTGTAAGCCCGTAGGGCATTTTGTTATGAGATTAACATGTAATACTTATGTAATGGAATTCTAATGAATGATAGAAGGTGGTTAGTTTATCTATCAACGCTTGTCTTATTTGTTGGGTTTAATATTATTATTTGAGGGCGTTACAAAGGTATAGTGGTCTCTTTAATGAACTTTCATTTTTAATTTTCTGCAACTTTTATTTTTATTTTTATTCAACTTCCATTTTTATTCAATTTACTTTTTTATTCAACTTCGTTTTTTATTTAATTTCCAAATAGATCGTTAAGGTATAGTAGTTTCTTGAATGAGTTTCCATTTTTATATTTAAGTAACTTCCATTGTTGTTCAAGTTACTATTCTATTCAACTTCCTTTTTAATTTAATTTTCAAATAGATCGTTAACGTATAGTGGTTTCTGGATTGAACTTCCATTTTTAATTTTATGCAACTTTCATTTTATTTTTATTCAATTTTTATTTTTATTCAATTTACTTTTCTATTAAACTTCGTTTTTTGTTTAATTTCCAAATAGATCGTTAAGGTATAGTGGTTTCTTGAATGAACTTACATTTTAATTTTCTACAACTTCCATTTTTATTTTTATTCGACTTCCATTTTTATTCAAGTCATTTTTCTATTCAACTTCCTTTTTTTATTTAATTTCCAAATAGATCGTTAAGGTATAGTGGTTTCTTGAATGAACTTCCATTCTTATTTTTATTTGACTTCCATTTTTATTCAAGTCATTTTTCTATTCAACTTCCTTTTTTATTTAATTTCCGAATAGATCGTTTAGGTATAGTGTTTTCTGGATTGAACTTCCACTTTTATTTTTATGCATCTTTCATTTTTATTTTTATTCTACTTTCATTTTTATTCAATTTACTTTTTTATTGAACTTCTTTTTTTATTTAATTTCCAAATAGATCGTTAAGGTATAGTAGTTTCTGGATCGGACTTCCATTTTTAATTTTCTGCAACTTTCATTATTATTTTTATTCAACTTCCATTTTTATTCAATTTACTTTTATGTTAAAGGTTTCTATAATGAACTTCCATTTTTATTTTTATTCAACTTCTATTTTTATTCAAGTCATTTTTCTTTACAATTTCCTATTTTATTTAATTTCGAAATAGATCGTTAAGGTATAGTGGTTTCTTGAATGAACTTCCATTTTTAATTTTCTGCAACTTCCATTTTTATTTTTATTTAACTTCCTTCTTTATTGAAGTTTCTTTTCTACTCAACTTCCGTTTTCAATTAATTTCCAAATAGATCCTTAAGGTATAGTGGTTTCTGGATCGGACTTCCATTTTTAATTTTCTGCAACTTTCATTTTTATTTTTATTCCACTTCCATTTTTATTCAAGTTATTTTTCTACTAAACTTTCTATTTTATTTAATTTCCAAATAGATCGTTAAGGTATAGTGGTTTCTTGAATGAACTTCCAATTTTAATTTTCTGCAATTTCTACTTTTATTTCTATTCAACTTCTTTTTTTATTCAAGTTTTTTCTATATTCAACTTTCTTTTTTATTTAATTTCCAAGTAGATTGTTAAGGTATAGTGGTTTCTGGATTGAACTTCCATTTTTAATTTTATGGAAATTTCACTTTTATTTTTATTCAACTTCCATTTTTATTCAATTTACTTCTCTATTAAACTTCCTTTTTCATTTAATTTCCAAATAGATCGTTATGGTATAATGGTTTCTTTAATGAACTTCCATTTTTAATTTTATGCAACTTCTATTTTTATTTTTATTCAACTTCCATTTTATTTCAAGTTATTTTTCTATTCAACTTCCTTTTTTATTTAATTTCCAAATAGATCGTGAAGGTATAGTGGTTTCTTGAATGAACTTCCATTTTTAATTTTCTGAAACTTCCATTTTTATTTTTATTTAACTTCCTTTTTTGTTCAAGTTTCTTTTCTACTCAACTTCCTTTTTTATTTAATTTCCAAATAGATCGTTATGGTATAGTGGTTTCGGGATTGAACTTCCATTTTTAATTTTCTGCATGTTCCATTTTTATTTTTTTTCAACTTCCATTTTTATTGAAGTTATTTTTCTATTCAACTTCCTTTTTTATTTAATTTTCAAAAAGATCGTTAAGGTATAGTGGTTTCTTGAATGTACTTCCATTTTTAATTTTCTGCAACTTCCATTTTTATTTTTATTCGACTTCCATTTTTATTCAATTTACTTTTCTATTCAACTTTCTTCTTTATTTAATTTCCAAATAGATTGTTAAAGTATAGTGGTTTATGGATTGAACTTCCATTTTTAATTTTATGGAAATTTCACTTTTATTTTTATTCAATTTACTTTTCTATTAAATTTCCTTTTTTATTTAATTTATAAATAGATCGTTAAGGTATAGTGGTTTCTTTAATGAACTTCCATTTTTAATTTTATGCAACTTCCATTTTTATTTTTATTCAACTTCCATTTTTATTCAAGTTATTTTTCTATTCAGCTTCCTTTTTTATTTAATTTCCAAATAGATCGTTAAGGTATAGTGGTTTCTTGAATGAACTTCCATTTTTAATTTTCTGCAACTTCCATTTTTATTTTTATTTAACTTCTTTTTTTATTCAAGTTTCTTTTCTACTCAACTTCCTTTTTTATTTAATTTCCAAATATATCGTTAAGGTATAGTGGTTTCTGGATTGATCTTCCATTTTTAATTTTCTGCAACTTCCATTTTTATTTTTATTCAACTACCATTTTTATTCAAGTTATTTTTCAATTAAACTTCCTTTTTTATTTAATTTCCAAATAGATCGTTAAGGTATAGTGGGTTTCTTGAATGAACATCCAATTTTAATTTTCTGCAACTTCCATTTTTATTTCTATTCAACTTCTTTTTTTATTCAAGTTTTTTTTTCTATTCAACTTCTTTTTTTATTTAATTTCCATATAGATCGTTAAGGTATAGTGGTTTCTTGAATGAACTTCCAATTTTAATTTTCTGCAACTTCCATTTTTATTTCTATTCAACTTCTTTTTTTATTCAAGTTTCTTTTATATTCAACTTTCTTTTTTATTTAATTTCCAAATAGATTGTTAAGGTATAGTGGTTTCTGGATTGAACTTCCATTTTTAATTTTATGGAAATTTCAGTTTTATTTTTATTCAATTTACTTTTCTATTAAACTTCTTTTTTTATTTAATTTCCTAATAGATCGTTCAGGTACAATGGTTTCTTGAATGAACTTCCATTTTTATTTTTATTTAACTTCCTTTTTTATTCAACTTTCTTTCACTACAAAAAAATCAAGTTTTAGCAGCGTTTTTTATTGCAGCGGCCTTAAAAATGCTGCTATAGATGGGCTATTGTAGCGGTTATTGACCACAACTAAAAAATAAATTTTTAGTAGCATTTTTTTCATAAAACGCTGCCATATATTTTTTTATAGTGACGGTTTGTACTCAACCGTTACTAAAAGCCCAGCAAAATAAAGGCCCGCCAAATTCAATCCGATTTCGCGCGGATTCTTTTTTTTTTTTTTTTTTGTGTGTGGGTGAATAACATATCAGAAATTCAATCAAAAAAAAAAAAAAACCGTTCAACTCACAATTTGTGCCCTAGTCCACAACACTGCTTTGGCGAAGTATCAGAGTTCATCTCCTCCGCGGCGTATTGACGACATCAAGCTATAGCATCACTGTGATTTCAAGGTCAGTTTGCTCTCTGTGTTTCTCTTTCTCTAGCCATCTCTTTCTTCTTGTCTCTCGGTTTATCTCTCTACCCTTCTCTCTTTCTTCTACTGTCTTTGTGTCTCTTTTTCCCTTACTGTCTTTGGTCAAGTTTGGGTCAATGAAATTCATTCTTAAGCTGAGACTTGCCCTTCCATTCATTGCTTCTAATATCTCCAAAACTTCTCTACTTCGAAGGATTTCATGAACATCTTGAATGATTTTGATTTGGGAAAATAATTTAGAAAATAGATTGATTAACATGTTTGGTATTCTAATTTTGATCATCTATGATATTCATATTTTAACCAATATAATTAGTGAAATGAATGGATTGTTGTTGATGCTACACAATAAAATCTCATGCTTGAGGATTTATTATGTATGGTAGGTGTTTGATAAAATGCCACAATGGAGTAATAGTCCCTATATTTTTGTTTATTGATTTGTTCTGTTTTTGTGTGTGTCTCTCTCTCTCCCTTTTTTTTTTTTTGTTGAGAAAATTGTTGCCTATGAATTTAATGCACAGTTTGTAATTTTTGTTGCATTGATTATCTATCAATTTTGATATAATTCTGTTCGTATTTGTAATTTATAAATAATCTCCTATCTCTTGATAAAAAAAAGATCAATGAGTAACCAATCACTTTTCCATATACTAGTTATTGTCTGAAATGCTTAGGGTTATAATTGCCCAGGTTGTATAATATATTGTTTAATATTAGTTTCAAAATTTAACGAGTAAAAAAATGTACTTAAGCTTCTTTCGTTTATTTTTCAAATCAATCTCAAACAAGTTTTAATCACCCCAAGTTCGAATAGTTTAATTTTTTGAATAATTTTCTGACACAAACTTATCGAATGAAGCCTAAAAAATTAACAAATTTCTGAATATATTGCTTACATAACGATGAAATCTCAATTGAATTTTCAACAAACTAAATAGCCATTATTTTACAGCCCTAGAACTGAACTACAGCAATTGAGCAACAGAACACTTATAATGAAACATGAAAATATAAAATGTGAGAAGAAACAGTAGATACCTTAACCCAGTAAAAGGTTTCTAGAAATAAAGAAAACAGAGATACTGTTTTGAGCTACTACATTCTTGCCATTTCAAACTGATCAACAAAAAGCCAAAAGGCAATTATGATGACAATTTTTTTTGTGTGTCACCAAAAGTAGACATCCAAATGCATATCCATATTGGTAAGGATGTTATGTAATGTAGCATTCCATGCAAGAAGATTCGAATACCTATTGAAGGCAATTCATTGGCAGTGAAATACGAATTACGATAACAAAAAAATGTAAATGAAATTACATGAAGAGAACTACCAGTCCAAACCTATAGCATGAATGGTCTAATTTATCTTATGTTGTTTCCCTGGAGGAATTGTAATAAGCATTTCAAGAAGAGATCGATAGTACATGGACAATTTGCAATGCAAATAATCTTTTGACTAATACCATACAAAATATGTTCATCATCAACATGCATGTGTCAAAGACTATAAGGCTTAACACCAAGCATGATTTGTGAACATATCTAATACTATCCAGCAAAAATACAATAACAAATGAATCCATGTACATACTTTGTTTGTGATGTTTGAAAGCTCAACACTAATCATCCTGCATTTTTCATCACAACAAGGCTTCAGTTCTTCCGACAAACTGCATGAAAGGTAAGAGAAAAAAGTAACAGATAAATTAAACTAAAACAACAGACCAAAACCAATCTTAAACCCATTAGGCCATTACCAATATTGTATTAGACATAGGAGTTGAGTCTTGGCCCTGGTTTGCTGTGCTACTTTGGTCTCAGCTTGTTCTGTTGATGCTTGAGCCTAGCCTGCGGTGGGTTCTGCTGGTGTGTGTATCTGTCTGTCAGCTTGGGCTTTTTACTGGTCCTGTAGGTTCAGGTTCAGATTCTGTCCTGTTGGACTGTCAGGCTCAGTGGTGGACTGATATGACTAGGTGTTGGGGTTTTATTTGTGTGTGCAGATATTATGAGGGTGCCCCTGTAGATACTATGGTTAGAGCTTAGTATAGTTTAGAGTGGCTCAGTTTATTTTGCGATCTCTGTGAGGCATGATGCTTGGACTGCTCATTGTTTTGAGAATGAATTATCAACAATGACAATTTTCAAACTTATCATTGTTTTGATTCTGAAAACATGCAAGAGAGGCAGTCCTTTTCAACTCTGTGTAATGTAATTGTTACATGTACAAAGAAATACAAAAATTGCAGAATCTAGTCCAGAAAAGAGTTTCTTGATGAGAGTCCTATTAGAGCTAAAGGAGCATATGAAACGATCTTTTTCAGAATTTATATTTCATGCCCATGGTCTAGTAAACTATTATGTTATCATAGCAATACAGAAACTGAGACATTCTTCCCAGACCACAAGTCATCGGGAAGTTTGGTTCAGTTCAATGATAGGGATGGCTTCAGCAGGATGCATCTATTGTCTCTCTAAAAGATCACACTAGATTCTATTTAATTTGCTAAATAGGTAAGAATTCAATGGAAATGGTTACTTTCATAAAGCTATCTTACGCAAGAATTCTCTAGATGCTATTGTCTCACATAGCTATTTTTATATTTTACAAGAAATGAAAACATGAACTAGAATAAAAGAATAGCAGAATACAGATTGAAGGAAAACAAAAGAAGAATAAAACACAATAGGGACACAAACAATGATACCACAGCTTAACTTGGAATACAGACAAACATCTAGATGAATTTCACTGAGGATGCACTCCCCCCTCTTAGCAAGAAAATAATTGCAGAGCTACTGGTAACATCAGTATTTACATCAGCCAACACAATATAATTGAGTCCAGAACACTGAGATAGAACAGCAATACATTAAAGACAAGCTGCAAGTCATGTAGAGTCCCACTCTTAACAGTAACAATTAACCCTTGGTGTCATAAGGGTCTTTCCAGGTTCAGTTTGAACAATTTAGAATAAATATGAATGAAATCACTGACTATATGATCAACAACAACATGACATGGACTAAGATAATCATGTAAATTGATTGCATACATCTTGAAAATCATACTTCTCAAAATCTCAAAACCCAGGAGAATGACATTGACAGGCTGAGCAGTTTAAACATTCTAATTTTGTCTGCTTCTAACTCAGTTGGAGTTTAGTTTTTATGGAATAGGACTTGTTACAAATGGGTACTTCTCTCGATAAATATGTCCACCTACTAAAATAAGTCAAAACAATTCCCCTAATATCTTGCTCCTATTCCTTCATTACTCATCTTGGGTACAACAAGTCATATAGATATGCTTGGACTGCTCAGCAGTGGAATGTTATGCTGATTTGCTTTGATTTGTAATACATGGCCTTCAGCTTTATTTTTCTCCAAGTTCAAGATCTATCCTGGCTGCTGTACATTAGGTTCTATTTTGTTAGGCTCTTGTACATTAGGCTTGCTCTGTTGTCAACTGGTAGGCTGCTGGCTCTGTGGGGTTGTTGGTTCAGGTTCTAGTTTGTTGATTGGGCTGCCATACTGATATGCTTGGACTGCCATACAGATATACAGATATGCTTGGGCTTCCATACATTACTCTGCTGCTATTACTTTGTTGCTGTTATTACTCTTCTGCTATTAATTACTGCTATTACTCTTCTGCTATTTATTTGACTTCTACTGCTTTTTCTTTTGATTGGTTTCTCACCAATCTTTGGTTTATGGTTGCATATGATTGTGCTCCCTTTGCGGTGCCAACCTAGTTGGAATCGTAGAGGTTAGTTATGATGCTTTTGTATTCCCCCAGCTTTGTTGGTGTAATTATCGCATGTATTGTGCCTTTTGTCATCAATAAAACTTTTGTTTTGCCGATCAAAAATATGATCTTCCATTTCAGAAAATCTGTTTTCCATCCTGTGGCAAGAGTTATTCAAGAAATACAATTACCAATTTTCAATGTAAAAATTATTCAAAAGTAGAGAAACAATAGACGCTGAAGGAAAATACTACTTTTGTGTCATCCCCCATCCACCCAGGAATGCTCCTTGACAAAAGGGTTATATATTGCTCCGTAGCCACCTGTCCCCAAGCTGTTGCCAAGCATTCCTAAGACAATATAACCAGTTTGCCTCATTAATTACACAAAGAAGCTACAAATCTTATTATCAAAACTAATAGCTAATTACACACCAGAATATAATTAACGACTAAGGATGAGCACTAATGTAGTGTACAAGTAAAGTCTATTTGCTTTATACCTACCTTAACTTATGTTATGATTTTCGTAATTGGGAGAGGTTAGTATGAGAAAAGGCAAGTGAACAGGATGAACCCTAACAAAGTGTTGTGTATATATGTTGCAATGTTGTGAATTGTGCAGAGGGTTTAGAACCACTTCCATGGGAGACAAGTCTTAGGGGTTGTTTGGGAAATGCTAGATTAGTATAATTTTTGACTTTTCATGAAAAAATGTGAAATATGGGTTGGGTTTGAAGTGATGTGGTAGAGAGGTGATGTGACTCAAATAAGAAGTGATGTGACCCAAGTAAGATGATTGTGACTCAAATAAGATGATGTGCTAAAATATAAAACTGTTTACTCTAGTTGGAAAGCATGTCATTGAATTCTATGGACAAAAAGTACAAAAACACAGTAAATCAAAAAACCTTGAACTCATAGAAAAAAAAGTTTTGTTTACTCATTAGATGAGAACTGTGAAAACAAAAACAAAAACAAAAAACATTAAAAAAAAACTTAGATCAACTAATCCTATAAATTTGCAGATATTGATTTGAAATGAATCCGAAACGTATCAATATAAAATAGGTCAATTTTAGGAAAATATATACAGGAAAAGTCATATACAAATAATTCAATTATGTGTACCTACACTAAATTGTGTAATGCTTTTTTATGTTAGTATAGATAACTCTTTATATAATATATTTAACTTTTTATTTTGTTTCATGGTACTTCAATTTAGTTAATTATCAATGGATAAGAGTTGGATGAAGAAAAGTAGATTGTCAAGAGATTATATGCAAGGGATTAAAGAATTTTTGGAGTTTGCTTCTCACAATGCATCTAATGATGGAACAATTCCATGTCCATGTATGAGATGTGTGAATTCATACATGTTGACCCTAGAAGTTGTACATGATCACTTGGTATCCTATGGAATTAGTTCGGGTTATAATTGTTGGTATCATCATGGGAAAATTATGTCTGCAACGACTTCTAGTAGAACTAGTCAAAGCCATGTTGAAGAAATAGGACCCGAGTATGGTGATATACGTGACATGTTGCGGGATGTGTTTCCCATGCACACCCAAAATATGGATGAATATGCAGAAGAAAGTAATTTACCAGAACCATCTGATCAAGGTCCAAGCGTGCAACGACCTCAAGAAGATCCTAATGAAGATGCACAAAAATTTTACGACTTACTGAAAGATGCTGAGAAGCCTTTGTATGAAGGGTGCAAGAATTTTAGCAAGTTGTCAGCAATTGTGCATCTGTATCACTTGAAATGTCTTAATGGATGGAGCAACCACTCATTCACAATGTTGCTTCAAATTTTGAAAGATATGCTTCCTTCAGATGCAAATTTGCCAAAAGCCTCTTATGATGCCAAGAAGATTATTAAGGATTTGGGTCTCGGTTATGAAAAGATTCATGCTTGTCCTAATGATTGTATGTTATTTTGGAAGGAACATGCAAATGATGAAGTGTGTCATTGTGGTGCTTCAAGGTGGGCAACAAATGAGAATGATTTCCAGCAAAATATGAGTACTTCATCTAAAAGAGAAAGAAAAAGGCTGCAAAGGTTTTACGGTGGTTTCCCTTGAAACCTCGATTGCAGAGGTTGTTCATGTCTTCAAAAACAGCTGCTTCTATGAAATGGCATGCTGAAGGCCATACAAATGATGGCATAATGAGGCATCCTGCCGATTCTATGGCTTGGAAAACTTTCGACTCTCGATATGTAGATTTTTCCTTTGACTCTCGCAATGTCAGGTTGGGGTTGGCAGCAGATGGATTTAACCCTTATGGGAATATGAGTACTAGTTATAGTATATGGCCGGTCATATTGGTCCCATATAATTTGCCTCCATGGATGTGCATGAAAAGGTCTTCTTTCATCCTATCATTGCTTATTCCTGGTCCGAGCTCCCCTTCGAATGACATAGATGTGTACATGCAGCCTTTAGTTGAAGAATTGAAGGAATTATGGGATGTTGGAGTACAAACTTATGATATATCCTCCAAAGAGAACTTCCAAATGCATGCATCTCTAATGTGGACTATAAATGACTTTCCCGCATATGGTGATTTGTCTGGTTGGAATACCAAGGGTGCTCTTGCATGTCCTTCTTGTAATTATGAGACTCATTCTCGATGGTTAAAACATGGAGGAAAATATTGTTTTATGGGTCATAGACGTTTCTTGGATAAAGATCATAGATTTCGTAAAGATAGAGCATCATTTGATGGCAAACAAGAAATAGAACCAGCTCCCGATATGCTATCTGGCTTTGAGATCATGATGCAAACAGAAGACCTTGATTACAAATTTGGGAAGACAAAGGCAAATGAAAAAAACAAAAAAAGAAAGAAACAAGCGGATGGTGATGAGATACAACCTTGGAAGAAAAGAAGTATATTTTTTACATTGTCGTATTGGGCAAATCAAAAATTGCGTCACAATCTTGATGTGATGCATATAGAGAAAAATGTGATTGATAATGTATATGGAACATTGTTGAATTTAGATGGGAAGACAAAGGATAACTTGAAGGCACGTCTTGACTTACAAGAGATGGG
Organism: Camellia sinensis; assembly: GCF_055761805.1. Taxonomy (NCBI): domain Eukaryota; kingdom Viridiplantae; phylum Streptophyta; class Magnoliopsida; order Ericales; family Theaceae; genus Camellia; species Camellia sinensis. Next base: position 47,273,344 of record NW_028128987.1, on the reverse strand, counting down.
TATAAGACGTGAACTTCACCCACAAAAGATCAGTTCCAATAAGACATATTTGCCTTCAGCTTGCTTCTCAATGATTTTAAAAGAGAAAGATGACTTCTTGAAAGTTTTGAAAGGGGTAAAAGTCCCAGATGGTTATGCTTCAAATATTTCACGTTGTATCCAACTTCGACAGCGTAAAGGTTTGAAAAGTCATGATGGTCATATTTTGATGCAACAACTTCTTCCTATCGCATTACGAGGAGCATTACCAAAACAAGTCGCTTCACCTCTAATTGAGTTATCTTGTTTCTTTAGGGAATTATCTTCCAAAGTCTTGCAAGTGGAAGAGCTTGACCGACTTGCATCTCGAATTGTATTGACTTTATGCAATTTGGAGAGAATCTTCCCTCCCTCATTTTTTACTGTTATGGTGCATTTAGTCGTCCATTTGGCCACTGAGGCTAAAATTGCTGGCCCAGTTCACTATAGATGGATGTATCCCATTGAGAGGTTAGGCGTGAAGACTTGTATCTATTTGTGTTTTTAACCTACATCACATTGACATCTCAATTTAGTCGATCTATAATTATACTGTTTTCCATGTAGGTATCTCCAACGACTAAAATCTTATGTTCATAACAAAGCCCATCCAGAGGGCTCTATTGCAGAAGGATACATAGCTGAAGAGTGCTTAATATTTTGTTCGCGATATTTGGAATCTGTTGAAACCATATTCAATCGACCCTTAAGAAATGTTGAAGATTCTACAGGGCCAATAATGAATATCGAACTTGATCAAAAGTCATGGATACAAGCACATCGTTATGTGCTATTTAACAATGATCAAATTCAACCATATCGGATGTAAGCAATATTTATAAGTTATGGTGTATAAATAAGTTTGAGTTTCCCATTTTAATACTTGCAATAGTAACACAAGCTAGGTTTGTATATACAGAGAACACAAGGAGCATATAAAGAGACAAAGTCGTCCGCGTCGTCTAACTGATGAAGTTCTTAATAAGATGCATATGGAAAAGTTTTGTGAGTGGTTTAGATCATATGTAAGTATGTAGCTATTAAATAATACTATTACCATATACAATTTGTAGTGTAGAGATTAATGTAATCATTTTAATGGATCCTATAATATATCAGGTTGTAGCTATGGATGACACAAGAAAGCAACAACTTACTGATGAAATCAAGTGGCTTGCTCAAGGCCCAAACACTCTAGCTAGACGATTCAAACGATATGTTGTTAATGGTTTTAAGTTCCGAATTAAAAATTATGAGGCAGCGAAGAAAACTCAGAATAGTGGGGTTTGTGTGGCCACCAAAGGAGGCACCATGTATTATGGTGTTTTATTTGATATCATTGAGCTCAATTATTTTGACAAGTTGAAATATGTATTATTCAAATGCAATTGGGCTGATGTAAACACAGGCAGAGGCTACAAGATAGATGAATATGGGTTTAACCTTGTAAATTTTTCGCATTTGATACATACTGGAGAACGGTTAAATGATGAACCATTTGTCTTGTCATCTCAAGCTTCACAAGTTTATTATGTGGGAGATGTAAGGCATGAAAATTGGTTGGTTGTTGTTAAAACAAAAGCGAGAGATGTGTTTGATGTTGGTACTAATGAATTGTGTGATGGTGATGTTGACACTTACTATGATAACGAGCCGTACAATATGATAGTTGAAGACACTCATGTGGATGCGAATGAAAACCTCAATTGGGCTAGAAATGATACAGATGGAACGACAATCAATATACCACTTCCACTTGATCACCAACTGATCGATTTAGATGATTTAGATGAGGATGGCTAGTTGTTGAGTTCAACTAGTTTGATTTTAATTTTTTTATTCTCATGTTAATCTTTGAAACATTATTGGTTTTGAATATAAATTTCAAATTTTTTAGTTTCATATATGTATGGCAACCCATGTTTTGCTCTTTTTTTTTTTTTTAAATCACATACCCATTGTGGATGTAGGCGTAAGCCAAACCAGGTAAATTATTTGTTTTCTTCTTTATGATTGTGTTTGCATCAATTTGCTACTTTGTATCCGATCTCAAATTTGTGTGGGTTTGTCAGGACACTTGTCTAGTTTCCATTGAAGTATATTGTCTGGGTTATTAATGAGGACATCTATATTTCCTCTAATAGATAACTGATGGTTTTTTATATTATTTTAATGTTTGTTGTTAAATATAGCTATTAAAAACTTGGACTGGAAAATTAGCATCTTGACAATATTGTTTTTATGCTCTCTCAGGTTTTAACTTTTAGTTTGTGAATGTAGGGAATTATCTTGAGAAGAAAGAAGTTCGCACCCATCTAACAGAGGTGAGTATAGTCATGTATGTCCGTACCTGTCTGAATGTAGTAGTATTATTGTGTCATGTTATGTTATTGTATTAGGAAGGGGAGCTAAGTCTAGCCATGTTTTGCTAATTTCACTGGAATGTAGCCAATTGGCTGTGGGTGATCTGATGTGTTTTGTGATTTATGGTGTGTAATCTGTCTGCTGATGGCTGTGCGTGATCTGTTATGGAGGTTGCTCTTTTTTTTATGCTGCTTTTGTCAATGCTGGTGTGATTGGTGGCTGATTTTGTTGCTGTTGTTTGTTGGGGCAGTGATCTGTGGAGCTTTAGGATGTACAATTGAATCAAATTATTAAGCTTTTATTTTGTTAAGAGTGGTAATATATCACAATTCAATCATTATTTGTGAACAATATTGTGGTAATATAAAATAATTACTTGGAAAGGCCTCAAGTACATTTAGTACCATGTCATGCTTTCAGATTTAGGTTCACAATGTTTATTTAATAATGGTAATGGCAAAATATTCTGGATAGATTTCCACTCTATATAATGGATGTTTCACGATTCAATTATTATCTATATATATATATATATATTATTTATTTATTTTGCATAGGGCTTTGATGACACACTATTAACCACTTTCCTTTTATCAAAAGTTTGCAATATGTCATTGGCATGTGTCATTTTCTATTAATCTGCCAATGTGTTATTTATTCTTTCTAATGAATTGGTGGATGTGCTGACAATTAGTAGCATTGGAATACCATCCTCTTCGCTTTTATCAGCACGAGCTACCTATAAAGTTCCAAATTACTGTTAACGACTCAAAAGTGATATTATTCTGAACCAGTTAATCATGCTCTAGCACAGTGCAGACAATATTGAGAGGATTACTTACCACAATCATCACACTTTCATGGAACAACTTCTTAGAAACGAACACCCAAAATATGTCATAGAAGAAGGCACAACCGAGAAGAACAATACCCACCTGATTTGCAAAATACACAGAACCATGTCAAAGAAAACATTAAGTGAGAAGCGCTTTTGGTTTTGAAAACTGTTCAGACCACAGTGCACTGCTGGCACAATTTTTATTTCAGCAATGAAACTTGGTTTTAACATTTAACTACTAAACTATATGATAAATGCTCATTTAATTTGATTAATATCTTTGTGTTTGATTAATTACGTCTATTGTTTATCTAGCAGATATGGCAAAGAAACAATTTAGAACTTGCAATCTTGAGAATGAGTCCCAGAACAAGCGATCAAATGGCTCTTCACAGCCTAGCCAGTCAAATAACTCTTCATAGCCTAGCCAGCCAAATAACCCTTCACAGCTGAACGCACCAAGTGGAACTTCACAACCTAGTCACTCAATTGGCTCTCCACAGCTGGACAGGCCAAATAGAACTTCACAACCTAGTCGTTCAAATGCCTCTTCACAGCTTAATCGGCCAAATGGAACTTCACAGCCTAGTCGATCAAATGCCTCTTCACAACCTAGTTGGTCACATCCCTCCTCACATGCTCCATCACATGTTCCACACGCTCAACCTCAAGAATCAGAGGTTAACCCTCAGTTTGAAGATGATTTAGATGAGGACTGGTTAAGGGAAGAAGAAATGCAACGTACAGGTATTATTAGATTTTTAGTTGAGGTACAACTTACAAGTCAACCTTCACTTCCATGATATATTTTGTTGTTGTATTGCAATAGATGCATTGACCAAGCGAAACACGCAGGGAATTACACGTATGGTTGAAGTGTGGAATTTGACTCCAGAAGAACGCATAATGCTCACCTTCAACAAGGATTTGCAGGCTATTTCTACAGAGGGTGGTATGTTCAGTCGCTTCATAGGCACCATTGCTAGGAAGCCACATTTATGCCCAATTAAGTACAAGAATTGGCATGAAGTGCCAGATCAGTATAAAGAAGATTGTTGGAATATTATTGAGGTAATTTTCTAACTACAAGTATTTTGTGATAATTCTACTATAAGAGAGATCATATGCATGTGAAAAAGACAATCTTCCATGCTATTATAGTTGAAGTAAAAATAAAAATATGAGAATTAGGCAAAGAAATGCACAAATTTAGTTTATGTCATTGTATTGATAATTTTAAGAATGTTCATAACATGAAAAAACATACAATTGTAGTCCAAGTTTGCCATTCCTCAAGATGAGAGAAGGGATATGATTAGGCATCGAACATTGAAGTCAATGGGAGAGAAATGGAGAAATTGGAAATGTAGTTTAAAAGCAAAGTACTATGATGAGACAAAGACAGCAGCACAGATAGTAGCTACTGCGCCTTTAACAGTTAACCGTGAGCACTATGCTGACCTTGTCGCGTATTGGTTTTCAAAGGAAGGACAGGTATGCATAGATGTATGTTTCATATCAAATAATACAATGTCATTATATCATTTTTTTTAAACATATTGTTATGCATTTATGACTGAAGGAACTTAGTACAACCAATAAGAAAAGCCGGCGAGAGCAAACAAGTGCACATACAGCAGGATCTAAAACTTATGCACAACATGCATATGATATGGTATTTCGAACTTCATTCCTTGTTTTATATTTTGAATTTGGTTAGCACATTGTATTATAAATTTATTCTGAAACGATATTGTTAGGTTTTATTCTTGGCAATCCCGTTTGACAAAACTCCTTTCCGTTGTATTTATTTTCGCACTTTTTTTTTCAGTGAGGCTATGAGTGTTTAGATGCGAATCCAACCCGAATTGTGCCATTCAGAGAAGTTTGTGATGCTAAAGCTTTCAAGATTGCCACTTCGCTGATTATGACGGGGATCGAGCTGCCCGGTCAGCTCGCGGGGGTCGAAGGGGCAGCGCCCCTTGGCGGGTCCGGGGTAGTGCCACGGCGGGGTCGAGGGGCAGCGCCCCCGAAGCCAAATGCAAAAATGCATTCAAAATTGCCGGTTCGCTCGAGCGGACATACCCGCGCTCGAGCGGAGAATCCCTGGTTCCAGCAGTTTGTCAGGTCTGTAAAAATACTGGAATGTGTGATTTAGCGCTCGAGCGGGCTTTCTGGCGCTCGAGCAGACCTCTGTTATATCACGCGCATATTTTACTGAAGCCGCTCGAGCGGGCTGTTGGGCGCTCGAGCGGAGATCACGGGACAGATTCTATAAATTCGCGTGTTGGGTCAGATTTTAGGATGACTTCTCCAGATCTACTTTTTGGATTCTAGGGTTTATATCTGGGGATACTTTGTGAGTTTTCTTTGATGTTTTTATTGAGTATTCAACTCATGGTTTAAAGAGAGTACATCAAAGGTTGTGTTTTGTTCTACAAAAGAGAGAGTTGTTCTTCGGTGGATTCTGAAGAATTCGAGCCTGAAGCTTTGGTGGATTCCGGGGTGGCTCATCGTAAAGACAATTCCGAGGTGAAGACGGGTTGGAAGAGGCACATAGAGGTTGGTTCAATTAGGCGTGGATTCGCTAGGTAATTGAGAGTATACCTGTGTAATTCCTTTAAATCTTCTTAGTGGATTGTTTTTGTGGCTGTTGCCCGTGGTTTTTTGATCACAGTTGGAGGTGTCCAATTGTGGTTTTTTCCACGTAAAATCGTTGTGTCTCTTTGTCTTGATTGTTTGATTGTTTGATTGGGATTGTTATATTCTGCTTAAAATTGATACATAATCACAAATCAACATCTAGGGGATTTCTAGATTTTTTAGATATCATTGTTACATAGGAGCAAAAAGATAAGATTGCACTAGATCGAGCAAAATTATATATACCGCTTCACAAAAGGAAGGATGGGACACCAGTCAATGAAGCAGCAGCTGCAAAAATTGTATGCCCATTTAATAAGTTACATTTTCAAAATTCTAATGTGTTTGTGGCAAATAATCACTTTGTCTTCTTATTTCCCCCCCCCCCCATTTATGCTATAGGAAAAACTAGAAGCTTTGATGAGCTCACAACCAAGTAGCTCCGAAGGAAATGTTAGTGGCCGTATATCTTGGTCACCAAATGATATTTATTCTCAAGTGATGGGTAAAGAGCATCATGGTCGTGTTCGAGGTTTAGGATTTGGGCCTACTCCTTCCAAGCATGGCTTCATGTGTAATAGTTTTGACCACATAAGAATGGTTTCTGATGAAGACAGAATAAGAGACAAAGACACTATAATTGAGTTGAAGGAACAACTAAAAACTCAAGGTGATCAGTTGCAAACTCAAGGTATTCAGTTGCAAGCTCAAGATGTTGTAATAAACTCTTTAAAAGAGTAAGTAGCATTTTTGATGAGTCAGAGACATAGTTCTAGTGGTTTGCAGGTATAACTACATATAACATATTCTTTTATATGATGTATTTATCATATGTTATCCTTTTCTAAATTTATGCATACTTATGTAAATTGTATTGTATAAATTAGGCGACAGATGGATCTAGTGGCATTCCGGACCAAGCTTCTCTACAAACACATCAAAGATCCTCTTTTGGGAGTCATGAAATGCAACCTTCTAATCGAGGTAAGTCATCATTACAATACACATACATTGACACAAATTTAGAACCACTGTTAATGACTTCTTTACCATTAAATTGTTAGTTAGTTTAGACAAAATTGGGATTTGATAGGTTGACTTCTCTACTTTGCTTCCCTTATTGGCATCCGTAAAAATACCAAACAAACCAGTGAATAGAGAATTGGGCAATCGAACAAAATTTTCCTAATATTGGCAAGTTGACTTCACATTCACCTCAAACTAACAGGAAGTCAGTCTTGTATAACTGACAAGAGTGATTATTAACAATAAACCAGCATTTATGTTGTTAAAGAATTTATACTCAGATGTTTTTAAATTTCAGGTAGGTGGATGATTTGAAACACAAACAAGAATAAGATCTATATCACACTTGGAACCATTCGACGTCTAAAACCACAAACCTCTAAGAGCCAACTATTTTATTTTAATTCTTGTATCAATAACATATTTTATGTTGCTACTTGCTGCATTTTACTAAAATTGAATGCAAACAGAATGTCTTCATTCAGAAATTTCCACGAAAAACTGGCAACTATGCTGAAATTTTTATTTTTGTTTTTGCTTTTTTAAGAACCGTTTTGCTGAAACTAATTCCATTGCTAGTACATTGCACACTATTTTTAGAGATTGAGTTTTTAGAGTTAAAAATAAGTTTCTAAATACCGAATTGAACTTGCCTCAATTATTTGCCTAAAAACAATCACAGAGGCAACATACTCCGAGAACATGAGTTGAACCAATTCAAATTTTTTTTTTTTTTTTTTTCGACAAAAAGAAAAAACAAATACCTTTACACACACACATAGAAAAAGAGAATTGGCAACAAGTTCCACACCCACCACCTTCAAAAGCATGTTCATGTCTTGAATTATACTCCCTCTCCATTTTAGTAGAAAGAAGGCACAAGTGACAGACTAAGAAGAATAGTATTTTACTGCTGAAAGCTTACTGCTGAATTCTCTAGTTTGGTAATATATTTATGTTTTACTTCTTAGTTTCAGAAAATTAAAGTAAGAGCAATTGCTTGCTGTTATATATATCAGATCAACCATCAATTATTATGGACCAGGATCCTTTGTTTACTCAACTAAAACTAAATAGATAAATTCTAGAACATGGAATGCTCTGTCCTTGAATCCTCTGTACGTCCATTGTCCAATATACTTTTAATTATTACATCATGCCTCATTCTTAAATCCAGTGGCTCAGTTGATTGGCACTCCTATAGGCTCATCTAGCAATACAAATTCTGGGGGTTCCAAGTCTTCCATCCACCAAAAACATTTCTTCTATTAAGTGTGGAACTTCAAATTTTAAGGACTTTCCTTTTACCTTGCACAACCTAGATTGAGGTACAGAATCAACCAAAGTGAACAAAATAAACTTGTAAGGAACATGCAAAGAAACATATGTTCTACCTGCCCTACGAATACCCTTCTGTTACTTAACCGTTAGGACAACTAACTAATTTTGCTAATGTCAATGATTTTATTTATTAAAATACTTATTTAACCTCAACACTCTTGTCTTTGCACCAATTCTTAATGTTACACCATAACCATAGAACTTTACAACTCGTAGGATTTACAGTTCGTTTGGATCATATAATTTTCTTTATAGATTTTAAAATTGAAAATGTTACTTATGCTCATTCAATTATTTTTATTGCAGGAAATAAGACAATATGAAAGTATCAAACAATGGACGTCATTTCTCGATTTGAACATTTTTCATGGAGGTCTTTATAAAATGGCATCATGAGTAATACTTTTGAGTACTATTGTTATGTGACAAGTTTATCTTTTGGCTTATGGTGTGGGCTATTAGTTTGCTAGAAACATTGGATCTTTTTTGTATTACAGGTTTATGTAAAGAACCATTTAATTAAGTTGTTTTGGATATTTTGGGATTATGAAAATGCAGACTCTTTTACCTTTTACAATTATTGAGTATTGAGCCATTAGAATAAAATAGTGTTGTTATAGATATATAATGTGAGCAGGTTGTTGGCTTTTTTGTTGGCTGTTGTTGTTTTCTTTGATGCCTGGTGTCATTGCTACTGGTGCATGGTGCTATGGCTGGTGTTTACTGTCAACAATTTGCCCACAGTTTGCTATTGTCTGCTGTCTTAGAGGTTATGGTGTCTGTTTTGATCATTTTTTAATCAAATTGTCTCTGTAATATGGCCTTTTGAGTTTTGTTTGTAGTTTTTTTTGTTGTTTGGATCTTTTCAGTGTAACCAGGTTATGTTGCTCTTAGGTTTTTTGTTGTCTTGTTTGCCTTGTTCTTGCTCTCATTTGCTCTTTGCTTATGTGGTGTGTGAACATGATGGTTTTCCCTGTCTACATTGTGTTTTTTTGTGTTTTCGTTTGTGTGTCTTTGTATAGTTGGTTAGCTTCTAGGGTATACCCCTTGTATCTTGTAGTTTTTTGTCATTTTATTTATGACTTATTCACCACCACCACCCCCCCCCAAAAAAAAAAAAAAATAGCCTACAACCGCGGTTAATAAGCGTCGCTGTAAATAAAATTCAAAATGAATTCTATGGCTATAACAACACTGTAAAACTGATGGAATAGTGTCAAAATCTAGCAGCGGTTCACAAAATGTCGCAAAAGTGAAGGATATAGTGGCAGTCGACCCGTCGCTATAAAGTTAGCAAGTAATTGGTAAATTCAAGATATAGCGACATTTATAACTGTCACTACATCAACCGTCGCAATAAAGATAACTATACCAACGTTTGCGGAAAACGTCACTATAAGGATTTGCTGACGGGGCTATTGCGGCGGTTTGGCTGCCACTATTGCAACCGCTGGTAAAGGTGTTCTAGTTTTTAGCGACGCTTTTTCCTGCTTTTAGCGACAGTTTTGGCCGCTACTAAATCTTGATTTTTTTGTAGTGTTTTCTATTCAACTTCCTTTTTTTATTTAATTTCCAAATAGATCGTCAAGGTATAGTAATTTCTTGAATGAACTTCCATTTTTAATTTTCTGCAACTTCCATTTTTATTTTTATTGAACTTCCTTTTTTATTCAAGTTTCTTTTCTACTCAACTTGCTTTTTTATTTAATTTCCAAATAGATCGATAATGTATAGTGGTTTCTTGTATGAACTTCCATTTTTAATTTTCTGCAACTTCCATTTTTATTTTTATTGAACTTCCTTTTTTATTCAAGTTTCTTTTCTACTCAACTTGCTTTTTTATTTTATTTCCAAATAGATCGTTAAGGTGTAGTGATTTCTGGATGGAACTACCATTTTTAATTTATGCAACTTTCATTTTTATTCAATTTACTTTTCTATTAAACTTCCTTTTTTATTTAATTTTCAAATAGATCGTTAAGGTATAGTGGTTTCTTTAATGAACTTCCATTTTTAATTTTCTGCAACTTTTATTTTTATTTTTACTCAACTTCCATTTTTATTCAATTTAATTTTCTATTCAACTTCCGTTTTTATTTAATTTGCAAATAGATCGTTAACGTATAGTTGTTTCTGGATTGAACTTCCATTTTTAATTTCATGCAACTTTTAATTTTATTTTTATTCGACTTTCATTTTTATTCAATTTACTTTTCAATTAAACTTCCTTTGTTATTTAATTTCCAAATAGATCGTTAAGGTATAGTGGTTTCTTGAATGAACTTTCATTTTTAATTTTCTGCAACTTCCATTTTTATTTTTATTCGACTTCCATTTTTATTCAATTTACTTTTCTGTTCAACTTCTTTTTTTATTTAATTTCCAAATAGATCGTTAAGGTATAGTGGTTTCTGGATGGAACTTCCATTTTTAATTTTATCCAACTTTCATTTTTATTTTTATTCAACTTTAATTTTTATTAAATTTACTTTTCCATTAAACTTCCTTTTTTATTTAATTTCCAAATAGATCGTTAAGGTATAGTGTTTCTGGAATGAACTTCCATTTTTAATTTTCTGCAACTTCCATTTTTATTTTTATTCAACTTCCATTTTTATTCAAATTATTTTTCTATTCAACTTCCTTTTTTTATTTAATTTCCAAATAGATCGTTACGGTATAGTGGTTTCTTGAATGAACTTCCATTTTTAATTTTCTGCAACTTCCATTTTTATTTTTATTTAACTTCCTTTTTTATTCAAGTTTTTTTTCTACTCAACTTCATTTTTCATTTAATTTCCAAATAGATCGTTAAAGGTATTGTGGTTTCTGGATCGGACTTCCATTTTTAATTTTCTGCAACTTTCATTTTTATTTTTATTCCACTTCCATTTTTATTCAAGTTATTTTTCTATTAAACTTCCTTTTTTATTTAATTTCCAAATAGATCGTTAAGGTATAGTGGTTTCTTGAATGAACTTCCAATTTTAATTTTCTGCAACTTCTATTTTTATTTCTATTCAACTTCTTTTTTTATTCAAGTTTCTTTTATATTCAACTTTCTTTTTTATTTAATTTCCAAGTAGATTGTTAAGGCATAGTGGTTTCTGGATTGAACTTTCATTTTTAATTTTATGGAAATTTCACTTTTATTTTTATTCAACTTCCATTTTTATTCAATTTATTTTTCTATTAAACTTCCATTTTCATTTAATTTCCAAATAGATCGTTATGGTATAGTGGTTTCTTTAATGAACTTCCGTTTTTAATTTTATGCAACTTCCATTTTTATTTTTATTCAACTTCCATTTTATTTCAAGTTATTTTTCTATTCAACTTCCTTTTTTATTTAATTTCCAAATAGATCGTGAAGGTATAGTAGTTTCTTGAATGAACTTCCATTTTAAATTTTCTGAAACTTCCATTTTTATTTTTATTTAACTTCCTTTTTTGTTCAAGTTTCTTTTCTACTCAACTTCCTTTTTTATTTAATTTCCAAATAGATCGTTAAGGTATAGTGGTTTCTGGATTGAACTTCCATTTTTAATTTTCCGCATCTTCCATTTTTATTTTTTTTCAACTTCCATTTTTATTCAAGTTATTTTTCTATTAAACTTCATTTTTTATTTAATTTCCAAATAGGTCGTTATGGTATAGTGGTTTCTTGAATGAACTTCCAATTTTAATTTTCTGCAACTTCCATTTTTATTTCTATTCAACTTCTTTGTTTATTCAAGTTTTTTTTTCTATTCAACTTCCGTTTTTATTTAATTTCCAAGTAGATCGTTAAGGTATAGTGGTTTCTTGAATGAACTTCAATTTTTAATTTTCTGCAACTTCCATTTTTATTTTTATTCGACTTCCATTTTTATTCAATTTACTTTTCTATTCAACTTTCTTTTTTATTTAATTTCCAAATAGATTGTTAAGGTATATTAGTTTATGGATTGAACTTCCATTTTTATTAAATTTACTTTTCTATTAAACTTCCTTTTTTATTTAATTTGTAAATAGATCGTTAAGGTATAGTGGTTTCTTTAATGAACTTCCATTTTTGATTTTATGCAACTTCCATTTTTATTTTTATTCAACTTCCATTTTTATTCATGTTATTTTTCTATTCAGCTTCCTTTTTTATTTAATTTCCAAATAGATCGTTAAGGTATAGTGGTTTCTTGAATGAACTTCCATTTTTAATTTTCTGCAACTTTCATTTTTATTTTTATTTAACTTCCTTTTTTATTCAAGTTTCCTTTCTACTCAACTTCCTTTTTTATTTAATTTCCAAATAGATCGTTAAGGTATAGTGGTTTCTGGATTGAACTTCCATTTTTAATTTTCTGCAACTTCCATTTTTATTTTTATTCAACTACCATTTTTATTCAAGTTATTTTTCAATTAAACTTCTTTTTTTATTTAATTTCCAAATAGATCGTTAAGGTATAGTGGTTTCTTGAATGAACATCCAATTTTTATTTTTTGCAACTTCCATTTTTATTTCTATTCAACTTCTTTTTTTATTCAAATTTTTTTTCTATTCAACTTCCTTTTTTATTTAATTTCCATATAGATCGTTAAGGTCTAGTGGTTTCTTGAATGAACTTCCAATTTTAATTTTCTGCAACTTCCATTTTTATTTCTATTCAACTTCTTTTTTTATTCAAGTTTCTTTTATATTCAACTTTCTTTTTTCTTTAATTTCCAAATAGATTGTTAAGGTATAGTGGTTTCTGGATTGAACTTCCATTTTTAATTTTATGGAAATTTCACTTTTATTTTTATTCAACTTCCATTTTTATTCAATTTACTTTTCTATTAAACTACTTTTTTTATTTAATTTCCTAATAGATCGTTAAGGTACAGTGGTTTCTTGAATGAACTTCCATTTTTAATTTTCTGCAACTTCCATTTTTATTTTTATTTAACTTCCTTTTTTATTCAACTTTCTTTTCTATTCAACTTCCTTTTTTATTTAATTTCCAAATAGATCGTCAAGGTATAGTGGTTTCTTGAATGAACTTCCATTTTCAATTTTCTGCAACTTCAATTTTTATTTTTATTGAACTTCCTTTTTTATTCAAGTTTCTTTTCTACTCAACTTGCTTTTTTATTTAATTTCCAAATAGATCGTTAAGGTGTAGTGATTTCTGGATGGAACTACCATTTTTAATTTTATGCAACTTTCATTTTTATTCAATTTACTTTTCTATTAAACTTCCTTTTTTATTTAATTTTCAAATAGATCGTTAAGGTATAGTGGTTTTTTTAATGAACTTCCATTTTTAATTTTCTGCAACTTTTATTTTTATTTTTATTCAACTTCCATTTTTATTGAATTTAATTTTCTATTCAACTTCCTTTTTTATTTAATTTGCAAATAGATCGTTAACGTATAGTTGTTTCTGGATTGAACTTCCATTTTTAATTTCATGCAACTTTCATTTTTATTTTTATTCGACTTTCATTTTTATTCAATTTACTTTTCAATTAAACTTCCTTTGTTATTTAATTTCCAAATAGATCGTTAAGGTATAGTGGTTTCTTGAATGAACTTTCAATTTTAATTTTCTGCAACTTCTATTTTTATTTTTATTCGACTTCCATTTTTATTCAATTTACTTTTCTGTTCAACTTCCTTTTTTTTTTAATAAAAATGGAAGTCAAATAAAAATAAAAATGGAAGTTGCAGAAAATTAAAAATGGAAGTTCATTCAAGAAACCACTATACCTTAACGATCTATTTGGAAATTAAATAAAAAAGAAGTTGAATAGAAAATTAACTTGAATAAAAATGGAAGTTGAATAAAAATAAAAATAAAAGTTGCCTAAAATTAAAAATGGAAGTTCATTAAAAAAACCACTATACCTTAACGACCTATTTGGAAATTAAATAAAAAAGGAAGTTTAATAGAAACGTAAATTGAATAAAAATGGAAGTTGAATAAAAATAAAAGTGAAATTTCCATAAAATTAAAAATGGAAGTTCAATCCAGTAACCACTATACCTTAACAATCTATTTTGAAATTAAATAAAAAAGAAAGTTGAATATAAAAGAAATTTGAATAGAAAAAGAAGTTGATTAGAAATAAAAATGGAAGTTGCAGAAATTTAAAAATTGAAGTTCAATCCAGAAACCACTATACCTTAACGATCTATTTGGAAATTAAATAAAAAAGGAAGTTGAGTAGAAAAGAAACTTGAATAAAAAAGGAAGTCAAATAAAAATAAAAATGGAAGTTGCAGAAAATTAAAAATGGAAGTTCATTAAAGAAACCACTATACCTTAACGATCTATTTGGAAATTAAATAAAAAAATGAAGTTTAATAGAAAAATAAATTGAATAAAAATGGAAGTTGAATAAAAATAAAAATGAAAGTTGCATAAAATTAAAACTGGAAGTTCAATCCAGAAACCACTATACGTTAACGATCAATTTGGAAATTCAATAAAAAAGGAAGTTGAATAGAAAAGTAACTTGAATAAAAATGGGAGTTACTTAAAAATAAAAATAGAAATTCATTCAAGAAACCACTATACCTTAACGATCTATTTGGAAATTAAATAAAAAAGGAAGTTGAATAGAAAAATAACTTGAATAAAAATGGAAGTTGAATAAAAATAAAAATAAAAGTTGCAGAAAATTAAAAATGGAAGTTCATTAAAGAAACCACTATACATTAACGATCTATTTGAAAATTAAATAAAAAAGGAAGTTTAAAAGAAAAATAAATTGAATAAAATGGAAGTTGAATAAAAATAAAAATAAAAATTGCATAAAATTAAAAATGGAAGTTCATTCAAAAAACCGCTATACCTTAACGATGTATTTGGAAATTAAATAAAAAAGGAAGTTGAATAGAAAAATGACTTGAATAAAAATGGAAGTCGAAGAAAAAAAAAATGGAAGTTGCAGAAAATTAAAAATGGAAGTTCATTCAAGAAACCACTATACCTTAACGATCAATTTGGAAATTAAATAGAAAAGGAAGTTTAATAGAAAAGTAAATTGAATAAAAATGGAAGTCGAATAAAAATAAAAAAGAAAGTTGCATAAAATTAAAAATGGAAGTTCAATCCAGAAACCACTATACGTTAATGATCTATTTGGAAATTAAATAAAAAAGAAAGTTGAACAGAAAAGTGTAGACACCCCATTTTTGACCGTCCTCCAGACTTGGACGTCACCGTTGGAACACTCGGTGATCATCCATGTTAGTGTTCGTTTAGAGTTCCCGGAGGTCTTGGCTCGCGCGCCTTGCCTCAGGATCTCCGAACTCGACCGTTTAGTGTCTGGTTTCACACCAAACACTTGTGTTTTGCTTTGAAGGGGCAGGGAATGCCTTGTGAGGCATCCCCACACACCACCGGTAGTGGCTAGAGGCCACCGGCTGGTTTTTGCTTCCACCGGCAATGTATATTGCCGGCCGGCACTATTTGTTGCCGGTCAGCACTATTTTCTGCCGGTCGGCACTATTTTGTGCCAAAATGGCATTTTTGGCCGGCCGATTACTGTGCATCTACTTTTGCAGATATTTTTAGACAGTTGTCTTGCTTTTTGCATCCCTCCATACACGTGTATGGAGGGATCTCCCTCTTATGAAGCTTGTCTTGTAAGCTTTACAAGACAATAAGCTTCTATAAGGAGAAGGTCTCTCTTTGGTTGCAAAGAGGAGACACTTGGTTAGAGACTTGAGATATTTTGGAGACCTTAGACAGCCATTGTTAGGGTTTGAGTTCTAGGGTTAGGGTTTGATACACGTTATCTCTCTCTTTTTCCCTTGTGTGTGTTAATTTGTGTTTTAGTCCATACTATTGCACACAAACACCTAATGTTTCACCTTCCTTTGGCTCTTGAGGGTCTAAGGGACTGTTTTTGAAGTTTTGGTGTTGGATTCAAGCTAAGGAGGGCCATTGGAGCACCATTGTTGAAGAGGTCTTCAAGGGTAAGAATCTTACCCCTTTTTACCCCATTTTTGCATTATATTTTTACCTGCCTTAAATTCGTTTTTGAGCTTGGTGTATAATACAAAAAAAGTTCTATTTTTTAGTCCTCTTGATTGTTTATTAAGAGTGTTTTTTAGTTTGGGGGTGCTTGACCCCTCTTAGGCCTTGAAAGGCCCCATTTTGAGCCATTTTGAGCAAGTTTCGAGACTTTGGTGTTTGGGCCTCTTCACCACTGAAATCTTGAGGGATTTCAGTGGTGGAGATGGTGCCTTGAAGTCTCCAAAAGGAGAGGGCCACCCCCTCTCCTTGTTGTCCTTGAAATGGACCATTTTGGCCTCTTGAGAGAGCATCATGTTAAAGTGTGTATTGACCATGTCTTGGCTGCTTTCCATGCTTAATATGTCATATTATGCCTCTGTTTTTACTTGGTTTTGGTACACCATGCATGCTTAGCATACCTACCATGTAATGCCATGATATTGCCTCAATGTGCCTTAGGTTGTTAGCCCTTGTTGGAGCATGTTTTAGGCTTAGTCTTGTGAAGCTTTTGTGCATATTTTGCCATGTTTTAGGTCTGTCCATGGTTGTTTGGGTCGGATTTGGCATGCATCATATAGCCCCTTTGTATTTTGGCTTGTTGGCCTTAAGTGTGTGCATGTATAGCATGACATTTTTGCATTGGTTTGGTGATTTGGGACCATCCACCATGTCATTTAGACCTTATAGTATGCTTGTAAGCTTGCATTTGATGTCCCTTTAATGCCTTGTAAGGTTGTCATCTCATGCTCCATGTTTGTGCCTTCATGCATGCCACCATGTTTAGGCCCTTAGGATGTCATGTCATTGTGTTCTTAGCTTTGTTTTAACATGCTAAACCTCTGATTTTGGTCCTTCCTTTCATGCCATGTTTGGTCTTGCTAAGTGTAGTTCAATGCTCCTTTGGTTTGCTTTGAGCACTTAGACCATTTGTCCCATTGTTTGGCTTGATTTATTGCTTGGTTTGGCACCATGTTTTAACATGATTTTAATGCTTATGTTGCATGCTATATGTCCATGATTACCTTCTTTCAAATGCGTTTGAGAGTTGCCCCATTTGTGCTTAAGAGTTGGCTCTCAATTATGTGCATATGTGTATGTATTTGGTCCCTCATTATAGCATTTTGGCCACTGTTTTAGGCCTATTTTGAGTTGCCTAAATCATGTATAAGTCCATCTTTTCATTGGTTTGCATTGCCTCATGTTGGTTTGTATGCTTGCATAAGTGTCTTGCCATGCCATGTTGCATCTTTAGCTTGCATGCCTAGGTTGCATTGCATCTTGCATGCATGCCTTGTTCCTTGACTTGGTGATAGGAATTGGGCCTTAATTTGTTTGATTGGTTTGCATTTCATTTGACATTAAAGTTGCATACTTGATTCCTTGGGCCATCATGCATGGAAATGCGTGATTGGTGGTCCGAGAATCGAGGCACATGCCCCTTTGAGTCATTACCATGATAAGGGACATGGTTGGTGCATATATGCCTTGAATTGTGCTGCCATGCTTTGTCTTGCCCTCTGTTGCTGTGAGTTGCAGGTTCTGCAGACTTTCTTTGCCGACCGGCAGTATATATTGCCGACCGGCAGTAAATCACCAGCCGATAGCTTTGTTTTGTGCCGATGACAACAACACACTGCCGGTGGCAATTCCATCCAGCCGGTGGTGATCCCCATTGTCCAAGGAAGCATTCCTGAGGTTTTGGTGGCCTCCAGAGGAGCAGAGGAAGGAAAACAGAGGCAGCCTATGCATGGCGGTGCATTTCCGAGCAGGACCGAGCGCGCATTGCATCTGGCTCTCCTCCCGAGGCAGTTTACAGCCCTTTCTAGATTAGTTAATTTGTTAATTAATTAATTAATTTGCAATATTTAATTAGTTTGGGTAGTTAATTAATTTGTAATATTTTGGTCCCTCCGGGCGAGGGCAAATCTGTAATAAGTGTGGGTGAGTGTGTGAATGTCTTCCAACCCCCACTTCTTTCTTCCCTTTTATTTACCTGCTTTGATGGTAGATTAGGGCACGTTTAAATAAGCACTCCTTATTCTATGCATGCG
The DNA here is from genome assembly GCF_055761805.1 of Camellia sinensis. NCBI lineage: Eukaryota > Viridiplantae > Streptophyta > Magnoliopsida > Ericales > Theaceae > Camellia > Camellia sinensis. Next base: position 47,255,078 of record NW_028128987.1, on the reverse strand, counting down.
TGCATTCATACATCTGTGTTGCATGCATTAGGCTCGGTACATCACGCTAACTGCATCTATATTTCAATTCAAAAAATTGAATATGTGATAGTTGATCGCATTTCACATGCCATGTTTAGGATAAGCCGAGCCTATCTAATTGCATCCTGTATGTGTTGCATTAGTCATTCTTAACATAAACTAAGGCATGCACGTTTGCTAACTAGTTTATTGTTTTGGCACGGAGTACGATGTAAGTATTTATGCTTTAGCATATTGCATGCGTGTGAATGCTGCCATGATAGCATGCTTACCATGTGGCTAAATGCTTATATGAGATAAACTGTTTGAATGCCTGTGGGTGAAGGTTGGATTGTTTGAGTTGGAAAAACTCGTTGAAATCCGTGTTTTAGCCTACTTGCGAGTAGCAAATTCCAAAGTATTTTCAAAACAAACGGATATGCAATGTTTGTTTCCAAATTAGGCAATCTAGTCTATACTTGTTTGCTGCGCGCATAACATAGTAATTCTAGACTAATAAATGCAATAAGAACACATAACGTTTTCAAAATTGGATATCACGGTTAGTAGAGGCCGGTCTTCGGACCGGGCGAAAGAGGGTGCTCATAGCTGACCTTCCCCGATCGTACCCAAGCTCCCGAGCCGAGACAACTCCGGTGATGACGGACATGTGGCCTTCGGCACCGAATCAGGGTTTCCTAAATTTCCCCATTTTAAAAAAAATATTTAGGTGGCGACTCTGTATCTGGCAAAGCAGTCCATGTTTGGCACTTCTTTTTCAAAAATCTGTTTCTCAAAACGATTTGCCGGATTTGGACTCTTTGGTTCAAGATTTAGAACCGTGACAACAAATCGAGTCCGAACTGTAGCGAAGGCCCCATCGCGGGGCGCGTCTACAGTTTCTGGCGACTCCGCTGGGGATTTTAGAGAGCTTGACTCGAACTCGTGATATCCTGTTTTGATTACGCTTATGTGTTTCTTTGCATTGCATGTGCATTGGTGCGCTTAGGAACACAGTGTTTGCCATCTGCCATTCCTGAACGGTTTGCCGGAGGCTTGTCTTGTCAAGGCATGACCATAAGGCTGACCGGTTATGGGCTCTGACAGTATGGGAACACAAACCCCGGTTTTACCGGGGCACCCTTTTCGACCATTCGACCTAGTGCATATTCGGATCCATAGTGACCATTCCAAGTTAGGATAGGCTGCTTACCCGATTATAGGTTATTTGAAACCGCTGTGTGCGTAGTGAAACTGTAACAACCCTCACCTTACCCTTGTCATACTTGCATACATTCCTGCATGATCTTGCCTTGTTACGTTAATTGGAAGGATTTGCTTGCCTTGTTTTGTTTGCATTGCTTGCGTGGTTTTGTTCCTTGTTCGGTGTGTGTGTGTGTAACCGAGGTCATCTTGAGCTTAGTTCGCCTTTGAACCCTTGTACTTAGAACTGTTTTGAGATCTTGGTCAACCCCCACCTTCACCTCGGGCATTTATTGCCGAGATGTCTTGTACTTAGTGAACCCTGTCCGCAGGCAGGTATGGCCTAGGCCGAGATGTGGCACACTCCGGCCAAGGTGTGGCACAGCTTAGTCAAGCGTCGTCCTCCTTAGCCGATGTTTTGTTATCCTGTTGCCGGATCCTTGATTTGAGCCGATGTCATTTCTTGCCGACGTGTCTTACCCAGCTTGCTGCATACGCTTTGTCAGAGACTTGTCTTATCAATCAATCACCTTTTTGAGTTGAGCCAACCCGGTAGCGCCACGTGTCCGAACTTGACGTTAAGGCAGCCGGCAGGCCTAGAAACAAATCATTTTTTTGGTTTCCAATCTTTGTTTTAGAGAGAGAAGCTCTAGAGAGGAGGAAGAGAAGTCCTTGAGTGAGAGCAAGTCTTCCAAGCTTGATCTTCGTGGTTTGACCCGTTGGATTCGAGTTTTGAGGTTGGAATCTTGATCTACTTTGATTGTTACTGTTATTGATCTAGCTGCATTGCATGATCGGATCTGTTTTGCATGTCATGCACCGATTTGAAGTTGTTTTTGAAAAGAGGAAAAAAAAAATGGTTTTCCTGTGTTCTTGAGGAGAGCCTCGTTTTGATCCTAAAGTTTGAAACAAGAATCATGTTTTTATGTTTGTTTTTACATGACTTTCTTGTGTGAGTACCCAGGTCCATGTTTTGAACTCTTGGCATGAAATCTCAGATTTTGTAACAAGTTTTGATCTTGCATTCATCTTTCTCATGGTCTTATTCATCATGTTCTTCATATTCTTCAAAGGGAAAACCCAGGGTTTTCCCGACTTTGTTTGAAGAGGCCTTCGGAACCACACCTCGGCAAGGAGATGTGGGACCTCGGCAAGGGCCTGGTTGGTACCCAGTGTGTTTCCATGAAACGGGAGCGGTGTTTAGACTCCCAGCGTGTTTTGCTTTGTCATTGATTTGGATCTGGTGAGAATGCCGAGATCATTCGCATGCATGTAAAGCTTGTTTTGAGAATGCGATTTGCCATGTGATTGTAGGTCCTTGATATTTGCTTTGAGCCTATACCTGAAGAACTAGGTGAGTGGTATTTCTAATAAAGCTATGTTACACTTGTTTTTTATGAATCTTGCTTGTTTTGTTTTGACGAAAGTATTTGCTAAGCATGAATGAATAGCCTGTTTTGATGTGTCAAATATAAGCCTTATTTTGATGTACCTCTTGGAAAGTCCCTTGTGCTGGAGGACTCTAAACTTTCGCAGTACTAAGTATAAAAGGATACGGTCCTTGTTAAATCGGGCTACGGGCCTAAGTAACACAAGTCCCTTATGCTGGAGGACTCTAAACTTTCGCAGTACTAAGTATAAAAGGATACGGTCCTTGTTAAATCAGGCTACGGGCCTAAGTAACACAAGTCCCTTGTGCTGGAGGACTCTAAACTTTCGCAGTACTAAGTATAAAAGGATACGGTCCTTGTTAAATCGGGCTACGGGCCTAAGTAACACAAGTCCCTTGTGCTGGAGGACTCTAAACTTTCGCAGTACCATTGAAGATGAATACGGTTCATCCCTCGTTTTGCCGATGTTAGTAAGCACCCCTTGATACTTGAAATGTTCGAATGATGAATACGGTTCATCCCTTGTTTTGCCGATGTCAGTGAGCAGTCCTTGATACTTGTAAGCTTTGAATGATGAATACGGTTCATCTCTTGTTTTGCCGATGACAGTGAGCAGTCCTTGATACTTGTAAGCCTTGATGATGAATACGGTTCATCCCTTGTTTTGCCGATGTCAGTGAGCAGTCCTCGATACTTGTAAGCTTTGAATGATGAATACGGTTCATCTCTTGTTTTGCCGATGACAGTGAGCAGTCCTTGATACTTGTAAGCTTTGAATGATGAATACGGTTCATCTCTTGTTTTGCCGATGACAGTGAGCAGTCCTTGATACTTGTAAGCTTTGAATGATGAATACGGTTCATCTCTTGTTTTGCCGATGACAGTGAGCAGTCCTTGATACTTGTAAGCCTTGAATGATGAATACGGTTCATCCTCTGTTCGATAAAGTTTGATGTGTTTGTTTTGAAAGACTCCGACTTTATTCATGCAAAACCTTTATTTCTAGTACCATTCACTGAGTATTTGTACTCACCCCTCTCTATATATATGTAGGTGATGAGCAGGACGGCGGCGACGCCTAGACTATTTCGAAAGCTTGTTTTGGATTCGTGCTTATGTCGGCTTTGTTTTGTATTTACGTCGGCAATGCCCTTCATTGCATGTCGGCAAATCTTGAAAATCATGCTTCTTGACTTGTATTCATTACACTTTGTATATGTCGGCTCGAGAAGCCTTTTGATCAAGATGTAACACATATTTTGCTTGCGGTATTCAAGTTGTAAGATGAATGACATTGCATTTTGATCTATGCACAGCTCTTATGGACCACTTGTGTTTTGGATTTATTGCTTCCGAATTTGTGAACCCCGTTTATTATACTCTGATTGTGTTAAGTTTTTTTAAAGTTGGCCTTCGGTAATTACGGATTACTGGCCATCACGGCACCAAACTACTAGGGGCGGTTTGGGGTCATGACAGAAACCCTAGCTCCTGACAAAATAGGACAGGGAAACCCTACCCCAGCATAGAGGTGTTTTGGCTCTTTCTTTACTTGCTATGTGCTTTTAGAATGTATTTCTACAGGGAAAGTATATATCAGTTTGCAAGTTTGAGTATCAGACCTGAGGACACCAGTATCAGTGTCAATTATGAGAATCAGTTATCTGTGGGTATCAGGTTCAGTTTTGGGACAGTGATTTCTGGGAACAGTGATCAGCAGTAGAGTACAGTTGTTCAGCTACACCAGTGTTTGATCCGTTTTGGGCTGAAACGCTATTTGTTTCTCCTTTCAGTTCAGGGTGTCCAGAGCCAGTACAGAATAGCCAGTGTCCCCCTTTGCCGCAGCAGGGCTCGTAATGACGCAGAATTCAGAAGAGATTGTGGTTATGACGGCTGCATTAGAGCAAGGGATCACCCCGCAAGGTGAGGCCAGCGTTGATGTGTCACATCCACCTAGGTCGCCTGTTGTGCACCCGGGTTGGGCTCCCCAGTTATACCAGGCTCGCGAGCCTACTACTTTTGAACTGATGGGGATGATAGGTGATCTCTAAAGGTCTGTGGCGGATCTCGCCTACGGAATGTCAGCTTCACCCCCAGCGGCACCGTATGCCGGGAATTTCATACCACAGGAGCCCTCGCTGCTGGGGCGGATTGTGATAGAGCTCAGCCAGCCAGAGATGGTTTCCAGCTACAGCCACGACATGTCAGCAACAACCGGGCTTCGCTCTGAAGTAGCAACCCAAACCCTTGACCAGGCTGAGGCCGGAAGAAAAGACAAAATGAATGCAGATGCCGATCCCATCGAACAACTGCTGTGGGCAGTCGAGGCTTTGAAAGCCGGGGGGATGAACAAGCAACAGATATCCGCAGTTGTGACAAAGACTGTGGAGGATCCTTTCCCCACTCCACCTGAGGGTAGTTCAAGCCAGCCAGAAAATCGGGATAGGCCCCGTCATGCCAAGACAGTTCCTCCTATTCCCGCCCCTGCACCCGGGAAAGATCAGAATGCCAAGGTGGCGCCTGCCGACCCCTTCGCCTGCGCAGCTAGTAAGGGCGCTCAAAAGTACCTGCCCCGGGGGCGCAGGACCTTTCATGCTCTCTACATGCCCTTGTCCAAGGCACTTTAGATCCTTTCCGAGAGGGGGCACCTTAAACCCTTGGAGCCTAGGCCTCTCCCGAAGAATCTCCCCGCTACGCATGATGCTGCTCAGTACTGCGCGTACCACCAGCAGACGGGCCATGCGACCGACAATTGCTTCCGCCTCCGTCATGAGGTCCAGGATTTGATTGATAACGAGGTTATCCTCCCGCCCACCTCAGCCAAGTCCGTCACCACCCAGCTACTGGACTTTGAGGACACAGATACTGCGAGTATGTAATCAGAAGGTGAACCACCTGCGGGCGGCATCTGGATGTATTCTGAATGTGGCGTCTGGCACGCATTTTTGAGTGGCTGTGGACGCTAACTTTGTAAATCTTGGCTTGGGTATCGAGTCAGTCTTTTGTTTCGAGTCTGTCTCTTTGTCTTGAGTCAGTCTTTTTGCTTAAAAGGGTCTATATTGTTGTAGCGAGTCAGTTCCCCTTTTTTGTATAGAATACCAGGTGATTCTGGGGTTGTTGCCTCGAACACCGTTTTGTCTTGTAATTACCTTTTTTTGTTTTTTGAGTCTGTTTCTGCCAAGGGGCTAGTTATACCCACAAACCTGAATGAAACAGCTGTTGCTATCTCACTTTCATGCTTGCTTTCAGCATAAGTGCCAGAGGATTTGAATGGGCTGACAGTACATCTCGCCCGCTCTCCTGCGCGCCAAACTCATTGCATTGACCTATGTTTTTCAAAACCTCTTTTGAACACTGCGGTGATAAAAACGAAGAGGAAGGAATTCCTCGGGTTTTGTAAAATTTTGATCATTTTAAGAGAAAGAGAGGCGTGCTAAGCCTTTTAATGAATGAAACCATGCTTGTCGGCGTGAGCACTGAGAAGGATCCTGGCTTGATCCAGATTGGTTCCACACTATCTTCGGTGCGGGCGATTTGTCGCTTTCTTAAAGACTTTCAAAAACAAATGTTTTACGTGGCCCTGTGAAGACCTGTGTGGAATCGCTCTTGAGATTGCACAGCCTAGGATCGCTCTCAGCCTCAAGATTCAACCTGTTCGTTTTCAAACTTTGAACCCGTTCAGAACATTCAGAAAGTTCAACGGTTAAACATCATGCAAGGTCTGTATGGCCAGATCAGGGGCAGCCCTCGACCAAGAGGCGTCGAAATTGAATCAAGAAGATCAGATCTCACTAGAAGAAGCTCGTGGAGCAACCATGATGGATTCTCCCACAAATCATTGCAACAGCCCCTCTCCTAGACACAGAGAGGCTTCAACTTCAAAAACCATTTGGCATGGACTTGTTACACTTTTACCCTTTGAGAGGCTCGCTGGGCCGAAAACCCGGAAGGGCGGCCCAGGCAAAAGTTAGAGCAAAAGCAAAAAATACAAAAAAGCAAAAAATACAAAAAGAAAAGAAATGCAAAAAAAAGAAGAAAAAGAAAAGAACAAAAGAAAAGGAAAATAAAAAGAAGCTCGCAAGGTCGAAAACCCACATTGGGCGCCTTGGCAAAAGTTAGAGCCTGAAAAAGTGAAGGTTAAAATACCCGAGTGTACCTTAACCGGAACTACGTGAGGCTTGATTCCCATGTTTGGGATATGTAGGCAACTTCATCACGAAGTCTAGCCCCCAACGCTGTCATAGCGTCTCAGTCCATGCAATGGCTTCGATTTCATCCCAAAGTCCAGTTGCCAACACCTTCCAAGGTGACTGTGTCCATATATTTGTTGTGACCGTCTTCGTCATCTCTGTGTCCGAGAGTTCGACCACCGCCAATGAAGACTGTTTACAAACTGCAGCGGCATCATCCAAACAAGGGGCAACTTTCCGTTGCCATGAGCCGTCGAGAGACGCCATTCAAATAAAAATAAAAATGGAAGTTGAAGAAAATTAAAAATGGAAGTTCAACCAAGAAACCATTATACCTTAACGATCTATTTGGAAATTAAATAAAAAAGGACATTGAATAGAAAAATAACTTGAATAAAAATGGAAGTTGAAAAAAAAATAAAAATGGAAGTTGCATAAAATTAAAAATGGAAGTTCATTAAAGAAACCACTATACCTTAACGATCAATTTGGAAATTAAATAAAAAAGGAAGTTTAATAGAAAAATATTTTGAATAAAAATGAAAGTTGAATAAAAATAAAAATGGAAGTTGCAGAAAATTAAAAATGTAAGTTCATTGAAGAAACCACTATACCTTAACGATCTATTTGGAAATTAAATAAAAAAGGAAGTTTAATAGAAAAGTAAATTGAATAAAAATGGAAGTTGAATAAAAAGAAAAATGAAAGTTGCATAAAATTAAAAATGGAAGTTCAATCCAGAAACCACTATACCTTAACGTTCTGTTTAGAAATTAAATAAAAAAGGAAGTTGAGTAGAAAAGAAACTTGAATAAAAAAGGAAGTTAAATAAAAATAAAAATGGAAGTTGCAGAAAATTAAAAATGGAAGTTCATTAAAAAAACCACTATACCTTAACGTTCTATTTGGAAATTAAATAAAAAAGGAAGTTTAATAGAAAAGTAAATTGAATAAAAATGGAAGTCGAATAAAAATAAAAATGAAAGTTGCATAAAATTAAAAATGGAAGTTCAATCCAGAAACCACTATACGTAAAACGATCTATTTGGAAATTAAATAAAAAAAGAAGTTAAATAGAAAAGTAACTTGAATAAAAATGGATGTTACTTAAAAATAAAAATGGAAATTCATTCGAGAAACCACTATACCTTAACGATCTATTTGGAAATTAAATAAAAAAGGAAGTTGAATAGAAAAGTAAATTGAATAAGAATTGAAGTTGAATAAAAATAAAAATAAAAGTTGCAGAAAATTAAAAATGGAAGTTCATTAAAGAAACCACTATACCTTAACGATCTATTTGGAAATTAAATAAAAAAGGAAGTTTAACAGAAAAGTAAATTGAACAAAAATGGAAGTGGAATAAAAATAAAAATGAAAGTTTCAGAAAATTAAAAATGGAAGTTCAATCCAGAAACCACTATACCTTAACGATCTATTTGGAAATTAAATAAAAAAGGAAGTTGAGTAGAAAAGAAACTTGAATAAAAAATGAAGTTAAATAAAAATAAAAATGGAAGTTGCAGAAAATTAAAAATGGAAGTTCAATCAGGAAACCACTATACCTTAACGATCTATTTGGAAATTAAATAAAAAAGGATGTTCAATAGAAAAATAACATGAATTAAACTGGAAGTTGAATAAAAATAAAAATGGAAGTTGCATAAAATTAAAAATGGAAGTTCATTAAAGAAAGCACTATACCTTAACGATCTATTTGGAAATTAAATAAAAAAGGAAGTTTATTAGAAAAGTAAATTGAATAAAAATGAAAGTTGGATAAAAATAAAAGTGAAATTTCCATAAAATTAGAAATGGAATTTCAATCCAGAAACCACTATACCTTAACAATCTATTTGGAAATTAGATTAAAAAGAAAGTTGAATATAAAAGAAACTTGAATAAAAAAAAAAGTTGAATAGAAATAAAAATGGAAGTTGCAGAAAATTAAAATTGGAAGTTCATTCAAGAAACCACTATACCTTAACGATATATATGGAAATTAAATAAAAAAGGAAGTTGAATAGAAAAAAAACTTGAATATAAAAAGAAGTTGAATAGAAATAAAAATGGAAGTTGCAGAAAATTAAAATTGGATGTTCATTCAAGAAACCACTATACCTTAACGATCTATTTGGAAATTAAACAAAAAAGGAAGTTTAATAGAAAAATAACATGAATAAAAATGGAAGTTGAATAAAAATAAAAATTGAAGTTTCAGAAAATTAAAAATGGAAGTTCAATCCAGAAACCACTATACCTTAACGATCTATTTGGAAATTAAAGAAAAAAGGAAGTTGAGTAGAAAAGAAACTTTAATAAAAGAGGAAGTTAAATAAAAATAAAAATGGAAGTTGCAGAAAATTAAAAATGGTAGTTCAATCAAGAAACCACTATACCTTAACGATCTATTTGGAAATTAAATAAAAAAGGATGTTGAATAGAAAAATAACTTGAATAAAAATGGAAGTTGAATAAAAAAAAAAATGGAAGTTGTATAAAATTAAAAATGGAAGTTCATTAAAGAAACCACTATACCTTAACGATCTATTTGGAAATTAAATAAAAAAGGAAGTTTAATAGAAAAGCAAATTGAATAAAAATGGAAGTTGAATAAAAATAAAAATGAAAGTTGGATAAAATTAAAAATGGAAGTTCCATCCAGAAACCACTATACCTCAACGATCCATTTGGAAATTAAATAAAAAAGGAAGTTGAACAGAAAAGTAAATTGAATAAAAATGGAAGTCGAATAAAAATAAAAAAGGAAGTTGCAGAAAATTAAAAATGGAAGTTCATTCAAGAAACCACTATACCTTAACGATCTATTGGGAAATTAAATAAAAAAGGAAGTTGGGTAGAAAAAAACTTGAATAAAAAAGGAAGTTCAATAAAAATAAAAATGGAAGTTGCAGAAAATTAAAACTGGAAGTTGAATAAAAATAAAAATGGAAGTTGCGTAAAATTAAAAATGGAAGTTCATTAAAAAAATCACTACACCTTAACGACCTACTTGGAAATTAAATAAAAAAGGAAGTTTAATAGAAAAGTATATTGAATAAAAATGGAAGTTGAATAATAATAATAGTGAAATTTCTATAAAATTAAAAATGGAAGTTCAATCCAGAAACCACTATACCTTAACAATCTATTTTGAAATTAAATAATAAAGAATGTCGAATATAAAAGAATCTTGAATAGAAAAAGAAGTTGAATAGAAATAAAAATGGAAGTTGCAGAAAATTAAAAATTGAAATTCAATCCAGAAACCACTACACCTTAACGATCTATTTGGAAATTAAATAAAAAAGGAAGTTGAGTAGAAAAGAAACTTGAATAAAAAATGAAGTTAAATAAAAATAAAAATAGAAGTTGCAGAAAATTAAAAATGGAAGTTTATTCAAGAAACCACTATACCTTAACGATCTATTCGGAAATTTAAAAAAAAAAGGAAGTTGAATTGAAAAGAAACTTGAATAAAAAAAGAAGTTAAATAAAAATAAAAATGGAAGTTGTAGAAAATTAAAAATCGAAGTTCATTCAAGAAACCACTATACCTTAACGATCTATTTGGAAATTAAATAAAAATGAAAGTTGAATAGAAAAATAACTTGAATTAAAATGGAAGTTGCATAAAATTAAATATGGAAGTTCATTAAAGAAACCACTATACCTTAACGATCTATTTGGAAATTAAATAAAAAAGGAAGTTTAATAGAAAAGTAAATTGAATAAAAATGGAAGTTGAATAAAATAAAAGTGAAATTTTCATAAAATTAAAAATGGAAGTTCAATCCAGAAACCATTATACCTTAACAATCTATTTGGAAATTAAATAAAAAAGAAAGTTGAATATAAAACAAACTAGAATAAAAAAAGAAGTTGAATAGAAATAAATATGGATGTTGCAGAAAATTAAAATTGGAAGTTCATTCAAGAAACCACTATACCGTAACGATCTATATGGAAATTAAATAAAAAAGGATGTTGAATAGAAAAAAAAAACTTCAATAAAAAAAGAAGTTGAATAGAATTAAAAATGAAAGTTGCAGAAAATTAAAATTGGATGTTCATTTAAGAAACCACTCTACCTTAACGATCTATTTGGAAATTAAATAAAAAAGGAAGTTTAATAGAAAAATAACTTGAATAAAAATGGAAGTTGAATAAAAATAAAAATGGAAGTTGCAGAAAATTAAAAATGGAAGTTCAAACCAGAAACCACTATACCTTAACGATCGATTTGGAAATTAAATAAAAAAGGAAGTTGAGTAGAAAAGAAACTTCAATAAAAAAGGAAGTTAAATAAAAATAAAAATGGAAGTTGCAGAAAATTAAAAATGGAAGTTCATTAGAGAAACCACTATACCATAACGATCTATTTGGAAATTAAATAAAAAAGGAAGTTGAGTAGAAAAGAAACTTGAATGAAAAAGGAAGTTAAATAAAAATAAAAATGGAAGTTGCAGAAAATTAAAAATGGAAGTTCATTCAAGAAACCACTATACCTTAACGATCAATTTGAAAGTAAATGAAAAAGAAGTTGAATAGAAAAATAACTTGAATAAAAATGGAAGTTGAATAAAAATAAAAGTGGAAGTTGCATAAAATTAAAAATGGAAGTTCATTAAAGAAACCACTATGCCTTAACGATCTATTTAGAAATTAAATAAAAAAGGAAGTTTAATAGAAAAGTAAATTGAAGAAAAATGGAAGTTCAATAAAAATAAAAGTGAAATTTTCATAAAATTAAAAATGGAAGTTCAATCCAGAAACCAGTATACCTTAACAATCTATTTGGAAATTAAATAAAAAAGAAAGTTGAATATAAAAGAAACTTGAATAAAAAAAGAAGTAGAATAGAAATAAAAATGAAAGTCGCAGAAAATTAAAATTTGAAGTTCATTCAAGAAACCACTATACTTTAACGATCTATATGGAAATTAAATAAAAAAAGAAGTTGAATAGAAAAAAAACATGAATAAAAAAAGAAGTTGAATAGAAATAAAAATGGAAGTTGCAGAAAATTAAAATTGGATGTTCATTGAAGATACCACTATACCTTAACGATCTATTTGGAAATTAAATAAAAAAGGAAGTATAATAGAAAAATAACTCGAATAAAAATGGAAGTTGAATAAAAATAAAAATGGAAGTTGCAGAAAATTAAAAATGGAAGCGCAATCCAGAAACCACTATACTTTAACGATCTATTTGGAAATTAAATAAAAAAGGAAGTTGAGTAGAAAAGAAACTTGAATAAAAAAGGAAGTTAAATAAAAATAAAAATGGAAGTTGCAGAAAATTAAAAATGGAAGTTCATTCAAGAAACCACTATACCTTTACGATCTATTTGGAAATTACATAAAAAAGGAAGTTTAATAGAAATATAACTTGAATAAAAATGGAAGTTGAATAAAAATAAAAATGGAAATTGCATAAAATTAAAAATGGAAGTTCATTAAAAAAACCACTATACCTTAACGACCTATTTGGAAATTAAATAAAAAAGGAAGTTTAGTAGAAAAGTAAATTGAATAAAAATGGAAGTTGAATAAAAAGAAAAGTGAAATTTCCATAAAATTAAAAATGGCAGTTCAATCCAGAAACCACTATACCTTAACAATCGATTTTGAAATTAAATAAAAAAAAAGTTGAATATAAAAGAAACTTGAATAGAAAAAGAAGTTGAATAGAAATAAAAATGGAAGTTGCAAAAAATTAAAAATTGAAGTTCAATCTAGAAACCACTATACCTTAACGATCTAGTTGGAAATTAAATAAAAAAGGAAGTTGATTAGAAAAGAAACTTGAATAAGAAAGAAAGTTAAATAAAAATAAAAAGGGAAGTTGCAGAAAATTAAAAATGGAAGTTCATTCAAGAAACCAATATAACTTAACGATCTATTTGGAAATTAAAGAAAAAAGGAAGTTGAGTAGAAAAGAAACTTGAATAAAAAAGGAAGTTAAATAAAAATAAAAATGGAAGTTGCAGAAAATTAAAAATGGAAGTTCAATCAAGAAACCACTATACCTTAACGATCTATTTGAAAATTAAATAAAAAAGGATGTTGAATAGAAAAATAACTTGAATAAAAATGGAAGTTGAATAAAAATAAAAATGGAAGTTGTATAAAATTAAAAATGGGAGTTCATTAAAAAAACCACTATACCTTAACGATCTATTTGGAAATTAAATAAAATTGGAAGTTTAATAGAAAAGCAAATTGAATAAAAATGGAAGTCGAATAAAAGTAAAAATGGAAGTTGCAGAAAATTAAAAATGGAAGTTCATTCAAGAAACCACTATACCTTAACGATCTATTTGGAAATTAAATAAAAAAGAAGTGGAATAGAAAATTAACTTGAATAAAAATGGAAGTTGAATAAAAATAAAAATGGACCTTGCATAAAATTAAAAATAGATTTTCATTAAATAAACCACTATACCTTAACGACCTATTTGGAAATTAAATAAAAAAGGAAGTATAATAGAAAAGTAAATTGAATAAAAATAGAAGTTGAAAAAAAATAAAAGTGAAATTTCCATAAAATTAAAAATGGAAGTTCAATCCAGAAACCACTATACCTTAACAATCTGTTTGGAAATTAAATAAGAAAGAAAGTTGAATATAAAACAAACTTGAATAAAAAAAGAAGTTCAATAGAAATAAAAATGGAAGTTGCAGAAAATTAAAATTGGAAGTTCATTCAAGAAAGCACTATACCTTAACGATCTATTTGGAAATTAAATAAAAAAGGAAGTTTAATAGAAAAATAACTTGAATAAAAATGGAAGTTGAATAAAAATAAAAATGGAAGTTGCATAAGATTAAAAATGGAAGTTCATTAAAGAAACCACTATACCTTAACGATCTATTTGGAAATTAAATAAAAAAAGGAAGTTTAATAGAAAAGTAAATTGAATAAAAATGGAAGTTGAATAAAAGTAAAAATGAAAGTTGGATAAAATTAAAAATGGAAGTTCCATCTAGAAACCACTATACCTTAACAATCTGTTTGGAAATTAAATAAAAAAGGAAGTTGAATAGAAAAGTAAATTGAATAAAAATGGAAGTCGAATAAAAATAAGAAAGGAAGTTGCAGAAAATTAAAAATGGAAGTTCATAAAGAAACCACTATACCTTAACGATCTATTGGGAAATTAAATAAAAAAGGAAGTTGAGTAGAAAAGAAACTTGAATAAAAAAGGAAGTTCAATAAAAATAAAAATGAAAGTTTCAGAAAATTAAAAATGGAAGTTGAATAAAAATAAAAATGGAAGTTGCATAAAATTAAAAATGGAAGTTCATTAAAAAAACCACTACACCTTAACGACCTATTTGGAAATTAAATAAAAATGGAAGTTGAATAATAATAAAAGTGAAATTTCCATAAAATTAAAAATGGAAATTCAATCTAGAAACCACTATACCTTAATAATCTATTTTGAAATTAAATAAAAAAGAAAGTCGAATATAAAAGAATCTTGAATAGAAATAGAAGTTGAATAGAAATAAAAATGGAAGTTGTAGAAAATTAAAAATTGAAGTTCAATCCAGAAACCACTATACCTTAACGATCTATTTGGAAATTAAATAAAAAAGGAAGTTGAGTAGAAAAGAAACTTGAATAAAAAAGGAAGTTAAATAAAAATAAAAATAGAAGTTGTAGAAAATTAAAAATGGATGTTTATTCAAGAAACCACTATACCTTAACGATTTATTTGGAAATTAAAAAAAAAAAGGAATTTGAATTGAAAAGAAACTTGAATAAAAAAAGAAGTTAAATAAAAATAAAAATGGAAGTTACAGAAAATTAAAAATCGAAGTTCATTCAAGAAACCACTATACCTTAACGATCTATTTGGAAATTAAATATATAGCGATCCCGGATTTACCCTTGTTGTATAGTGATCCGGACATGTGTCCGTGGATGTTGGTAGTTGATTATTATCTTGTTTACATCCTTTTTACTTCGTATTTGAGTTATAGGATGTGTTGGGCAGGTTTGTTACAGGTTGGTTGAGTTTAGAAAGCAAAACTAGTTGCCCAGATTTTGTCCTGTCCGCTTGAGCGGGGGTTTTGGCGCTCGAGCGGGAATTGCACCCATCCAGTATTTCCTGTGCAGTGTTGGACGCTCGAGAGTGGGATTGGCCGCTCGAGCGGGGTTGTGTGAGTGCCGCTCGAGCGGGGAGTTGGAAGCTCGAGCGGAGACCTGGTTCTGTAAAAGTTCTGGGAGTGTGTATCCGCCGCTCGAGCGGGAGTCTGTGAGTGACGCTCGAGCGGGGTGTTTGATGCTCGAGCGGGGCGACTGAGTTTAAGTTCCGTGTTTTGACTTTTCAAATCACTTTTTCACTTTCTCTTCTCTCTCCTACTTTTCCAAAAACACCATTGTTGAGCCTCTCACTCTAGAACTCTACCTTCTCTCTAGGTTTTGATCTAGTAGGAGTGATTTGCTCATCTTTGGCCTTTACAAAAAAGTTGTTGATCGTCGAGGGCTACTTTTTAATCTGAAAATTTCGGGATTTGGAGCACGTTGGGTTTTGTCATCTTCTCCCTTGGGGCTCCGGGTTTGAGGTAGGGATATCCTACTCCTCTCTATGGATTTTGTCTTTAAATTTTGGTATTTTGAGATGTTGGGGTTGGTTTGGTAATTTTGTGAGAGTTTGGGGCTTTTGTGTTATTTTACAAAAGTTGGGATTTTATTTATAATAAACCTAGATGCATGTTTGGCATAGAGAAATGGAATTAATGTTGAATCATTGATGAAAATGGGACCTAAGGGTTGTAATGTTAATTATGGAAAATGACCTAATTACATTGATTGATTAATTGGGATAACTAATTGTGAGAAATGAGGAAATGAAATGAAATTGTTGAGATTGGGAATGCATGGGGTTAAAGGGTGTAGTTGAATTATTTATCACTCACCGAAATGAAATGTTGATTGAATATCCAATTGTGCATTTATTTTCTGTTTAGAAATAATTGCTTTGGGCTATCGGTGGAGGATAGTCGTGATTGTTGTAGACAATGCATGATGATTAGGCAAACGGAAACTAATCAATGGAATGTGTCATGGAAATTGACGGTTGATAGAATACATTAACTGTATGTATTGGGTGATTGTATATAGAACCAATGTGTTCGTATACGTTATGTGTAGAGGAGGAGATGGGGGATGTACTCCGCGGTTTAGGGGAAGATGGGGGATGTACCCCTAAACCGGATAGTATTGGGAGAAGATAGGGGATGAACTCCGTAGATACAGCTCATATGCTTGTCTAGAGAAGTGAAGATAGAGCTAATATGCTTATCTTTGTGAAGTGTGGATACAGTTAATATGCTTATCTGTGAATGTGGGATATTGTTGTTATACATATCTGTTGAGAATGGGGATATAGCTTATATGCTTATCTGTTGAAAAGGGGAAAATGAAAAGTAACTTGGACTCATAAGTCGTATGACATAAAATGTGATTTATGTGGATGTATCAGTGTTTCCCATCTATCAATTGCTAATCTTTTAGTCATTGTTCATGGTTGGTTTAGTGTATTTCTACTGGGCTGTGGCTCACCCTATATGGGAACATCATTTTCAGGTACAGGTAGCATGCCACCTCCAAGGACATAGCTTGGGAGGCTAGATGCGAGCTGATTTTTGCTGTTTAGTTTCTTTTGATGTATTACATGAATATTCAAGCCAAGGGCTTAATGTGTAGACGAGTTAGCATCCTTTTGTTGTAGCCAAGTGTTAACTTGGAAAGCTGTAAGCCCGTAGGGCATTTTGCTTTTGTTGTTAACATGTAATACTATTGTAATGAAACTCTGATTAATAGAAGAATGTGGATATTTTGCATGTCAAGGAATGTCTCAATTGAAGGTTTAATGTTATTTTTTTGAGGGCGTTACAAAATAAAAAAGGAAGTTGAATAGAAAAATAACTTGAATTAAAATGGAAGTTGCATAAAATTAAATATGGAAGTTCATTAAAGAAACCACTATACCTTAACGATCTATTTGGAAATTAAATAAAAAAGGAAGTTTAATAGAAAAGTAAATTGAATAAAAATGGAAGTTGAATAAAAATAAAAGTGAAATTTTCATAAAATTAAAAATAGAAGTTCAATCCAGAAACCACTATACCTTAACAATCTATTTGGAAATTAAATAAAAAAGAAAGTTGAATACAAAACAAACTTGAATAAAAAAAGAAGTTGAATAGAAATAAAAATGGAAGTTGCAGAAAATTAAAATTAGAAGTTCATTCAAGAAATCACTATACCCTAACGATCTATATGGAAATTAAATAAAAAAGGAAGTTGAATAGAAAAAAAAAAACTTGAATAAAAAAAGAAGTTGAATAGAATTAAAAATGGAAGTTGCAGAAAATTAAAATTGGATGTTCATTTAAGAAACCACTCTACCTTAACGATCTATTTGGAAATTAAATAAAAAAGGAAGTTTAATAGAACAATAACTTGAATAAAAATGGAAGTTGAATAAAAATAAAAATGGAAGTTACAGAAAATTAAAAAAGGAAGTTCAATCCAGAAATCACTATACCTTAACGATCTATTTGGAAATGAAAGAAAAAAGGAAGTTGAGTAGAAAACAAACTTGAACAAAAAAAGAAGTTAAATAAAAATAAAAATGGAAGTTGCAGAAAATTAAAAATGGAAGTTCATTCAAGAAACCACTATACCTTAATGATCTATTTGGAAATTAAATAAAAAAGGAAGTTGGATAGAAAAATAACTTGAATAAAAATGGAAGTTGAATAAAAATAAAAATGGAAGTTGCAGAAAATTAAAAATGGAAGTTCAATCCAGAAACCACTATACCTTAACGATGGATTTGGAAATTAAATAAAAAAGGAAGTTGAGTAGAAAAGAAACTTCAATAAAAAAGGAAGTTAAATAAAAATAAAAATGGAAGTTGCAGAAAATTAAAAATGGAAGTTCATTCAAGAAACCACTATACCTTAACGATCTATTTGGAAATTAAATAAAAAAGGAAGTTGAGTAGAAAAGAAACTTGAATGAAAAAGAAAGTTAAATAAAAATAAAAATGGAAGTTACAGAAAATTAAAAATGGAAGTTCATTCAAGAAACCACTATACCTTAACGATCAATTTGGAAATTAAATGAAAAAGAAGTTGAATAGAAAAATAACTTGAATAAAAATGGAAGTTGAATAAAAATAAAAGTGGAAGTTGCATAAAATTAAATATGGAAGTTCATTAAAGAAACCACTATGCCTTAACGATCTATTTAGAAATTAAATAAAAAAGGAAGTTTAATAGAAAAGTAAATTGAAGAAAAATGGAAGTTCAATAAAAATAAAAGTGAAATTTCCATAAAATTAAAAATGGAAGTTCAATCCAGAAACCAGTATACCTTAACAATCTATTTGGAAATTAAATAAAAAATAAATTTGAATATAAAAGAAACTTGAATAAAAAAAGAAGTTGAATAGAAATAAAAATGGAAGTCGCAGAAAATTAAAATTTGAAGTTCGTTCAAGAAACCACTATACTTTAACGATCTATATGGAAATTAAATAAAAAAGGAAGTTGAATAGAAAAAAAACTTGAATAAAAAAAGAAGTTGAATAGAAATAAAAATGGAAGTTGCCGAAAATTAAAATTGGATGTTCATTCAAGAAACCACTATACCTTAACGATCTATTTGGAAATTAAATAAAAAAGGAAGTTTAATAGAAAAATAACTCGAATAAAAATGGAAGTTGAATAAAAATAAAAATGAAAGTTGCAGAAAATTAAAAATGGAAGTTGTAGGAAATTAAAAATGGAAGCTCAATCCAGAAACCACTATACTTTAACGATCTATTTGGAAATTAAATAAAAAAGGAAGTTGAGTAGAAAAGAAACTTGAATAAAAAAGGAAGTTAAATAAAAATAAAAATGGAAGTTGCAGAAAATTGAAAATGGAAGTTCATTCAAGAAACCACTATACCTTTACGATCTATTTGGAAATTAAATAAAAAAGGAAGTTGAATAGAAAAATAACTTGAATAAAAATGGAAGTTGAATAAAAATAAAAATGGAAGTTGCATAAAATTAAAAATGGAAGTTCATTAAAAAAACCACTATACCTTAACGATCTATTTGGAAATTAAATAAAAAATGAAGTTTAATAGGAAAGTAAATTGAATAAAAATGGAAGTTAAATAAAAATAAAAGTGAAATTTCCATAAAATTAAAAATGGCAGTTCAATCCAGAAACCACTGTACCTTAACAATCGATTTTGAAATTAAATAAAAAAGAAAGTTGAATATAAAAGAAACTTGAATAGAAAACGAAGTTGAATAGAAATAAAAATGGAAGTTGCAGAAAATAAAAAATTGAAGTTCAATCTAGAAACCACTATACCTTAATGATCTAGTTGGAAATTAAATAAAAAAGGAAGTTGAGTAGAAAAGAAACTTGAATAAGAAAGAAAGTTAAAGAAAAACAAAAATGGAAGTTGCAGAAAATTAAAAATGGAAGTTCATTAAAGAAATCACTATACCTTAACGATCTATTTGGAAATTAAAAATAAAAAAAAAGGAAGTTGAATATAAATAAAAGTGAAATTTCCATAAAATTAAAAATGGAAGAGCAATTCAGAAACCACTATACCTTAACGATCTATTTCGAAATTAAATAAAAAAGAAAGTTGAATAGAAAAATAACTTGAATTAAAATGGAAGTTGAATGAAAATAAAAATGGAAGTTGCATAAAATTAAATACTGAAGTTCATTAAAAAAAACCACTATACCTTAACGATCTATTTGGAAATTAAATAAAAAAGGAAGTTTAATAGAAAAGTAAATTGAATAAAAATGGAAGTTGAATAAAAATAAAAGTGAAATTTTCATAAAATTAAAAATGGAAGTTCAATCCAGAAACCACTATACCTTAACAATCTATTTAGAAATTAAATAAAAAAGAAAGTTGAATATGAAAGAAACTTGAACGAAAAAAGAAGTTGAATAGAAATAAAAATGGAAGTTGCAGAAAATTAAAATTGGAAGTTCATTCAAGAAACCACTATAGCTTAACGATCTATATGGAAATTAAATAAAAAAGGAAGTTGAATAGAAAAATAACTTGAATAAAAAAAGAAGTAAAATAGAATTGAAAATGGAAGTTGCAGAAAATTAAAATTGGATGTTCGTTTAAGAAACCACTCTACCTTAACGATCTATTTGGAAATTAAATAAAAAAGAAAGTTTAATAGAAAAATAACTTGAATAAAAATGGAAGTTGCCGAAAATTAAAAATGGAAGTTCAATCCAGAAACCACTTTACCTTAACGATCTATTTGGAAATTAAATAAAAAAAGAATTTGAGTAGAAAAGAAACTTGAATAAAAAAAGAAGTTAAATAAAAATAAAAATGGAAGTTCAATCAAGAAACCACTATACCTTAACGATCTATTTAGAAATTAAATAAAAAAGGAAGTTGAATAGAAAAATAACTTGAATAAAAATGGAAGTTGAATAAAAATAAAAATGGAAGTTGCAGAAAATTAAAAATGGAAGTTAAATCCAGAAACCACTATACCTTAACGATCTATTTGGAAATTAAATAAAAAAGGAAGTTAAATAAAAATAAAAATGGTAGTTGCTATAGCGATCCCGGGTTTACCCTTGTTGTACAGAGATCCGGACATGTGTCCGTGGATGTTGGTAGTGTTTATTATCTTGTTTACATCCTTTTTACTTAGTATTTGAGTTATGGGATGTGTTGGGTAGGTTTGTTACAGGTTGGTTGAGTTTAGAAACCAAAACTAGTTGCCCAAATTTTGACCTGTCTGCTCGAGCGGGGGTTTTGGCGCTCGAGCGGAGAATACACCCATCCAGTTTTTGTTGTGCAGTGTTGTACGCTCGAGCGAGAGTTTGGCCGCTCGAGCGGAATCCTGTGAGTGGACGCTCGAGCGGGGTGTTCTACGCTCGAGCGGAGACCTGGGTTAAAGTCCCGAATTTGTGACTCTTCAAATCACTTTTTCACTTTCTCTTCTCTCTCTTACTTTTCCAAAAGCACCATTGTTGAGCCTCTCTCTCTAGATACTACCTTCTCTCTAGGTTTTGATCTAGTAGGAGTGGTTTTCTCATCTTTGACCTTTACAAAAAAGTTGTTGATCGTTGAGGGCTTCTTTTTAATCTGAAAATTTCGGGTTTTGGAGCACGTTGGGTTTTGCTTTCTTCTCCCTTGAAGCTCCGAATTTGAGGTAGGGATATCCTACTCCTCTCTATGGATTTTGTCTTTAAATTTTGGTATTTTGAGATGTTGGGTTTGATTTGGTAATTTGGTGAAAGTTTGGGGCTTTTGTGCAATTTTACAAAAGTTGGGGTTTTACTCATAATAAACCTATATGCATGTTTGGCATAGAGAAATGGAATAAATGTGAAATCATTGATGAAAATGGGACCTAAGGGTTGAAATGTTAATTATGGGAATTGACCTAATTACATTGTTTAATTAATTGGAATAATTAATTGTGAGGAATGAGGAAATGAAATGTTGATTGAATATCCATTGTGCATTTATTTTCTGTTTAGAAATAACTACTTTGGGCTATCGGTGGAGGATAGTCGTGATTGTTGTAGACAATGTATGATGATTAGGCAAACGGAAACTAATCAATGGAATGTGTCATGGAATTTGACGGTTGATTGAATACATTAACTGTATGTATTGAATGATAGTATATAGAACCAATGTGTTTGTGTACGTTATGTGTAGAGGAGGAGATGGGGGATGTACTCCGCGGTTTAGGGGAAGATGGGGGATGTACCTCTAAACCGGATAGTGTTGGGAGAAGATAGGGGATGAACTCCGTAGACACAGCTCATATGCTTGTCTAGAGAAGTGAAGATAGAGCTTATATGCTTATCTTTGTGATGTGTGGATGTAGCTTATATGCTTATCTGTGGATATTGTGGTTATACATATCTGTTGTAGAATGTGGATATAGCTTATATGCTTATCTGTGAATGTGGATATTGTTGTTATACATATCTGTTGAGAATGTGGATAGAGTTTATATGCCTATCTGTTGAAAAAGGGAAAATGAAAGGTAACTTGGACTCATAAGTCGTATGACATAAATATGTGATTTATGTGATTGTATCAGTGTTGGCCATCTATCAATTGCTAATATTTTAGTCATTGTTCATGGTTGGTTTAGTGTATTTCTACTGGGCTGTGGCTCACCCTATATGGGAATATCATTTTCAGGTGCAGGAAGCATGCCACCTCCAAGGACATATCTTGGGAGGCTAGAGGCGGACTTAATGTTGTCGTTTTACTTTTTGGTGTATTACATGTAAATACAAGCCAAGGGCTTAATGTGTATGAGTTAGTACTCTTTTGTTGTAACCAAGTGTTAACTTGGAAAGATGGAAGCCCATAGGGCATTTTGTTTTGATGTTAACATGTAATACTAATGTAATGGAACTCTAATGTATAAAAGAATGTGGTTAGTTTATTTATCAACGCTTGTCTTATTTGTTGGGTTTAATGTTATTTTTTTTGAGGGCGTTACAACTTGGTATCAGAGCGTACCGGGTTCGAATACTTTGGGTACGTGGGAAGTGATTAGTATCACAATGGGTTTGTCTCGCTTGATAGAGACTTAGATGTAGTAGCATATGCCATGTGTTTACTTGATAACATGCTTGTGTGACTATGTGGGTATGGGATTTAATTTCTAGGATGTTGATTGGATCCTTGGGTTTCTGGGAGTCTTGTTGGAAAAGCACTTGATCAATGCTGTTTTTAACCGGAACTCTAGTAACGCCTCGGGACTATCATTATCCGGAAATGAAATTCGTAAGTGCTTATGTGTTTATGTGCTTACGTGGAGTGAATTACAGTTGTCCATGCATTTGGACGTGAGTGTTTAGTTTCGGCACATTTGTGAATGTGCTAACGTTCTGTGTTACCTTTATTAGGATGTCAGGACGAGGAAGAGGTGCTAGGCGTGGTAGACCTGCGAGGCAGGAAGCACCGTTACCGGGTGAGATTCCCCCAGTGCAGGAGGGAGTTGGTCAGGCCAATGTGGCCGAGCCAGTGGGTCAGCAGGCTATGGGTGCCTTGGCCAGAGAGATAGCAGGAGCTTTGGGTATTCTTAGAGCTGGGAATCAGGCAACTGAGGCAGGGCCTTCTTTCTTGAAGAGGGAGTTTTTCCGGTGTAATCCGGATGAGTTTATCGGGGATCCGAAAGAGCCACTGAAGGCTGATGAGTGGCTAGAGCAAATGAGTAAGACGTTCGAGATGCTGGGCATCGAGGACGAAGCACTGAAAGTGACCTTGGCATCCTTCCAACTGAAGGGAGATGCGGGTCAATGGTGGAAGTACGAGAAGGCTCGTGTTGGTGGTACTTGGGAGGCGTTTGTGAATGCTTTTCAGGAGAGGTTTTTGTCTGCAGCAGCTAGGGAGAAGCTGAGGGATCAGTTTAGCCGGCTTAATCAGCAGGGCTTGTCAGTGGCCGAGTTTGAGGCTACTTTTACCAGTCTGTCTAGGTTTGCACCTGAACTGGTGGCGTCTGAGGAACGCTGTTGCTATGAGTTTGAGCGGAAGTTGAGGCGGGGCCTCAAGTTGAGGGTTGGTGGGTCTTACATCCGAGAGTATAGACACCTAGTGGACGCTGCAGCTCATATGGAGCTCATGATGCAGGAGGAGGATGAGGGGCAGAGAGGCTCCAAGAGGAGTCAGGATGGCCAGGGTGATGGCAGGAGGCAGAGGGGTCCTAACCCTCAGCAGTCGCAGGGTGGTGTTGCTAGATCGACCTTCCCAGTGCCGAGTGCAGGCTCCGGGAGAGGTGGTCAGGGGGAATTCACCTGTTACAAGTGTGGCCAGCTGGGTCACAAGGTTTCTGTTTGCCCGCAGAAGGGTAGGGGTCAGAAAGCTGCTTCTTCTTTAGCTAGACCGCAGAGTCAGAGTTTGGGCAGGGGGCAGCCCTTGTCTTGCTATCAGTGTGGACAGCCTGGGCACCTGAAGAGGTTTTGCCCACAGTTGAGTGCCACTTCGGAAGCGTCTGGTTCTAGGCAGACGCAGGGTTTTCAGCCAGCTCAGTCTGTGCAGGCCTCGAGGGCCAATCCGGGAGCTTCATCTTCCCAGTCTGTGCAGCAGTCTTTAGCTCCGAGAGGTGAGCAGGTAGACCAGGGGCCTACGGGGCGCGTGTATGCTGTTACCGCGCAGGATTTAGTACCGGCTCCATCGGTAGTGAGAGGTACTTTTCTGTTTTGCAACTCGGTTGCTAATGTGTTGATAGACACGGGTGCATCTCATTCTTTTGTATCTGCTGCATTTGCATCTGTTTTGGAATTGGAGTTAGCACAGTTAGCATCTCCTATTTGTGTAGTATCACCTTTGGGTGGTGAGTTGATCCTGAAACAGGGTGTTAGAGGATGTGATATAGAGGTCGCCGACTATAGGCTTCCTTTTCCGTTTGTTGTCATGCCTATGAAGGGTTTTGATGTTATTTTGGGTATGGACTGGCTATCGTCATACCGGGCTGTTATCGATTGCTACCGCCAGAGGGTCACGTTATGTACCTTGAGCGAGGAGTGGTTCCATTTCTTGGGAGACCGGGTTAGTAGTGTTTTGCCACCGGGGTATGATTCGCGAGGGCGAAATGAGCTTAGTGGCTTACTTGCTAGCTTTGAGAGTAGTGAGTGTGATGAGACCCAGATTGTGTTACCGAGGGTGGTTTGTGAGTATTCGGATGTCTTTCCCGAAGATCTTGTTAGTTTGCCACCTCGCCGAGAGATAGAGTTCTCTATTGATTTAGTGCCCGGCACGGCGCCGATTTCTATGGCACCTTACCGTTTTGCTCCCGCAGAGTTGGTTGAGTTGAAAGTTCAGCTCCAGGAATTGCTCGATAAGGGCTTTGTTCGCCCTAGTGTTTCGCCGTGGGGAGCACCGGCCCTCTTTGTTAAAAAGAAAGATGGTGCCTTGAGGTTGTGTATTGACTACCGGAGGTTGAATCGGGCTACGGTTAAGAATAAGTATCCTATGCCCCGTATTGATGATTTGTTTGACCAGTTGAAGGGTTCCCGTTGTTTCTCTAAGATAGACTTGAGATCGGGTTACCACCAGTTGAGGGTCAGGGAAGAGGATATTCCGAAAACAGCATTCCGTACGCGGTATGGTCATTATGAGTTTCTGGTGATGCCATTTGGGCTTACCAATGCACCGGCAGTCTTTATGGACTTGATGAACCGGATTTTCCGGGAGTTCTTAGACCAATTTGTGGTCGTCTTCGTGGACGACATTCTTATCTATTCGCCTTCTGAGGAGGAGCACGAGGCACACTTGAGAGTGGTGCTTGAGTTACTTAGAGCCCATAGGCTGTATGCCAAGTTTGGGAAGTGTGAGTTCTGGCTGAGGGAAGTCAAATTCTTAGGCCACGTGGTATCCGGGGAAGGGGTGTCTGTTGATACATCCAAGGTAGAGGCAGTGCAGGATTGGGCACAGCCTAAGAGTGTGTTTGAGATCCGCAGTTTTCTGGGATTGGCTGGGTATTACCGTCGGTTTGTGAAAGATTTCTCCAGGTTAGCGTCACCGTTGACTAGACTGACTCGGAAGGGAGTCAAGTTTGTGTGGAGTGAGACTTGTGAAAAGTCGTTCCAAGAGTTGAAAGTTAGATTAACCACCGCTCCGGTGTTGATTATTCCGGAGAGAGGGTTGGGTTATGCGGTTTATTGTGATGCCTCACGAGAGGGTTTGGGTTGTGTGTTGATGCAAGAAGGGAAAGTGGTAGCTTATGGCTCACGTCAGTTGAAAATACATGAGAAGAATTACCCCACACACGACCTAGAGTTAGCAGCAGTGATTTTTGCCTTGAAAATCTGGAGGCACTACCTTTATGGTGAGAGGTTCGAGGTATTCTCGGATGATAAGAGTTTGAAGTATCTGTTTACCCAGAGAGACTTGAATTTGAGGCAGAGGAGGTGGATGGAGTTCATCGAGGATTATGATTTTGAATTGCACTATCATCCGGGAAAGGCCAATGTTGTGGCCGATGCCCTTAGTAGGAAGACCATTAGTGATGTAGAATCCCTCCGAGAGAAGATCCCCAGTGGGAAAGTTGAGAAGGGTTTGGCGGTGTATCCCGACCTGAGCGTGAGGTACCGAGACCGTTTGTTTGTACCGGAGTCTTGCCGTGAGGAAGTACTACGAGAGTTTCACCATTCGCGCCTTGCGGTGCATCCGGGAGGTACTAAGATGTATCAGGATTTGGGTCGCCAATTTTGGTGGCGGGGTATGAAAAGAGATGTGGCTGTTTTCGTATCGAAGTGCCTTACTTGCCAGCAAGTGAAGGCCGAGCATCAGAGGCCAGCGGGTTTGTTGCAACCCTTGCCTATTGCCGAGTGGAAGTGGGAGCATGTCACTATGGACTTCGTTGTAGGTCTTCCGAGGACTCAACGGGGTAGTGATGCTATTTGGGTGGTTGTAGACCGGTTGACTAAGTCGGCGCACTTTATTCCTATGCGCGTGAGAGATTCGGTAGATCATCTTGCTGACTTGTATATTCGGGACGTAGTGAGATTGCACGGGGTCCCAGTGACGATCATCTCAGATAGAGATCCTCGTTTTACTGCTAGGTTGTGGCAGAGTTTGCAGAGTGCCTTGGGCACTAAGTTGACTTTTAGTACGGCCTATCATCCTCAGACTGACGGGCAGTCCGAGCGTACTATTCAGATCCTTGAGGATATGCTTCGGGGTTGTGTCCTGGACTTCAGTGGGACGTGGGAGAGGCACTTGCCTTTGGTAGAGTTTGCCTACAATAACAGTTTTCAGTCTAGCATCGGTATGGCACCGTTTAAGGCCTTGTATGGCCGACCGTGTAGGTCTCCAGTTTGTTGGGCCGAGGTGGGTGATGCACCTTTGTTAGGTCCGGAGGTGGTTAGGGAGACGACGGAGAAAGTTGAGCTTATCCGTAGGAGGCTTGTTACAGCCCAGAGTCGGCAGAAATCTTACGCTGACCGTAGGAGGAGACCTTTGGCGTTTGAGGTAGGCGATCATGTCTTTCTGAAGATATCACCTAGGCGAGGTCTGATGAGGTTTGGGAAGAGTGGGAAGTTATCCCCTCGGTTTATTGGTCCTTTTGAGATCCTTGAGAGGATTGGTGAGGTTGCTTATCGGTTAGCCTTACCGCCGCAGTTGTCCGGAGTACATGACGTGTTTCATGTGAGTATGCTTCGGAAGTATGAACCAGATCCATCACATGTGTTGGATTGGACCGATTTAGAGGTAGATGAGGATGCCTCGTATGAGGAGAGGCCGGTTCGGGTCTTGGATAGGCGGGATCAGGTCTTGCGTGGCAAGACCATTCCTTTGGTGAAAGTCTTGTGGAAACATCACGGAGTGGAGGAAGCCACTTGGGAACGTGAGTTGGGAGTCCGTGAGAAATATCCGGACTTGTTTGTTGATATGTAATCATGTATTTAAATTTTAAACTATTGTTGAACTTAAGAGCTGTTATATATGTCTTAAGTTGTGAAACATTGAAAATGTTTTGGTTATTGGAAGTATGTTTTGGAACTTGCCTCATATGGAAGTTGAATATAACATTATATATGTTGATTGTATTGTTGAAATTGGAAAGTTAATGCATACTGCTAATGCATGTTGAAAGTACATATGTGATTTACATATTGTGAGATGCCTCTTGTTAAATGGAGGGGGTGACCGGTAATGGGTCGAAATGTTGAATGTTGTAGTGTAACATTGTTTAAAATGGAGGAAAACCTGTTTTTGAAAACTTGTGCTTAATTTCGGGGACGAAATTCTTTAAGGGGGGCAGGTTATAGCGATCCCGGGTTTACCCTTGTTGTATAGAGATCCGAACATGTGTCCGTGGATGTTGGTAGTGTTTATTATCTTGTTTACATCCTTTTTACTTAGTATTTGAGTTATGGGATGTGTTGGGTAGGTTTGTTACAGGTTGGTTGAGTTTAGAAACCAAAACTAGTTGCCCAGATTTTGACCTGTCCGCTCGAGCGGGGGTTTTGGCGCTCGAGCGGAGAATACACCCATCCAGTTTTTGTTGTGCAGTGTTGTACGCTCGAGCGAGAGTTTGGCCGCTCGAGTGGAATCCTATGAGTGGACGCTCGAGCGGGGTGTTCTACGCTCGAGCGGAGACCTGGGTTAAAATCCCGAATTTGTGACTCTTCAAATCACTTTTTCACTTTCTCTTCTCTCTCTTACTTTTCCAAAAGCACCATTGTTGAGCCTCTCTCTCTAGATACTACCTTCTCTCTAGGTTTTGATCTGGTAGGAGTGGTTTGCTCATCTTTGACCTTTACAAAAAAGTTGTTGATCGTTGAGGGCTTCTTTTTAATCTGAAAATTTCGGGTTTTGGAGCACGTTGGGTTTTGTCTTCTTCTCCCTTGAAGCTCCGAATTTGAGGTAGGGATATCCTACTCCTCTCTATGGATTTTGTCTTTAAATTTTGGTATTTTGAGATGTTGGGTTTGATTTGGTAATTTGGTGAAAGTTTGGGGCTTTTGTGCAATTTTACAAAAGTTGGGGTTTTACTCATAATAAACCTATATGCTTGTTTGGCATAGAGAAATGGAATAAATGTGAAATCATTGATGAAAATGGGACCTAAGGGTTGAAATGTTAATTATGGGAATTGACCTAATTACATTGTTTAATTAATTGGAATAATTAATTGTGAGGAATGAGGAAATGAAATGTTGATTGAATATCCATTGTGCATTTATTTTCTGTTTAGAAATAACTGCTTTGGGCTATCGGTGGAGGATAGTCGTGATTGTTGTAGACAATGTATGATGATTAGGCAAACGAAAACTAATCAATGGAATGTGTCATGGAATTTGACGGTTGATTGAATACATTAACTGTATGTATTGAATGATAGTATATAGAACCAATGTGTTTGTGTACGTTATGTGTAGAGGAGGAGATGGGGGATGTACTCCGCGGTTTAGGGGAAGATGGGGGATGTACCTCTAAACCGGATAGTGTTGGGAGAAGATAGGGGATGAACTCCGTAGACACAGCTCATATGCTTGTCTAGAGAAGTGAAGATAGAGCTTATATGCTTATCTTTGTGATGTGTGGATGTAGCTTATATGCTTATCTGTGGATATTGTGGTTATACATATCTGTTGTAGAATGTGGATATAGCTTATATGCTTATCTGTGAATGTGGATATTGTTGTTATACATATCTGTTGAGAATGTGGATAGAGTTTATATGCCTATCTGTTGAAAAAGGGAAAATGAAAGGTAACTTGGACTCATAAGTCGTATGACATAAATATGTGATTTATGTGATTGTATCAGTGTTGGCCATCTATCAATTGCTAATATTTTAGTCTTTGTTCATGGTTGGTTTAGTGTATTTCTACTGGGCTGTGGCTTACCCTATATGGGAATATCATTTTCAGGTGCAGGAAGCATGCCACCTCCAAGGACATAGCTTGGGAGGCTAGAGGCGGACTTAATGTTGTCGTTTTACTTTTTGGTGTATTACATGTAAATACAAGCCAAGGGCTTAATGTGTATGAGTTAGTACTCTTTTGTTGTAACCAAGTGTTAACTTGGAAAGATGGAAGCCCGTAGGGCATTTTGTTTTGATGTTAACATGTAATACTAATGTAATGGAACTCTAATGTATAAAAGAATGTGGTTAGTTTATTTATCAACGCTTGTCTTATTTGTTGGGTTTAATGTTATTTTTTTTGAGGGCGTTACAGTTGCAGAAAATTAAAAATTGAAGTTCGTTCAAGAAACTACTATACCTTAACGATTTATTTGGAAATTAAATAAAAAAGCAAGTTTAATAGAAAACTAACTTGAATAAAAATGGAAGTTGAATACAAATAAAAATGAAATTCGCATAAAATTAAAAATGGAAGTTCATTCAAGAAACCACTATACGTTAACGATTTATTTGGAAATTAAATTAAAAAGGAAGTTCAATAGAAAAATAACTTGAATAAAAATGGAAGTTGAAGAAAAATAAAAGTGGAAGTTGAATAAAATTAAAAATGAAAGTTAATTAAAAAAAACCACTATACCTTAACAATCTATTTGGAAATTAAATAAAAAAGAAAGTTGAATATAAAAGAAACTTGAATAAAAATGGAAGTTGAATAAAAATAAAAGTGAAATTTCCATAAAATTAAAAATGGAAGTTCAATCCAGAAACCACTATACCTTAACAATCTATTTGGAAATTAAATAAAAAAGAAAGTTAAATATAAAAGAAACTTGAATAAAAAAAAGAAGTTGAATAGAAATAAAAATGGAAGTTGCAGAAAACGAAAATTGGTAGTTCATTCAAGAAACCACAATACCTTAACGATCTATATGGAAATTAAATAAAAAAGGAAGTTGAATTGAAAAAAAACTTGAATAAAAAAAGAAGTTGAATATAAATAAAAATGGAAGTTGCAGAAAATTAAAATTGGATGTTCATTCAAGAAACAACTATACCTTAACGACCTATTTGGAAATTAAATAAAAAATGAAGTTTAATAGAAAAATAACTTGAATAAAAATGGAAGTTGAATGCAAATAAAAATGGAAGTTGCAGAAAATTAAAAATGGAAGCTCAATCCAGAAACCACTATACCTTAACGATCTATTTGGAAATTAAATAAAAACGGAAGTTGAGTAGAAAAGAAACTTGAATAAAAAAGGAAGTTGTAGAAAATTAAAAATGGAAGTTCATTCAAGAAACCACTATACCTTAACGATCAATTTGGAAATTAAATAAAAAAGGAAGTTGAATAAAAAAATAACTTGAATAAAAATGGATGTTGAATAAAAATAAAAATGGAAGTTGTATAAAATTAAAAATGGAAGTTCATTAAAGAAACTACTATACCTTAACGATTTATTTGGAAATTAAATAAAAAAGGAAGTTTAATAGAAAAGTAAATTGAATAAAAATGGAAGTTGAATAAAAATAAAAGTGAAATTTCTATAAAATTAAAAAATGAAGTTCAATCTAGAAACCACTATACCTTAACAATCTACTTGGAAATTAAATAAAAAGAAAGTTGAATAGAAAAGTAAATTGAATAAAAATGGAAGTCGAATAAAAATAAAAATAGAAGTTGCAGAAAATTAAAAATGGAAGTTCATTCAAGAAACCATTATGCCTTAAAGATCTATTTGGAAATTAAATAAAAAAGGATGTTTAGTAGAAAACTAACTTGAATAAAAATGGAAGTTGAATACAAATAAAAATGGAATTCGCATAAAATTAAAAATGGAAGTTCATTAAAGAAACCACTATACGTTAACGATCTATTTGGAAATTAAATTAAAAAGGAAGTTCAATAGAAAAGTAAATTGAATAAAAATGGAAGTTGAATAAAAATAAAAGTGAAATTTCTATAAAATTAAAAATGGAAGTTCAATCCAGAAACCACTATACCTTAACAATCTATTAGGAAATTAAATAAAAAAGAAAGTTGAATATAAAAGAAACTTGAATAAAAAAAGAACTTGAATAGAAATAAAAATAGAAGTTGTAGAAAAGTGAACTTGGAAGTCGTTCAAGAAACCACTATACCTTAACGATCTGTTTGGAAATTAAATAAAAAAGAAAGTTGAATAGAAAAATAACTTGAATAAAAATGGAAGTCGAATAAAAATACAAATGGAAGTTGCAGAAAATTAAAAATGGAAGTTCATTGAAGTAACCACTATACCTTAACGATCTATTTGGAAATTAAATAAAAAAGAAAGTTGAATAGAAAAATAACTTGAATAAAAATGGAAGTCGAATAAAAATACAAATGGAAGTTGCCGAAAATTAAAAATGGAAGTTCATTGAAAAACCACTATACCTTAACGATCTATTTGGAAATTAAAAAAAAAAAAAAGGAAGTTGAATATAAATAAAAGTGAAATTTCCATAAAATTAAAAATGGAAGAGCAATTCAGAAACCACTATACCTTAACGATCTATTTGGAAATTAAATAAAAAAGAAAGTTGAATAGAAAAATAACTTGAATTAAAATGGAAGTTGAATGAAAATAAAAATGGAAGTTGCATAAAATTAAATGCTGAAGTTCATTAAAAAAAACCACTATACCTTAACGATCTATTTGGAAATTAAATAAAAAAGGAAGTTTAATAGAAAAGTAAATTGAATAAAAATGGAAGTTGAATAAAAATAAAAGTGAAATTTTCATAAAATTAAAAATGGAAGTTCAATCCAGAAACCACTATACCTTAACAATCTATTTAGAAATTAAATAAAAAAGAAAGTTGAATATGAAAGAAACTTGAACGAAAAAAGAAGTTGAATAGAAATAAAAATGGAAGTTGCAGAAAATTAAAATTGGAAGTTCATTCAAGAAACCACTATAGCTTAACGATCTATATGGAAATTAAATAAAAAAGGAAGTTGAATAGAAAAATAACTTGAATAAAAAAAGAAGTAAAATAGAATTGAAAATGGAAGTTGCAGAAAATTAAAATTGGATGTTCGTTTAAGAAACCACTCTACCTTAACGATCTATTTGGAAATTAAATAAAAAAGAAAGTTTAATAGAAAAATAACTTGAATAAAAATAGAAGTTGCAGAAAATTAAAAATGGAAGTTCATTCAAGAAACCATTATGCCTTAAAGATCTATTTGGAAATTAAATAAAAAAGGATGTTTAGTAGAAAACTAACTTGAATAAAAATGGAAGTTGAATACAAATAAAAATGGAATTCGCATAAAATTAAAAATGGAAGTTCATTAAAGAAACCACTATACGTTAACGATCTATTTGGAAATTAAATTAAAAAGGAAGTTCAATAGAAAAGTAAATTGAATAAAAATGGAAGTTGAATAAAAATAAAAGTGAAATTTCCATAAAATTAAAAATGGAAGTTCAATCCGGAAACCACTATACCTTAACAATCTATTAGGAAATTAAATAAAAAAGAAAGTTGAATATAAAAGAAACTTGAATAAAAAAAGAACTTGAATAGAAATAAAAATAGAAGTTGTAGAAAAGTGAACTTGGAAGTCGTTCAAGAAACCACTATACCTTAACGATCTGTTTGGAAATTAAATAAAAAAAAAAGTTGAAAAGAAAAATAACTTGAATAAAAATGGAAGTCGAATAAAAATACAAATGGAAGTTGCAGAAAATTAAAAATGGAAGTTCATTGAAGTAACCACTATACCTTAACGATCTATTTGGAAATTAAATAAAAAAGAAAGTTGAATAGAAAAATAACTTGAATAAAAATGGAAGTCGAATAAAAATACAAATGGAAGTTGCCGAAAATTAAAAATGGAAGTTCATTGAAAAACCACTATACCTTAAGGATCTATTTGGAAATTAAATAAAAAAGGAAGTTGAAAAGAAAAATAACTTGAATAAAAATGGAAGTCGAATAAAAATAAAAATGGAAGTTGCAGAAAATTAAAAATGGAAGTTCAATTCAGAAACCACTATACCTTAACGATCTATTTGTAAATTAAATAAAAACGGAAGTTGAGTAGAAAAGAAACTTGAATAAAAAACGAAGTTAAATAAAAATAAAAATGGAAGTTGCAGAAAATTAAAAATGGAAGCTCAATCCAGAAACCACTATACCTTAACGATCTATTTGGAAATTAAATAAAAACGGAAGTTGAGTAGAAAAGAAACTTGAATAAAAAAAGAAGTTAAATAAAAATAAAATTGAAAGTTGCAGAAAATTAAAAATAGAAGTTCATTTAAGAAACCACTATACCTTAACGATCTTTTTGGAAATTAAATAAAAAAGGAAGTTGAATAGAAAAATAACTTGAATAAAAATGGAAGTCGAATAAAAATACAAATGGAAGTTGCCGAAAATTAAAAATGGAAGTTCATTGAAAAACCACTATACCTTAAGGATCTATTTGGAAATTAAATAAAAAAGGAAGTTGAAAAGAAAAATAACTTGAATAAAAATGGAAGTCGAATAAAAATAAAAATGGAAGTTGCAGAAAATTAAAAATGGAAGTTCAATTCAGAAACCACTATACCTTAACGATCTATTTGTAAATTAAATAAAAACGGAAGTTGAGTAGAAAAGAAACTTGAATAAAAAACGAAGTTAAATAAAAATAAAAATGGAAGTTGCAGAAAATTAAAAATGGAAGCTCAATCCAGAAACCACTATACCTTAACGATCTATTTGGAAATTAAATAAAAACGGAAGTTGAGTAGAAAAGAAACTTGAATAAAAAAAGAAGTTAAATAAAAATAAAATTGAAAGTTGCAGAAAATTAAAAATAGAAGTTCATTTAAGAAACCACTATACCTTAACGATCTTTTTGGAAATTAAATAAAAAAGGAAGTTGAATAGAAAAATAACTTGAATAAAAATGGATGTTGAATCAAAATAAAAATGGAAGTTGCATAAAATTAAAAATGGAAGTTCATTAAAGAAACCACTATACCTTAACGATTTATTTGGAAATTAAATA
The DNA here is from genome assembly GCF_055761805.1 of Camellia sinensis. Taxonomy (NCBI): domain Eukaryota; kingdom Viridiplantae; phylum Streptophyta; class Magnoliopsida; order Ericales; family Theaceae; genus Camellia; species Camellia sinensis. Next base: position 47,220,826 of record NW_028128987.1, on the reverse strand, counting down.
AAAAAGGAAGTTTAATAGAAAAGTAAATTGAATAAAAATGGAAGTTGAATAAAAATAAAAGTGAAATTTCTATAAAATTAAAAAATGAAGTTCAATCCAGAAACTACTATACCTTAACAATCTACTTGCAAAATTAAATAAAAAGAAAGTTGAATAGAAAAATAACTTGAATAAAAAAGGAAGTTGAATAAAAATAAAAATGAAAGTTGAAGAAAATTAAAAATGTAAGTTCATTCAAGAAACCAGTATACCTTAACGATATATTTGGAAATTAAATACAAACGGAAGTTTAATAGAAAAGTAAATTGAATAAAAATTGAAGTCGAATAAAAATAAAAATGAAAGTTGCATGAAATTAATAATGGAAGTTCAATCTAGAAACCACTATACCTAAACAATCTATTTGGAAATTAAATAAAAAAGAAAGTTGAATAGAAAAATGACTTGAATAAAAATGGAAGTTGCAGAAAATTAAAAATTGAAGTTCATTCAAGAAACCACTATACCTTAACGATCTATTTGAAAATTAAATAAGAAAGGAAGTTGAATAGAAAAATGACTTGAATAAAAATGGAAGTCGAATAAAAAAAAATGGAAGTTGCAGAAAATTAAAAATGTAAGTTCATTCAAGAAACCACTATACCTTAACGATCTATTTGGAAATTAAATAGAAAAGGAAGTTTAATAGAAAAGTAAATTGAATAAAAATGGAAGTCGAATAAAAATAAAAATGAAAGTTGCATAAAATTAAAAATGGAAGTTCAATCCAGAAACCATTATACGTTGACGATCTATTTGGAAATTAAATAAAAAAGGAAGTTTAATAGAAAAGTAACTTGAATAAAAATGGAAGTTACTTAAAAATAAAAATGGAATTTCATTCCAGAAACTACTATGCCTTAACGATCTATTTGGAAATTAAATAAAAAAGGAAGTTGAATAGAAAAGTAAATTGAATAAGAATGGAAGTTGAATAAAAATAAAAATAAAAGTTGCAGAAAATTAAAAATGGAAGTTCATTAAAGAAACCACTATACCTTAACGATCTATTTGGAAATTAAATAAAAAAGGAAGTTTAGTAGAAAAGTAAATTGAAAAAAAATGGAAGTTGAATAAAAATGAAAATGAAAGTTGCATAAAATTAAAAATGGAAGTTCAATCCAGAAACCACTATACCTTAACAATCTATTTGGAAATTAAATAAAAACGAAAGTTGAATATAAAAGAAACTTGAATAAAAAGAGAAGTTGAATAGAAATAAAAATGGAAGTTGCAGAAAATTAAAAATGGAAGTTCATTTAAGAAACCACTATACCTTAACGATCTATTTGGAAATTAAATAAAAAAAGAAGTTTAATAGAAAAATAAATTGAATAAAAATGGAAGTTGAATAAAAATAAAAATAAAAATTGCATAGAATTAAAAATGGAAGTTCAATCCAGAAACCACTATACCTTAACGATCTATTTGGAAATTAAATAAAAAAGAAAGTTTAATAGAAAAATAACTTGAATAAAAATGGAAGTTGAATAAAAATAAAAAGGAAAGTTGCAGAAAATTAAAAATGTAAGTTCATTCAAGAAACCACTATACCTTAACGATCTATTTGGAAATTAAATACAAAAGGAAGTTTAATAGAAAAGCAAATTGAATAAAAATTGAAGTTGAATAAAAATAAAAATGAAAGTTGCATGAAATTAAAAATGGAAGTTCAATCCAGAAACCACTATACCTAAACGATCTATTTGGAAATTAAATAAAAAATGAAGTTGAATAGAAAAACGACTTGAATAAAAATGAAAGTCGAATAAAAATAAAAATGGTGGTTGCATAAAATTAAAAATGGAAGTTCAATCCAGAAACCACTATACCTTAACGATCTATTTGGAAATTAAATAAAAAAGGAAGTTGAGTAGAAAAGAAACTTGAATAAAAAAGGAAGATCAATAAAAATAAAAATGGAAGTTGCAGAAAATTAAAAATGGAAGTTCATTAAAGAAACCACTATACCTTAACGATCTATTTGGAAATTAAATAAAAAAGAAAGTTGAATATAAAAGAAACTTGAATAAAAATGGAAGTTGAATAAAAATAAAAATGAAAGTTGGATAAAATTAAAACTGGAAGTTCAATCTAGAAACCACTATACCTTAACAATCTATTTAGAAATTAAAAAAAAGAAGAAAGTTGAATAAAAAAGTAAATTGAATAAAAATTGAAGTCGAATAAAAATAAAAATGGAAGTTGCAGAAAATTAAAAATGGAAGATCATTCAAGAAACCACTATACCTTAACGATCTATTTGGAAATTAAATAAAAAAGAAGTTGAATAGAAAATTAACTTGAATAAAAATGGAAGTTGAATATAAATAAAAATAAAAGTTGCCTAAAATAAAAAATGGAAGTTCATTAAAAAAACCACTATACCTTAACGACCTATTTGGAAATTAAATAAAAAAGGAAGTTTAATAGAAAAGTTAATTGAATAAAAATGGAAGTTGAATAAAAATAAAAGTGAAATTTCCATAAAATTAAAAATGGAAGTTCAATTCAGAAACCACTATACCTTAACAATCTATTTTGAAATTAAATAAAAAAGAAAGTTGAATATAAAAGAGTCTTGAATAGAAAAAGAAGTTGAATAGAAATAAAAATGGAAGTTGCAGAAATTTAAAAATTGAAGTTCAATCCAGAAACCACTATACCTTAACGATCTATTTGGAAATTAAATAAAAAATAAAGTTGAGTAGAAAAGAAACTTGAATAAAAAAGGAAGTTAAATAAAAATAAAAATAGAAGTTGCAGAAAATTAAAAATGGAAGTTCATTAAAGAAACCATTATACCTTAACGATCTATTTGGAAATTAAATAAAAAATGAAGTTTAATAGAAAAGTAAATTGAATAAAAATGGAAGTTGAATAAAAATAAAAATGAAAATTGCATAAAATTAAAACTGGAAGTTCAATCCTGAAACCACTATACGTTAACGATCTATTTGGAAATTCAATAAAAAAAGGAAGTTGAATAGAAAAGTAACTTGAATAAAAATGGGAGTTACTTAAAAATAAAAATGGAAATTCATTCAAGAAACCACTATACCTTAACGATCTATTTGGAAATTAAATAAAAAATGAAGTTGAATAGAAAAATAAATTGAATAAAAATGGAAGTTGAATAAAAATAAAAATAAGAGTTGCAGAAAATTAAAAATGGAAGTTCATTAAAGAAACCATTATACCTTAACGATCTATTTGAAAATTAAATAAAAAAGGAAGTTTAATAGAAATGTAAATTGAATAAAAATGGAAGTTGAATAAAAATAAAAATGAAAGTTGCATAAAATTAAAAATGGAAGTTCAATCCAGAAACCACTATACCTTAACGATCTGTTTGGAAATTAGATAAAAAAGGAAGTTGAATAGAAAAGAAACTTGAATAAAAAAGGAAGATCAATAAAAATAAAAATAGAAGTTGCAGAAAATTAAAAATGGAAGTTCATTAAAAAAATCACTATACCTTAACGATCTATTTGGAAATTAAATTAAAAAGGATGTTTAATAGAAAAGTAAATTGAATAAAAATGGAAGTTGAATAAAATTAAAAATGGAAGTTCAATCCAGAAACCACTATACCTTATCAATCTATTTGGAAATTAAATAAAAAAGAAAGTTGAATATAAAAGAAACTTGAATAAAAAAAGAAGTTGAATAGAAATAAAAATGGAAGTTGCAGAAAATTAAAAATGGAAGTTCATTCAAGAAACCACTATACCTAAACGATCTATTTGGAAATTAAATAAAAAAGGAAGTTGAATAGAAAAATGACTTGAATAAAAATGGAAGTCAATTAAAAATAAAAATGGAAGTTGCAGAAAATTAAAAATGGAAGCTCATTCAAGAAACCACTATACCTTAACGATGTATTTGGAAATTAAATAGAAAAGGAAGTTGAATAGAAAAATGACTTGAATAAAAATGGAAGTCGAATAAAAAAAAATGGAAGTTGCAAAAAACTAAAAATGTAAGTTCATTCAAGAAACCACTATACCTTAACGATCAATTTGGAAATTAAATAGAAAAAGAAGTTTAATAGAAAAGTAAATTGAATAAAAATGGAAGTCGAATAAAAATAAAAATGAAATTTGCATAAAATTAAAAATGGAAGTTCAATCCGAAAACCACCATACGTTAACGATCTATTTGGAAATTAAATAAAAAAGAAAGTTGAATAGAAAAGTAACTTGAATAAAAATGGAAGTTACTTAAAAATAAAAATGGAAATTCATTCAAGAAACCACTATACCTTAACGATCTATTTGGAAATTAAATAAAAAAGGAAGTTGAATAGAAAAGTAAATTGAATAAGAATGGAAGTTGAATAAAAATAAAAATGAAAGTTGCAGAAAATTAAAAATGGAAGTTCATTAAAGAAACCACTATACCTTAACGATCTATTTGGAAATTAAATAAAAAATGAAGTTTAATAGAAAAATAACTTGAATAAAAATGGAAGTTGAATAAAAATAAAAATAAAAATGAAAGTTGCAGAAAATTAAAAATGTAAGTTCATTGAAGAAACCACTATACCTTAACGATCTATTTGGAAATTAAATACAAAAGGAAGTTTAATAGAAAAGTAAATTGAATAAAAATGGAAGTCGAATAAAAATAAAAATGAAAGTTGGATGAAATTAAAAATGGAAGTTCAATCTAGAAACCATAATACCTAAACAATCTATTTGGAAATTAAATAAAAAAGGAAGTTGAATTGTAACGCCCTCAAAATAATAACATTAAACCCATCAAATAAGACATTCATTGACATATGAAATAACCACATTCTTCTATTCATCAGAGTTTCATTACAAAAGTATTACATGTTAACGACAAAAGCAAAATGCCCTACGGACTTACAGCTTTCCAAGTTAACACTTGGTTACAACAAAAGAGTACTAACTCGTTTACACATTAAGCCCTTGGCTTGAATTTACATGTAATACATCGAAAATAAAACGACAAAAGTATGTCCGTCTCTAGCCTCCCAAGCTATGTCCTTGGAGGTGGCATGCTACCTGTACCTGAAAATGATATTCTCATATAGGGTGAGCCACAGCCCAGTAGAAATACACTAAACCAACCATGAACAATGACTAAAAGATTAGCAATTGATAGATGGCCAACACTGATACATTCACATAAATCACATATTTATGTCATACGACTTATGAGTCCAAGTTACTTTTCATTTTCCCTTTTTCAATAGATAAGCATGTTAGCTCTATCATCATTTCAACAGATATGCATAAAAACTATATCCCACATTCACAGATAAGCATATAAGCTATATCCACATTCTCAACAGATATGTATAACGACAATATCCCACATTCACAGATAAGCATATAAGCTGTATCCACACTTCACAAGATAAGCATATGAGCTCTATCTTCACTTCTCTAGACAAGCATATGAGCTGTATCTACGGAGTTCATCCCCTATCTCCTCCCAACACTATCCGGTTTAGAGGTACATCCCCCATCTTCCCCTAAGCCGCGGAGTACATCCCCCATCTCCTCCTCTACACATAACGTATACAAACACATTGGTTCTATATGCAATCACTCAATACATACAATTAATGTATTCTATCAACCGTCAAATTCCATGACACATTCTATTGATTAGTTTCCGTTTGCCTAATCATCATGCATTGTCTACAACAATCACGACTATCCTCCACCGATAGCCCAAAGCAGTTATCTCTAAACAGAAAATAAATGCACAATGGATATTCAATCAACATTTCATTTCGGTGAGTGATAAATAATTCAACTACACCCTTTAACCCCATACATTCCCAATCTCGACAATTCCATTTTATTTTCTCATTTCTCACAATTAATTATCCCAATTAATCAAATAATGTAATTAGGTCATTTTCCATAATTACCATTTCAACCCTTAGGTCCCATTTTCATTAATGATTCAACATTTATTCCATTTCTCTATACCAAACATGCATCTAGGTTTATTATAAATAAAACCCCAACTTTTGTAAAATAACACAAAAGCCCCAAACTTTCACAAAATTTCCAAGCCAACCCCAACATCTCAAAATACCAAAATTTAAAGACAAAATCCATAGAGAGGAGTAGGATATCCCTACCTCAAATTCGGAGCCCCAAGGGAGAAGATGACAAAACCCAACGTGCTCCAAATCCCGAAATTTTCAGATTAAAATGTAGCCCTCAACGATCAACAACTTTTTTGTAAAGGCCAAAGATGAGCAAATCACTCCTACTAGATCAAAACCTAGAGAGAAGATAGAGTTCTAGAGTGAGAGGCTCAACAATGGTGTTTTTGGAAAAGTAGGAGAGAGAAGAGAAAGTGAAAAAGTGATTTGAAAAGTCAAAACACGGAACTTAAACCCAGTCGACCCGCTCGAGCGTCAAACACCCCGCTCGAGCGTCACTCACAGACTCTCGCTCGAGCGTCAACAATCCCGCTCGAGCGGCGGATACACACTCCCAAAACTTTTACAGAACCAGGTCTCCGCTCGAGCTTCCAACTCCCCGCTCGAGCTGCACTCACACAACCCCGCTCGAGCGGCCAACTCCACGCTCGAGCGTCCAACACTGCACAGGAAATACTGGATGGGTGCAATTCCCGCTCGAGCGCCAGAACCCCCGCTCGAGCGGACAGGTCAAAATCTGGGCAGCTAGTTTTGGTTTTCAAACTCAACCAACCTGTAACAAACCTGCCCAACACATCCTACAACTCAAATACAAAGTAAAAAGGACGTAAACAAAATAATAATCAACTACCAACATCCACGGACACATGTCCGGATCACTGTACAACAAGGGTAAATCCGGGATCGCTATATGAATAGAAAAATGACTTGAATAAAAATGGAAGTCAAATAAAAATAAAAATGGAAGTTGCAGAAAATTAAAAAAGGAAGTTCATTCAAGAAACCACTATACCTTAACGATCTATTTGGAAATTAAATAAAAAAGATGTTGAATAGAAAATTAACTTGAATAAAAATGGAAGTTGAATAAAAATAAAAATAAAAATAAAAGTTGCCTAAAATTAAAAATGGAAGTTCATTAAAAAAAACCACTATACCTTAACGACCAATTTGGAAATTAAATAAAAAAGGAATTTTAATAGAAAAGCAAATTGAATAAAAATGGAAGTTGAATAAAAATAAAAGTGAAATTTCCATAAAATTAAAAATGAAAGTTCAATCCAGTAACCACTATACCTTAACAATCTATTTTGAAATTAAATAAAAAAGAAAGTTGAATGTAAAAGAAACTTGAATAGAAAAAGAAGTTGAATAGAAATAAAAATGGAAGTGGCAGAAATTTAAAAATTGAAGTACAACCCAGAAACCACTATACCTTAACGATCTATTTGGAAATTAAATAAAAAAGGAAGTTGAGTAGAAAAGAAACTTGAATAAAAAAGGAAGTTAAATAAAAATAAAAATGGAAGTTACAGAAAATTAAAAATGGAAGTTCATTAATGAAACCACCATACCTTAACGATCTATTTGGAAATTAAATAAAAAATGAAGTTTAATAGAAACGTAAATTGAATAAAAATGGAAGTTGAATAAAAATAAAAATGAAAGCTGCAAAAAATTAAAACTGGAAGTTCAATCCAGAAACCACTATACGTTAACGATCTATTTGAAAATTCAATAAAAAAGGAAGTTGAATAGAAAAGTAACTTGAATAAAAATGGGAGTGACTTAAAAATAAAAATGGAAATTCATTCAAGAAACCACTATACCTTAACGATCTATTTGGAAATTAAATAAAAAAGGAAGTTGAATAGAAAAGTAAACTGAATAAAAATGGAAGTTGAATAAAAATAAAAATAAAAGTTGAAGAAAATTAAAAATGGAAGTTCATTAAAGAAACCACTATAACTTAACGATCTATTTAAAAATTAAATAAAAAAGGAAGTTTAATAGAAAAGTAAATTGAATAAAAATGGACGTTGAATAAAAATAAAAATGAAAGTTGCATAAAATTAAAAATGGAAGTTCAATCCAGAAACCACTATACCTTAACGATCTGTTTGGAAATTAAATAAAAAAGGAAGTTGAGTACAAGAGAAACTTGAATAAAAAAGGAAGATCAATAAAAATAAAAATGGAAGTCGCAGAAAATTAAAAATGGAAGTTCATTAAAGAAACCACTATACCTTAACGATCTATTTGGAAATTAAATTAAAAAGGATGTTTAATAGAAAAGTAAATTGAATAAAAATGGAAGTTGAATAAAAATAAAAATGAAAGTTGCATAAAATTAAAAATGGAAGTTCAATCCAGAAACCACTATAACTTAACAATCTATTTGGAAATTAAATAAAAAAGAAAGTTGAATATAAAAGAAACTTGAATAAAAAAAGAAGTTGAATAGAAATAAAAATGGAAGTTGCAGAAAATTAAAAATGGAAGTTCATTCAAGAAACCACTATACCTTAACGATCTATTAGGAAATTAAATAAAAAAAGAAGTTTAAAAGAAAAATAAATTGAATAAAACGGAAGTTGAATAAAAATAAAAATAAAAATTGCATAAAATTAAAAATGGAAGTTCAATCCAGAAAGCACTATACCTTAACGATCTATTTGGAAATTAAATAAAAAAGGAAGTTTAATAGAAAAATAACTTGAATAAAAATGAAAGTTGAATAAAAATAATAATGGAAGTTGCAGAAAATTAAAAATGTAAGTTCATTCAAGAAACCACTATTATAGCGATCCCGGGTTTACCTTGTTGTACAGTGATTCGAACATGTGTCCGTGGATGTTGGTAGTTGATTATTATTTTGTTTACGTCCTTTTTACTTTGTATTTAAGTTGCAGGATGTGTTGGGCGGGTTTGTTACAGGTTGGTTGAGTTTTGAAACCAAAACTAGTTGCCCAGATTTTGGCCTGTACGCTCGAGCGGGGGTTTGGGCGCTCGAGCGGGGAATACATCCATCCAGTATTTCCTGTGCAGTGTTGGACGCTCGAGCGTGGAGTTGGCAGCTCGAGCGGGGTTGTGTTAGTGCCGCTCGAGCGAGGAGTTGGACGCTCGAGCGGAGGTGTGGTTCTGTAAAAGTGCTGGGAGAGTGCATTCGGCGCTCGAGCGGGATCTTGGACGCTCGAGCGTAAGTCTGTGAGTGACGCTCGAGCGGGGTGTTTTACGCTCGAGCGGGAGACTGGGTTTAAGTCTCGAAGTTGTGACTTTTCAAATCACTTTTTCACTTTCTCTTCTCTCTCCTACTTTTCCAAAATCACCATTGTTGGGCCCCTCACTCTAGACTCTACCTTCTCTCTAGGTTTTGATCTAGTAGGAGTGATTTGCTCACTTTTGGCCTTTACAAAAAAGTTGTTGATCGTCGAGGGCTACATTTTAATCTGAAAATCTCGAGTTTTGGAGCACGTTGGGTTTTGTCATCTTCTCCTTTGGGGCTCCGAATTTGAGGTAGGGATATCCTACTCCTCTCTATGGGTTTTGTCTTTAAATTTTGGTATTTTGAGATGTTGGGGTTGGTTTGGTAATTTTGTGAAAGTTTGGGGCTTTTGTGTAATTTTACAAAAGTTGGGGTTTTATTTATAATAAACCTAAATGCATGTTTGGCATAGAGAAATGGAATTAATGTTGAATCATTGATGAAAATGGGACCTAAGGGTTGTAATGGTAATTATGGAAACTGGCCTAATTACATTGTTGATTAATTGGGATAATTAATTGGTAGAAATGAAGAAATGAAATGTTGATTGAATATCCATTTGTGCATTTATTTTCTGTTTAGAAATAACTGCTTTGGGCTATCGGTGGAGGATAGTCGTGATTGTTGTAGACAATGCATGATGATTAGGCAAACTGAAACTAATCAATGGAATGTGTCATGGAATTTGACGGTTGATTGAATACATTAATTGTATGTATTGAAGGATTGTATATAGAACCAATGTGTTTGTATACGTTATGTGTAGAGGAGGAGATAGGGGATGTACTCCGCGGTTTAGGGGAAGATAGGGGATGTACCTCTAAACCGGATAGTGTTGGGAGAAGATAGGGGATGAACTCCGTAGATACAGCTCATATGCTTGTCTAGAGAAGTGAAGATAGAGCTCATATGCTTATCTTGTGAAATGTGGATATAGCTTATATGCTTATCTGAATGTGGGATACTGTTGTTATACATATCTGTTGAGAATGTGGATATAGCTTATATGCTTATCTGAATATGGGATATAGTTTTTATACTTATCTGTTGAAATAATGATAGAGCTGACATGCTTATCTGTTGAAAAAGGGAAAATGAAAAGTAACTTGGACTCTTAAGTCGTATGACATAATATGTGATTTATGTGAATGTATCAGTGTTAGCCATCTATCAATTGCTAATGTTTTAGTCATTGTCCATGGTTGGTTTAGTGTATTTCTACTGGGTTGTGGCTCACCCTATATGGGAATATCATTTTCAGGTACAGGTAGCATGCCACCTCCAAGGACATAGCTTGGGAGGCTAGAGGCGGACATAGCTTTGTCGTTTTGTTTTTGATGTATTACATGTATTTCAAGCCAATGGCTTAATGTATAACGAGTTAGTACTCTTTGTTGTAACCAAGTATTAACTTGGAAAGCTGTAAGCCCATAGGGCATTTTGTTTTGATGTTAACATGTAATACTTATGTAATGAATCTCTAATGAATAAAAAAAAATGTGGTTAGTTTATATGTCAATGCATGTCTTTTTAGATGGGTTTAATGTTATTTTTTTTTGAGGGCGTTACAACTATACCTTAACGATCTATTTGGAAATTAAATGCAAAAGGAAGTTTAATAGAAAAGTAAATTGAATAAAAATGGAAGTCAAATAAAAATAAAAATGAAAGTTGCATGAAATTAAAAATGGAAGTTCAATCCAGAAACCACTATACCTAAACGATCTATTTGGAAATTAAATAAAAAATGAAGTTGAATAGAAAAATGACTTGAATAAAAATGGAAGTCAAATAAAAATAAAAATGGAAGTTGCAGAAAATTAAAAATGGAAGTTCATTAAAGAAACCACTATACCTTAATGATGTATTTGGAAATTAAATAAAAAAAGGAAGTTGAATAGAAAAATGACTTGAATAAAAATGGAAGTCGAATAAAAAAAAAATGGAAGTTGCAGAAAATGAAAAATGTAAGTTCATTCAAGAAACCACTATACCTTAACGATCAATTTGGAAATTAAATAGAAAAGGAAGTTTAATAGAAAAGTAAATTGAATAAAAATGGAAGTCGAATAAAAATAAAAATGAAAGTTGTATCAAATTAAAAATGGAAGTTCAATCCGGAAACCACTATACGTTAACGATCTATTTGGAAATTAAATAAAAAAGAAAGTTGAATAGAAAAGTAACTTGAATAAAAATGGAAGTTACTTAGAAATAAAAATGGAAATTCATTCAAGAAACCACTATACCTTAACGATCTATTTGGAAATTAAATAAAAAAGGAAGTTGAATAGAAAAGTAAATTGAATAAGAATGGAAGTTGAATAAAAATAAAAATAAAAGTTGCAAAAAATTAAAAAAGGAAGTTCATTAAAGAGACCACTATACCTTAACGATCTATTTGGAAATTGAATAAAAAATAAAGTTTAATAGAAAAGTAAATTGAATAAAAATGGAAGTTGAATAAAAATAAAAATGAAAGTTGCATAAAATTAAAACTGGAAGTTCAATCCAAAAACCACTATACGTTAACGATATATTTGGAAATTCAATAAAAAAGGAAGTTGAATAGAAAAGTAACTTGAATAAAAAAGGGAGTTACTTAAAAATAAAAATGGAAATTCATTCAAGAAACCACTACACCTTAACGATCTATTTGGAAATTAAATAAAAAAGGAAGTTGAATAGAAAAGTAAATTGAATAAAAATGGAAGTTGAATAAAAATAAAAATAAAAGTTGCAGAAAATTAAAAATGGAAGTTCATTAAAGAAGCCACTATACCTTAACGATCCATTTGAAAATTAAATAAAAAAGGAAGTTTAATAGAAAAGTAAATTGAATAAAAACGGAAGTTGAATAAAAATAAAAATGAAAGTTGCATAAAATTAAAAATGGAAGTTCAATCCAGAAACCACTATACCTTAACGATCTGTTTGGAAATTAAATGAAAAAGGAAGTTGAGTAGAAAAGAAACTTGAATAAAAAAGGAAGATCAATAAAAATAAAAATGGAAGTTGCAAAAAATTAAAAATGGAAGTTCATTAAAGAAACCACTATACCTTAACGATCTATTTGGAAATTAAATAAAAAAGGATGTTTAATAGAAAAGTAAATTGTATAAAAAAGGAAGCTGAATAAAAATAAAAATGAAAGTTGCATAAAATTAAAAATGGAAGTTCGATCCAGAAACCACTATACCTTAACATTCTATTTGGAAATTAAATAAAAAAGAAAGTTGAATATAAAAGAAACTTGAATAAAAAAAGAAGTTGAACAGAAATAAAAATGGAAGTTTCAGAAAATTAAAAATGGAAATTCATTCAAGAAACCACTATACCTTAACGATCTATTTGGAAATTAAATAAAAAAAGAAGTTTTAAAGAAAAATAAATTGAATAAAAATGGAAGTTGAATAAAAATAAAAATAAAAATTGCATAAAATTAAAAATGGAAGTTCAATCCAGAAACCACTATACTTAAACGATCTATTTGGAAATTAAATAAAAAAGGAAGTTTAATAGAAAAATAACTTGAATAAAAACGAAAGTTGAATAAAAATAAAAATGGAAGTTGCAGAAAATTAAAAATGTAAGTTCATTCAAGAAACCACTATGCCTTAACGATCTATTTGAAAATTAAATACAAAAGGAAGTTTAATAGAAAAGTAAATTGAATAAAAATGGTAGTCAAATAAAAATAAAAATGAAAGTTGCATGAAATTAAAAATGGAAATTCAATCCAGAAACCACTATACCTAAACGATCTATTTGGAAATTAAATAAAAAGGGAAGTAGAATAGAAAAATGACTTGAATAAAAATGGAAGTCAAATAAAAATAAAAATGGAAGTTGCAGAAAATTAAAAATGGAAGTTCATTCAAGAAACCACTATACCTTAACGATGTATTTGGAAATTAAATAAAAAAGGAAGTTGAATAGAAAAATGACTTGAATAAAAATGGAAGTCGAATAAAAAAAAATGGAAGTTGCAGAAAATGAAAAATGTAAGTTCATTCAAGAAACCACTATACCTTAACGATCAATTTGGAAATTAAATAGAAAAGGAAGTTTAATAGAAAAGTAAATT